>NC_086194.1:157404082-158017654 GCF_035770615.1 Melospiza melodia melodia | reverse complement strand
CTGTTGGCTTTTACACAAAATTTGCTCCACTGTGTACAAGTTGTTTTGACATATTTAATTCCACAAGAGAATTCTAACCACTGGTTCTTTCATCAGCATTTATAATACTGCTATAATACTGTTCTCAATTACTTTTACTTTCATGGCAACTCTATTAATACAATTTTCTTTTAAAAAACATGATAAACTGATTATCTCTATGGCTATACATAAATAAGCTAAGTATATTCAAACCTCCCTTCATGCTCTTAAATTGGCTCTGTTTTAATCTTCGAATTGGGTGGTACCATATTGTGTGGGCACTAATTTTAATGTCTTTTAAATGCACATTTCCAATCTGACAACATAATACTTTTTTAATAATATAACTGTCCTATGGAATTATGTTTCTTATGTATCTCAAAGATGCTGTACTCTCATCACATTTTTTTTCCTTGTGTCTGGAAAAAAATTACTTCAAGCAGCCACTAAGTCTAATTACATTTGTCTATAGCCCCTACTCAGACAGTGAGCACAACTCTAGTAGCAGCAATTCTTTCATAATTTATCTTTTGCAGGTTATTACATTAGTGATGCAAGTTGTCACAATTACTGTTAGGTTCATTTGAGGATTTAATCAATGAATTTTGGGGCACTTAGGAATGCACTGAGCCTACAGACCATTACTTTTTTATCAGCTATTTATTACTTTACAGCAGTAAAGTCTATACAAGTTTATTACCTAAATATTTCCCAGCCAACTAACAAACTTCAAATGACATCTTCAAATGCCACATCAGCTGTATACTGGATGTATTTTGAACAACAGGCATTGTAGATGCACAATAAGATTTTGAATGCCATTGACTTACTCTGATGTTCCCACAGAGAAGCAGAAAGAAAACACTGTAAATTTCTGGAAACTAAATATTAATGATATCAAATACAATTGTGTTTTTGAAAGATAAAGCAAGATGAATCCACAATCAAACCTGGCTCTGAAAGTGGGTTGTGACAGCAACAGTATGTTGCCTTCTTTGGGGTTTTTCTTTCCCTTCTTTCCAATAAAATTTCCCCACTGATAAGAGCTGTGTGCCAGTACTCTTAGGACTCACAGCTCTTTACTATGTCATTCCAGTAGATGTTGCAGAAAGATGTATAGACTAGATTAGACTGCCTATTTTCCAAAATTATGAAATCCTGAAATAAAATAAGCTGAAGAAGACAGACTGAATGTTTGAATAAAATACCATAAGGTTCTACAAGAGACTGAAAGTCACATTTAATTGATAGTTGGAGGCTCTCAAATAACACCCTGATGACTATAAGACAACTAACTTAAGAAGAGCAGGAAAAGCACAGCAAACTCCTCATTTGGAAACAAAGTTTATCCTTCTATTTTCAGTATCTGTGATTACAATGTCAGTGAATTTATAGCAGCCTGTCTGAGATGCGTAATTCTGAAAAATATCATTTTGCCATTTATATTGCCTATCACTTTGAGGGAAAGTTGTTACAGGGCTGCAGCCAACACAGATATTTATTTCTTTCTTTTGAGAAGTAAGAATAAAAGCATGAAGAACAACACAGTGAAGAGAAAAAGAGGAACATGCTGGCATCCTTACTGACTTCCTGGTAAGAGAGATTCAGCAGCAGCCAAGGGCAACATCACATCCCACAGGACTGCCGGAGTGGCCTGCCCCTCTGTGCTTTGCATCATGTAGGTGCTCAAATGTTGCACAGAATTAGATCATATGAACAACTAACCAAACAGATACCCACTGTCAATTTACACAGATGGAACATAAATACCAACACCTGCTCTCTTACTCTGGCAGCCAGAAAAATGTCCCAGCTAAAGCCACGCTCACCACTCTTTCCAGAGCCCCCTACCAACTCTCCCTATCCTTCCTCTTCATGATAGCTGATGCCTACACTTCTGTAATTAGTTTTAAAACAGCAGAGCAGTAGTGGATTGCAGAGAGCACTTTACAGAAACTGCTGAATTAAAAAAACGAACAACCCTTTCCACTTGATATATTGTCAGGTAGATGAAACACCAAAGTAGCACAGCAGCACTAGGATGGCCCAATGTGTTGGGACTGCTGTCTTCCATTGAAGGTATCTAGGTCCACAGTCGGGTTAGAACTGTTTTTCAGGCACAGACACTTATTTCTGACCAGTAGTGTTCGCCATAAACTGGAATATATGTAACAATCATCCTCTGGCACCAGACACATCAGATTTTTGTTATTCCCAGGCTTAGTTAATGAGGAAAACCCCTTAAATCCAAGTGAAAGATCAGAGCAACATTTGTTGTTCACTATCACTATTTACATAGAAAGAAATTATGGGATTTCCCAGCAAGAAAAACTAAAATCTCCAGCTGAAACTAGTATGAAAATGGAGTCAGCTATCTTTTCCAAGAACATGAGGATGCTTAAACCATCCAAGGACCTTGGAAATTTATCATCTGACTTCAACCTCAACCTTTCGGCACAAACTAAAAAGAAAATCAAGACAGGCAACAAGAAACAATTGCTTTCATCACCTGAATCCCATTCTTTTTGATCCATATGCTCTGTGGTTTTCATTGCCTGAAAGCACCCATTATGAAAGATCTACAAGGAGACAGAGACAACTGCAATGTTACTGTTCTTCTAAATGTTAGTCTTACAAAAAGAAGAAAGAAAAATTATGTCAGAGACAAAAAGGTTACCTATTTCTTTGCATGTCTAAGGCTCAGACAGAGAACTGCATAATGTTCCTAAATTCAAGAAAGAAAACCATTAAAAGTAAAATACATTTAAAAACACAGTAAGAAATAAAAGTTGGATAGTGAAATCTGAATATATGAGGTAACAGAAGTAATTACTTTGCTCTATATAGCTTATAGAGAACAAATATTTAAAAATACTTCAAATGCAGAAAGCATTGTCTACATTAAGGCCATTTTAACAGATTGGATTATTTTGATATATTTCTTACTTGTTTTTTACTTTACAATCTAAGTTATATGAAGTGAGAAGACATTTTAAAAATAAAATATGACTGATAAACACTTCAAACAAGTTGATGTTTTCATGCTTGCTCCCTTTTTTTCAACATAGTCAAGTAAAAATGAATGGACCAAAAATTCACTCTGCAATTTCAAGTCTTTTGAAAACTGGCACATGAAGAGAAAAAATGCTGATGTCATTACATCAATGCCTCTGCACAAAATTTTCCCACCATTATCTTGAAAGCTCTAAATGACTCTCTTTGGGAAAAGAGAGTAGAGGTATTTTTAAATGCAGTAAATGGATAGAGGTTTTAAACACTCATATAAAGCATGTTCATTACAAATACTGGGGATTCAAATGAACATGCAGAGCTTCCCACTGTATGTACACGTGACAAACCAAATCTTCTTGTTGCACACCTTTGACTTAAGAAGCCTCCAAAGAATCGGGTAAGATATGAGAGGAGGCCATTCCCCTACCCTTTGGCATTCTGTATCTACACAAAGGGCAGAGCAGCCAAGGTCTGTTATATATTACTCTGAAAATATCCCACAAACAGTACATAAAAGCCCCATATTTCGGTCAAATCTATTCTAGAAACATACATGCAAGTACAGAATTAGACCAGTGGAAATTAACTAAAGAGTTACAGATGGCCCTGTATATAAAGCAGTAAAATATAAGAGAGACCATCTGGAAGTGTGTTTTGTCCTTAACTGGTTTTGGTTTTTTTTTAAAAAAAAAAATCCTTCTTTCTGCTTTTCCTTTTCTAGCTGCAAGTTTTCACTGTGCAACGAAACTGTGCTTGTTTTAGTTTCTGAAAAAATGAGGACTTGATCTATACACCTGCCAAGCTGGGAATCTGAAGTAGAGGTGCAGGCTAAATATTGAAGAAGCCAATATTTTAAGCAACAAACTTACCTGGTGATGCTTGGGATGTGTTTAAGGAGTACAGTTACAGAGTGAATCCTTACTGGTTTTTCATCATCAAAAAAGACACATATTTAATAAATAACTTGTTCAGGAAACAAGCAGATATTCTTGGAGTGAGATGAATGTAATTATTGTTGCTGACTTTAACTGGAACAACTTTTAAATGTAAGCATTAACCCAGCTTGTAAAAAAAGCACATGGGCACCCACCCTGTCTTGCGACAATTGCACAGCATTTGTGCTACCAGAGTCAGGTAGGGAATAGTGGGATCAAACACAAATAGTGAAACACTTTCGTACTGCCACAGTCATAGCAAAATGTCACCTGCTGAGGTGTAGTGAGGTAGAAATTTGGTACTGGCTAGTGAAGAGGTACTGAGCCTCCTGGGACTGTCAGCCTTGCTTCAAGTACCACATTTGCTGAGTTCTACCGTTTTTCACATGGATTAAAGGTCTACAGGTGTATGATACCTTAAACTAACAGTAAAAAATATTTAATTAGCTTTCATTTTCAGAGGAATGCCTTGCAATGAAATGTTAGAGCATATTTTTCCTGTCCTGAAGTATGGGAGTAAGTCCTGTTAGCATAAATGTCCCATTAGCGACATTGAATGCGGTATGGTTTAGATTATATTCCCAGGCTAACATGTTATGGCCCTGGACAAATAAAACCAAAATAAATTATATCCATCTTTCCATAAATTCCATTATAGCTTAATTGTAAGATTTTTTTCTTTCTTTTTTTTCTTTAATTTGCCATTTTTTTTAATATCCGAATTGCTTGCATGTGCTTTTTCCCTTCTTGCTTCTCCTCTGCTTTCCCTCTCTGAGTCAACACAGCCTGGCAATTTGTCATTATGACAGATGAAAATGGGGAGCAACTCAATGAGTTATTTTTTTTTAGTTAGTTAATATATCTGCAGCCCACAATTAACAGTATTACATACCTAACACTAAAATTACATACTGCATTTTCCTTACATGCTGCTGCATTACTCTTACATTCACATTTTTCCATCACACATACTATGGAGCAAAGCCACAGTGTGTTCTTCTGTATTAACAAATCAGGGGGTCTTCCCCACGTGGGGCAAACAAGCAGCATGAACAGCATCACTTGTTGTTTGTGAGACACACGCACTGCTACTATATCAGGTCAAGTGCTCTGTAACCTGCTTATCAGCAATTAACACTAGATACAGTTTAAGAGAACAATTCAAAAATGGTTTTGATTGATTGCAACCAACTGGCAGTGTAATTGCACTCAAGCCATTAGGAATCCAATTGAACCCTGATCGAGTACTTCATTACTCCTGCTCTTTTCACAAGGGCACACCATCCCAAGTAATATTTTATATGTTATAAAAGGTTAGGTTTGAAAAATTAGCATTACAAATGTCACATTTACTTCCAGCTGGAAATGTGCAACAATGTGTGACAATACTGAATAAAATGTTGAAACATGTTTTCCTTTTGTTTTACTTTACTCATTTTTGTAATACAACACTGGTTACTGGAAAATGCCTTACAGCTTTATTCAAAACACATGTTCAAAGATCTGAATGAAAAAAAGCTTTGACTCTCTCTGGAACATCTAACCAATATATCATTTGTGTGCTTCAAATTTTTTTTTAGTGTCAAGAACACTTTTATGTCTTTAAGATTTATTTAAACTAGTTTATTATATAATGAAGCTTGTCAGATCATAAGAACAAAGTCAAACAATATGCTCTATATCAAAGTATAACATTTAACATATAGATTTAAGTATATGTATCAAGTACAATGCAATCAAGCAGGGTTTAATCTGAAAATGCAAATGGTTCAGATTATTAAGGACACATCTGTCCTTTGAAGTAGAATTTAGGCTGTTTATCAAAAACCTGTGTGTAATTACGTTATTCCCTCCCACCAAACATTTTTTAGCCATGGATTTCTTGGTTTGAAAACCTTTAGGTTTAACCCCAGGGCCAAAATTTCATAGCCTAAACCACTAACTAAAATATAAACACAAACATAAATTTCAGAATGTACCTAATCACTTCTAGTCCACAAACTATTATGGTGGGACAGTCATTTTGATTACATTAATCTCATGGTGATAACAGGGTTGAATAAACTATCAAATATTAAATCTGAGTTTTCATATTCCTTTTTTCTCTATTTGTAAATATACATTGCTTCTCCTGCTACTGTGCAGGAGCCTGTATGAGACAAATAAAAAAGATGGGACTCTGCTTTCTTTTGCTTTGAACAACAGTGTCAACTTTACACATACATTCCTTATTGCCTAAGTGGCAAACACTCCTAAAATGCATAATATGTTTAATAACAATATAAACATAAAAACTACCTACCTCATTTTTAAACACTACTGTAAAGACCTGAGTAATTTGCAAATTAAACATTTTCAGTATTGATAAATTTAAATGTAAATTCTTGCAAAGATCAACAAGTGACTGCCTCAGCTGTAAACAGCACATACCTGCAGATTTAAACTCCAAATTGGAAATAGAACCTGCCATGCAAACAATCCATTAATCCTATTTTAAATGCATGGAAAATACTTAACAATGGGGATCTATATTGCTGTGATGCCATGCACAGATCTAGTAACTGTGCACACATAGTAGTAATAACTCTTATCACACACAGAACTACAAGTAAAACATTTGTGCTTTAAGACACTTTAAAAATGCCTTCTTCTGTACAAAATAAGGATCTTTTATGAGTTCCTGGAAATCTGAGTGTTATATTTAGTTCTTGTGAGTCTAGTAAAATGCAACATGCTACACAATTGACACTCATTAAAGTAGTTTCAAATGCTAAAATATTGCAATGACTACATAGTTGAAAAACATGAACTTCTTTAATATGCTTCATTTTGAAAGTCACAGGCCAGACATTAAAATGTTTGTTTCCTCTGTATTTAAGAAACAGACACTCAGGTCCTCACCTGTCAATACTTTTGAAAAGAGAGATTCTTAACTGCTCTTTGATTTTTTTGGATCTAGTCTCACAATGATAATTTATATATTTAGATCAAATATGCATAGGGCACACAAATGTGTAAAAAACTGAAAGGTGTTAATTTATTTATGATTTATCCTCTTTCCCAGTCCCACACAGAAAATTGCTGTTTCCTGTAACAAAATGCTGAGATGAGTGTTTGGTGTTCAGAAGCCAAGATTCCTACTCAGGACAAAGCTTCTCATCTTTCTAGAAATACTTCTGTATTTTAGAGGGAAAGAACAGTTTAGAAGAGGAAGAAAAGAAGCACTAAAAAGCATTAGCTCATCCTAACTTGGTTGGCTGTTTTCAAATATATATGTAGTCCCACTAAGCAAACAGAATAACTTTTAAAACAGACACCAATAGTTATTCTTTTTCACAATGCAGACATTGTTTGATGGAATTTACAAACCATGGGTGGCTTGTTAGATAAATAATAGAAAAAGAAGTACAGTATTACATTATCTATTTAGAATGCTATTTTGGGATGCTGGAAGCAATAACCAAGATTTAAGTGTTTTTACAATATTATATTAAAAAAATTAAACTACCCCAAACTATCTCATCTAAAATAATACATGTTCCAAATGGCAAGAAAAATGAAAGAGCATGAGAAGCAGAACAGTTACAGCAACCCCAGCATCAAGGCCAGTGGTCTCCAGACATGTTACTGAAAACTAAGCAAGGTTCACAGCAGGCTCAGAACGTCAACTAATCAGGCTCTGAGCAGCCAAAAACATAACAGAAACAACATCTTTTTAACTGTATATATTGGTATATGATAATCATGATAATAAACTGTTCCACATGAAGATAATAAACCCCAGTGGCAGATACAGAGACATTCATAATTGTTGGGAGAAAGGGAGTTTGAGTATGGTGGAGGAAGACAGAAAGATTGATGTAATAGTCCTACCCCAGGATTTCCTTGATTTTTTAGGCTTAGATCTCATTCTGAATATGTTTTAACACTAATTTATACATAAGATTCTTGCTTTTTTCATTCTAATCAAGTTTAAGAATCTGCATGCTGAACTCAGAAGCACCTATATTCTCCACAACATTTCTCCAAACATAAAGCATTTGGTCCAGATCCAAAGTAGGCTTTAGGTATCTAAACCAGGATTTAGTTTGTCCTGAGGTGCCTGAACTCAAACCTGTGAGCTACATTAGCCATGCTTAGCAGCCATTAACCCTGAAAGCAGCTTGCACTTTCACCTGAAAGCTTCTCAGCTACATGAAGTTCTCCCTCAGAGTCAGTAGAGTTCCCTGTGCCTCAAGAACTCTCTGTCTGTTTCCTACATAAGCTCAGCAGGAACCTGGAAAATAGGCAAAATACACTGAAATGTCTCTTAAGAAAATAATCAGAACAGTGAGTGCAGAAAAATTTCAGAGCAACTGGGGACACATTGACTTGGAAACATACATGGAAATACTTTCCTCTAGCTTAGCTGGTACAACACCTGCACAAAAAATGAGGTAGATTCTAGATCTTTACCCAGAGTCAAGCTTTGTTGAAGAAAAGACCATTTTTCAGTAATAAATTCAAAAATCAAGGGAAAGAAGAAGAAAGCAAGAGCCTGACTCTGGAGCTCAGCATCTGGTTCAAGAATGCTACTTCTTTGGGTTTGCTCCAGGAGCTACTTCTGTCTAACAACTGCTGTAACCAGCCATGTTATGCAGAAATTGTCATCCTCATTTCCCAAATGTATAGCTGGGCTCTTCTTTTTGTGCTGCAGACGTTTAAAAAATTGGTCCCTAGACTATGCTTTGTGGATGTCACTAATAACCTCCCTCCCCTTCAATCATCTCCCTTTGAGCAGTCTTCTGCTGTCTCCTTTTGAGCCAGAAAATCTCTTTTAATTACTCATAGTTAATTCCCAGAGAAAACCTACAACTTTCCTCAATAGTTCAAGTGATATCTTACACTCCAAATCAAATGTAAGATCAATATTTGAAGACATAATGGATTTTATGGTGCCTGCAGGTAAATTATCAAGCACAGTTAGCAGTTCGGTGAGTGCTCTCCTGTGTTGACAAGGACCTCATCTTCATCTCAAGAAAGAGAAAGGTTACTCAATTTCTGAAACTGAGCATTACCAGCATCCAAAAAACAAACCCAAAATATCCCTTGGAAATCAACAGATTTCCACTCAAATTTCAAGATCTCACATATTCTTCTCAGTCTTTTAAAGTCAGTAATTCAACAACTGAAGTTTACTAAGATGACAGTCACATAAACGGCATACCACAAATGAGAATAAACAATTAATGATGTAATTTGTCTAGTCTTTCATCAATTATGGTCAGGCATAAATTGAGGGCAGAAAGGAGAAGATGGTTTTATAGCAAGCAGACTTCTGGAACACTCTTTCCACAAAAATAGCAGCAGAGGGGGAGAGAAAAAAGTTCTATGCATTTTAAAATAGAACGTGATCTAATTCTTAAAAGGACAATGCGACGTCCTGTGATTGCGCAGGACTGAAGCAAGCGATACATGAGGTCTCTTCAGTGTCTTCTTCCTGTTATAGGTCCACACAAACATGCTGTACAGAAAAATTTCCTTCTTCTCTTCTCCAAAGAGCACCTAGCTTGATTATAATTTTGCAGTGGATCTTAGACCTTCTGGAAAGCTGTCAGCAGCTTCATTACTCAGAAAGGTGCAGATAAATAGAAGTTGAATTACAGATGCCGTTATACCGTAATACTGTGCTCAGCTTCCGGGTAAAATAAATCGCTTTGCCACACTGAAGAAGTCTATATGGGAAAACCATAGTCCTGTTAAAATAAAAAATGAGCCGAAAAGCCAGTCTGGACAAAAATCTAATTGTCAAGATGTGGCTGTCTGCAGCAGCACAAGTTTCTCTCTCGCAGTTGCGTAACAGGCTTTTTGGGTTGCAGTATTCTTGGCAGTCTGAGCAAGAACAGAGACTGTTCAAGTTACACAACTGCAATGTCATTAGTGGCTTCTGAGGAGTGTGCCCAGAGCTGCCCCAGTAAGTTAGCATTACACTAACACACGATGAGCTGCTCGTTGCAATGTCCCTGTTGCGCACACAAGCCAGGCTCCATCGCTGGTTCTCCTGCCCCGCATCCCGGCGAGCGGCGGGAGCGCTGCCCAGACTGCCCTGAGCTCTGTGCCTGCCCACTCCCTGCCTTCTTCCAAGAGCTGAAAGCCCATTCATTTTTATTCTTCATTTTTAGCAAGGTCAAAGGCTTTATTTAGATGCCATTTACATCAGTTATTAGTCCTTTTCACTGAGCAACTCACTCTCTGATCTGTGCTGGGTATTTCTGTCCATCACCAACTTTTAGGTGAAATCCCTGTCTTTGTTATTGTGTTTACTTTCCCATTTGCTGCATGTTCTTTTGCTCTAGTGATCAGCATTACTGATCATACCCATTTACCTAAGAAATTTCACTTAGTCACTCACTTTACAGCATGCTAAACCCATTTACTCAAACACCCACTCTGACATTATCAGAAGCAGTATCAAGTATCAATTTCCTGTGCAAGGAGATGTTTTTCTTTAAAACACTCAATAGGAGTAACAATAGTATGTAAAACCATGAACTGCTACTAGCAGTCCTGTTCCTATTTATTTGTTTTTAATACGGCATCATTCTTTTCTTGCACTGCAACAGGATCTGCAGGAGGTATAATAGCACCTCATGGTCAATTCATGCTTGTTTTTTTTTAAAATATTCAGCTGCTATGTGAGCTACAATATTAACTGCAGTCCCCAGTTATAACTCTAGAGGTTGTGGTACTGCCCAAAACACATCACAGAACTGAACTAAAAGTCTTCCTTTCTTACCTACTTTTCCCTTTGTTTTCTTTTTTAATTGTAGTAGATTATCCTTAAGGAAAAAATGACATATATATGAGATCAAAATACCAAATTATATTTAATAAAGCAATATTTTAAAAGTAATATTGACTTTTTTTACAAAAAAATCATGTCATGCTTTTGTCTCAGCATGCACCCTTTAAAATATCTAAGGGTCTTAATAGCCTCAGGACAGGATTTTTTCTATTGACTTTAATCATAGTTATACAGTACTGAAGAAAAATAGAAGGTGTCTAAGCTATGAAGAATACCGAGATGACAAGTGAAGTTAAACATGTAGCACTGGTACGAGCATCTGTGAGATGTCTAACATTCCTACTGCCAGAACATGAGCTCCCTTTCTGACTTCTCTCTTGCTGTAAAAAGCTGCAATGTCTGAATCAATCTCAAGTCTTGGACTTAAAACTACCCTTTCCCATTTTTCTGAAAATTAATAACTTAGAAATATTCTAAACCCATCAAGGAACGTTTTGATCAAGTGGATGAGATTTTCCAAAAGAGAACTTTGAAGTGTCCAGTCTCATTGATTCATTTTTTGGCAGCAGGGGTTGCCCCATTTGGAAAGTCAGTCCATTTTACAGCGTCTCAGAGAACCACCCTGAAGAGAATGCACTTGCAACACCAAGGTTTGATATTTACTTTTTAATTTTTTCAATTTTCTTTTCCCTCCTGATTGTTTGGTCAGAAACCCCACAGCAAATCAAAAGCTTTCACAAAGCAAGTGCTCCTGTTATGTCACTAAAAATCCACACTCTAGAAAGAGAAGGCATAAGGCATTTCACTTTGACATTTGTGGTTCCTGAAATCACTGGCATAAGGGAAAACATTTTCACTTAAAGGAGTCAAAATGATAACTGACCTTTCACTTATGCTGACCAAATGTATTATGTGCCACTCAGTCACTGGGATCTATCATTCTTAATTAGCATCTACACAATAAAACAGCTCAGTTCAGAAGTGTATTAATTAGTTTTATGACTCTGCTTTCTATTCTCCTGACTGTACAGTACCAACCATAAAAGCTGGGGCCTTTTTCAGCACAAAGGGGCAGTATGTGTTATGTGTGATTCATAAAAGTTTCATTAATATTTAAGTTCATGTGGTTTCGAGGAGCAGAAGGGAATGAGCTGTTTCTTCTTACTTCACACCCAGAGGATTTAGCTCAATTTTCAGGGTTGTACAAATCACACAGTGTGATAGGACAGAAAATCTGCTTTGTATATACACTTTGTTTCACACTGCAATCCAGGAACCAAAATAAAACCAGAAAAAATACGTCAGTGGAGGCAACTCTGTTCAAAATTCTGTGTACTGATACAGAAATATAATGGAGAAGAAATCAAAGAAGACACCACTCCTTTGAACAAGCCTTGGATAGAGGAGAAGAATCATCTACCATATTCTTTGTATTTAAATTAATGTGGGTTTTTCCCCTTTTTTTAATGATGTTGCAGTTCAAAGGACAGAGTGATAATAAACCGTCATTTGCTAAAATATTTCTCATGATGTGTCATTTGAGACCATGTACCTCACACCCAGAGTTTAGAAATATAATCTATCTCAATGAACTGGCTGCAAGCTGAAACTAGAAAGAAGGATTCATTACTCTTTTATTTTAGAGACCTGTCTGGGGCAAAGTGCATGACTATAGCTCAAAGGAAAAACAAAAGCAGCAGAAAGATGAAATACTGAAAGATTAAAAAAACCCTAAAACTTGCTTAGCGCAAATAAAATTGATGTACAAACTTGTAACCAGGAAATGTTATATTTTCCTGCACAAGTCACTTGGCCTTGAACACATGTTAGTTAGACACCAGGTTGGATATGGCTTTGAGCCACCTGGTCTGGTGGAAGGTGTCCCTGCCCATGGCAGCAGGGCTGGGACTGGATGACCTTTAGGGTCCATTCCCACCCTAAATATTCTGTGATTCTAATACATGCATACAGATTTTTAACTTGAAGAAACCAGTGTATTGGGACTGTCCAGTTTCAGTCCTGCTCTGCAGCTCTGGCTGATCCCACACGGCCTCGTTTTCAGGGAGGCAACCCCATCAGCACCAACAGGCAGATTGTGCTCTGAGCAAGTGCAGAGTGTGCAGGAGAGATTCACATCCCCGAGATCAGAGAGACCTCAGCTTTAAGTTTTCAAAGAAGAGAGAAATGATCAAGTACCTTTACCAGCTCTCTGCTTCACATGCTGCTTTCTTCCTTAGAACTCATCTCTACTGCAGAAGATATCTCAGGATTACAGAATCACAGAATTTTTTAGGTTGGAAAGTACCTGTAAGATCCTCAAGCCCAACCATTAACCCAGCAGAGAGTATTAACAGTCTAATCAATAGATTTGAATTGGCAAATATTTGGCCTTATGAGTATGCAGCAGCTGTACCTGAAGGGAGAATAAAGATTCAGAATATGAAAGAGTGAGATGGCCACCTTGATAATGACATTAAGTCAATTGAACTAAAGTGGATAGCTCTTTTTGCCAGTCCTGGATTATTTTTAGCATTAGCTCAGTAAAGCACTGATGACAGCATTAACCTGTTAATATGCACTAAGATAAGACTCATCTGTCTTGGAGCCAAGAAAATTCATATAGTAATATGGAATAGTAGGTTATGCAAAGAACTGGGGGGCTGCTACCTCCTGAGACGAGAAATCACAGGAAAAAGAATAAAAAGTTAGTTTTACCTTTCCACCAGTTTGGAAGGAGAAGAGAAACTAAGAAATACTGATGCTGATTTTAGTGAGACTAAGATTTCATTATTCATTTTTGGAAATGTCAAATTTTTGGTTGGAAAGGACTAAATTTCAAGTCCTTGCTACTGGATATAACCCAGTAAAGTGTATTTAATTAAAACGTGTGTTGGGCTAAAGCAGTCCTATAGAAAGACATCCCATTCTGATCTGAATAAATCAAGAGACCCCACTGGCAGTCTCTCAAAGCTGATCTTTTCTAATCTGAATTTATAAGAATTCAGCTTCTAGTCAGGAGTTTTCCCCATGGTTGAAAAAATATGTTTATTAGGACTTTGCATTTTGTACTCGGGAACATTCTATTTCTGGAAATGAAATAATCTCTGAAGTTTTCTTTTTCCTACAAGGTAGGAGGGCTTAACTATAAATATCCCCCAGGCATTTAGGGATATGTGGAGTGATGTGATTCATCTTCCCAAGCCATTGTTAGACTGAGAGAGCCCTTCTTTCCTGGGGATGGCTGAACACCTGGCTGCCCATGGGAAGGGGTGAATGAATTCCTTGATTTGCTTTGCTTGTGCACATGGTTTCTGCTTTACCTGCTCTTTATCCCAACTCACAAGTTCTCCCAGTTTTACCCTTCTGATTCTCTCCCCCAGCCTGACACAGGGGATATAGGGAGTAAGCAAGTGGCTGTGTGAGGTTGAGTTGCTGGCTGGGGTTAAACCATCACAGTGCTTTCGGACTTTTAATTAGTATTTGTGCATTTTTCCTCTAAACATTTCTAATCAAATGTCATTTCCCACTAACAGCAACTTTTTTTGAGATTTGTCAGTTAAGTCACTCTCAACTCTGTATGATGCTGGTACTTTACAAATCTAAATTTTAATGCAAGTATATGGCAAATCAGTTACCTCTAAGAAGCCTAAAAATACTTCTTATAAATGTCAAATACACGAGTTGAAATAGTTTTCTTCTCTGATTTGTGTACTTCTGTAAAAAACTAACTCAGGTAGGACCTAGCCTTCTTAACGAGACATACAACACTCACAAGGTTTCCTCTGGATCACAGTTCTCCTTAAATCACCTACAGTCAACTGGAGAAACATTCTGGTTCATGAAATAAGTATTACATCCATACATAGGATATAGTGAAAGAAGTTATTCTAAATATATCTACTTTGCAGTTAGTTTACTTCTGGTGAGACATGGAGATGAAATCTGGAATTAAAATGACAACTAAGAGGATAAACTTTTTCCATCATATGTCAAAGAATTTCTGTAATTTTTCTTTGTTCTTCTTCTTAGGGAAATTAAGTTTTCTTTAATACTTGTTGACACTCAGGGCTTCACCCTTCTGAAGTCTTGAAACTTGACCCCTATTTTGATTTTGAAATTTTTTTCTCTTTGCTTACAAAAATTTTTCCTCAAAAGAATTCTTCCATCAAGTCTAAATGGTAACACACTTTCAAAAAGTTACATAGATGGACAAATAACATGAGAAAGACACAGTCTTAACAGGAAACAAACCTGAAATGTGCTTTGTGTTAAAGGGTTGGAGGAATAATCAAATTACCAAAGATCTCTTTCGTGCTGAATGATTGACAAACTATAATCTTGGCAAAGACAGATTGTCTGCTCAGCCATACATGTGCATACCTGTTATGTTGTGTTAAACATTAGGAGCTACTTTCCACTTACATGAAGCACAAAACCCTCAGAACAAAGCAGTAAATCCTTTATAGACCAATAATAGCTCATTGGGCTATTTAAAAAAACTGAACATGTTTTCTCCATTTATTATTCTAAGCTTTCCACTAAGGTTACAAATACCTGATCACAAGAAAGCCACAAGAGTAAACCTGAAATCAAGAACCCTACCAATTCAAAATAGATTAACCAATAAAATAGCCCATCTCCTCTCAAATCAAAAGAAATCAACTGATATGTAAAGAAAGAACATAGTTCCATTTACAGGTGAAATATGTCAGATCAAAAAGATAGTTTATATAAGCTAAGCTCAAAATAATAGCTATATGTTTTCATTAAGCATTTGATCTCACTGTTAACATTTCTAAAGTATCTGATGGCAATATTCTGCTTAAAATAGAATAACTCTTCATTATTATTGTTATTCTTACTACTACTATTATCATTTTCCTTTTTAGATTCCTCAGTGATACCCTTCAGACAATTATTCATTTGTTCAGGGCACAGGTTGCTGCTGCTGCTCTCATCTGTAGAAATATGCTGGGAAAATAGCAGACAGTAACTTCAACCTTTACCCAAGATGCTACAATCAAGGGTTTACTTGAACTTGGGGCCTGATCCATTTAGTACACCAAAGAGAAAACTTTGCTACTTCACCACTCCCTCTGATTTCAACATCATGATTTAAGGACTTTGCCTGGTCAACTCAACCCTTTGGGCGCTGTTCTTTATTTTCCATTGCACAAAAAAAGTGACTAGCTATTTCAAATCCCTTACAGCCAAGGGAGGCTCCATCAAGGTGAAAGAGAAATTGGCAAGAGACTGTATTGCAGATTTTTATGCATATTATTTTGGGCAAGACAGCAGTTACACCTTCCAAAGAGGAATCAGGTGTGCCAATAGGTAACTCAGGATCTGTCAGGGAGAAACTGAAAGGTTTGCCACTTTCCATCTCTGCAGCCTCATCATCTGTGACTGTTTCAAGAAGACCCAAGGAACTTTCTTCCTTGAAAACGAGTCAGTCAGGAGAACATTGGGTATATCACAAGACTGGCCTTTAAAGATCCATGAGACTGTGAGAATGTTCTTCCTCCTGTATGTATGTTTACATCCTCCTTTCCCACATACTCCTCTTGTGTTGTTTTAACACAAACACAACAAAACTGGCAGCAGTTACAGCATCAGTTCTTCTATGGCAACGTTCCAGCAGAAGCACCTGAAGTTACACTTAACTTAGTCTTAAATTTTGCCTACCTCTGGCTTGTGCAAGAAGTGGTAAAATTGAAACTTTCTCTATCGAAGAGAGAACACATGAAAATAATAAATACAAATTAAAGTAGCAAGGAACTATTTAAGGTGGCTGTCCATCTTACATAATGCTCATCATAAGGTCCCTCACTACTGAACACTTAGATGTGCTTTTTGGCAGACCACAGAGATTTCCCTCCACAACAAATGAGCTTAGTGTGAAGGCATCTAAAAACTCCTTCTTCTTTACCATGTCCCTCCTCAGTCGAAGGAGGAAGGAGGAAGTTTCATGTGGGAAAATGTAAATTATTTACAAAGAGTACTGATGTGTTGGAAGAAGCAGTTGCCCTACAGGACCTGGCTAGCTCTGACTGGGGAGGTTTTGGAAAGAAGCTGAGTTGCCACACTTTACTTGCATCAGCCAGGCAGAGCCTGAAGATTCTCCCTTCATTGATTACTCCTAGAAGAGGATGAAGTTTCTCCACACCCAGCTGCCTTGCCAATCTCCTCTGCAGAAAAATTCCTCTCTAACACCAGATCTAGAGATTAGTTCAATTCTGTGTGTGTGAGTTAATATTATTACAGTGCTTTCTGACAGCAATTCCTAGGACTCCCTCTGTAGATTCCCCCAAAAATGAATGAGCCCCTGAAAGATTCCATTGTTCTCTAATTCCCACTTAAAGACATAATCCGTATTTTACGCCATAAGTGATTGACACAGAGAGGACTCTTACGCCACAACCTGAAGATTAGAGCTTAAATGTTCCTGGTAATAAAAATGGAGACCAAGGATGTATTAGCAGAATTATTTCTAAATAAATTCTTTCCAAAGCTTTCTGTCGTCTATTTCAAACACTATTTTGGGGTCACCAATGACTCACATTTCCTTTAGCTGTTTCACATGCATAGATCTTTCTGCATTTTTTCAGCCTTATGATGCAAGGGCGAATGACAAGAAACAGTGCAGCAAATAGTACATTACACCTTCTCCAAGGAGATTACTTTTAAGTCTTATTGCATGTTTAAAGATTTTTTGCTTAATATTTTAACTAGATAATTGCCATGGTAATAAAAAATGAATTTTTAAAAGTTTGATTTAGATCAAATTCTGATTTGTGAGAAGATAATTGACAGTGAATGCTACAGGAAGTATAGAAGGCAGCACAGACTTGAGCTCACACCCAGCAGCTCATCCTGACTGCTGCAAAGTAACTTCTGAG
This sequence comes from Melospiza melodia melodia, assembly GCF_035770615.1. Lineage (NCBI taxonomy): Eukaryota > Metazoa > Chordata > Aves > Passeriformes > Passerellidae > Melospiza > Melospiza melodia. Next base: position 158,000,003 of record NC_086194.1, on the reverse strand, counting down.
CATCTTTGTGAGCGGACACCTTATCTGTGCGATGGCAGAAAAATTCCTTAAGAACATAAACTATTGATGGCACCCTTGTGCTTATCCAGTCTCATCCCCATCTTACAGTTATTTATACAAGCAGGTCCCCTAGCTGGCAGCTGAAAAGAAAACCATTTGGACACAGCTCATTTCCTCTTTTGATCACCCATATTTTTATTCATTTGAAAGTCCCTGTAGTTCAAGTATTTTTAAAAGCAATGACTACTATAAAATAAATTGATTATTTCAAAGCTCTTACCTAGCCCAAATAACAAAACTCTAGAAATTCACAGCAGCTGAATTTCCATCTCACCCCATGCTAAGAGTCTGAACAGAGGACTAAAGTGAATACAGAGTTTCATGTTAGTCTTGGAAAACGGGTGGACTAGGTTGCTGTCTGGGACTTCAAGTGAAACTCAAGACCAGAAGACCATACTAATTTTCAAAAGACTGTTTTACAAGGAATGACTTCCCTCTGTGCATGGAAGAGGGAACTCATCAGGTCATCAGAGCACACCAGAGAAGCTTCACTGACTTCAGCAGACCTACATCATTCTGTACAATGGCAGAGGAGCCTTACATCAGGAGTTATACACAGAGTAACTTGCTGGCTCCATCAGTGGGCCTGAAAACCAAATTGCTTTCTCAGAACTTTACAGCAGGATTCACACTCAATCCTTTGTGTCAGTCACTTTACAGAATCTGGAAACTGTTTCACTCACTTTCACTTACATTTCTAATGACTTTGCTGATGCCTGGACATCCTCTCAATACAGAATGTTCCAGACTTGCCTCAGGCCCTTAAGACAAACCAAATGGGGTACTGGCAGCAGTTATATAATATTAATTGCAAATGGGGTACTGGCAGCAGTTATATAATATTAATTGCAAAATTGTATTATTTCTCAAAATGAGCTTTTTCTGGGTATGAGAGGTAAGCTAGAGAAATGTAACAAGACAGAAAGCAGTTTATTTCACGTCACAGATGTTTAGCTTTTGCCTTGCTTATATATCATGGAGAACATGACAGGCTTGCCATGTGCAGAGCTAAGATCAGACATGTTCTACAAGCCTTTGTAGTAGAGAACTTAGATTTTGTCAGATGAAAGAGGTCTTGCTGCTTTCAGAAAAACAGTAAACCCTGTAAAAATGAGTTCCATGCAGTGAATTATTGCTCACAAGGTAAATTTTCATGACTTATTTCTTTCCAAGACAACTCATAAACATTCAAGTCCTCCTAGTCTGTGGAGCTGCCAATTGTGGTGATCTTCCTATTAAACATCAAATTTTCTAATCTTTTGACCATAACTAGAAATTTCACACAGAACCACCTAGAACTAGAAAAAAAAAAGCTGAGAGTTGTATGAAAGGTAGCTTACAACACATGTTGTTTTCTTTTTATTCGTTTTCTGACAGACTCAGAGAAAAATGTATGCACCTTTAATGAAAAAGAAACATCATCTGTGACCCACCTTACAAGTCCTATATTTCCATTTACATGAAAAAGAGTTGTTCCACATGAAGGAGATCTAGTTTAGAATTTTTTGTTACCTAAACCTAAGAGGTTTTCAGCCCATAGTCCACAAATAATCATATAACAAAGGAATTACTTCATTTCTGAGTGAACATTAAAGGATAAATTTTCTGTGTAAAAAAGAAACAAAATATAAACAGTGGATTGTTCCATAAATATTATGAAAGATTTTTCTTGTATCTGAAAAGTATATAGCAATTACCACAAGCTGATGCATCATCTCTCCAACCCACTTTCTTTTTCTTTATAGAAAATTTATTATTTTCTATAATAAATTTCATAACTTTAAAAAGGGAAAAAAGTGGGTTTTATCACACAGTGCTTCCAGAATTCCAAAGCAATAACATGAAAGTGCTACTTTTATTTTTTAATAAAGTAAAATTAACTTAATCTGAACATCCTCAAGGCAGTAAGGATATTATTTTTCATCATCACAAACCAATCCAACTGTTTCTCAGTTTTTAAGAACTACTTATATTTTAGTATGAAAATCCAATAACTCCTCCTATTTTTAAATCCATTACTTACACTGTTTAGTCACATCATGCTGCTGGCATAGAGCATCACTGTTAAATATTGAAATCAAAGTAATTTTCAGTTACTGTCACATCCACTATCCATTCATTATCCACTGGGCAGAATTCAAAGATGAGTGCAGGAATTTAAGAAAAATGATCTGACTAATAAAGAAAGAAGCACAGTGGGTACAGGATGAGAAGCCAATGCACAGACAAAGCTGTCATGCTCAAGTCAATGAGGAGCAACCAATCTTTTATGACCAGGCATTTAGACACTTGGGACTGCATCACAGCAAAGGTGGTGAAAGTTTCATATCTGAATACATGTTCCAACAAGTTTGTAATTATTACTATTAATTTGGGATTGTTACTATGCATGTTACGATATATTTTTTGAATATGACATTATTGACATGTCTAACTGTACTTACATTTAAGCAACCCTTCTTAAAACTTTTTCCCATTTAACATTTCAGTATAGAATAAACCACCAGCCTTATCCATCACTTACACATACTCCCACGTGCACTCGCAGTCAGATAACAAGGCTACACTACAAAAAGAACAAAATCACCTCCCCTGTCCATTAAGGAAACTAGAATTAATTCCACTGATCTGCACCCAGGCATCTTTAATTAAAAGATCATAAGCATATAAGTGGCTTTGATTTCTTATTCTAATGTCCTCCTCAATTATTTATTATACTCACCTTCTCACATCTGTACACATTTTTCTTTTAGATGAATATAAAATATAAATACTGTTGCACTTCTGAGTATTTCCAACTGCAGTGCAAATGTTATTAACCTGTTATTCACCTTAGGCAAATATACCTGCAAGTCAGCCAAAGTGAAGCTACGTGATGTTGAGATATTGGCTATGCTGAATATATCTACAAAGCCATCTGAGCTTTTGCAATGCTCTTTACCCACCTGATACCTGAATAACCACAAGAAAGCTTCTGTATCAGCTTTTTCAGCAGCTCAATTCTTCTACTCACTATTCACTGTGCTAAATCACAGCCTGGGAGGTTTTCCTTCCATGTGCAAGAGTGAATGAAGTTTACAGGGCCTTTAGTACTTACCAGGTGTCAGTGCCCCACTTCCATCCAGTCAGGAAAGCTCTAGAAAGAACTCAGCAGTCTGTACTAAAGGAAAATTGGGAGCAAGCCTCCAATTGTATTTCACTACTCATGTAATTTACAAAAAATAAACAGCAGCTAAAACGTTCCTGGGCACACCTACTACATTATTTGTTGGCTGAATTTGTTGATGAATGGCTCAGCCATTTGTTGATGAATGGCTCAGTTCTATCCCTAAAGAAAATAAGAATAGTTAAACTGGTAATCACATTCACAGCTCTGAAATTTAAATCCAGGACTGTGGTATGTCTGCCCTATCACAAAAGGTCTCTGAAAACCCTTACTAAGTAAATCCAGTACTGTCAAGTGTACAGAGTTGGTAAAACAAAACCAGCTCACCACAGTTTTTATTATAAACAAACATTTGCTGAAGATGCTAAATCAATATCTATGTGCAAACAAAAATATTCCATGAAAAAGTTCACCGAGAGGGAGCCCCATTTCATTACAGAAGACAAGAAGGTCTTCATAATTTTTCTTTTTAGCATGGATAATTTTATTTAAAAGAACACGTGTTTGTATCGGCACAGAAGCTGAAAATCAAACTATTAAGGGTTCTGGATAATAAATTACAGGAGACTTTTTTCCTAAATGATGGGAGAAGTTATATAACTTCATTCCTCTTCTTGGAGGGATAGGATGGATAGACAAGACAAAGGAAGGGCTTGTTCATGTTCTAAGAAGCAGGAAAAAACTTCTAGAAAATAAAACTATCTGCAGTTTCAGAATACTTGAAGCTTTAGCAAGAGCAAGGAACATACAATGCTATTTTGCTGAATAAAAATTAAAATCTTTTGCTCAATTAGTGAGCAAGAATCAAACTGAGTAAACCTTGCTGAATTCAAATACACCTCCATCCCTTCAAATACAAGAATCCTGTGAAGAACATATTAACCTATCCAAATGTGTACATAGAAAGGCTCAAGGGTTCATGACCAGTCCCTGGACAAAAGCATCACTTTTGGAACATCCCCTTCCACTCCTGGAACTGTTCCAGAATGAGACAGACAGGAGAGCTGGTCCTCCTGCAACATGGACTGTCACTTCCACCATCACAAGCAGCCTGGGTTAAATACACCACTAAGATGACATCAGAGATAGGGAGATATGGTATTATTTCAGTCAGGGTAGCCATTGGGAGGAAATCTGTGCTTTAGATTGCATTGTAAGCATACTTTTCTACATGAACAGATAAAAAAGCAGAGATTACGAAGCATTCATTGCAAAGACCTTATGCTATCTGAATTCATGATTTTTCTACAGATGAAGACTTTCATGTCGCTCAGGCAATAAGCAAAATTAAACTTTGGTATTTCAAAGGATGACTACAGGATTAAACACCATTTTCCCCAGTGGACCGTGAGATGGGTTTGCATTTTAAATTTGTTCTTAAATGCCTTAAAAATTTGGTAAAATTGCATTAATTGTAACTGGATTCATTGAAATCAGACTGATTAAATAGGACATTGACTATTACTTTTTTTTTCTAGATTGGTTGTCCATCCTATGAAAGTCTTATTATGTAATCTGAAAAGTACTGCTGACCACTATCTGGAGATCAAAGCAAAAACCCAATCCTCTTCCTTGGCATTAAATGACATCTGCCATTTCCACACTAGTATGACCAGTACTATCTCTGTTTTCAGGATAAAGAGTTTCTTCTACATTGATCAAGATTTCAGTTATAACAACAAGTGGTCTATCTAGAAGTGAATCTTGGGTTAAAATGCATTCTACAAAAGGGTTCTAGATCTTCCAGAAGTTCAGAAGCATAAAGTCCAGAAAAGCCTCATATAAACTTCACAGAGAAATTAAGAAGAGAAATATATATACACATTTTCTACTTTCAGCCTGTTTTCCCTAATTTGTATTACATGGCAAAATTACCTTTTTTCACATAGGAAGGATCAGTTGCATAACTGTTGAGCTTTTGCCCTGCTACAGAACCAGCATATACTTTAGAGCAGCTTATTATTATACCTGCATGTATTAACCATTTATTTTGATGTGACAGATGATTACTTAGCAGTAACAAATGTCAAGTGGGCAGAAGTCTAGTAAGTAAAGCTGAATAAGAAAGTACAGAGGTCAAGGCTGCACTTAAATTCTGAAGCTTCTTTATTCTCAACCTGCAACTCACACTGTCTGTCACCTTGCCCAGGTGCCAATCTAAACCAGGTCCCTCCTGAATACTGATGTTTACTTGCCAACTCTTCCATTCATTCACACAAGATGCTGATCTAAGCTAAGCAAAACTGCCCTCCTCTGATGCCCCTTGTGCTTTTGTGCATATTCATACACCCTAACATGCTCCTTCATTGCCTCTGAGAACCTACAAGCAGTACATCTGGAAGGAGAAGAGGAATAACACACCTAAGAAAGGATAAAATAGAAGAGGGAGTCTGCTGGGCAGGAGGAGGCTCTGCAGCCTTGCCTGCTGCTTGAGACTCCAAAAGACTCTACAGCAGTGGGAGATACTCAGCTAATATCCTGACTGTGAACCTACAGCTTGCTGAGAGACTGTGAGGAACAATGTGCATGCTTCTAAGAGTCTTTAAAATAATCCTTCCCATGAATTTCTCAGGATAAGTCTGCAATCATTTAAAAATATCCTTTATAAAAACCCGCGAGGCGCAGTGAGACAGCCCCATTACCACCCATGCTGAGGCTGCTCCGTGCCACCGTGCAGTGTGACACACATTGTGTCCCTGCACTGGCCTGTCATCCACACCCCGCTGCTCAGCTGAAAAATGCCCAATGCCAACATTTTACCATGCCAGTGGAAATACATTTTTTAGCTCATTTCCACATGTGGTTTAAATGAAGAGTTCAGGAGAGTTCTCTATTTAAAGAAAGTGATTGAATCCACTAACACCAAAGATGAGAAAAGAAGAGTAAACTTTAAAAAAATTAATCATTTTGCTTAAAATCACTTATGTGTATTTCAGAAGCTATGTTTCAAATGCAGATGTCAATATAGTTTCTTTTTGTTAATGATTCACTTTGATAGTTTTAATACTGCATTTTTCACCGTTTCTTGGAAGTTAAACAGAGTTAGAGATATACAAAATACATGAGCCCTGTCTACCACTAATTAGTCAAATATATTTATTCATCTTGTAAATACATGGAAATATTTTCGTACATTTTTTATGCTCTTATTAGGTCTCTTAAAAACTTGTCTTTTTTCTATTCTCTTTTTTTTTCTGACTGTATTCAAAATATTTATTTCTAAAGGATGGACCTGAAGTGTCAAATCCTAAAACCCAAGCAAGGAAATAGTTTCCAATGAAGATATGGGCAGTAAACCTCTGATGTCTCTCTCCTTGCCTGCAAGTCAGCCAGCAGCAGAGCCAGTGTATTTAAAAGAGCCCTAAGGGGTCCTTTCTCTGGTTTCTCCAGGCCCTGTTGTGCTTTCTAAGCCTGCACACAGAGAGGTTTTGGGGTGCAGGAAGGAGCTGTGTCCCTGCTCCCTGCTCTGGAGCCACGGCCGGCACCGCGCTCTGCAGGGAGTGGGATTCGCCCCTTCCCTCCAGAAGGCACAGAGCAGCATTTTGCTAAAAAGGGAGAGATTTCACAGCCTAACAGCACTGGGGTAGTGTTAAACAGCAACATGTCTGAAATTAAACACCGAATTTGAAGGGGGAAAAAAAAAAAAGAAAAGAAAATGCTCAAACATTTCACATCCTCCCCAGGAGATTTTCCCAGCCTACTCCTTGCCTGCCCAAACCCCCTTATTCCATCAGTGCATTAACAAAGCCAAGGAGCTCACGCTGTGGCATCTCATCGGAGGGCACTGGAGTTAACAATGAGACTGTGAGCTCCAGTGGCCATGGCAACAGTAGCTAATTCTTCTTCCCAATCAGGGTGGCAATTCTCTCCCATGGCTTGAATCAGTTACAAAACAAAATACTCTCAAAGACCTTTCAGAGCCAATAGCCTTGCAGTTAATCTGCTAATAGGAAATAATCTGCAGCTAATATACACATTCCAGGGCAGCAGTGTGTTTTCTTAATACTTTGTTACATGGGCCTCTTTCCAAAGAAAGCAGAGCAAAGAATAGAAAACAGACATTCATTAAAAACAGCATAATACTACCTGGCCACTATTAGTGCCTGAAACGTGCTACAACTTGCATGGCTCTTAAAATGGTGATTTGGAGTGACAGCACTAGATAGACTGAGCTCAATGCAATTAGATCAAAAAAAAAGTTACATACAGTATTAGTTAGCAGCTAGTTCATGTGAAAAATCAGCCTTGAAATGATTTCCACATTGCTCTCTTTTCATTTAAAGCATCTAGTGAAGAAAAGCACTGAGTTGACAGGAATGTGCATCAGTAAAAAACAATCCTAGATGAATACATGAAAACAGATACTAATAAACATTCACTTAGAGCGTACTTATCTAACTGTGTCTGATGGGAGTTTAGCCATACATTCTCCCACCTAGCTTAAACACAGGAGTAAACAGCAAATGGATGGTGGGTGAGAAAGCAGTGCTGAAAAATTAACAGTGAATCACCAATTTTGCATTAGTCATGTCAATAAATCTGCACAACATGCCTTTGCTCCAATTCACCAAGGGCAGGACTGCACTTCTGAAAGCTGGAGAATATTGGCTCCACTGTGTTGTGTTCCAGGTGCAGGCACAAAGGCAGGGTGAGCTTCAGGAACTCAGACATTGCCATCTTACATGTGTAATTCAGAGATGCAGCAGTACTGTTGGATTAAGGAGAGAATTACACCTCCATTCCTAGCAAGTCCAAATGCTGCCAGTGGAGATGGTTGTCACAGGAAATAACTCTCCCAGCTTTACAACCATGTACGTTCACCACATCCAACCCAAACCATCTCTGCACCACCAGCACAGTGCAAGTGAAACTAAAAGTCTCTCAGTGCTCAGGTATATTTACACTTTTCTTTCTCATTCCCCTCCATGGGTAAAGCCAAGGACACCTGGTCATGTCAGGCCACTGCACAGGCATCAAACAGAATTAAAAGATGGATTGCAGATTCTGGCAAGGACTGAGAGAGACAGAAGTGACTAACACATCGGGCAGTGCAGTGCAACAGATTGTCTACAACTATCTGCTACAATTGTAGAGGCACCTCTCATTTGGGATAGCAAAATGTTTCATTTCTACACCCTCTTGTAAACTTCTGAAACTTCCATTAATCAGGGTGACATTTCATAGATTTTTCTCTTGTTCCTAAGATGACTACTCTTCACTGTAATTTTAAGGTCTAACATATAAAAATTCTATGTCTACAATAAATATAAAAGCTGATTTATTCTAAATGAAGAGAACAAAAATTGTGTCTTTCCACTATGACCTTATTTTTACTTTATTGAAAACAGCTTAAGTATTGAAATGTGAAAAGGAAGGCAGCTCAATGTAACAGCCAAACAATTTCAGCAGCAAAAACACTTCAAATGTTCCAATTCAGGAATATTGTGCAAGTATTCAAGCCAAAGGCCTTTAAGAACAGCAGCTCTCCCTGTTCACAGATATGAGAGATACAGTTTAAGAAATGTTCAGAGCATGGCTAATGGTGGACGACTTTCTCCACAACTGTGCCTGTATATATTATAGTGAATTGCTGTAGTCTCCAACTATCTCAAGATTTCATATCATGCAATCCATTTCTACTCTGTGTGTCATGCTCCAGGTATACTAGGTGGTTTGTAAGAATGAGTGAAAATTGGTCACCCACCCATCTTTCCACTGACTGACAGGGAGCTCCTCCTGTATTTGGGGCATTTATGAGAGCTGTTTCCTGTATGAGTTCTTTCTGAAGTCAGGAGCTCCTGCTGCGTGTCCTGGGGCAGAAAGCTCCCAGGACAGGATCTCTTCACAAGGCAGTCTGTTTCCCTGAAACATCCAGGAACATTATCTCTGCACATCTGTAAATTTGTCTGAAACAGGCTGAAATGCTGACAAGTCTGGGTAAGAGCAGGAGGAGCAGAAATTACTTTACAGACATATATAAACATCCTTCCCTTCATAAATGCAAGAAAAGGATTGCATAAAGCCATGTTACAATGTATACAAGCCCAATGCACAGTGATAAATCAAATTTTGCTTGACCTTGTTCAGAACAAGTAGTTTCACTGCTGGTCTGCAGTTTATACATGAGCATTTAGAGTTTGGTGACAGCTATTTTACACAAACTGACCAACTGCACAATCTACCTTTTTTTGTTTGTTTATTTTATCCTGAAACTGAGGTTCAATCTTATCCTCAAAACAGTCTGACTCATTCTAAGCACACTCTGAAAAGAGAATGGGATTTCAATAGTGGTCAGCACTAACCTACTTCTCCTCTCCAACCATTGGCACAATAAGTAAATGCTCCTTGATTTTGATGGGAGAAACAGAAACAGGTCATTGCTGAGGGCTCTTGAAATTCCACCAGAATCTCTAAACAGGTCGAACATGCTGCAGTCTCACTGCTGTTTATCCCTGACAAATCCAGACTGTGTGGTATCTGTTTATCTTGATATACAGTTGCTTGGGAGGAGATTGTGCAAATAGGCACAAACACCACCTTTTTATCACATTTTGTCTTTCCCCCAGTACTGGAGAGTGATGGTTTGGTCCAGTAATGTGCTTGCCTCCACATTTCAATTCTTGCACCTTCTCTGTCTCAGTGAGAAAGAAAAAAAAAGGCTGTCTGAGTCACTGTGTATTCCAAGTCTTTGCTTGCTGAGAGTCTTGAATGTTGCCCATTTCTTAGAAAAAAAAGGAGAGAGGCAGAGTAAGGAATAGAAAAGAAAAGCTGAAATCTTTAATGTTAAATGATTTTCATCATTGAGCACTGCTTGTATTTTTCTTTAAATCAGTTTTTATAATTTGAGTTGTCATGACAACATGATGCAACACTTCACTGCCATGACAATGTGACAACTTTCAAAAACAGTAAGTGCTGTTTTTACTCTGTTTTTCAATCGCTCCCAAGGAAACAAGCTGTTATTTACTTCTGTGACGAAACTCTTACGATACCATAATGGATCCAATGTCAAGAAAAATTAAAGCATAGAATGGGGGAAACAGGGATGGAAAATGTGTTTTTGTGTACATAATTACTCCATAAAAAGCACACATTTTTTTTCCAGTGTCTTATCCCGATTCACCACCATAACTCTGATCATTTCCATCTATGAATTCACTGACTTTCTCCATAACCTGACCAGAACTGATTAATCACAGCAGCATAATTGACTCAAAAAGGGCCTGTTTTCTTAGCAGCAGTTTTAGTTGATGTTTTTATGCTTGGTTGTGTGCATTTGGATACTACAAAACAAACTGAAATAAATGAAACCTCTGTGCAACCACAAGCTAACTCCAGTGGAGCAATTTATTTGTAAATCCCATCAATTTATGTGAGACTTGTGTCTAAATTCTATGGGGATGATAAATCCACTGGCTAACACTCTTCTAGATGGAGCCAAGAAATGTTTCCAGACACTAGGGCTTAGTTATCTATATTATGCAGTTGTGGGGGGAAAACCAATCAGTGGGATGATATCTACTCTGTTTAGCAAAAATAATTCTCAGGAGCCAGCATGGACCAAGGACCACTTCCAAAAAGGCAGCATGGATGCAGTCATCTTGTTTTGGAAACTATGGCAGTTTAAAACTACTAAAATACATCAACTGGCCTCAGTGGCATGGGATAATCTTTAGCATCATTTTCCAAACAGGGATAAACATAGCCATTGTTCTCCTAGCACCCTTTTTTTTGAGAAGCATGAAAAAGCTCAAAGCAGTTGATACCAAAACACATTACAGTAAAGCTCACTTCACGTGGGTGTGATGGAGGCTTTGTTAAAGCACAGTGAAGCATTTAGTCAGAACTTACTACAAGACCCAATTTAACCCTGGGACGTTGCTCTCTCCATGAAGGGGAACACTTTGGGCCAGCCTGAGGGGGTGACCCCACAGCTGCTGCTGTCCCATCCCTCCACCCTCAGCAGAACCATCAGAGCCTGGACACAGACAGAGGGGCAGTGAGGAACCAGGGAGACTTTCAGCCTGACACAACTGATGATGTGTTTGGAATATCAATGATTGCTTCCTTAAACAAAAGACAGTGCTGGAGCGAAGAAGCTGTAGTACTTTTGGGTTACAACAGTTGAGAAATTGCTCTGTGTGTAGCAACACACATCTATAACAAAATACTAAAGATATATATATGAGTGTGTGTTTGTACATATATATACTTGACAGATATATAGATCAGTATTTTTGGCAGCAAAGGTAAATCTGTTTCACAGCATCAATATCTAATAAAAGAAAGTGAATCATTCTATAGGAGAAAAAAGAAGTACATTCTCATGATTGATATTTTACATTCATTTAAAAGATTTCATGCACTTTCACCACCCTATTCAGTGGTGTAGTAACTACTATTTACCCATGTCAGGCTCAGATAAAGGTAAGCTAAACTGGAGGTTTCAGTGCTTTGCTTTCTTTTTTGAAAGAGTTCAAGACTTAATTTGCAACCTGCCTAGAAGACATGAGTTCACTAGGAGAAACAAAGCATGGAGGACCTAATAATTAGTCCCATACTGAAGATCTCACCCAGTTCCCATTTTTACATAATGGAATCTTTCTATTGATTTCAGTACAACCTAAACCAGAAAAGAAGTGAATTATACATCAGCTCTTCATTAAAAAAAAACAAACAAATAAAAAAAAAAACAAACCAAGATCCACTTCCGCCTCCAAAATCCCACACAGTTCCCATCTTTATATGTCTCTACTTATTATGAGTTCCTGTTGACAGGAACAGATATAGCCTTTGTTTCCATTGATACCTCATTAGCAAAGCAAGATTGCCAAAAGCCAAAGCAGTTGGAGATGTTGTTTCATAAAAGTTGCCTATAAACATACTTCTTTTTATGTCTATCAGTCAAAATCTGCTTGTGCTTGTGCTTGTTGTCATACAGGCTTGCAGTCGGGATTATCTTGACTTTCTTCTCCTGACAGGTGAACAAAAGCACAACACTTTCTGCTCTAAACTCTTCAAAAAGCACCATATATTATATGAAGAATTGTTTCAAATCATCAGCCTAGATACTGCCAGGAGGTGGAGAGGAGGCAAAATTCACAGCAGAGCAGCAAGAGAAAGTGGGAACTTTGGAAAATCATCAGGTTTCCACATGGCACAACAGTGACTCAGGTCAGAAACCTATACACTGGGAACTTGTATTTTGACCCTGACATGTAGAAAGTAGATACACTCACAGGCACCATCCACATGGTAATTTGAACTAGTTTGCCACAGCATGGGTGATAAATCATCATTTAACATGGCCCATGGAACCAGGACAAAGAGTGGAGAGGACAAGTTGTGTGATGACAGTTTATTAGTACCATAGAAATTGGTATGACCTGGTTGTGTTTTCAGACATTGTGTTTTCAGAATATCAATATGCAGTTTCAGTAATGGTGTGTTGTCAACCTCAGACTGCTTCAATGGTGAATATCAAATTCTTTTTTTCCTAAAATGTTTTTAACCACTTAGAGAAAAGGGAGATTTTTCTTAAACTCAGCTCTCAAGAAATAAACCAGACCAGAGAAACTTGAGTAGTGATGCATAATAAATTGGGACACCCATGTCTGATTTTAATCTCCCTTGTGTGATGGATCTGTTTCCTGTTGACGGCATTTAACAGGGAGTTGCACAATATACAGAGAAACTCGTGGGCAGCATGATGATGATGATGAGGATGTAGAAAAAGCAACAGTGAAACACAGATTAAGCACAAGAAAATCTGTACTGCATAAAGAGAGATGCTGCAGAAGAATGTGGGCAAGGGATCCATTGATGAGGAGGTGAGAGGTATTATCAGCCACCTCTTCAGCTCTCATCCTTTCAGAGACTGTTAGCTGGGAAAATAACCTTCCCTATCTTCTATCCTCAGACTCTTTCTTATTTAGTTCATTTTGACAAAAATATTTACTTTAACATAAACACAGATCTCAGGGAAATGTCATAAAATAGTCTTCCAGTTAACAAACTTTATCTTTACTCAGATTAATTCTAAGAATATGCTTAAGTGCCATTTAAATCTAAAAAGGTGCTTCACACATTTTAAAGCAAAACATAACAGAAATTTAGCACATAATTTAGACATTAATATCACTGAAATATCAAGGATTTAAAAATGACATTACCATAGATTACCATTCTTTGGAAATGCATACATTAATTTTCTCTCCTGTCAAATTTGGTTTGTTTACAGTAATGGATCCACAACTTTCCTTAAATTGAGGTGTCTTTTTGCAGTATCCATGCAATGTCATAAATATGAGTCATGATTCAAGAAAGGAGTAAGAATAGCAACATTACAAAAAGAAGCACCAGTCTTCCCATATTCTGAATAAGAATGCGGACCCAAAAAAAATTTCTATTTTCTTATAGTGCTGGTATTGTACTTGATACTTCTGAATGTAAACCTAATATGATGAATACCATTTTTAGAGCTGATGAAAAATATTTTAAAATACCCAAAGTTAACACCTATCCTGTGCAAGTTAAAATATCTTAGGGGTTTTTAACTGTGTGTAGAAGATGTGAGAGGTGTAGCATATTAAAAGTCTTTTAATACATACAGTATGTGCATACACACAACTCATCCAAAGTTCTTCCCTGTATGGTATTAAAATGTGACATCACTTTTGCAAGAAGCTTGCCATGTTGTGCTCAGAGACGATTTGCCTTTGGTTCTATTATGTATTTTTTCAGACTCCATTTCACTCATGCTGTTATAGCTGCAATTTAAGATGGTAGCTAAGAAAGAAGGTACAATATAGAACTAACATACCAGTAGAGAGAGTATCTCGAGTCAGTTTTCTTTGTTTTTAAGGCAAGAAGTCTGAAGGAGCTAGAACTTGTAGCAAACATTCTGACAGCATTTACTGACACTGGCAGTTTTCTGAGGCAGTATTGCATAGACTGTAAACACTTGGAAGTGCAAATGCTTTTTGTTAACACACACGCGTAGCAAAAAGAGGAACATGAGCTTTAGGGGAACTATGGTAACATAAATAAATAAATAAATAAATATTAATCATCATCATCAATCTTCTAGCAGTTTCCCACTGAATTTGTTTAAGAGGTAAAGACAGATGCTGCTGACCTGATTAAGGATTTCCTTCTTTTTAAACTGAAAGTCTCTTAAAGAAATTATTTTATAAGCCTACTGTGTCAAATGCAATCAAGTTGACTAGTAAATATTAGCATGTTTTTCTATCCCCTGGAATTTGCAGCAGAAGCAAGTATGCAGAATCCATGACATATTAAAAGAAAGAAAAAGGTTTGGCTGAAGTTGCTTGAATAATTTATCTATTATCCCAAAAGCTGAGTGTCAAGCTGCATAACTACTGAGATTTTAAGAGCAATCACCACCTCACATCAAAAACTGCATGTTGCTGGATCCTTGTGTTAAGTTATTTCCATGTCCAAAAAGCAATGTACTGAAGTTCTCCATCCTGAAAGAATATTTATAACAAACAAGGATGGACAAAACCCCCAAGTACAGTATCCTGAATGCAGTAATCATTGTTTTGCCAGACTGGACATACTGGCAATACAGCACTTCTTTGTTGGAGGAATAAAAAAATATCTCTGCATATTTGTGCTCACTTTTACCAGAGGAGTTTCTCACTTCTCACTGACAATTGCCTGAATGTAGATCTTGGTATGGGCTTGTATTTGAGATGAAACTCAGCTCCCACCAGCGTCCTAAAAATCTGCCTGCATTATGCCTGAAAGCCCAAAATTCAGCCCCTTACCTAGGTGTCCCTGAGCTGTTTTGAAAACTTGGCCTTGATCCCAGCATGTTGAACTGTATTCTGATTCTCAGAGAAATGATACCACAAACTGTGCCCAAAACCTGCTTGACGCTTGCACAACCTCCACCTCCCGCGCTTGTCTCAACGGCCATTTGCTGTTCCTTTTGCAAATTTGCACCTCATTTCAGGCTGATCTAGAACTAGGCAAAATTGAACACAGATTGAGAGCAAAATTTTATCTGAAAAAGCGGAGGGCGGAGGGGGGAAAAGTTTTTTCAGCCATTAGTTTTCAACCACCTATTTTTTCATCCAACCTCAATTCTGGCACTTCAGCGCTGCTTATGTGACATTACTGCAGGAAAGGCAAGGGAATGGTCAAGCTGCCTCCATGTCTGATTTCCCAGTAAATACTGCATCACATTCACACCTTGTCAATCCCTGTTCCTGAGCTGTAAGCATGTAGCACATCCGCTTGGATGGCAGGTACATGTCCCTGTTCCCTAGACCAGCGCCAGAGGGGCTCATATTTAATGTGTGAATGCTTGTGTGTGTGTGTGACAAGGGGCCAGTACTATTTCCCACCGCCCCACAAAATTAACTAAGGCCATTACCTGGCAAAATGTCACATAATTTCCAAACCAATATTCTTAAGCCCCACATCACACTGACGATTACTTCAGTAAAGCACTTATCATTATGTGAGCTTGAAAGTTAGGTCTCCCACGAGGGAACATTCCTTGATATTAGCCCAACCATCTGACTAAGAAACACTTCCTATAGTTTTAACATATGGATTACATTTGAACTGACAGTGAGTTTTCCTCTGGACTGATCCCTGCCGCCTCCATACATGGTTATGCTATTGCTTATGGGGCTCTTTTAAGCACCGCTGCCCCGAAATAAACTCATACTATTCCTACAGGATTTCACGCCAGCCAATTTAAATATTTTAATAATGAGTAAAAAGTTTAAAATGAAGATAAAATATTGTGTCAAGCCACAGACGGTGCTGACAGTTCAAAAAGAAAATGCTTTCTTTGCAGCACCCATCAGCACATCTGTACTCTCTGGACTGTTCAGAATTGCCAATCTTCTGCTTTTCCAAACCAAACTGCTGAGCAGATGGACAGACCAATGAGACAGGCCAATGGCAATATCTGCCACTGAAAGTCCTGCTGGAGCTGGAAGCACAGTGGCCTTGCCTAGGGAGGTGATGTGCGGGCAGGGGCCATTGCAGTTGCAACCAGTGGCTTTCAGTGCCCCAGCTGGGCCAGCAGCAAGAGCAACCCTGTAGCTGCTCCAAAGATGGGGTCCTCTTTGGAGTGCCACCTCCCATGGGAATGAGAGGCTCTTTGGCACTGGTCTACCCAGTGGGACAGCAGCACCATAAAGCCTGTGGCCCCAGCCCAGCAAGGAATGTCTGATACCCATTCTGCTTGTGAGCTGTAACCAGAACAGATGCAAGGACCCTTAAGAAATTTACTCCTGCTTTCAGAATTGTCCACAGCTGTTTGAGGCTTCCCTCAGCCCTGGAGACACAATGCTGGACACCACTGAAGGTACCCAGGAGCTCCACAGGTGACTGGTGCTCACCCAGAACACTTCTGAGAGCCCTGGCCTGGCTCCTTTGTTCATGTAAAAAACATGTGGCACCAGGGGCTATGTTACACCTCCAAACTCCTGGCTCTTTGTGCTTTTCTTTCAGAAAAGATAAAAAGCAGCTAACAGAGTTCCCCAACATCTACCACATCCTGGCAGAAGGAAATGCTTCAGATTTCGTGGTGATTTAGGTTTCTCAGTGCCAGTCGCAGTTTCTGATTTTATTTATTTAATAGCTATCTAAAAACTAGAAACTTAGCAATATATTTTGTAGCTGATTTGGCTGATAATGTCTTTTTTAAAGGTCATTTCCTGCTTTAGGATAGCATAGTAACAAAAAGAGCTTGGTTTACTCTACTAAGAGCAGATAGTACATTAAGCCAAACAAGAAAAAACAAATGCTGAAAGAGAAAAAAATGAAACTAATAGCAAGCTGATGAACAGATTAGTTCTATTTATTTTAATTTTCCTGTGCCCCCTTTTTAGATAGTTTATTATTAACTAAAGTAAATTCAGCTGTTCATAGAAATTAGAAAAATGATATGAGAAAGCAAGTTAACTAAAATGAGCTGATACAATTTTTTTTTTGGTTGGATTCAGTTGAGGGACTTTAGCCAAGGAGAACAAGAACAAAATACAGAATTGTATCTAATGAGAAATCTAACTAACAAAAATACTTTAATGCAAAAGACAAATTTAAAAGGCCAAAAAAAGACATTGCTCCGTCTGTATAGTGATGTAGCCTGTTTTAGTGAATACTGCCATGTCTTTTGGCTCAAGTCTAAACATTCAGTGCTGATAGAGATGGTTGCACTTTGCATTCCTTTCTCAATATGGTAAAGCTGTAACTTATACCTCTGACTTATCACAGCATTGGGAAACACATGTTTTCCCCTTATTTGGTAGCAGAGAACATCTGGAAAGGAAAAAGGACATACTTCCCAATGCCAACTGTGTGCAACCACCACCACAATAGGACCTGTCTACAGAAGCTGACTCTCCACCTCATCTGAGCAGGATAGAAAACAAAACTCAGACATACATACGGCTGCAGAGCATCTGAAACTCTGCAAGTGTAGAGAGAAATGGTGAAAGAAAGGATGGAGGGACCTGCACACAGCATTCAGAAGAGCTCAGGGTTCAGCTGCCCACCTTGCTGCTGACACCCTGAAAGCCAGCACCTGCTTTTTCCAGTTTTTTAAGCAGCTCATAACACATCAAAATAAACAGTCAATGCATGGGCAACTATTTTAAAGCCTAAAGCAGAAGAAATGTTTCCTTCACTGAAACACTGAAGGTCACAAAGTTGCAATGGGGCTGCAGAGATGGCAATGAAGAGAAGAAGGGAAGGGCCATGCCAGTTTTTCCAGAATATAGGATAGAGCTGTAGGGCAGCTCAACAACTGCATGGAGAAATGCTAAAATAAGGAGAATAAGGCAGATTTTAGCTATCTCAGTACCAAACTGTCTTCCTAAAAGCTGTTTGGAGGCAACTAAATACCATGCGTGCCAGAATTAGTGAACTTAAAGCTCAGAAATTTTATCAGAAGTGTTCAGTTCTGAACAAGAGCAGGAAACTGAGGTTTGGCATCTCTGAGCAGCTCTGTACCAATCTTCTTGTCTGGAAGCAAAACAGCTGCCTGTCCTGCCCAGGTGCTGCAGCAGCATCAGCCTCCCTCCAGAGCATTGCAACAGCTCTTGCTCTTTGCAAATTGGACTGCAAATTCTCAGATACAGCATAAGAAGAAATCATTTAGTGTGAAGAGCAAACATTTAGTGGCTAAAACACTTAACAGCAAAAATAAAAGGATGAAGTATTTTCTTCCTTAAAAAAATTTTCAGCCACACCTCCTAAAGAGATCCCTAATTGCTGCACCAGAACGCAAGGCAGTTCCATGTGGGACATGCAAACATGGGGGGACTGGTAAAGAAGAATGTCTGGGCTGCTGAGTGCTTCCTCCTGCACGTGCCAGCAGCTGGGAGCCGGTGCCGCCACTGCAGCTGATGATGGCTTGAACATCAGCTCATTTGGAAACTCCTGGTGAGAGCAGTGCCAGGAAGGAAAGTCTCTCAAGGTCCAGCCCACACCCTAGCAGGGAGATGATCCTCCCTCTGACTTCTGCCATTGGCATCTGATCTCTGCACGCTGGGGCATTTTTTAAAATCTCTTTAGAATTCCAATTTTCACTTGTTTCCAGTAGCAACACTCAGTGAGGGGGAGGGAAGTAAGGCTTAAGCTGTGCTATAAAGAGGAGACACCACCTGGTACAAGGCTGCTACCAGAGCTGGCCTTGCCATTCTCTGTGGACAACCTTTGGCTGGACACAAGCAGTCAGCATGGCTCTATTCCTAACACTGCACAGCAGCCACCCACCATCTTGTCAGGAGCAGCTGGCAAGAGCCTTCCTGTCAGGACTTGTTCTGGAGCTGAAGAGCTCTGACACGCGCTCTCACAGCAGTAGCATTTGCACAAGAGGCGTGAAAATGTTGATACAAAAACTGATCACGAAGTGAAGTTAATGTTTTGGTTCATTCCCGTCCCCTTAAACAGCAACTTTGCAGACACCAGTTTCTCCATGCAACTTGAAGAAGGAGGTATTTTTAATACCCTTTTCTGAATGGAAAATTAAAATAGAGGGCTAAGTGAATTTTCCAGGACATGGGTCCAAGCAATGTCAGGCCCCAGAAGGGAAATTCCTTATAAAGTTACTTTGCAGAAAGTCACTGCTGCCCCTTCCTCCCCACACCCTGCAGACTTTGAATACATTTAGAAACACAACTGTAGACTTCTGTTTTTTCTGTTTTCTGTTTCTAGATACATATATACATGCATCATTTCCCATCATGTATTAATTAAGTCAATCTCTTTTCTTCGGATCCTCACTTGCTGAAAGATTGTTTTACAGAATGAAAAGCAAAGCCAAACAAAAATTTCTTTATGGGTGCTTTTGAAGAAAACAGCTACAGAAATGTGTATCTGGCACAGGCAAGACAGAAGAAAACAACCAAGGGAAAGCATTCAAGAATCTCTGAGGATGAAGCAATTCCTACTGTTTTGAACTGCACACATGAGCCCAGAGTTGGGCAACAAGCACTCCCTAGGAGGAGCTGCAGTGGGACATGCTGCACAGCGATTCTGCTGGTGATGGCATCGCTGTCTTACTGTTCCTGGGGAACCTTACTGCAGGAAGCTGCTGCAGAGGGTTTACAATGCCACAGCAGCCACGATCCTGGAGAGCCCCTGGGGAATATGATGGAAACAAATACGTCCCCTTGCCACAGAGAAGCATCACTGTAGTGTTAATGGCTCTGACTGTGCAACTGAGCTCACTCAAACTCCCCTGTAACCAAATCCAGGCTTACAGCTAAACACCTCAACTATCAGGAATTCATATAATCCCCTGTCTTTGATATCTGAACCTGTTATCATTAAAAAGATATGTTCCAGTGCAATCAGACTGTGGTGGCTTGATTAAGGGTTTGCTGTATGGAAAACCTGCAGCCATCAAACTAGTCTAAGTGATCACAGCAGTGCCTTTGGAAAAAGACACCCAAGAAGCACTTTTCCCCTCCAGAAGATGTTAAAGTAACAACTATAAAAACACTTCTAAATGTTCTAAAATGTGATACCTCTTTTAATCCTTTTTAGCATTGTTTTGGGTTTTTTTTGGTTTTTTTTAATCTCATTTATGCCATTTGCCAGCATTAGTGAAATGTTCATTAAATTAAAAAAAGAAACAAAGGCAAGAAAATCCCACATGAAGGGAGATTTTCATTATGAAAAACAAATAAGCCAAGGAACATATCAACCACAGTAAGGCATGTCCATAGTTTGAAACACACCCCTTCAAAGAAACAAATTGCTGATTACAAAAAACACTTTAGCAACATAAAAATTATGAAGAATAAATCCTTTTATTCTTTGTCATACAGCATAATGAACTGAATATTGAGATGACACAAGAAAGGAGGAGTTAGTGATTCATTGTAAAATGCCATCATAAGACAGAAAACCTGTTTCTTACATTACCTCAAGGTAACAAAGTTTTAAGGGTTGATTTTCTTCTAATATGGATAGCACAATAAGGTGCCTTGGTTTGTTCTTTTCTAGGCAGGTTGATGCTAATCACATAGCACAGGCATTCATAGAAATGTTGTACTCTACCACTGACTTAAATACATGCCAGTTGGATGCCATTAATAATGTTCTCGAAGCAAATAACAGCAGTTGAAGGGAAAATAGCAGATAGATATTTCCTGAATTTCTCCAACAGAACCACAAGTGCCATGGTTTAACACCTGGAGTTTAATTTAGGCAGCATATAAAATATTTTGAGGCAGATATGCATATTTTTATGCACATACAGAAGATGTTTATTTTGGGAAAAACATCATAGGAATGTAGTAAGTGTATTTGACACAATCTCCTTTATGATAAGCTTTGCATTCAAAGATCCCTGATAATGTTGTGATCACTTTTCTCAAAGCACATGAATCATAGATGCTAGAGATTAGCAAGGCAAGTCAAATCACCAACACCTACCACCCTTCTCCATACCAAACAGTTATTCCTACAGCACAGGACTGTGAACCACATGAATCACAAGCAGTGCCCATTCCCAGAAGCAAAACAAACATTCCTGTCACTCTGTGCCATCCTGTTTGATCTCACTGGAACATAAAAGCGATGCAAGGTCAGGCAGGGGCAAGAGCTGGAGAGAAGGATTGCTGTGCAATGCTGGGACACCCAGCAGGGTACGGCACTAGAGGTACACTACATTTCTCTGCCTGCTTTCTGATCTCCCATGACCAAAATCACAGGCAGTTCAGCAGGAATGGATGATATCCCGGGCCAGCACTGAACCAGTGCCTCAGCATGGTACCAGGGGCCGCTCGTCCGCTGGAAGTCTTGCTCCAAGTTTAAGTCAGGAGAATTTTCCACCACCTGTGATCATTAAAGATTCCCTCATGCTTCTGTCAGGGGAGAGTTAACCCTCCTGACCTGGCCAGGTGATTACTTTTTGCCTATTTAATTTCCATCTGGAGTTTCAGTTTCCTTACTTTCTAGCACAAATTAGTCTGTGCTTCTAGAGGGTGCTCTAAGTCACATTTTTGGTAGTGATCCCTGAAGAAAGCAATAGATTCTTTGGGAGTGGAATGTACAGAATTACTGAACAATTAAAAGTGACTCATAGAAGAATATGAAAAATTATTCTTGGGAGTACATGCTGTAAAACCCTGATTATTTCCAGGGTCCATAAAGCCAATTCTGAATGTATAAATGGACAAAGGAAGCACCATGCAATATGTCAAATGGATCAACAGTGAAGGAATGCCAAAGTCTCCTCTCCAACTCAACAATTCAGCATCACTGCAGTTTCAGTGCCTTCAGATGATTTACATTCATTTCATAAAGGGCAAACTAGAAACTTTCAGGTCTCATCAGCCTGACTGTCTTCCTGTTCTTAAGCCAAAGAACAAAGAAAACACTTCCTAACAAAATTACAGTACAGGCAATGACAGTCCCCTTGCAACTGTGTGAAAGTAAATGTTGTAGTACTCTGTGTACATATCTGTATGAGGTTTGATCCAACCCATTTTTTCACCATGAAACTGGAATTCCCAGAAACACAAGACAAAATTTATTTCATTTTAATGTAATACCTTCTTTTATTTCCCCTTCCTTTTTTTGTCTAAAGTGATTTCAAAGTGAGAGCAGCTTGGTCAAAAGGCTGGTGAGACAGCAAGCCCTGCCTGAACTGCAAACTAGTCTGAATCCTAAAGTGGTGTTTGTCCCAGCTCTCATCCAGATGTGTTACACACTGCTCAAAAAAACTCCACAGAATCTGGGTGATTTTGACTCTGTTGTTTGTGCTCCTCTTCAATAAACAAGAAACAGTGCAGATACCTATTAACTGGTTTGTGATACGAATCCTATGGGAGGGGAAAAGCTCAAGCCAGAAAATCAAAGAAGCTGAACTCATTTCCATTTGTAAAGAGCTGCTTTACTGTCTGTCTGCAAATAAATCTCCTCAGTAAATAGCTCCAAGGTTGAACTAGAGAATATTGTATGGATCAAAGAATTCATGTCTTCCTGTGTAAAGTGAACAGGCCGCAAGCTCACTTGTTTGTCTAAAACAATTAGGGTTGGTATGAAAAGGAGGGGGCAGGGAAAAATAAACTGCAGCTGACTTTACTTTGCAAAATATTTTTGGAGGGGGGGTTCAAATTAATAACTGTTCAGGGCCCAAAACAGTCTAATCTTTGTCAATTGGTGCCAAATTATGCAAGGTGCTGCCAATTCTGGTTGTCTAACAAATCACTACCAGTGTACATCTAGGCTGAAGCCTGATTGATTCTGGTCATTATTTGGGCTGATCTCATTTGCACACATGGAACCAATATGCAGTCCAGATGTTCATTTGCAGCGAACCACTGAGTGAAACTACTCATCTACACGCAACTTTAATCCTGCAGCACAGCACCACAGCCCCACTGCTTCTCCTCACCAGTGCAGGGATTCATCCAGCACAAAAATCTATAAAACATTCTGCTAATATTTCTGTCAGCTGAATGACTTTTACAGTACTATATAAAGCTGACAGATAATGCATGCCAGTCCTAATTTGAGATAAACTTTTCTTTTGGGACTTTAACCATTGAACAAGCAAACAGATTGAGCAGTAACATTTATTACAATGCATAAATCACTTCCCTGCAACTACTATAGGTCTTGCCTCAGGGCAAAACTTCCGAATAGCCCATGAATTCCAATATACTGGATAAATTACTAAATTGTATTGTCACTCTGCCATTTGCTTATCAAAAGCAAATTCATAAAGCTTTTCAAAAGTAATTTGACAACCTTTTTTTTACCACGTGCAGCCTTTTTAAATATGTAATAGCAACATTTTTCAGGGCTTACATAATAATTTTATAAGTTCCAGGGCTTAAAATAATACTTTTATAGTGTTTTCTCCTGTGTTAAGTGAAAGCACCTATTAATTCTGCATAAATATTAGGCTAATTGTATTTCATTGCATCAGTATTTACCGAAGCCCACTGTACTCATTTCCACAACTGTTCTTGCTTCTAACTTAAGCTTATGTAGAAGGGCTTATGAACCCACATGTCACAGCAATAGAAGGGAGATGAACTTAGAGAGAACTCTTATAATCTGATTTTCAGACAGATGAGGGCCCTTTCATATTACGAGATCCATTGCAAAAGATCCTTCAAGTGTCTAAATGAAACTGGTAAAGGAGAATCTGGTGCTTTATTTTTGCAATGATTATGGGATTAGCAAGCAAAGAAGTAACATTTAAATACTTTTGTAAGTGCAATCTAAAGTGGGGTAGTTTAAAATTCTCACCTTACAAATGATCTGAAACTCTACTGTAAACAGGGAATCATTCTTTAAAATTGCTCAACCACTCTAATTTAAAACCCAAATTCTATATTGGAAAGAAACACCAATTCCTTCTTTACAAATAATCAATAAAGTGATTGTCACTGTCTCCTCTTTTAGCTGTTTATGCTTTCTAGGGAAATACATTTATGTTTTAGCTCCTAGACTTGGATTTTTTTTTTAATTTAAAAGAGAAAAGGTCTTTCCTCACAATGATGATTCCATCTGTTTCCTCTGGCTTTTCTGCCATTTTGGCCTCAGTGGAGTCCTTTTAATTGCATTTAGACTTATCCTGGATTGTACAAGCCCATTCCCAAGGATGTCTGGTTTTCATCAGGTAATGACCATTAATTCTGGCTGCATTTCCTTCTGAATTTTGTTGAATGGCATAAGAAACAGAAGCCCTATGTCTTTTCTTGTGTATCCTATTGTTTTGGAAATCACAATTTTCTCTGAGCTTCTGCTGCAGGTTGTTTCACCTAAAGGCACAAAGATGGCCTTCACACCAGAGAACCCTGCTTCTCACTCCTCACAGTTTGTTGTTTGTAACTATTGATCTTGCCTCTGCCATTGTCATACTTCATTCAGAGCTCCAGATCATTTCCCAGGATTTGCACCGGTAGCTGCTCCCTACATCACTTACAGGAATGTAGGAGCACAGCTTTTGGTACCACACAGGTCCTCCTTTGGGCCCTACAAAGTCAACCTCAAAAGACTCTGTAACTCAAGTAACATTTATTGGCTTTCAGTTCTAGGCTAAAGTCCTGCTATGGTGAGTTTATGTGATCCAGTAAGAGCTAAAAGGAAACATAACAGCAGAACACATCTTGGTAAATGCAGTCTCACTATCTGCAATTTACCCCTGTGGATGTATATATATATATATATATAAATCATGCTACAATGATAGAGAGAAATAACACCATAAACATGAAGATCAAAGGGTTTGGGGTTTTTTTAAGGTAATATTACTCAGTGCTTGATATGCAGCTAATTTGCAGAAGAGCAAAATATAAATCCCAACTTTTACCACAAAGGATGACAATAATTTATTTTCTGTAATATTTGGACAATGAACTAAAATCTCTGGGAAGTACAGGTCATAATAATGGACTTGGTCAACACAGAAAATTCAAGAACATGGACTCTGTTAATTGGACATAATTTTCCATTACTACTGAAGTTACATCACTTTACCATGCTTAACAATCAAGTTTAAATCCCCTAAACAATATTTCACTTGAGCTGCACTCTTCAAATCCTCCCACAGGTCTGCACACCTTCCTCAGGGCAAGGGCAGGTTCCAGTGGGAGCATGGCACTGACACTGCCAGGCAGAGGCTTTTCTCCCTCCCAACTCCCCCTCTCCCACCATTTTATTACCAAATGAAGAAAAACCCCAAGATTTCTGTCTGTCCACAGCTGTTGCTGTACTTCAGAAACCTTTGTTTGCATGCTACTGTGGAGATTCCTCCTCTTCACACGCTCCTGATTTTGATAAGCACTCAGTATCTCGAATGACACAGAAGTGCTACCAATTTAAGTTCACTTGATTACCTTTGACTCGGTCATGACTGATCTGTACATGCCAAGAACTCAAGATCACTTCTTAAACTCTAATTTGAAAGTACTTTCCTCTACAATCTGCAAAGTTTGTACTACTGAAAAAGCAGGAGCTGAGAAGCTCTGAATTCCAAGTTCTTACATCAGCAAGAGTGTGTGTAGACTGAATTACTGTATTACTAAACACATAAGCTTCCATTAGTTTTATTATTCTGAGGATAAAATAAACATCTACAGCTATTTATAAAGAAGTAAAACATATACAAAAATACATCTTCACAGAAAAATTATTGAAGAAAAGAAATTAAGATTTATCTGTGCATGTTGTACATCTTCCTCCCTTTTTTCCCCTTCTGTGTTTTAACATCACTCTGCAGGTTCTTATCTTGACATGCAAGACTAGAGTTAAGCAAATACAACCTCGAAGGTCTCTACTTGCACTGACAACCATGGGTGGATTACAAGCAAAGCTTGAATCAGGGCCCATCCATTACAGGAAGAGAAAGTACTTTGCTGCAAGAAGTGGTACAGGACACTGTCAGTGCACCAACAAACCTATTGAAAAAATCCTTTGTGTTTTAGGTTGCTTTTGCAGCCATAACTTTCAATAGAAGAGAGTGAAGCTGGTGGGTGAAGCTCACTTAACTAAAAGAACAGTGAGATGTTTGATATAAATTCTATCACATTTTCCTTCCAGCTCTGCTGGAGTTTGTACTACATGAAGATGGAATTCGGTCATCTTAATTGAAGTTTAAAACTGTATTTGCCAAGCAGCAAATGTTCAGGATCTCAAAGAGTGAGATTCTTAATAAGCAAACCTTCTAAGAAAACCTAAAATATAGAAATAAAAAACAGAGGACAGGGGGTTCTTTCCACATTGGCATTATCTGGTCATTACATGAAGGGATCCTGTTCTCTTTTTAATGGAGAAAAAGAGCATTACCAGAATGCTCAGTCACTTTCTTCAGTCATTTGGCAGCTCAGGCTTTTCTCCAGCACTGAGTAATCTGCTGCTTCTAACCCTTAGATTGCAAAGAAACACTTTCCTGGGAGTTAGTCTCCTGGGTTCAACAAAGTACTTCCAATTTCTTCAGATGACAGCATTCCCAGCTGTCAACTTCTTCCTGTGAAGAAGGGTTTTTATGAGGCTTGAAATCTCCTTCCATTAAGTCATACACTAAAGTCTGACCTTGGCTGTGCTTTGTTAATTCCACATCCACTTCTTTGGGCTTCTCCTGCCAGTCATTCACTCAACTGGACCTGCTCTACTGCCAATCACTTGTTCAACTTCTCAGTTTTAGATCTTCTTTTTCCTCCTGAGCCAAAGATTTTTCATGAATCTTTCTATCCTGACTCCTTTTTTGAACTTTAGTTATCAGAAATGCCATTTCAGACATCGAAGTTATGATGCTTTATTATACAGCAGAGTTAAACTCTTGACTTCTGATTCTGCAACTACACAACAACCAAGTGGATGCAAACCTGTTTTTCTAAACTCCAAACTGATTCTCCTTGGGCTAAATGCAGAGCCACATTTCACTGGATTAGCTGCCCCCTTTTGCTGAGTTTTTCTCCCTCTCTGTGGTAAATTAAGTGTAATATTAATACATATCTCAATTAATATGACATTCTTAGCTTTGATAACTAACTAATTTTTAATTAGATTGTTATGTAAAAGCACTTAATGTAAGTGACACCTACGCTGGCAGATTTAAAAAGTGTCTGTTACAATGTCAAAGTTTAATTAGCTTTCACTGCAAATAAAAGACATATTAACTTACAGTTTGCTTAGAAAGCCATATAATACATGATCATTATTTTTCCAAAGGTGAAGCCACTAATTTTTTAATATGGGATTTTTTTCTCATTTACTTCATCCAAAAGTCCCTTAATTCCTTATACATACTGTAAAT
Source organism: Melospiza melodia melodia (assembly GCF_035770615.1). Lineage (NCBI taxonomy): Eukaryota > Metazoa > Chordata > Aves > Passeriformes > Passerellidae > Melospiza > Melospiza melodia. The sequence continues at coordinate 157,972,503 of NC_086194.1, read as the reverse complement.
CACTTCTCATGCCTTTGACCTCATTACAAATCGAAGTCCTATCTCCAATGTTAATGAAAAGAAAATTTATATATAATTTCTAAAGCAAATCTCTTCTGTGAGAGCCAATATTTATTGGAATTTACTTGCCATCAGTTTATTGCCTCTTGCACATAGCAGATGATCAGCTATCTCTGAAGGAATCATTATAGCAATAACAGAAGGACGCTTTTCTCAGACTACATTATTTAATCCTTTTCTATATTAAGAAATAATGATTTAATTCAGTAATTGCCATAGGTAGCCAATAGGAGCAGGGTATATTAATCCAAAAAAGGTTTTTTTTCTATTTTCTTTTTCATATGGGAAATGGCACTGACAAAATGGAAATGGGACGTAATTAATTCTCTGGGAATAGAAAGTTGGATGACTTTTTAATATGTATGATCCCTTAAACATACATTTATCATAGCACCTATAACTGGTTTCTTTTGGAAAATTACATACCAAACACAAAAACCATACTGCAGTTTCAAAAGCAAAATTACTATTTTACATGAACTGAACTGCTCTGGATGAACTCAGCTAGTTTATGAACTACGAGTCAAATTTGGCCTGTAGACATTTTAATTTCATTGCATCTTCTGTAAAACATAGACTGGCACAGAAACATAACTGCTTTCATGTGTATAAAACTCATATATACTATCTTTATGATCTATTATTTTAAGTTCACTCATTCTCTTAGATGTTAAGTCTGTGTCTTTCTATTTTCCACAATAGAAATATTCAGAATGAATTCTGATTCTGTTTCCTCTAGAAAACTCTACAGAGGGCAATAGAAAGATACAGTTGCACTTCTACACTTATTTTAAGAACAGACATATTATTTTGTGATTTAAAATCAAATTGAGTATTCTTACTAAGTCTGTTTCTTTTTTTTTCTTTTGTAATAACTGAAGTACCATAACTGAAGTACCAGTTTCCCACTGCTCTGATAGATTGAATTCAATGCTCTTCAAAGCAGAAGAATTATGCAACAGAAAAAAACAAAACACAAATTGAAAAACTGCAATAATAGTTCTCTTGCAATAAATGAGATCTTTTTCTAGATGCAAATACACTAGTGGAACAACTGTTTTGACAGCAAACTTTTCCTGTCAATGTTGTAATCCACTTTCTAACTTATAGGTACCTGAAAAACTGATGCTGCTAAGGTAAATACAATTTGCATAAGCCCAAAAACATTAAGAGACAAAGAAACATATTTTGAAAATTTGCATTTTCTATGCTTTCATATTATATAAATGACATTTTACTGACTACAGACTAATATCCCACTGAGCATGCATATTCATACTCATCTCTTTGCAGCATTCTGCTGTTTACCTGTGAGGTCAGATTTTCCATGAAAGGTACATTAACTATGATTAACAGACAACAGAATAAATGGCCAAGGGAGTGTTAGTGTTATCAAATCTCCCAAGTCAAGCAGTTGCCTCCTATCACAAATAACCCATTCTGCCATAGTGCCTGTGACACTGACACTGCTCACATCTGGAGTTACACTGCACCAACCCTGTCAGCTACCGATGATCTCTCTGTAGAGTATAAGACCATATGAGGATCCCATAACAGTGCTGAGAGAACCACAGAAACCATCTAAAGCAAAACAGCAGTTATTGCAGCTTCCAATATTCCTGAAGCATTCCTTTCAAAGTATTTTAAAATCGGTCAATAATGGAAGTACTCATTTTACAAGACCAGTTACCTGACCACACAACACTCTCTGACAGGAGAACTAAATGGAGTATTTTTAAAATAGAGGCTGATTTGCTTATGTCATACAATACAAAGCAGTCAGGTCATTAAGTTGGGTCAAAGCTTCAGATCCTATTCTAAGAGCCTGTCCCAGTAATGGAGGGAAGCATGGATCAAATGATGAATTTTAGAGAAGAAAGTATTCAAAATACATAGATCTTGGATGTTTTTCAAACTGAGTCTGCAGTAAGCAATATGACAGCAAGAAGTATTTTTTCTTCTACTCTTGATATAATTTTAACTGTAGAAGTTGGCAATTTTAATATCTTCCAACTGCACTGAAACAGCACTCTACATTTTACACTAATGCAGGAGTACAGGTCTTGGTAAATGTGTCTTATGTAAAATAGAACATGCATTTCTCATCTTTTAATTCAAGAATACAGGGTGAGAATAATTTGTTCTGTTTAAGCTCACTTAACATTTTACACAAGCCAGTAGTAGGGATGAATTAACTTAATAAATTCACAGCCTCAAGTGATACTACTTTTATAATTTAGTTTCCTGATAAGATGTTTTTTAAGTTTCAGAAACAATTCAGGAGGTAAAAAAAAAAAAAAAAAAAAAAGAAAAAGGGAAAAAAAAAAAAAAAAAGAAAAAGAAATTCTTTCTCTTTTAGCTTCTTTACCAGACTTTTTTTCCAACAGCTCTAGTACTGTTTCCAGGTAAAATTTCTTGCTTCCACTAAAATGAGGGCTATAAAGAAGGACCCAGTGCCTGCAGAAAGCTCTCATTAACTTTCCAGCCTGATAATTTTGTTATCAGGGTTTGATTGTTCAACAGCCCTGGCTAAATACATATATTTGTATATAACTGTTGAACTCACCAGAAACTATGATAATAGCAATGTTATAAATCTGCCTGGCAGAAACTACTGTCACATTCTTTCCTATTTCTCTAGAAATTTCTATTGGAAACTCATGGATTTACTTGGTTTTAATAATAAGAATAGACAAAATCAAACTGCCAAAGATTTTGAGTATTTTGCACACAAACATGAATTACCCTTTAAATTTCTTATTACCATTTAGATAGATATTCCTAGCTGCTGTTTTAGGTCAGCAAGTATTCAAATCACTGGAGCAGATCTGTGTTAACACATGCTGAGGACAGATGCAGCAAAAATGTATGTATTCTCTGAAAAGGAAAACAAAACCAAAAACATCCACTGCACCTTAACGCCATAGGAATGCTCTCTTCTGTGGAAAAGGCTGCAAGCTGCTTAAATTTATCCTCACATTTAATACTTCCTTTCGTCATCATAAGACATCTAAGATCCCTTCCAACCTAACTCATTGTATGATTCTGTAATTTTAAGATTTCCCTTCAGTGGTCATGATGTAAATGTAAATAAAATGTGCATTCTTGTTCCCTGAGGGTTTTTATCTCTTTCTGTAGGTGCAATGTAGAAGGAGGAAAGTGGACCATCTGCACACCAGAGCTAAATCTTCGCAAAAGTCTAACAGTTGTTTATTATTGCTATTATTATTAATATATTATTTCTCCTAAATATAACCTCACCTCTATTTGAGCACTGCTAAAATGAAATGCCTACAGGCATGAGAATGCACACTACTTCAAACCAGAAGAAGACCAATGCTTCAAAGGTAGGTGATGTAAATAGACGAAGAGAAATACCAAAATATATTCTAGCACTTGTGTAAGTTAACCTTACTGCAGGAAAAACTAAACAACCATGCTACTAAATATGTAGACTTTTGGAGTTGAGCAGAATGAAAGAAATAAATTTCAGGAATAAAATTTAAAACTTTCACTGATAAGTTTTTTCCCAACTAATGACATACTATGTATTCTTATTACAGTATTTAACCCATTGCTGAAATCACTACCTGATTTCAAAATATTCTGTATTTCTAAAATAGGAAGTTTTGGTAGAATCCACTTTCAGTTTCTCACACTGAGTCAAAATACATGTCTGAAAAAGTGACAGAGGCTGTGATACCCAGTAATAATACTGTATGCAAGCCAAGGTCAAAGCAATATAGAAAGTTAAATACATCAACTGCCTGACATAAGCAAACCAAACCTTTGTTGATCCAGAGTACTTTCCTTGCATGTTTCATGATAAGCCATGGTTTACATAGTCATTTATTATGGTCATACTTATTTCCCATTTTTGACATCCTCCAGTCTGGTAGGCACTGATATTTAAAGCAGAGCAACCCTGCCAAATACAGCTGCTGTGTTATCTTCACAACACACTAAAAAGCATATCTGCTTTGTTCCAAAAGAATGCCTGTGTAGGCAACTGGGTCAAAAAGCAAACATTGTTTTGCAGTGATTTAGCGACTATTGTTAGTAGCCAGAAGTAAAAAAATATCACACTGGCTTTGACTGACTGTGAATAAGGAAGATCAACAGAGAACTTGACTCAACTGCTAGAGATACCAAGGAGGATCTTCTAAGGATTACAGTAAGAGATGGCTAAGGCCATACTGAAGAGTCAAAATCAGGAATAAATGCATCTGAGTGAAGGAATGCTATTTTATTCTTAAAATATCTTAATATGAGAAAACTTCTCTCTCAGTCCTAAATGTGACAGTAGTTTTGAACAAACAACTTAAGCTCTAAAGGTTACAGAATCACAAGATGTTTAATACAAACAATACACGAATCCCATTTCAATGCAGAAGCTGGAATTAAAATTGTGTTTCAGTCATACTGCTTGCAGAGCAAGAACAGCAAGATGCCTTCTGCTATTATATCCTTACAAATCATGGTCAAAGCTGTATGTGTTCTCTAATGAACCTCCTCTTGTATTGCTAAAATATACACAGGTTTCTCCTCTTCTTGCATGAGACCTACATGTTGCCATCTGTTAGCATTTTTCAGCCTCCAGAATATCATTTATGCCAACTCTCTGTTAAAGTTTTCAGAAAAGAGTGAAAAAGTAAGTTGATTCAATAACTGAAAGACCAGTTTAGGTGGTGTTAGAGATGGAGAGTCAACACAAAAGCCTTGAAACAAAGTGCTGGAAGGTCTACACATTATTTAATCGGTGATAAAAACCTGGGGGCGTTTCTTCTATCTACAAATTGGATGGGGAAATACTCCTAAATCACATACAGTACATGCAGGAAACACAGAGAAATGCTATGAATTCACCTAGCAGCACTAATGTCTTATATACCGTTTCTAACCTGTGCAACCTCTGAATTACATGTATTTGCCTTATTTTTTAAAGTGAAATTAAATATGAAAATAATTCCCATTCCAAAAATGTATGAGAAAAGAAAGAGAAAAAGACAGATAGAAAGACAGACGAGAGAAAGACAAGAAGACATCTGCAAAATAATCATGTAGAAACAATATAAATCCAAATTAATAACTAGGCCAACTTAGGAAGCATCATCTAGCTGCTATAAATAAATAAATGTACCTGGGATGTGTGACATGTAGGCATTTATCCCTTATTATTTGATTTGCAGTAGCAAGAAATGAAGCCAAGCATGCATTTAAACAGTTTGAAGCAGATGGACAGCATACTCTGGAAAACAAGCTAATGGCAGAGGCAGGTACACCTGCACATCTCAATAGTTAAAATGGCCTCAGCAATTAGAGAGTCACAGATGCAGCACTTTTACATTTGAATCCTGTGCATGTATACATGCAAAAATATTTATGTGGATCCTATGCATAGGCTTTCTCTGGGAAAACAGTTTTTTCCAGGAAGAAGACTATTAAAGCATAAGCTGCAATATTGTTAAACAAAACCTGCCTCTTTTTTCCCTCTGTATTTTTGGAAGCAGTTGAACATCATTATGGCAAACCCACTTCTTCCCACTGTTGGTGCAAAAGCCACTGCCCACAGCAAAGCTCATGCACAAGAGGAGACCCCAGAAACTGCTCCACAACCCAACCACACGGCTCCTGAGAACAGCAGATCAGGGCACAGTAAGAGGGGAAGGCCAGTTCCCACTTCAGTATTTCCTACAAAATAAAGAAACATTTTCACATCAGCTTAGCAAAGCCAAGGTCCAAAATCACACAAAAGCCTCACTGCACTTGAGCCTAGTGGAAAAATCTTAGAAGCAAGCAAAGAGATTGAGCACATCTGCATTTTACTCTTCTTTACAAGAACATTTTTTAATTCAAGCACTTGCACAAGCCTAGATACCACCTAAAAGGCATGTACACATGTCAGCACTGATGCCTGAGCATGCACCAGGCAAGCTGAAATACAGGAAAACCTATAATCCTTTATTTATTTCATGGATACAGAGAGGAGTTCATGACCTGTCCTATACACAAGTTTACATTTAAGTGTAAACCACCAAAGTTTAAAAAAAATTGATGAAACAGACAACTTTATACTAGTCAGAACAAAAAAATATAAGTAGTACATAGAAGTTAAAATTCTTCCAGGTATAAAATTAAATAGATTGTAAATTCCAGGCCAAAAAAAAAAATACCGACCCACAAAATATCAAAAAATTCCATTAAGCCGTCCTTCTTAAGATATATTACCATAATCAATCAATGCAAGCTTAGAAAATCACATACTAATCTCCATGGCTCACAGCTATAATTAACCCTATTAATAAATAATAACAAACAAAATGCCTAAATCTAGATTTTTTTAATTGCTTATAGAAGCCAATAAAGCACACATATTATCACACCAGTAACTTCGTATTTCCTCAAGCAAATTCAGAAAAGATCTTTAATTATCTTTCATAGAGCAAAGTTTGAAAGCAGAAAGAGAAAAGAAAGGTGTTCTGAATATCTCTTCTACAAATTTAAGCAAAACCAAATTTCACAGAAGCGTTTATTTCTCTCTGCAATACTAGCCTTTGAGTGGTGTGTCTATGAGGCCTCAAATTTACCAAATCCCTTGCTCTAGAGGTGCTCTCTGGCCCCACAGGGCCCTGCTAGCAGCCTCCTCCTGCATTTCAGAGAGCATTTCTGCAGGGTCTGCTGTGGGCCTCAGCCCCCCTTTGTGTCTGTGCCCTGCCCTCCACGCTGGGCTGCTTCTGCAGCCAGGCACCATCCGCCACTCATGGGTCACACAGGTGACATTTCCTTGGCTTTCAGTTCTAAAAGGTGCTTTAACAGCTCCAGAGTACCTGTAAATCCCAGAAGCTGTGTCCTCCACCCCACCTAACCCAGCCAGAAAAGCATGGCAGAAAAAAAAGTTCCTTCCCTGTGTAGCTTCTGCTGTAGCTGATACTGAAACTGTGACTATATTAACATTAAAATTCCTCATAACCAAGTTTCAGGTGCACATGTATCTCTCATATTTCTAAGACAATATTATCATAGAAGGTGCCAAGTGACTGCCTTTTTACTGAGGAATGTCTCTTGTTTCTATTAATAATATATCAGACAAGGTAACACTGAAAATTTTTGAAAAGACAAGAGCTCTAATTTGTTTCTGTCAGTTTATTATTTCTGAAACAGAAGCTATTACACACATAAACAATTTCATAAACATGAAAGGAAAGACAATAATGTGCACAAGTTAGAAAAGAAGAGGGGTAAAAATCACAGAATTGTAGAAACCTTCAGGTTGGAAAAGCTTTCTAGGATCATGAAGTCCAGTCATTACTCCAGAACTGCCTGGTCCAACACCAAATCATAGAATTACGAATGATTTGGGTTGGATGTGCCTTATAGACCATCCAGTTCCACCCCCCCTCTGCCATAGGCAGGGACACTTCACTAGGCCAGGTTGCTCAGAGCCCCATCCAAGCTGGCCTTTAACCCCTCTGGGGATGGGGCACCCACAGCTCCACTGGGCAGCCTGTGCCAGCGCCTCAACATCCTTATAGTCTTATTACAAAAAAAAATTTTTGTACTATCTGATTAACCTAATCTCTTTCACCTTAAGGTAAGAGAAGAGTGCTCCCAAAAGCAGAAGCCACATGTTAGGAAAAACCCTCAACCACAGGTTATGCCTTTATTCTGAAATGGAGACACACATCTGCCTCGTTTTTTAGGTTGCTGAGACTCCAGAATGAGATATTCCCTACCAAGATACAATATAAACATGGACCTCCAAAATGGGTTATGCTCTGTTTACTTCTCCTCCCATTAGTCAGTGCTAGAGATGGTGCAGGGAAGCATTCAGCTCCCAGCACCATGTGAGCAGCAGCTGGGAAACAGCAAAGGAACTCCGTATTCGTTGTCTTAATGTGATCATATCAAATTGTGGTGAGTGATTCCTTCCAGCCCTGTCCCAAGTGTCATTTCTCAGTGTCCCATGGAATCACAGATGGCAGGCCAAAACGTGCAGTCTGGTCATGCAGCCCCTCCTATTGCAGCAGTGCAGCATTTTCCTCTACAGCAATCTCTTAATGGTATGTGCAGCCAAGCCCACTTTTAAATACCCCTACTTATTCCTCTGTGAAAGTGAAAGCTAAAATCAGTTCTGTTACTTACATGTAGAAATACTCCTGCTGTATTTATTTATGACATGCTCTTGTAGTAGACATCAGAAAAAATAAAGAGAAGGAAATGGGTTTTGAAAACGTTTGGGACAATTGCATACAGTACTATTACAATTAATTCTCATAAAACCCATCTGCCACACCAAGGGTTAGTGTTACCAGGAAATCATTTAGAAGGATTCTGAGGGAGAAAGAAATTATAATATCCCTTTCCTCTGTGTCTCACACTTCCCAACCTGCCTTTCACAAAAAAATAGAGTTATGTGAGCTTTTCCACACATAAAGCTTACCCTGGGTTTTATGTGAAGTATTGTGCAGATTAGAGGAAATGCTGGATGCTTCTAACACACAAATTAGGTTTTTCCACCTGAATGATGCAATAGTCATTTCATCCTACAGCTTGTTGTAACAGACAAAAACATTTGTATCATCCTATAAACCCAAAAGATGGAAATGAAAAGCAACATTTTGTCTGTGCCTCCATCTTGCAATTTGGAGGAAGGACAGACTGAAGAGAGACCCTTCTCCAAAAGCCCTAGAAGACAGTTGAGGAATAAATAGGTTCAGATAGGTCTCATGGAAATGGATGAGTAGAAGATGTAAAAAACGGGATAAATCACAAATATCTATGACAAAGCATAGCGCATTTCTTCTTTTTGTCCTCTGTGTATTGCCTCCTTTTACATCTCCATCTTCTGTAGACTGTAGGTGTCTGACACGTACTGGAGAGAATCAGACACACAATCTTCTATAGATGCCTACCCTCATCAGTTCATCATCAAGTGCACCCATTTAATTCACGGAAATTAGACTTCTACCCCTAAAATCAGAACATTATTATTGGGCAAGATAAATTTCACCCTAAAGTGTTCCATATGTGTCACAAAAAATTTAACTGCAATCGTTTCCACCAAACTCAAAGGTCCTCTTTAAATATTTGTCAAGGAAAAACATCATGCAAGGCAGCTCTTCATTGCACCTAGCTGCAGTCTTTCCTGTAAGCACTGTTGATGTGAAGGTAGGAAAAACAGGACTCGCATGCATCTGTTCTTGTCATGAAGAAGATGGATTAGGAAAAAAAAGATATGTTATAAAGGAAGGCATGTAATATGTGGCACACCTGAAATGTGCTGATGTGTCAGAAATAAACAGTAATGAAATCATAATCAGGCCTGCAAATTAACTCTTATTTAGGTATTTCCAAAATTATCAGTAAAGGCAGAATTATGGCAATTCTAGTATCTTTAAAGAAGGATTATTTACATTTTTAAGCATTTGAGAAACACTTCCTTCAGTCTGTTATCTAGAAATATGTCTCATATTTCTTGAGGATTCTTTCTAGTATATTATCTATAAGCTCCTACCAGAAATGTGAAATCAAACTCACTAAAGTCTCATCACAGCAGAAACTTCAGACTGAATGGAAACATTTTTAACTTAGATGATTATACAAATTCACATTTCTAAATATTTTCCTTAGAACTCAAATTAGCCAGGGCTTCTGAAATGCCAATGACCTTACATATGCTCCTAAACTATGCCCAAAGATCAGAACAATCAGATCTAATTATGGCAAAAAGAAATTATGCAAGAAAATCAGAGCTACTTTGTCGACTCCTGTTCCAACTGAAAACCTGGCCAGAAACACCAATAACACATTCCGAACTGTAGGTTTCCATCACCTGGGCAACATGAGTAACTTGGTGCTAAATTTATGAGCAACAACTTTACATCAAACAGCCTGAAGAAGAGAATGAAATCATTGTTCAGCAGAACCATGAGCACTCAAAAAAAAGGGCAGAGCAAAATCGAGCAACTTGTTAGCAGTCTGTATCCCAGGATCAGCCACCACTGGCTGGTTTGACGGCTTTTGGTGAACATTTGCAACCACCCCAGGCCAGGAGAAAGAACTTTACTTCCTGCTATTTTGCAACAATGAGAATTAAGTGGACATCAAGATAAACAAAATAAAGGCTAATTTGACAAAAGATCACAGAAATTATGAAATACTGACCAAAATGTCAGCAAGAACATGGGTACTTGCCAGCATGACTAACAGGAAAGTTAAGACATTAGGAAGAATATGTAGCAGATTTTTTTCTTCTGGGTTTGGGGTTTTTGTTGTTTCTTTTATTGCCTCCCCAAATCTGAAGAGAACTTCTGTGTACATTTCTTGCATTTCAGATCCTGTAGGGCCATTTTGGGATGCACCATTGCAGACAGTATGTCTGGCAGGAACACATCTGTGACCAGGTGCCCATTAAATCATTTCCTGAGCTGTTTTAGGCCTCTTCTGAGGGCCATTTGGAAGCATGCCAGTTCTGGTCTAAAATCTGCAAAGAACCACTGATTAATTGGGCTTTTGCTATTTCACTCTTGTAAGGAACTGTGCTCCTCTTACATTCTTATGGGACTCCCTGAGTGGTTTCATTGGCAATTGCAGTAAATGTACCCCCATGTCTATATATTTTGTAAATTAGATGAAGTAACTAATGAACGGGAAAAATACTGCCTTAGCAGTGCAACAATTCATTGATTCCTTCTCACAATCGTATTTTGGACTCACTACCTTATCTGATGAACTACCCAACATCCAAGTACACAAGTATTACAAATTCAATTATTTCCTCTTTACTTTTCATCAAGTAAGATCTTGCTATTTTTCTTTTGCTGCACCTAAATCTCATTTTAATGTATGCAGGTGGCTAAATAAAGGGATGATGAATAGGATCTAGAAGGATCTACTGGAGTAAAAGCAATCAGACATACACTCATAAGTAGATATGCAACCTGGAGAATCAAGGCACAGCACAACAGGCTTCACCAAGGAGTGAGCCTGCCCACAGCCCAGGGTGCCAACCTGGCACTGCCATCCCAGGCCACAGAAACAAGAGCAACATTGCTAGTTTTGCACACGAACACCTGAGACGCAATCAGATTTTATGTGTGCTGAATTAACTCACAGTTTAGAAAGTGTGTTACTTCAGGGCAAACACATGCAGCTCTTATTTTTGCTTCTGAAAATCTACCTTTAAATCCCATACCATTGGTCAAAAAACTTGATACTTGCTTTCAATTAAGAATGATGTATTAGATACACTCACTGGTCAGCAGTCAGTGAGCACCTGAAAAAACAGCTGTTGGGCATCTTAGAAAGGAAGACCCTGACTTCTAATTCCAAGGGAGATGGACATCAGAAAATTCCTAGCAATCTAGGCATCCAGGCTCCTACAAGCAAAGCATTTTTATACATCACCAAAAAGTGAGTACAAAGATGTAAATGTTACTGAGACTCTGGAACAGACTCCACTATGATTGTAGAAGGCCTCATGAGGCAAAGGTAGACAAGCCAATGTGTTCAGCTCCTCTGTGTGACAAGAACATACCTTGTCAGCCTGACACAGCAGCCACTGAAAATTTGCCACAATGAAGGTTAACAATTATCTGAAATTATTGATTGATGGGATTCTTGCAACTGGACTTTTTTCAGACGTTCAGAACACGAGACAAAATAATCTCTCTTAACACAAATACCATCAGAGCCTGACCTGCCCTGTTACATTAAGAGTGCCATTGATTTGAAGTTTAAAAATTCTTCCAGGATTAGAACAGGGTTCACCAAGTCCTCCACAGCAGAGTTATGCTCTCAAACAGTGGCTGCCATATATATGTTATCTATTTTCCAAGGTCAGTGGCATTCCATAGAGTATAACACACTGCTTTCCTGACAACTCAGCACATAATGTCTTGGAGAATGGCAGGTAGGAGAAGGTGGAACCTGCAGTAGTGTGTCTGCTCTCAGCTGTCTGTTAATCTCGGTCACAACAGAGCCAGCAAAGAAGAGCAGAGGGAGAGGAGTAACCCTGAGGGTTTTCTGTTACACACAACAGCTTGCAAACCTGGCCTCCCTCTGAAATAAGCCTTGTGCCTGAAAACCAGCTCACCTCTATCTCATGATGAGCCCAGTCACACATGCAGGGATGTTCAGCTATTAAATATCAAAGGGATCTTTTTGTCTTGCTTTAGCTTGTTTGCAAAGCATGTTTATTCAAGGCAAGGACAGCTCAAAAGATCAGATGCAGAATGATCCAGTAAATGTAAAATGGAGCTTGTGGTGATTTGCTACTCCTTAACCTTGAAAGTCATATCACAGAGCAAAAAACAGTGCTTTAATAAAAAAACTGCTGGACATTTCTACTAACTTTGGCTTTCTACCTGACTGGCCTCAGTGAGCTTCTGTGGCTGTAGAATGAGTTTAGTATCACAGAAAAAGAAACCAGTGGTGGCATAACAAGCACAGCTTCCACTTACATGAGTAGGCAGGTTCAGAGCTGGATGTTTTACTTCTGGCTAGTTTTGTCAGGGCTAAAGGAGCTCCACCTATTTACACTATTCTGGCACTGGTCTAAATCAAAATTTAACAACAGGGTGGTAGAAAAAACCAACCTAAACAGTTACCTTTATTAACTTTAGGAAAGGGGGGACAGCCCTTTCTTCCCCTAAGGCACTCCAAGAAACATGTCAGAAAGATTCAAATACATAGATAAAAAGAAAAAAAAGCAATGTCAGAATAAGAAATGAGAGCTATCAGTAGAACAGATGTTAGTGATGGCAAGGGGAAAAAAAAGTACACTTTTATGTTAGTAGGAGTTGTTTTTTTTTCTGGCAAGTGGCAACTGTGACTGAGTTGATGCTTCCAGGATATGTTTAAAAGAAGAAATCCAAATAATGGTATATATGGTATATGCTTACAATTCTTCATAGAATCATCCTGAGTTGAGACTTACAAGGATCATCAAATTCCACATATATAGATAGATATTTACAGTTACATACGCATGAAACCAACACACTCTATACCTTATTGTTGATATTTATTTCCAAATACATCTTCTATTTTCCTGCAATTTCTCATCAAAACTCACTGCAATTAATGGGAAAATTTCCATTACTTTGGAGGGACTTTGGGAGAGACTCTAAGAAGCTATTGCAAAAAAGAATTGTTACCTATCTCCCTTGTGCAGTATTTTTTTTCTTTATAATTATCATTCAATTAATATCTTTTTTTATTCATTAAATTGATCTTATCAATGCTATTCTGTCCAGGCATCGGGACTACATTATCTCCCTTTACTAAACTGAAATGAAAGGAAGCCCTCGGGCATTTTTTCCCTCTTGCAGCTATGTTTGGGTTTATCTGGGTTTTTTTCTTTAGTTTTGCTCTTTTTTCATTTGCTGTAAATAAAAGGATCTCCAGAGGAACTTCCTGGATTCTCAGTTTTGAATAAGGCTAATCAGGTTCCCAGAGAAAAATCTTGCTTTTTATGCCTATCTGCAGATTCAACACTCTTCAGGGCTCTTCAACAAAAATATTTTTGATCTTCAGAACAAAAGTTGCTGAGCACCAGCTTCAGTTTCTCCTAAGTTTCCTTAACCCACTCCTTATACACAACTACTGTAGCAGCACACAACAGGATATTGTGCAGAGTGCTTCGACATAGAGCTCTTAGATCCAAACAGAGAGTTCAGCTCTCTTTGATTACATTAACTTTTTTAATCCAAAAGGTTTTTGGTGAAGCATATGTTCTGCATCATTAAAATCAGATATTCTCACTTTGATCTTTAAGTTCTCTCAGTTGACTGCTTCTCCAAACTACAAACTATTTGAGCTTTTGAAGTTATCTTCTTGCTCTGTACAGAAAACCTGAGCCTTCAGCCAGATTTGATAGGGTTACAAGATAATAACCATATACTATTGCATTTACTTTCTACCTATTAAACTTTGCTTTGCAAAAAATCTGAAGCTTTTTCAGAAAAATCTTAAATGCAATAACTGTACACCAGAGAGAATTTTCTATGTAAAGCTGGATACCTAAGTTTGCTCAGTAAATCAAGGAGCGTTCCATTTTAATATTTACTATCTTTTACACTCAGTATTTATCGAAGTAATGTGAGATTTTTTTTCCTTTTCCTTTTCTTTCAAAGTCAACAAGAGCCTGGACAGGCAAAGATAGGAATCCTGTGCATTTAAAGTAGTTCAAATGGCACCCAGTGAATGTCAGCAGCCAGACTGTCACACAAACACAAACTTTCCTCAGCATGGAAAGCCAGAGAACAATTGCAGAAGTTGAAGTGTGACATTACAGCAAGATTAATTAAAGAAGCTGGGCCAGCTGAAAACAGCCAAGAAGGCCATTTGTCACTGGACTACAACAGGCATTAAATGGCTTCCAAAAATAGCAGGACTACTGGTCCCATGACACATCTCAGTGATTCTGGGAGGAAATACCTAGCCCAGCCTGGAGATGTGGCACATGAGGCATCCAAGCTCCCAGTCCCACTGACCGGATGGCAAAAGCTTTGGCTGGAACTATTTGGTTCTCAAATTTTACAAATAATAGTAAGAAAAGAAAACTTTCAACCAGATGCAAAAAATGCTAGTTAAAATGAGAGTAAAAGGTAAATTCAAGATAGAATTATTAACACTGATTGAAAAAGACGGTATTTGTGACTCCATGAAGGAGGAGGGTAACCCAGTCAGTTTCTTAGGACATTTTAACATGACACTAAAAGTGGAGGAGGTGTGATTGAATGTGAATGTTCATGAAATACAATCCACATATAGTGAGCAAGTATCAATTCATAAAGTGGAATAAAAGTCTCAATCTCAATGCTTTTGATTAAATAAAGTAATTCTGCATTAAAATTTACCAAATAGCATCTTATAAAAGTGACATTTGTCAAGAATCAAGCATCAAATAAAATGTATTCCCTACTTTGTCCTGTGTGTATAAGAGTGACTATGTCTCTGTGTGTCTGTAAATAAAAAACTACACATTCTATTTTAATTTGGGAAGTTATTTTCATTTCAAGCATTCTCTGCATGGGGCAAATGACTTCTGAAGATGAAAACAGTTCCCACACATGCTTCACATCATGTAACAAGAGAAAGATCACTCCCAAATTCAGTCTCTCATTCATGTCTTCCCATCCCCCTTTTTTCTCCCTGTTTCTTTTTCTCTTAAAGAAAAACAAGAAAGCAAGAAAGCAAGAGAGAAAGCAAGAAAGAAGTGTTTGGCAAATCAACAACAGAAATATTTCAGAAAATGTCCAAGCCATACAATCCTAAACTTAATTCAGACTGAATCACATGAAAAGAGACATCTGAAGAAAAGTCATTTCTACATGCCATATTTTTCCAATTACTTCTCAGTAACAATTTAATGAGAGATGTAGAATACAGTGCATATCCACCATTGCATGACTGTAGTACTCAACACTTCTGAAACTCAGGTATCCAAATTCACCAGCTTTCTGTTCTGCCAGTTCATCCAAATACTTTAGCATATGTATTCATATACAGTCATTTAGCATAACTGTATTCAAATTAGTAGTTTATTGGATTTTATGTCTCTGATTCTGAAACTATATATGATGGTCCTAATCCAGCAGATGTTTAACAACTGAGACTCATTAAAACTGATGAAATTCTAAACTTAAAAAATTTCAGTAGAGTTTAGCAGCAGAAGCATTCAGTATGATAAAAGAAAATTACGTAAGATTAATATAATTTTTTCTTGCCTAATTATATTTCCATTATCTACTTCCTAGGTTAAGCTAAATCTATACTATCCAATAAACATAATTATATGAAATGTTCATATAATAAAGAAAGTAACAATTAAAAGCACATAATTTAGTTACTCCACGTAAGTCATCATTCTCAGAGAATGAAATATTGGATTAACTCATTTACTTTCAATCAAGCACTTGCAACCCCTCTTCTAGAGGTAGACTGTATTTTACCTTCTTTGTTTCGCTCCCCATCTACTTCCATTAAAAAAAAATCTTACCTAAAATTCCTGTCTTGTTGTGGAGCCTTGTTGACCACATTAGAATAATTTCATAAACAGCATATAAAGGGATATTAAATAATTTAAAATATTATTAGCATGTTACTTCTTGTACTTCATAGAAATTCCATTAAAACTTCATATAAAAATGATGCAATACTTACTACAATATCTACAAAATATTTAACTTAAATAAACTTTGTTTACATGAATTTTTATTACATTTCTGCTCCTTTTCCCAGTAAAAGTGGTGATAACTGTTTTCTGCAATTTCAAAATCAAACACCTGTGAAAGGTATTTCTTGTCTGTATGCATTGCAATGTTGCTGCCCTCACCAAGAAAATGTAAATACACACGCTTTATTCTGATAGTGCCTTCTCTTGCCTGTATTGATTTTAAAACACTAGGGAAACATTATATTCAGCTAGGCAGCCTATATTCAACAATAAGAATGCAGCCTTGAAGATACAAGAGAAATTGCTTAGATGGTATCTGCACACAGATAAGGAGGAAACAGAAGAGGGATCTGGGAAGAGCCTGTTTCAGGGGCAGCCTTCCTACAGGTCAGAAGAGTAAATTCATTCTTGTCTTTGTAGAGCTTCCAGCTCAACAACATCCTACTATTTTATACTTTGAAGGAGGAGCAACCTTTATGCCATTAGAAAGTTTCTGTAGCTCTAGAGAATAAATGCTATAAAATTAAAAGAAAACCAGAACCTGAGCCTGAGCCAGTGGCTATTGAAAGCCAGTGCAAGGGAATTCCATCGCCCTCGATGGTCTCCTGCGTGTACAACGTTACTTACGAGCTGCACACATTAGCTGATCACTTGTTCTCAGCTTATTCTTAATCCTGTTTTACAAAGCTAATGTTCATCTTCTAACGACAATCTAATTGCTTGGTGCCATGTTTACTAGTGGGAATGAACCACAAGCCATGTCACTGTGAACTGAGGGGAGTATTCCAGTGACTGGGAGGTTAAAAACTCCTGATCTGTAGAGAGGAAAAACTTGTTTAACTCTCTGGTACAAATTATTTCCAGGTGCTGATAATTATCACTCATGGAGCTTGATTTTCCGATTTCTACATCTAAATATATACTTGACAAGTTAAACTTTTCATCATGTGCAGCAGTCTCCTAAAGGCTGAGAAGAAGGACATGCTGCTGATGTTTGAAACCCATTTCACTAAAAATAACAACACTTAATTACAAATCTTGTTGTTTATTCCTTTTCAAAGTATTTCAAATATATCTTTTTCCCAAAGGAAATAATATTGTATATTATTAAACAGGTAAGTATTATTGCAACTGCTCATGAACAAGAATTGTGAATAGCTGTATAATTACTTGGGAAGGCTCAGAAACTACACAGAAAAAAAAAGTCTATCAAAAGCTAATGTTTTCCATTATCTTGACTTCCTGAAGTTATCTTCCTGTACACACAGTATTTTGCTATTCACATGCAAAATTCACATAGTGTGCATGTGTTAACAGAGACATGACATATAGAAAAGCAACAGACTGAAGCACTGTTTAAATGTATGTTCAAAATATATATGCAAGCCCTCATGCTTACACATTTTTGTCACTAACCAGACAAAAGTTATTCAAAGAAGGTAAAAATGGGGTCTAGCAAGCAAAAATTCAGGAGCACCCTATAACCTTAGTTTTTTCTTAAGTTGTTGCCAGTTTTAACCTTCAGGGCAGCTTTCTGTCATCTTTCAGGAGCCTGCTTTTTGCCCATCTGGCATCTATGAAACTGATCAGTCAGTTCATTTTGAAGCAACTCTGACATAAGTTTATTAAAGCTGACCCAGGAGACTCTATTAAAGTGAAACTAAGCAAAAGCCATAAACACAAGTGTTTCCCATGCAGTATTAGAATTATACATAAAATCATCATAAAGATCTGTACCAGTCATTCTTATACTGGCTGCAAAATTACAACTCCTGAAACCCTAGAAAAGGTCAACCTCATGATCTACTGTGGCAGGATCATTCCAAAGGACATGCCTTAAATCAGGAAGATGTCTTTTTCCATTAAAGACTGCATCACAGGAGGGTGAAGGTGCTGCTTGTTTCCCCAACAGCAAACACCTGCAGACTCCAGGCTCTCAATACCTGCAACATTACTAATGATTAAATTAATAGTGGCAGGGCTTGAAATTGAGTCCACTTGATCTTAGGGTCTCACAGATTAAAGTATTAGTCCACTGAACCATGTTACTAGACTTCACCTTAATCTATTAGATACTTCCTTGTCTTTGTTCAATAAGAATGGTAGGAAAAAAACAAAATAGTAGAAATCTTGGAAGAGTGACAAGTAAATATGCAGAAATTTCAACAGCCTAGTCAAAGGATACTTAATACTGACTGTCTGCAAATTAAACTACACTGGGCTGTTGTAGGCCAGATCCTCAGCTTTTATAAATTAACAGGCTTCCAAGGCTCTGCAATTTCCATTCGCAAGAATATGAAAAAATATTTTTTATTACTTTGATGCTTTCATGCTAGAATGAAAACTCTGGGAGAACTGCACGGAAAACATTCAATTTCTAGCTGGATAAAGTGATGCAGAGGCAAATTAAATTACTCAGAACCACACAACTGTTTGAAGACAGAAAAAGCCATAAATTTATCATTCTTTCTGTTCTTCTGTTCCCACCATTAGTCTTACAGAGCAGTCTACCTGGCACCTGAAGATGAAATACCATTTGTTAAACAACAGCTCAGGTACTAGGCATGGATGTATTTTGGTCTGCATTTGTTCCACCTAGTTCTAGGGAATCACTGATACACCCTTTCCAGGTACTTTGGTCACAGAGAATGAGAAGCAATTTCAGAGCCCAATTCAGACACCAGGAGAACAGCCTTCCTAAGAGCACCACTCATCATCATCATCACCATCACCCTTCTTTCCTTCATGGCAAGAAAAACCCAAGACCAGCTGCACTGGTTAGATGCCTGTTACTGAAGGAGCAATTCAAACCTATGTCTTTTACCCTATTTGGTGCCAGAAGTGAACACAACATTATGCAAAATGACAAAAAAAAAACTCTTGCATCTTTACTTATATGTAAAACTGTGGCATGAGTTTCCTAGTTCAACAGTTCCACAACCAGAAGCCTCTGTAAATACATAAAAAAAGTCAGAGACCATGGGGGTTGAACAGCTTGCAGAGTTCAAGACAAATGCAAAGAAATCAGAGATACCACACATACAACAAAAGAAATTCAAGCCAGAAATACCCAGAAGCTTATTTCCTTTGTGTTTCACAGAGCATATTGCAAAACTGCAGTGAGTTGGCATGAATTTGTCAATTTAAGCTCTGGTAGGAAATGTCTGATAGTGGGAGATCACCCTTAAGATGGTAGAGGCAAAATGAACTAATATGAAAGGCAGGTGGTGAGTGGCAGCAGAAAGAGCCGCTGCCAGTAATTGGTTTGGTCCCTCCTTCTCCCTCCTTCCTTCCTTCCTTCCTTCCTTCCTTCCTTCCTTCCTTCCTTCCTTCCTTCCTTCCTTCCTTCCTTCCTTCCTTCCTTCCTTCCTTCCTTCCTTCCTTCCTTCCTTCCTTCCTTCCTTCCTTCCTTCCTTCCTTCCTTCCTTCCTTCCTTCCTTCCTTCCTTCCTTCCTTCCTTCCTTCCTTCCTTCCTTCCTTCCTTCCTTCCTTCCTTCCTTCCTTCCTTCCTTCCTTCCTTCCTTCCTTCCTTCCTTCCTTCCTTCCTTCCTTCCTTCCTTCCTTCCTTCCTTCCTTCCTTCCTTCCTTCCTTCCTTCCTGCCTCCCTCCCTCCCTCCCTCCCTTCCTCCCTTCCCACCTTTCTCTCCCTCTCTTTCTCTCTCTTTCACTACACCATAATGTCCCCTCCAAGTCCCTCCTTAAATTGCATCCTGAGCACCATTCCTTGTTTGTGTAACCTTTGCTCCAGCACAATCAGCCCCAGGGAAGGGAGGAACACCCCCAGCGCTCAGCCCGGGGCTGCAGGGAACAAAGATTCACTGGAGTAATTCCCCATTTCTTTCCCATTGGATAAAACATGAAATCTTAAAATGCAAAGGAATTAAACAATGCCTTGTAGTATATGACATCACCACACTTAATCATCTCCAACATTTTTACACTTACAACTTAAAAAGGGAGAATTCATTTCACTTCACTTCCGATAACGGGTTCCTAAAGATTTACTTGTATACATTTGGTTTTTTTAAAGGATCACATTCCAGCACCATTTCTAAAGATATTCTTAACACAATTTAGCAAAAGCTCTGTAATCCAATACTTATGACATGAGCTGTCAGGCATAAAGTATGCCAGAATCTCTTAAGTCCACACACAGCAGGACGCAAACCTAGTAGCAACTGTACTGAATTACAACCAATAGGAGAAGTCACAGGTCACCGAAGCCACACAGAGCCCCGCTACAGCCAACAATGAAACTTAATGTACTTTCCATGTCCAGAACCATCCGCTATAGAGCTTCTGTAAAACAGATTAATGATAATAGTGGCAGAAACTAGGAACAAAATGCAAGAAATGGAAGCCTGGCCAATATTCCATTTGTAATTTGTCACACTATCACACAATAAGATTTCAGTATGAATGTGTTGCCAATTTACAATTCAAATAAGCTTCCTTGAATTTTTAAAAGAATGGACTGTACACATCAGTCAGTATGACAAAAAAATGCCCTGTCAGGTTAATTTTAAATGCACTTTTTATTTGTTACTGTTAACTAATCCCTAAAATTATAATTTATAAATAAAATGCAACTCCTGAACCCCAACTGGAATGGGACTTGTTTCTGTAAACATGACGGAATTCTCTTTTTTTCCCTAGTTTACAATATTTTGATTTCATCCTAGCTGGTTAAAGGGCAATTATTTTAAATCTTTTCATTTTATTTTTTACCACATAAAAAACCTCAATAGGTTGTGCAAAATGTGCAAACGGAGCACATTTGTTTTGGACTTTATATAGGGTCTATTTAGGCAATAACTATTTTTTTTTCATTTGCTTCAAAGGCCTATTGATCAGGCAAGCATTAGGAAAAAAAAAAAGAAAATGTTTCTTTTTGTAAAACACTGTTTACCTATAGGTGACGAAATTCCTCTTGGCTGTGAAATTCAGCAGATGGACTATCAGGGGGATGCATTTGGCCTGCTGCAGACTAGACACTGGTTCTGTCAGAAGGTGCAGAGCTTTGATGATGCAGAAAATAAAGCCCATGCTGTTTCTATGTTCTATTAAAAGGAAAGCCATTAAGATGGTAGTTAAATGGTCAAGGCCTAAAATTAGACTTGCCACAAAAGCCAGTGGTAAAAAATAGTATTTAAACAATTGTTTCATAAAACAAAATTTACTCTGAGTTTCTGAAAAATAAAGGAAAAAGCCACAGAGCCAAAAAATTCTTTCAGTACCTGAACACCCACCTAGTTTTACCTATGAGAAGTCAGTGGCTTCAGTGTCATTGAAGACACCAAGACAGCAAGTGGGCAGTTCCACCACAAGTTAAACAATCATTGGGTTCACTTATAGCATCTGCTAGGAAAAGCAGAAGCAGATTGTATCTTGTTTAGACCAACTCCATGTACTCCTACTTCATGTAGGAATATAGTACTTTCTCAGAGGTTTCACTGCAAAAGGTCACTACTTACCTGGCAACATGGCTCATTTCACTTATTTGTGTGTGATACCCTAAGTCACGCATGCTATTTATAGTAAAAATGTTCATTTTTTCAGTGTCTTTAGGCAAGGCTACTTACAAAGGAGTGTAGCAAGGCATTAAAAACCAAAAGAATCAACTGGCAGTAAGAGGAATGACATGTAGTAATTCATTAGCCTATTTAACTCAGAGTTTTTTGCTCCAAATCAAATCTCCCACAACTTTGATACTTCTTTGGAAATAAGTTTCCTCTTTTTTTAAGTCTTGATATACACTTATGTACAGTTTATAGTAGGAAAAACCTCCAAGTGTGTCTTATGCAATTCCTGAATAGAAACAGAGAAGATTTACACACAGGGGTAAGTTTTATTGAATCAAAATGTAGCATATCCTATATATTTTCCAAGATAGGATTAGTAACTAGGAACTCTGAAGTATTACTGCCAGTCCTGATACTGATTATATTCTGTATACATTGGCAGGTCCCATAACCTCTCTATCTCTGATTGTAAAATAAGGATATTACTTATCAGCCTCACAGCAATGTTGTGAGGATTAGTTAAAGCTAGGAAAAGGACATACAGTGCTTTTCTAAATAAAATCCATCAAAAACACATGCAGAGTAAATGGCACCATGTAATTTGACCTGGGATTTAATTCAGTTATAGCCTATGATAGTCAAAGTCTTTTGGATAAACAAAAATCTACTTACATTTCAGCCAAAACTGGAACTAAACCTAAAATGGATTTTCAGTGGAGGTTCAAAAAGAAGCAGTTATTTTCAAGGGTTGTTCTATTAGCTGTGTCTTTCTCTCTAATTTCTAGTTGTAACTTGCAGTCAGGAGCAGCTCCGATACCTTTCCTTCTTCTTGCAGTTCTGTCTGGCACATCCTACAGGCTCAAGGGAGCTTTGGGTAGCTTAGCTAAGCATCTCAACTTTGGGGTACTTCTGCAAACTGAGGCAAAACTCACAGCCTTTGCCAATTCCTTATTGTAATGCCTTTATGCTCTCCAGTGCAGAAGAAAATTGTCTTCCTTTTAATTTTAAAATGTAAAAAGTAAAGTGAGTACAAGAATATGAGAACTGCAACTCCCTGAGGTGACATTCAAGTGGAGACTGAAAGAGGGTGGAGTTCTTAATCCTAAAATTAGGCTTGTAATACCTCCAGTGCATACCACCTGGAAATGTACAGTTTTTCAAGTACACTAATATAGCAGATGCAGTGCACAGTTAGTATTTCAGAGTTACAGAGTTTATCACTATCCAGTGAAACATGAAGGTCAGCTTATTTACTGATCCAAATGCTGTTTTCTGCAATGCTTTTACTCAAAAGTTTCCTTGAGGCAGTGAGATGGTCAAGGAGAAACTGGCACTCAGGCTTGTAAATGACAGCAGCCTTGCTACCTGATCTGAAAATCACTCCTTTAATACAGCCAAGTCAGAATCAAGGTGAGGTTTGTGCTGCTTCTGTAACTAGGTACAGTTCTGATTCTTCAAGACCTCTAATTGAATGCTATCACTACAGGGAAAATACGTGATGGTTTCTTTTTGGTGCCCTTCTCTATCAGGTTTTAGAAACACCATCTCTAAATTACAATTTTAAAATTTTTAGCTCTTTGTTACAAATGTAAGTCTTCTAAACAAACTAGACCTAGATCTGCAGCTCATTGCACCAACACAGTCTACAGCTGGAATTTTTGATGCTTTGCACATAAGGAAACCTCCTCATCTTCAGTTCAGTAGAGCCAATATATCATCCAACACCACTGCACTCAGTAAAACAGTGGTGAGTTTTTCTTTTGCATTTTTTTCTATCATAACTGATACATCAGTATGAAAGTAAAAGCCAGTACCTTTTTTTCAGATGTAGACTCAGTTCCTCCAGCAACTTACCAGAAGTTTGGTTCTCATGCAAGTTGACAGGACCTCACAGAGGAAGAGGTCATGCAGTTCATTCACAGAAGAGGACTAACTGTGCCATTTGCACTTCTCACTTGGGCAATTTGAGGAATGTTTTCATGAGCTGTGTTTTTAAATGGTGACATATTGAAAGGTAGCCAAGCCCAGTTAAAGGTGTAGCTATTGACTGAAAGACTAATTTGATTACTCAGTGCAAAAACCAGACAAATGTAAAAATCCTGAAAATCCACAGAGAAGGAGAAGAAAACATTTGTTGGTGTATGTTCCAAACAAGTCTCCAAATAAATCTATTGCAATGTGCAGTATAAATGTGACCTGTATTAACTTACTTTCAAGTTATCTGTTGTTTAAATGAGGTTTTATATTTAATGTATTTGGTCGCTCACTTTGCTGCTCTGTTCTTCTTTCTTCCTCTCTTGGCAGATCCCAGTTGGGCCCTCCAGGATGCAGTCTGAATGTGTCATAACCATTCTCTTCCTTCCTGCTAATGCCTCTTAGTATTTTACTCTCCTTTCTGACTCCACAGTTTTCACCTATTCTCCTTATTCCTGTTCCACCATTTCCCTCATCCTTCCTCAGTACACTTCTCTTCTGCTTCCTTTCTTATCAACTGTATCTATTTACATGCTGGGGTTGAAATTTTCCCGTGGGCTGAATGAACTGTTTGCTGTGCTGCTCTGATTATGAAGTACAACAGACAACAATACTAATAAAGCTAAGATAGGGTAATTCAAGTCTGTTGAAGAAAAACTAACAACAACAGAACACAATGGAATAATCATTCCCTTAACTCAGTGATTTCCCCGCAGCAGAAAAAGGCTTTCTGGATTACATACAGAATAACCTTGGCACAGCTTCATATAAGTGCTGAGGCCTACTAAGGAAATGTTTGATATTATGCCAGCAATGGGCAATAAAACGGAAGTAAATCAGACACTAAATGGGCAGGACACAGCTTTCTTTTAGGGCTTTACAGCACCTAGAACATGCTCATCATTACCAGAATTTATTTTTTTTAAGACTTTTAAAAAAGGGTTAACGGTATTCAATGTCAGATTTCTTTTCCATTAAAACATAGTTTGCCTATTTCTGATCAAAAATCACTATTTAAAAATACAAAGTAACGGGTCCTTCTTCAGCAGTGACAAAATAGAATGAATTAATTATTGCTCTTACCTTATAACTAATTTTATGCAAACCCAAGACAATGTTTCTTTTGTTTATAATCTTGGACTTCAATTATGGTTTCAATTAGAGTCTTTTGTTTATACACATATGGACTTCTGAGGTTTACTTCCTACAAGTATAATGTGTACTGTATTCATAGTAATCTGAACTCTAGGGGCCAGATTCAGCTCTGCTGCAGGTGAGTGTAAATCTAATTTGTTCTGATTCTGACATCCATACTACCAGTGCAAAGAACAAAGTACGCTTAACTCCATGAAGCTAAATCCCTGAAAATATCAGATCATTTCGGTTAGATCTTTGTATAAAGTGAGGGATTACATTTCACATAATGATCTCTGCAGTGAGTCCAACACCTTGTATTTGTCAGAATTCTTGCAGAAAGGCATTTAGTCTTCATCTTATGTATCAAAAAATGGACACCCACCTTCCCATTCTAACAGTACTTTATTCAATTGCCACCAGTCATCACTACTGAAACACAGTCCGTACTTCTCATCTGAAAGCATTTAATTTTGACTTTCAACACTACTGGCTTTTTGCTTTACTTTCAGAACAAGCAGCAGAGAGTGGTGGCTATTAGTACTCAGTAATTTTTGCCTATGAAGATATTTAGTGCAATTAATCAATTCAACTCTCAGGTTTCTTGTTGTTAAGGAAAGCAGATAATTTTCTAAATGTCTGTTCCACTCTGTAAGACACTTGCTTCACTGAACAATTATGTGTCTCTTTCCTGCTTGTCCCTTCATTTTTATTTATTTTTAAAATTTATTTATTAGAAATGTTCATAATTCTCTTGCTAACAAAACATAATGCAATGGAGCAGAGCCATCTGGATTTGGATTTCAAGCTATTTGTGATCAAACATATGAAGACATATTGTAGAGATGGCTAATTGCATTTCCATTTATTTCCATTACAGTAATTTTGTCCTCTAAAAGGGCTGCAGAGAAAGCTGGATTATTTTTATACTGTTAAGACAAGTGGAAACAGTTTGCAGAGAAAAGCTGAGGCCTCAGAGCACAAATGACAACAGAGCTTTGTGTTTCAAAGGTGTTGCTGAATATTTCGCTCCCTATAGACTCTTCACGGAGTTGAGCACACGGATCAAGCAGAGCATGGTCCTAAGCTATCAGAAGATGCCAGCAAGATAAATGCCATCTCCCTTTTTCATTGGTCATGCTGGCCAAGGCCTATTATCTTTAAATGGACTGAGCAGTAGAGAAAAGAACAAGGATACTATCTCTACACAGGCTTGTCACAGTCTCCAGGGCAAAGACTGTGAGACACTGCTGATAAACAAAGCAACTGCAAAAGCTAGTGCTGCTTCTCTGTAGACAAGACAGACAAGTTAAATATTTAAAAGTAGTTGTTCATAAATTATCATTATCTCCATCCCCAATAACAAGGATATTTTTCAGGCAAGTAAACTTTGCCCTAGGAAAACATGTTCAGGACTTTTTTTCAGACATAAGGCAAATTAAGGTCAGTGACTTTAATCCCTTCCATTGTGATTGCCTTGTGCATTAGGAATTCAATAGGATAGAACAGGCTAATGAATGAAAAACTCATTCAGCTGCAACTCAAATTCACTTTTCCCATCTTGAAAAATTTACCTCTTACTTAGGCTCATCTAGTACAAATGCATCTCATATCATACTTTTTTCTCTCTTGTATTATTTCTCTTTTTTAGGCCTTTGCTTCCATTCAGTGTAAGTAGTCTAGTTCATCAGCTGCTTTAAATCAATTTAATTCAATTAACTTCAGTGGGACTACATCAGCCCCCACCTCCCAGCCCTCACTGCTGGAAGTGCCCTCTTCTCCCTGTCACTGAGCCCCTTGCTGGGAAGTGAACTGGACTCTGTATTTTACCACCATTATTGAGATACTGCTCAGCTGCTTTCAGCTATTCCACCATAGCATCTCCATTTTTTAAATTTCAATCCTTTCTCTTCATTTATATTATTTCAAATTCATTCAGATATGTATCAATGTCTTTTGCTTTGTAAGAACAATGTCACACACTCCCCATCTTATCTACTCAAAACACAGGTGCCAAAGAATACTGTCTCATTCATCATTCTGACCAACTCAAGTTTCCTTCTCTGAGTACTTCCCACCAACTCCTTTAATATCCAAATCTGAACAATTTTTTTTTTTGAGAAGGAAAATCAATTTCGTTTCAAAGACCGGAATTGAACACCTCTGTGCTGATCACATAGTTTCTTATGTTGCAAAGTCTTAAATGAGAATGAAGCCTCCTCTGAGAAAGTACAGTGCCTTGTGATGCATTGCACTGTAACAAGCTGATAAACTGAATTGCATCTGCTGGAAGCCACTGCAATTCTGACTGCCCTTAGACAGAAACAGATAAAGATGACAGCTTGTATTTTATTGTTTTTGTGGGGATTAATCCACCTGTGACAATGCAGAAAGGTGACTGTCCCAGCCTACACTGGGTGAAAAGGCTTGGACTTCTGTTCCACTGAATGGGGAGTTACAATCCCTCTTTGGGTTCATTTTCTTACCATCTCTACCCTCCACTGGACCTTTACAAACTGAGGTAGACTGAAATTTTCCAAATTTCATAATCTGAAGATGCCAATTAAAACTTCCCATGAAAATGCAGCATTTGAGGGGTCAGGATGCAGCTTCCACACTAGAGATCCAGAAGAGCTAGAGGTGTCCTCAGCCACAGCCGATGGACTGTTAGAATCCTTGTTCTTGCTCCACCTTGTGACTTCCATAGTCCAGGTGAATATCCAAAAATTATCCAGAGAACTATTTTTCACAATATTGAAATAAAGTTAAACATTTAGGGCTTATTCCAGCATAAGGGAAAAAAAAAAAGTGAATCCTCAAAGGTTTTTTCATGTAGAATTTTGTTTTAAACAGCTATGGCTTTGCTCTGACTTTGAAAGCCCTCTCACTAGATATGGTACTATCTGAGTGAGAAAATAAGAATGGGGAGAAACGTTTTACGCTTATTCTTCACAGAGCTTTAAGAAGAATTCATAGTATCTTTTTTCAATTTTCTATTACAGATTTTTGTGCTTTTAGCAGAATTTGGCAAAGTTGCTGCTAGATGTCTGCATCATGGAATAAGTGCTAGTATCTCAGTACCTGTCTCAGATGCAGAATACCTGTTCCATCCCCCCTGGCCACATTTCCCAGGTTTTTTAGGTATTCCCTGCACTTTAAAACAGTGCACTGCTAGCTCTATACCAACCCTTGGCAAATTTAATCACAAGAGTTTTACAGCATTTGAGCTTAAGGATTACTTACAAGCTTTTCATTATCATTTGCCTCAGTAGGGCAATTTGAAAAACACTACTTAAGTGTTTTATACTACTTTACTCTTACATGGGCATTCTGGCTTACATGCTTAATGCAGAATAAAGTTCTGCAAGTAAACTACCACAAAGTCTTTGGAAAGAAAGACTTTTTTTTGGTGTTGACACAAGACTGTTTTTTTCTTGCACTGACAATGGGCTCAGCTCACTACACTCAGCTGCCAAGTGAGCAACCCATAAGTTATGATTTCTTTCATAAAACAGATTATATTATTCTCAACAAAATGCTCAGTCTGAAAGAAAGTGGTCCAAAAGTCAAAGGCCTCCCTCTAGTCTGGGGACCTGAGTCTGAAATAAGTGTAGAAATTTATGTTTAGGAGTCTGATCCTTTTAAGCAACCTTTGAAAGCTGATTATGTGATAGCTCATATCCATTTTTAGTAGGTGTCACAACTTCTTTGGTTTTGATGAAAAACTCACTGTTAAGTTGCTGACAAATGGCATTGGGCTACAAAAGTGTTCTATTAATGCAGATCATGCTGACTACATGATTTGAAACAATCGATTTAACAGTACTCCAATCAAAAACAGTGAGAGATGATGAGGAACATAGAAAAAGGCAGAATGTAAGTTTTGCTTCTTCCAACAGACCTGCTCCCAAAGGTAAGTAAGCTGTATTGTCCACAGAGCCTTAAGCCAAAGTGATCTCAGAAAATATGAACCCTGCAGAAGCAGAGTTCTCCAAACTCCAGTACGTCTCAAGGACACATAAAGACTGGAAGCTTTTTGATAAAAGTATCTGGGTTTTTCACTGGTTTTCTGTCATCCCCCAATGTCTGAGATCTGTATCAGCTTTCCATGAGAGAGGAGGCTGTTACTACTGTTCTTCTGAGGCTGTGCTGTGAGCCACTGTAAAGGAGATCTGGGGGACCACATTAATAGTTGCAATGACTGAAGGCTGTCACACAGATATTGCTCGACTCTCTAGGAGTCCCTTCTCTGCTAACTGACCCTACTGAAATGTCACAGAATGAAGGTTTTAGAGATGGCTACATTGAAGAGGATAATTCTAGAGCAGGGAAGTATTGTCTTAATCCAGTGGGAAAATACAGGGGAAAATAGAAGGGCTCACCCAGCAGATAGGTTTGTAGTTGAACAGTTGAATTTATCAAAATGACATATGTTAAAATGTGTGATAAAAACCATTTAAAGATAACCTTAAAGAACAAAACCAAATTATTCATCAAGAAACTTGCCACATCCTCAGTGTTCCGTTACACTCTACACTTTCATAACCAGTTTCACAGGGTTTGTCATAGTTAAATTGGTTTTGTCTACATTTATTTCTAAGTTTCTAAGTTGTGTGGGTTTATTTTATTACTGTGAGTGTCAGAGAAAACTGGAGTTTCTCATGTTATTCATAATATGGAAGAATCTACAGGACTATCTCAATTTAAGCCCCCAGAAGCTCCCAATTCCATATAAAGCTGAGGTTATTAATTCTAGGTAAAACACAGCATTACTGTGCAAATACTATTTCCCAGCTCTGATAAGCACTATCTGTTCAGGGTGTCTCATTCAGAGCATTTTCCTGTCTGGTTTTTCGCTGAAAATGAAGTTTTACAGTCAATAGCATAAGTGGTGGGAATTAAATAAAACCAACAAAAAACCAAAAAACCAAACCACACCCCCCCTTCCCCAAACTAGTCATTTTTTAAAGGGCAACTGTGAAAAATGTATGCTAATAAGGGCATTTATCATCAAAAAGCTCTATAACTCCTAGAAGTTATCCAAGCAGGCCCTTGAGAGTTCAAACAAACAGAGCGATTATTAATATTTCGATGTTTCCAGCTAAAATGATTGAAATTATTATTTAAGTATTGAGGAGAAAGTCATTTGAATGGATACTACTGTACATCTTATCCAATAAATACTAAAAATAAAATTTTGTAGAGACAGGGTATAATGCAAACATCTTAAAAGGTAGACATCAAATACAGTTTTGTAGCTTGATTCAATGAGCATGTACATTCACCTCTTAATTTATTTACTGTTGGTTAGAGCTGTTCCACTAACTCATCAGATAAACAAGCTGATCGTTGGCTACATCCCACCAGGCAGTGTCAGTTTTTAGCAGGTGTGCCTGAAGGACTCTTCCCTTCTGCTCTTTGAATCATTCTGTAGACACTAATGAGCATCCCTCTTCAGCTTTAATTATTGG
This sequence comes from Melospiza melodia melodia, assembly GCF_035770615.1. Taxonomy (NCBI): domain Eukaryota; kingdom Metazoa; phylum Chordata; class Aves; order Passeriformes; family Passerellidae; genus Melospiza; species Melospiza melodia. The sequence continues at coordinate 157,942,162 of NC_086194.1, read as the reverse complement.
TCCCTGACAAGTCAACATAATAGGAATCAGCTTAACCAAGCATACTCCCCAGTGACATGTTCAATTACTCAGGTTGTACTTCTCTGCAAGAGGTCTGAGGGGTTGCTAATTTAACATTGTCAAAAAAATAAACAGAGGTATTGGTTACCGTTTATCTTTTGACCCTTATGTCACCAAATCTAGCAAGATACCTCCTCCTGGAATGGAGCAGAAGATTAAATACTTCAAAGTTACTACTCTGCTTTTACTTTTTAAATAACATTAATTACTACCTGTAAAGTGATTTACATCAAGCTATGTTTTATGAGGAGAGACACTGACATTTTGACAAGTGTTTGTTGATGCATGATTGTATTTATAAAGTTGTTTGGTTTTCTAGTTTTACAAAATACAAAAGTGGCGGTATTTATTCATTCACATGTACTGCAAAAAAATAAAGTAGTAGAATTGGTTAATTTTTATTTTTGGCAAATACAAACAGCTATTTTCTGTAACCAGAAATATCAGTATTAGAAATGAAAGTAGAAAGCCTTTTATTTAGCAAGCTCATTATTGAGAAATGAAATGGCATTTTGGAGGTAAAAAAAGACAGTCTCTGCAAAAATGTTTTAAGACTAATTAATTTCACTGGATTTAATTCAAAATTAGTAAAAAAGAAACAGAAATTATATTCCACTTTTAGAAAGTAAATTATTATTTAATTTGACCTCAACAGATAACAAAGGACCTAGAACCTTGTCCAACAGTGTTGGCCTCAAGTACTGCATTTCTGGTGACCTAACAGGTTCATTGTCATCCATTTAGGCAGCAGAATAGTATTCTCCTGCAAAAAACTATATTGTTAAATACAAAAATATAGCAATAGTCTTGTCAAATGACTATAGTGTCATTCTGAACATCTCCTAAACATTTACAGATAAAAATATGAGCAAGTTTTTCATCTTAGCTTTGTTCCAGTATTTAAGTGGAAAAGGCTGAATTTTTAGTATTGCTTTACAGAATACTTCCAAAGGATGAAAATACTTAAAAATAGTCAGTATAATTTTGTATTGTTTCCTTTATCAACATATTTCACAAAAAATAAAATCTGAATGTTGCAGTACTGGAACATTGATGCAAAAGTCTCACATTTCCTCATTACAGCAATAACCATCTTGACTGACCTACTGTGCTATTCACCAAACATATACTAAAGCTTAATGCATATGACAATAAAGCAAGCACTCATTTTATAGTAAATATTTATGTAAGCACTTTGGACCAAAACTCAGAATTGAGCTGGGAATGGAAAAAAAATACCATGGACAAAGGACTTGCAAAATGGAAACTTCACACGCGAACCTTGGTTTGGGTGGAAGCAAGACCACACCTTGTATCTCTTACTATTTCACAACTACACATTCAACCTCTTCCAACCTTATGATCTTCTCCCATGCTTGTCCCACTGCTCTTATACAACAAAATCACATTTGAGTACAACTTCATTTTTATGTTTAGCAACATCCCTCTGAATAGATCCAAAATTTAGTTTCTGCTTATGATCAGTATTGCTATTTTCCTTAGCAAAGTTATTAACTGTAATAGCTGATTTTTTTGTGGAGGTGTATCAGTAGAAAAAGACAGATGTTAGGCTCAGTTCCTGGAGCTCATAGTAAGTTCCAGGCAATAGAGTGGTTCTGGGCAAATGATGAATAAACACTATGACAAACACACACAACAGCACAATATAAATACATATAATCAGATCTCATTTCAAGAATTTCTTCACAGATAAAACTAAAAAAAATAGGACAGAAAATTATAGCCTCTAGAAATAAAAACTTTACTGTGAGTAGTAATTCTTAGCAAGCCCAAAGGGCCCTTGGTAAACAGCAGAGATAAAAGCTTCTGCAGGATCCATAACATGCCCAACAAAGCCATAGCACAGTTATATCAGTGTCTAACAACAGACTGTGAGAGTTCTGCAAACAAACACCATATGGAAGAACAGAAATCTGTTATTTAACCTAAAGCTCTCTAATTGCCTGGGGTTTAGATGAAAAGATCTTCCCAGCATCACAGAAATTATTCTTCTGTTCCCGAGCTTCAGAAATCTAACCTTAGGCTCCCTTCACTGCCAGTGGAATGAGGCATTTCAAAACCTAAATATTCTGACATCTCCTAGAACCAAGTTCTCTCTTGATTACTCATGTGCTTTGGTGCTAGGTGGTTGAAAATGAGGATACACTAGCAAATGACAGAACACGTTTGGTACTGCCCTTTGGCAAGGAGATCTTTTCTCATCGAGCAATGAGGCATGTTCCCAGCTAACTAACATTTTGGAAACTTGGATAAAATTAATCCAATGCCTTAGATTAAGCACAGTAACTTTTTTTCTTTATTTTTCTTGTCTCTATTTTTTTTTTCAGGTAAGAAAAAAGGTTCTTTTACCAGCCTGGTGATAGCAGAATACACAAGAGCAGAGCAGAAAGCACACAGCAAACACGTTGCTTAGGTACTGACACATTACAAAGGAGACTCTCAGGACATTTTCTTAACCATCAAAAAGAAAACTTCTCCAAATAACTGTCAAGAGTGGGAAGCCTAATCCACAATGACTTAGTCATACTTTCAAATTAAAGGTAGGATGCCACAGAGAAAACAGTAAAAAGAATCACTCTTCTGGTATGTTTTCAGCCTTGGACAAAAAACCAACACTTCTTTCCAATTTTCAGGACAGGCTGACATGTCCTTAAGGTTTAGCAATTTTTCTTAATTCTCCACAGTGAGAACAAAGCTAACTAATGGTTTAAAAAAAAAAAATTCTGGTCTAAGATCACTAAATTTATAGCAGCGGAAGAGAAACAATCTTTCTTAATATAGCCACTTAATCCACTAAATTAGAGGCAAATATGTCACAGCATCAGCTTGTCACAATCTCTTCCGACCAATGATGCTACACCAGGAAGGTTAATTCTCCCAACAAATCAGACAGACTGAATTCCCATTTCTTTTGGTGACTTTTATATGGCTGAAGCAGGTTCTTCAAAGCTGCTGCACTGTGACCTTTTACTTTCAGCAGCTGTCTGCAAAAGGGCTTCAGACAAACAGTTCAGAACCAGGGCATGACATGGAAACAAGACTTCACAGCCTTGGGCTAATGTGGCTCAGCGCAGGATAAACAGTTTTTTGTCTATCTTTCAGGGTTTATCTCTTTTATGACTCATGTTGAGTAATTGTTTCCACATCCCTTTCTGTCATAAAGGACAGGGAACATGCTTGTTCAAGACAAGAGCTTTACACAGAATTTAGGAGAAACAGGACCCAGTCTAGAGCTCTTGCTACTAAGTCTTTGGTTGGATTGGCTTTGTTGTTCTCCCTTTCACCCCTCATTTTTCAGCCCAACAATCCAAGCTGGTAGCTGACTGTAGAAGAAACAGTCTCTATGAGGGCTCTGAAATTTGCAGTATGACTGCTAGCAGTGATAAATTAGAGTTATAATTGATATATCTCATTTCAGTGCATATAAGCAAAATCACACACTGATAAGATAACACATAAAGAAAATGGGTGAATGCAATCTCATTCGTCTTTCAGCAGATAGCAATCTTATTTCACTTTTGTTATTGAACAAGAAACATAATCTTACCCTGAGAAAACTGGAATTTAAAATCTCGCCTTCAGAAGTTCTACCAAGAACAAGAGCATTGCACTTACGTCATATGAAAACACACCATGAAGTACAATTCAAGAAGCCAGGGTACCAATAGGATCTTATTTACATGTTCTACTGCTTTATTATGTATTTATATTATGTACCTTGATTAAATCTTATCTCTTGATTCTATTATCATAATATGCCACTTAAAGAAACAAACATTCTCCACCCCCTAACGTGGGGGGAGGGCAGAGGGGAACATAAAACCACAAGAAAAGCATACCAGCAGCATCAAACCTCTCATACTGGAACTACAAGTTCTTCTGGTTCATCAGCCAATACTGAGCTCCATAGCAAAGGCAGATTTGATGATACATAACAATGCTTTGTGTCAGCATGTGAAAGTCAATCACATACCAGTTACAGAGACAGGCAAAAGGAAACTGGCTCAGGGAAGAGCTGGACACTCCAAGGTGCAGCCCAGAATGATGCCACAGAACAACTGCAACCTCACTGCAGGTGCAGCTCAGCCTGCAGGGAAATCCCAAGTGTCATTTCCTACCAACTGACCTCTCTGAAACTCTGCTTCTCTACCCAAGCTACAGCATGGTTTTTGTGGCACTCACGTTCACCTGCAGTCTGCTAGAAATGGGGATGATGAATATGAAGACACTTAGGATTGGTAAGAAGAAGTGTTAGGTCCTCCAGAGAGGAAATTATAGAAGATAGGAGCTCTCAACACACAGTTTTCAGTTTGTACAGATATAATCACTCTCTTTACATAACTAAAATAATGACAAATCCAAGACCTGCTTTTAGTGATTTCTAGAAGAAAAGCAAACCAACCTAGATAAATTGCCACAGGTTACCCTTCTGTAGGTTTCTGCTGATTACCACATTTGCCATTATTGTACATGTCCAAACTCAAGATCAGATGTAGCAGAATATAAACTCAATTATCCAGCAATACCGAGTTTGATCTCCCACAAATACTACTGAAAAACTTAGAGAATCTAAATCTGTGAAAAAATGAGCAAGGGGGGAAAGGAAGTGAAAATAATCATTCTTCTCAACCTTTACTATAAGAGCTGTATTTACAGATGGAGAGATATCCTGGTCTTTAATTAAAAAAAAAAAAAATTGAGAAAAGGAAGCTTCCAAAGTCGCCTGACAACTGTTCTGCAATGTACACTCAAGCTCTGTGCCTAGATAGGTAAGAGATGTTTGCATGCTATTACTGATTAACCTGTACAATATTTCACATGACACTTGCTCATTTGGAGCAAATAATTAAGAGAATAAGCAAGGCTTCAGGAATACAAGAGTAGTAGATTAAAAGTCTTACTCCACATAAAAGCAGTTTTCAGTATCTACTTTTTTTTATAATTTTTCCAGTGTTTTTCCCTGATCTTTTTCTACATAATAGAACTGGCAGAATATGACATTTAGAAGTTAATTAATTTTTCAACTAAGCCTGGCAGGTTTTGGTAACACAATTATCCATGTCTAAAGTGATGCAATGCAGATGTACAAGTCAATCTCTTTAATACCTACTTCACTAACAATAAATTCTTCAGTGTGAAAGTAGAGACTCCACTCCCACATAACTATCCAATAAACCATCATGGACTTTCAGAGCTTTCATATGAACATAGAAATACTATCAGATGTGTTAGGCATGACTTCTTTTCTTGCTACAGTTCTTTTATATATGAGCATTGAGGTACAAGGCATCATCAGTTTAATGAAAGACAGGAAGAAACTATTCTATATCAAAGAGTAGTAAGAGAAAAACAAACAAAGTTAAGTACATATGGAAATCAAGAGCAGTCATGGCAAATTTATCTTCTCACAACAGCCAGAAGTACTCTATTTTTTTACATTCCTAAAACAGACAAGAATAAAAATACTAGAGAGTGCCTCATTAAAAATACTGTTTCTTATTATTTTCCAGCTATTTTTTTCCTCTTAACAGTTTCATATTGGAAGACCATCACACTTACACTGCAACAGGTCTTGTAGAAACTATTTAAATCTGCTTAGACTTCCACTCTTTTTATAGCTAATCTGATCAAATGATACAAAGAGAAAACTTGACAAGATGTAAAAAAATGACAAGCATGTATGGAGTTAAGCAGCCTACCTATGGAAAGCACACAGAGAAGGTATCACCTTCCTTTAGCACATGATTCCTTTTGCTTATACATATGAAATAATAATACAAATAAAATAAGGTTGGTCAATTTCTGTAGTAGGCATGTAGTACTGGATAGAGAGTTATCAAAGGAATTGAGTAAAGGCCATTTTGGTGGTTGAAATGGTAAAAACCATGTAATGTTTTGTCAGAACTTTCAGTGACTAGCTGAAAGGAAGAACTACAAAGTTTTTAATAGTATTTCAAAAATAGGTCACTGTCAGTAAATCCATATTGCTGAGACATATTTAAGGAAAATAAATAAATAAATACATGAGTTTTATTCTTATGGTGCACGTAGGCCTTCAGGCAGAGATTTGTTCCTATGCAGAGATGCAGCTGAGCATTTGTCCCTAAGAGATACAAAATAATTCCCTTTAAATGCCTTTTACCTCTAACAGAAATTTTAAAAATAGCATTCATTTAAAGGAAAAGGAAACAGAGCATATATGATGAGGAAAGTGCCCAGCGTGACGATCGGCTGACAGACCACAACATCTATCTTCACCTTGAGGGATGTGTAAAGAGAAATTGGAGTGTGTGCACACAATATGTTTTTGGAGTTGATCCCTCCACAAATGTCATGCTCAATTGCAGTAGGTATTTATACACATTAGTGGCAAGGCACTGCAATGAGCATGCACTGTACATGGTATTATGCCTGTACGCTGCTATCTATTTTCATCACCCTACTCAGCTTTCGAAACAGTGAATACCTTCTGTGACAAACCAGATGGATAGACATACACACAGCCCAACTTAGTGAGAGTCTCACAAACTGCAAATAAGAAAAGTGTTCTGTTCATTAGAAAATGAGGCTGGAAGTTTCCCTTAAAAAGTGAATTATGATTATAAAAATTACTGGTTGCTTTTTTTGGTTTCTGGTGTGTTTTTGTTTTTTTCTTTTGTTTGCTTTGTTTGTTTCTTTTATTTGTTGTTGTTTTAGGGGTTTTTTTGGTGGGGTTTTTTGGGTTTTTTTTTAGTTTGTTTGGGTTTTTTTTACAGGCAGCTTCATCAGCCCTCCCTTTATGTCTTACAACAATGTTACAATCCCATCTTCTTTTACTTGTGATAATAAAGTTTGACACAGTGATAAAAAATAAAGTGTTTCAGAAAACAATGTTCTTATCAACCTCAATCCCTCATTTTTTAATGCAATAAATGGAACTGAAGAAAAAGAAAAGCAGCAGTGTAATATAGTTGCAAACTATGCAATTGTAACAATTTTGATGGGTGCTTTGCCTGCTGCTGAGACACCCAAAGCCCTTTTGAAAAGTGTGATCATTTTCATTTACTACCCACAGACAGTAAACTACAAAATACAGCATAACATTAAGGATGTGTTACATGCTGGGGAATCTATCAAACTCAAACAGAAGTGTCAAGACTCAGGCGGACCCTCAGCATGGCAATATTCCAGTGAGACCCTGGCACCAAATATTTAAGAATAGATACAATATGGTTATAAAATGAAAAAAATCCAAAGCAACTGCAAAAGTATGTGAGAAGATACATATTTACATGTACACAGATTATATGAGCAACATTTTAAGCAACTACTAAATGCTAAACACATTGGATGCTGGCACTGAATTCCAGCTTCCCACCATTATGTCTTCATCCAAGTAACATTGACACTAAGCAGCAGAACACATTCATTCTGCAGTCAGTGAGATTAACACCCATATCTGTTTAGACTAGTAAGCAACTTCTAATAATTCTGTAATCTTTTTGAGAGGAGACTTTTAAATCAGTATGTACAGTAGTTACTTGCTGTTACTTTATGAAAGTGGGAGTATTGTCTCCCTTCCCTTTTCTACCCTCAAGCTGCTGCTAAAGTTCTCAGATACATCTCTGATTTCTTCCCTTCTTGAAGGAACTGCATGGGTCTTTCTTTCTAGTATTAATATCACCCACCTCCCCCACCCTCTAGCCCCCAAAAATGGAATGTTTAAGTGATAAAAAAGGGATTTACTAGATTGGTTTTGCAGAGACAGTATCACAGTTCAATTCTTATTGGGATGGACACTTGCCTTGCAGAGCACATCCTGGCTTTCAGTTTGTCAGTCTCTAAAGCCTGAGCACCATTTTATAGCAGTTCTTAGGAATTATGAAATCTAGCTATTTCAAACAACCAAAAGCACTGATTTAAGACATTTGAGCACTGAGGTTATGGTTTGCCTCACCCAGATCAAAAATTAAAATAAGTTAATCAAGTCCATTGATTTCTGTAAACTGCGATAAAAATAAATAACAGAGCCTTACTGATTTACTCTTAGAATTGTATTGTTTGTTTTTTGGGTGTTTTTTTTTTTTTAATAACAGTAAATGCAATGCAAATTTAGTGCTTGCTTGAGTTTAGTTAATATTGGGTACTCTAAAAACACACTGAAACCTGAGCTTTGGGGGGACAGAGAGGACCAGGGAATGAAGAATGTTGTCAATTTAAATACTCTGGATATGCACAGCACAGCCATTCTGAGAACTCCAAGCTGTCCTTTCTTTGCCTTCCCATTCAGTATCACTAAACTGAACTTACAGACAGCTCACACTTTCATTAGCAAGTGTTAATACTTGCACACATTTGTGAATAAAGAGGGACTGGGTGTACCAGAGAGCATCTGCTGAGCTGTCTCTCTTCTGTTTGCTTTGGTAGTGTCTTTGCTTTTAGAGAAAAGAATGAATGGCTTGGGTGGGTGACATTTTTGAGTCTGAAAGTCCAGGTGATTTCAGGGCACGTACTGGAACCACAGAGTCTGTGGACGATCCACCAGGGAGCTCTGGCCAGTTCAGACCCTGTCACACCCTGCATATGAAACACTGAAAATAAACTGTCTTCTGTCTTGGTATGGCAGTATGGAACAAGAAAAAAAAATATTTGAAGACAAAAATAACCCCTCTTATTCCTTAGGAAAAAACTACCCAAAAAACTTGGCTGACATAAGAAGGCAAAAGAGCATTTCCTGCACAGACTTCATAAACCACAGTGGAATATAAAAGAAACTTGTCTCTTACATATTCCCTAAAGCTCACCACCAGACCCAACATTAAGTGACCAACTTAATGATTTTCTCAGTTGCAGCGTAACATCTACAGGATGTTGACAATATTGCACTATTTATCTTTAGTCACAATGCAGAGTTGTTCTTTAGGCTCAGAATAGAAAACATTACAGATACTGAACAAGGTCTGACTGAGGTTTTAAATGCCATCATGCCACGATGAATTCCATGGTCTGCGGCATTGCTTTATAAAATCCAGCTCAGAGGGGAACAAATCCCTGGTTGAGACTTTATAAATGCCACTGCAAAAGAAAATAGCTTTAAAATTCTCTACTAACATTAGGCAGCACTGGAATTAACTCCACTCTTAATTTCAGGCTATGTCCCACAGCCTTCAGATGAGCTGTGTTTTACATCAAAGGAATTCCCATCTAATGCACAACAATGGGATCATGGGTCAGCGTGGTAAAGCTGAAGCTTCTACTCCAACCATATTCCTTCTCCTGTGTTAATCCTCAGGTGAATCCTAATTCTGCTGTGTGCTGAAAACAACCAGCAGCAATGTCCTGAGGTGACAGCTGTCAATAGTAAAGCTCTCACACCAGTCACCACTGCTAATTAATAGCTCTTCTTTGGACTGTTGATGTATTGAAGCTCAACAGACGTGACTGGCTTGTTAACAGCTATGAAATCTCAAGCTGGCAGCAGAAAATGATTCATTGCAAGGGTGATGAGTAAGTTTTGGTGAATTGCACATTAGTGTTTTCTTTCCTCATTCCTCTCCTTTTTTTATAAAGCAGAACCTTTTATGTATTAGCATGCCTTATCATACACATTCCATGAAATTTAAATTCCTGTTTTTGAAGGTGTTTTATAGTAATAGTATTTCTGGATTTATGGAAACAGTTTCACTTCAATACTAAAAAAAATTAAGAGCAAAAATTTTATTTTTTTACAATAACATAGTGGGGGAAAAACCTGAAATTCTGAAATTGCTGTAACCAATTTGGTTGGAAAGTTTTACTTCCTTGAAAAACCCATTCTGAAAATGTTGCAAGCCACCCCACCTATAAAAAAGGTATTGATATGTATTATGATGATGTTTAACACTGCAGTTTCACAATATGAGATCTTTTTTAGACAAATTAACTGATATCCATGGCAACTGTTATCTGCTGAAGGACAGGAAAGAACAGAGCCCCATTTACCCAGTGAAGAAGCCCTCTTCTGGTGCTTAACCATGCTTCATCCTAAACCACTGGCATAACAGCACTAATAGTCACAATTCCACCAGGGATTACAGCTCATTCTAACCAAGTTTCCAAAGTCCACCCTGGCAGCAGCATGCATTCAGGAACAAATACTCTCAGCTTTGCAAAGGTAGTCAAGTTGGACATCAAATACTGCATTAATTAGCTGATCAGTGAGTAAATAAGACAATTTTCATCTGCAGTTTTGCTGCTGTGGTCAGCAAAAAGCTTTCAATTATCTGATCTATCACAAGCAAGAAGGCAAGATCTACTTATTTTTTCTCAGAACCATGTTTGTTTTCATTAAAATTTATGCTATTGTTCCATGAACTATATATTCTCTAACTTTGTAGGGGCTAAGGAGGATAACAGTGGTAAGGAGGGGGTCTAAGAATTAATGTGGTTTTGTATTATTAAGAATTAATAAGGGACTTGTAAGAGATAGGGAAGTGGAAAAGGAGAAATTAGGGGGAGGGGGTGAAAAAAAAATGGGGGGGGACAAAAAACAATGAAAGCCTCTCCCTACACAGAAACACAACAATAAAAACAAACAGGGGTCTTCAAAAGGGAAGTAAAATTAATAAATGCAGTGGTGAAAGAGCTGTATAAAGGGCAAATATACCAGTGTCAGATAATACAATGGCAATTAGCCAACAGTTTAAAGACAAAAGTCTCACATCAAAAGGAAGAGAATTTAAGAAAACATACGCTATCTTGCTTCCCAGCCCTCGAGCAGCCAGGGCATTGAGGCTGCAACAAGATCCTGGTGGTGGGATACAGCTCAGTGGGGCCATTTCCATCTTATGGGTAAGCAGAGTTGGGGTCTGAGCTAATCAATTATGCAAGCAAGAAAATCCATGTTATTATCCACTGCAGCCAGCTTAGATTCAGAAGGAATTCAGAGCAAACATCATCAAGACAACTGTACCTCATGGGAAGAGTCCGACCACACAACCCTGCCACCACATTTCACATCCAATTCTACCTCCCATTTTAAAATTACCAGACAGCAAAGGACAACCAAGTCATAAACAGACAGTCTGAAGGGGCACAGGAAAATGTTAACTTTGTCATCTGCTTTTGACTGCCAAATCATAATGCTTAAATTCTCCCTCACTGCAAGGATATATTTTTTGATGATGATGATACTGATAACCATTATGAAAATTTATATCTCAAAAGCCTGGAGCAACACACTAGATTTCAAGATTATTTCATGCTTAGAAGTTGTTTAACAAAATGCAAAGTGGTCTTGAAAGCATTGTAGCTAAGTTTTTACTGGAATTCACCAAGATAAGCACTTTATTTTTAAATGTATAGTCAAAGCACAGAAAAGAAAGATGAAAACACACACAAAGCCAATCCTCATGGATCAACACCAACTCACATTAGGTTCTTCAGGAACGTAAGATGACTGACAGTCTCCTCTGATTTTTGTATTTACTCACTGGCTTAACTTCAGATTGTACCTCCCTGTCAAGGTTCTTGCAGATAATTAGCACTAAGGAAATAATGGCCTTCCAAGTCTGTGTTTATTATTGTTTTATTCCAACCAAACATGACACTTGGCAAAAGCAGTAGACTCTCCCTCTTCCTTACAGCAGCCTTCCTTCTTCCGGTCCCCTTCTCCCCCTCCAAAACCTTTAAACTAGATTCTGAAGTGAGTGGACTTATTCAATAAGTCACAGCCAGCCTCTGTGCAACATTTCCCTTCTGAGGAAATTCATTTGCCCTGCTTGCTTAGCTGGAAAGATGGCTTTTCGTCCCTTGCTGCAGATGCTGCATTGTTTCTTGGTTTTCTGAAGGCAAAGTCCCCATCCCCTTTGAGCAGTACTGCTGGCACTTATTGGCATACTCTGACAGGCTGGGGGACTTGTCAAAATGTATTCTAGCAGCCCCCAGCCTCAAACTCAAAGTGTCCATGGAAAACTCTGTGAATCTACTTCCTGAGTTAATCCAAAAGACCTAATTGCACAACTGCAATTAATGTGAATATTGTTAACAAAAACAGATGAGTAGAGATGTTGAATTTTAAATCTATTTGGATACAACCCACTGTATCACAGTATGGAAGAAAGAGAGATTCCAATGGACTTTTCACGCACCCAGCCCTGAGGTGGCAAGATGATGTATTGTTTCCATTTCCAAAGGATGTAACCTTCTTCAAAATACCCCAAAACGACAAAACAAAGCAAAACCAAAACCAACAACAAAACTGTAAAGAAGGGAGGATATGTTCTTATAAAGAGGGAGGGTTGCTATGTTATTTGCCTTCCTATGACACCGCTGACATCAACAGCCAAAACATGACTACATGCAAGTGTTTTGGTGTGGGATTTTTTTCTTCTCCATTAGTTTTATAAGATTGGCTAGGATTTACATGAAAGGTTGTTGATTACCTAAGGCAAATAACATGATCAAATAGATTAAACTAAAAGCAACCAGCCTCAACAAGCAAGACACAGAAGGCAGATTCTATGAATGACATACCCTCTGCTCTACCTGCAGACTGTAAATCATCTCGGGCTTACTTGACAGTGCCAGGCATAGGCAGAGCAGCACTAAAACATCATGAGTCCAAACACTGGGGTTTTTTTCCAAACAATTACACTCTTGAAAGTGGAAAGTGAGGGTGTTTTTTTGCATGAGTTCCCCCCACCCCCATCCCCCTCTTTCATATTCAAACTCTTGAGGCAAGGCAATTTGACACTGGTTTCTGTAACAAACCTGGTCAGGCAGGATTTCTCACACACCCTGCACAAAAGGCTAACCTCTCACAAAGTACTTATTGGAGATTTACGTCAAGGTTGAGTGAACTGCAGCCAGGGAACTGAGCTCAAAATACTGTGTGAAAGGCTCTGCTGCTAATCACTAAACCAGTGGGTTAGCTGGAAAGGAACTGGGGAGAGGGAAACAAGAAACAAATAAAAAATACTCTTTCTAGTATAAAATTTCCAATATTCAGCTACAATACAACTGAAAATTTTCTCTAATTATCAAAACACTGAAATAGCTATACTGAAACGAAAAATCAGCTTCTATATTCCCTTCTACTCCATGTTTCCAATAACATGGATTCCATATTTCCAATGAAGGGATGACTAAATGATGCTGTAACTCAGACACTGATCTTAGTTTTTGCAGAAAGAATTATGGATTTGTATACCACTACCAGAGGTGAACACTATTAGACAAGCAACCATATAAAGTGACTGACAAGCAGTGATAGACCTTGTCCAGGCAGGGCCTTGTTAAAGCACATTAACTAACTTGTTCTGTCCTTCCAGCACAGACACACCATGCTGCTCTAAGTGTAAACTAATGCACTGAGAGTTGACAGTACACGTTGCCTTGTGCTCCCTGCATTCAAAAAACCAGCCAACCTTTTCTATCACTGTATCTTTGCAGTCTAGGTTCAATGTGTTCTTTACAATTAAAACAGTGTATTACACAACTGGTTCAGCTGAAATGAATTCCAAGAGGAACTCAGATGTTGCTATTTGGTCATCATTTATCCAAAAGTTATTTTACATTCAACAGAAAAACCTTTTCTCATCTGAATAGCAGAAGACATTTAGGAACTCCTTAATAAAATAAGGTAAGAAGGAATATTCTAAACACTACGAGGAGTTTTCATCTTAAATGCTGCAAATCCTCAAGTAAAGCTGTACTGAGATTCAAACATTACAATTTTTGCAAGCTATATACGGCCCATGTTCCTTCTAGGAGGTCATTGCAGCCAGACTTATGACCCAGCAAAAAGCCCTTTTGCTCTCTCTGCAGGCCTGCAATGGATGGGAAGGAGAATCTGATTTCCCACACTGTGACACACTGTTGCACTAAATTAGACCTACTATTTGTTTTGTAAATGTTATAACATATTGTTTAAAATGCCATTATTTTGTAAAATTGTGTTTCTCTATTATGCAGAGAATTGTATTATTGTATATGTATGTATCTATTATTGTATATGAACTTAATTGATTCAGTTGCTCAAGTAACTTCATTCCCCCTAATCTATCCTCATACCACAGTACAGAGGCAACAAACCCTGGCACAGCAGCTTTCCAGCTTACTGCAAACTACAGGAGAAAAAAGTAACTACTACCAGAGTAGTCACCAATGTTAAAAAAAAACACAGCAACACAAAAATCAACAAACAAATTAATGTATTATTTAAGAAATTCTGAATTATGTTTCTGTAACTGCTGTTATAAAGATAGAAATGTTAAGAAAGACTTTCTTCATATTGCTGCAAGAATAGCAGCTGCTGAGCATTTACTGTTGCCCAGTAAAATCAGGGTGGATAAATTCCCTGCTGCAATAAAAATGCCTATAAACCCATAAACAAGAGACACATCAGGTTCCTTAAAGAAAAAAAAGAGATCACCATTAGGATGGCCTTTCATCATTAGTGTATCTGAAGGGCTTAAGACACATTTTCCTGCCTAAATATAATCAGCAACATTACCACATTAGTACCCTCAAAAAGTTTTAAAGTGAAAAATGACCAAAGAATTGTCAAACAGTGTTTGCTAGTTGTATTGGGAAACATAAAAGAACAATTTGCAAGGTGAAGTTCTTACAGATTGTTTTGTGGTGAGGAGGTTAGATCAACTTTTAAAAAGCAGTCAATCATGCATTTCAAAAATAAAATAATTTTGAAACATCCAAAAATTCCCATCTGCTCATATCTGGAAAACTCAACATGATGGGGTGCCATTGTAGACCGTGATCATTTTTTCCATGTAACTGGGTTCTCTGAAGTATTATGAGTGTTCTGCTCCATTACTTGCTTGCATTTTTTAAGTTCATGGACTTTCTATGACCATGAACCTATCCTTAACCCCTCTACTTTCCATGCTTGCCTGGCACAACATCACAGTATCTTTGACAGCTCTCCCTTCAGAAACCCTGCCTGTTTGCTAATGCCTGGTGCAGAATGAACACAAGACACCTCTTTTGTAAGCACCTCAAAATACAGGGGATTTTTTTTGTTTAGTCTTTGAATGATGGGTGCTTGGGGGCTGGACAAGCTTAGGAGATCTTTGAACAGAAAGTAGTGGAGAAAGGTGTTATGTTCTTGTAACAGAGGATTCAGAAGAGTCTGTAATGGACATTAAGGGCTGGCTTCTCATTTTTCTTGGATCATCTCAGGCAAGCTTTGGCATTTTATACAATTAACTCACTCAAGAACTGTTCTTTGTATTAGCATATCCAAGTGGGAAATTACCACTTGGACTTGCATATTTGAATTTACTCACCTGCTTTTTGCCTGCAGGACACCAGATTTACCCCAAATATAACACACGGATAATTACAGCAGTTCATTAATACCATGGATTTTCAGTCACCTAATTTACAGGCCTCAATTAACAAAGTAATCATTGTTCAGGCTTTCTAAATTGTCAGAGAAGGTACAGAGAAATTATTTGACAAAGCAGATGTGCTCCTGTTTTGATTGGCATTCCAGAAGTACCTCTCTTTATTCATTGTGGAAAGAGCCTAAGAAAACTACCTTTCTTACTTAGGTATCTCATTTAGGATGCTATTAGGTGATAGAAAGATTCCTATATTCTCATACTTTCAGCTGAAAAATTTTGCATTTTTGCCTCCACTCTGTACATAAGAAAGGTTACTGACTCATAAGAACCCAGTTATGGAGCTTTTTTTTTTTCCCTTTCTCTTTCAAGAACTATTTTTTTCAGCAGTTGTCCATGCCCGTCACTTAACTCAACCAGTAAGACTACACAAACCTGGTTTCAAAATACAAAATTCAGAGCATTATACTGTGCACACAGTTTGCAGAAATTCATTCTATGTATCCCAGCAATTCCAAGGTGCAGGTCAGCAGAATGAGGTGATGAAAAAGTACAGTGGGCCTGAATATGACTGGAGGAACCCACACACAATGCTGAATTACTGACACTGGTAGAGGAGCAGGAGAGCAATCACAACATGGCTTAGTAAATCAGTGAAAGGTCTGTGCTCCATGTCTTCATTTCTCAGTTGCTGTTTCAAATAAACACTGCTGAATGTTTAACAGGAACCACCAAGAACATTAGCTCAGTTTGCCTTTCTGGATTGAAACATTTGACAAATGTATAAAGGATAGAAAAATCACTGATAATCACTTAAGGATTCTAATAACTTAAACTGGATGTTAGCAGAATGTTTACTGCACTTTGGGATGGATTTCACAGAATGGAAAGAAACAAAGACAATTACACCACAAATGAGTGGTATAGAGAAGTAAAGCACTAAAGGCTTGTTTGAGATGCAAAAAAAAATCTTATTGAACAACTTAGGACTAAGCTTCTTGGGTCACTTTACCTAGTTAATTCCTTGAAATGCTTTCTCTTCAAATCCCTTATTCCCTCATCTGTCCTGGCTCTTCAGGCTGTGTCTTCCTGTCTTTTTAGTAGTTAGCCCAAGCAGGAGGATATATTAATTTTTCATATACACACACACCTCACATAGTGAAGGAATTATCCCCAATTTTATCCAAGTAAGCTCTTAAAGTTTTCCTTTCCATCATACTCCCTTTTTCTACTTCAGAAATGCCTTTTCATTCCCTCTGATATTGCTTTTATCTCACAAAGCCATCAATCTAGCAAGTCTTTACATATACTTGCAGAGAATGACTATGATTTTGCTCTACTCAAGGACTGACTAGTACTGAAAATACAGCTTTCATCTTCAATGGGCTTACATGATTCCCTTTTTAAAGAACTGTCACTTTTGAGATTTAGACACACACATAAAACAAGAAAAATAAAACTATGAATAAAAAATAATTATTTCATGAATTAATGTTGTAAGCTTTAGCTAAACCTCCCCCTTGCCTTCTTGATTAAAACCATACTAGTATTTCCCATTAACTGACAAATTATGTTACAGAGACAGAAGAGTCATTAACTGCAGATACATCAAAATTTTGCTTCCTACCTCCAATGATAAGGCTGCCATCTGGACAAAGCACAAACAGGCACTGCTTTTATTTTTTATCACCTCCTGTAATTGCTGTGTGGTGGTGTAAGTGTCTGGGCTTCCTTCATAGTTACTGAAGATAAAGCCAATACAATGAATGGCCAACAATATACAGTCCTCTGACTATATAGAAATATTTTTTTTGGATTTGGTAACTCACTTTTGTACTTCACAACTATGTTGCTTAAATTTGCATTGGCTCCAAGAATCCTAGACAGATAACTCAGCCACAGACACTTCCATCACAATTAGATGAGACAAGTCCCGCCCTGAAAGTCCATGGGATGGAGTAACTTCAGAAGGTTGTTTTTCCCTAAGATCTAGGGATCATTTCCTAGAGCAGGAGTCACAGCCAATGCAAAAACTCTCATTTATTTCACTGAAATCAGGTCCAGGTCAAATGGGGTAATAAAATAATATGGGGTCAACAGACCAGAGAGAAACCACTGCTTTTTGACCTGGAGACTTCAGAATGACACCTGCATGGCACACAGGAAAAAAGGAAGGGCTTTTCTGTAACATGTAAATATAAGAGTGATTGAAAATGACATTCAAAGCTAATGCCTTGTTTCAGTTTAAGAACTACAAATTTATTATGCCTTTTTTATTTAGTTAAAATGTTCTATGCCTGAAAGCAAGTTTCTGGATTTCTGAACACTGCAACATATTTCATGTTCTGAAATGGTACAGCCTTTCTAAATTCATATTCCAACTTAAATTTCAGTGTATGTCAAACACAAGGTGTTAGGCACACTCACTGCAGTTCTCTTCATACACACAGCCCTGTTCTGGCTTCTACCTTCCAACAGTGAACCTGCCATCTGCAGTGAAAGCCCTGTCTTGTAAATGCAATTTATAGTTCCCAGGCCACGTTCAGACAGCTTCCTTAGAGACCTCCATCTGTTTTGAAGCTCTTATGCTTTTTTCCCCTGTCCTATAATTACACTGTTTTCCCAGTAACTTCATAAACTCTCTTAATGTGTCCTTTCTATTCCTTTTGTAGTCTTAATGGCACAAAGACCTTCGAGTTACCAAATGATGGTAATGTTGGTTAAAATATTTCAACATTCACACAGAAAAATAATAAAAAGGTAATTCACTTTCCTTGCCATCTAAAAAGCCAAATCAAACTTTGTTCTTAAACAATTTAATATTTCAAGAAAAATGGGACAATTTCTTTTTTTAAGGGTTTGCACTAACACAGTGTTATCCTCATATTTCAGGCATTTTTGCTCCTGGTGTTATTAATGAAAGGTAACTTAAATATATCAAGAGTTTCTCTTATGACATTCTGCACATACCAACTAGAGAGTGAAATAGCTATGCCAGCCATGGTAAAGTTCTCCAGAAAATCCTAAGAGAGGAGAAAAGGCACACATTGACTTTCCCTTGGAAATACCATTTATTTTAACATGTTTCCATCACACTTTCATACCTAAACGTTGATATAAAAAAACAATAGTATTGGGTGGCTAAACAGATTTTTTTTCAAGTCACCAAGTTTGCATAAGACTTCTAAATTTGATTATATAGATATATAAAGCATATTTATAATTTTGTTCATTATTTAAACGGGGGGCTGAAATGTTTGATCACTCATTGACAGCTGTTGAAAACAGCTCTCACTTTACAACTAGCATATACCTTAGAAACCACAGAGTAGTGGAAGAACTTTTGACAACTGCAAGCTAATAAACGCAGCTCCATTTCAAAAAATCATACAGAAAAATCCATACTCTTCTATAATTCTGTCCTGACTAGGGACAGTATCACCACTTTGAAAACTCAGCTGGTCTCCAGATGGAGTCTTCCTGGTTTAGCAGGAAAACAGAGCAGTAGCAGCAGCACAAGTATGATTCAGTGAAGGCACTGGTAAGCACATACAAAAAAACATGAATGTAATTTCTATTGAGAAACAAGTGTGAAGTGGACAGAAGTGCTAAAGGTCACCTGAATCCACTGACAGCAACCTACAGTCTGCAAATATATCAGACAAGCAGATTTTCCTCCATATAAAAATGGCTTTTACATCTACAGAAGGATCACAGCAGCTTCATCTGAGAGCTATGACTTCACCCTTTAAAAACTGCAAAACTAAGTAGCATTTACTCTCCAGGATTCATTGAAGCAATGCTGAACAGGATCAAGAGGATAAGGTTAAAGTGAAGAGAGCACAAACTCTCCCAAATATCCTTCCTGCTGTTGCTATGTTTCCACTAGCTGCACGTGTCTCTACAGCCTTTTATCTGAACTACGTAGGTTCACTGATATAATAGAGCATATGCTACACATCTATAGTCAGGGGGTTTGTGTAACATATGGGTATTTTCTAGGCTTATACAGAGTTGGCTATACCACACTGTCATGCTTTAGCACAGTACAAAGAGAAACTTAAGACCACGAGGAATTGGTCACGCTGAAATATCCTTTCTGATATTTCACGAAGTGTAAATACAACTGTAAAGCTTTTCTTTCTCCATCTAGACAGATATTATAAATTTATTTGAGAAGGCACGGACTAATCTCTTGCATACACCCTCAATTCAATCCATCCCCTTTCTCCTTTGACACTGACTATGGACTTTGTAGTCATTTCAGCAAGTTTACATTTTTTCTCAGTTATTTCTAACAAACCACACTTACATGGCAGGGAGATGAAAGGTTGAGCAAGATTCTCAGTGCTCATGAGTAAAGTTCCTAACAAGGCACAGCTGATCTACAGACAGACAGACAAAGATATCAACCATGTGTTGAAAATAAACAGTTGCAGTCAATTCTCTTGTGCTAGAAGCGGGGAGGAGCGTGCTGGCAATATCTGAGCAGTGAGAACGATGCTGCCACTTCCCTGGACCTGCGTTAATCCGGTGATGGGAGTATGTTGTTTATACAGTCACAGCTCTCATGTCTATCTGCTGTTCTCACCATCTTGACCTGACATGAATAGTTTTGAAACCATTTGTTCTTGTCAGAAGTGTGATAGCATCACAGGAAGGCAAACTGGTCTGCAAAATAACAGCTCTGAGAAACAAGAGAAATGTCTAGAGTAGACACACAAAATTTCAGCTATTTTTATAAACCTTTCTGCTTCCCAACTACCTCATACCCAGTATTTCCAAAGCAATATTCATAAATCTCAACAGTAGATTCTTTGGAAGCTACAATGTAATAAAAGTGTGTACCTACAGAAGTGCAAAATACATTTTTGTCCCAAATCATACAGCCGAAGAGTCTTGGCTTTTCCTACCCATCACTCATCCCCTCACCTCCTGCTGAGGCAGTCTAAGAAGCTGCATCATGGATTTACAAACACTCACCTGTGAACAGCTATTTAATACCCTGAGCTGAACATGCTCATCAACAGCAAGTTTACCAGTTTCTGGTAGGTAACACCAGACTAAATATTTGCCATCCTCCTATTATTGTGAAGCAGTATTTCCTTAGCAGTAATGTGACTCTGCTGCTGTAGTCAACATATTGTAAATGCCTGTATTTTATAGACTGCGCTGCAGGTTTCAAAGCATTTTACAACCATTGGAATTGTCAGGTACCATACAGTATGGTAAGTCCTCTTAAAAAAAAACAACAACTTTAAAAGGATAAAAATACTTTGGATGTATACTTCCCAATCTATGTTGTAAATATTTACATTTACAAGCAGGAAAATGTTTTCAGTGAAATTAAACCAGAACAAAAACCAAGGGGTCCATGACATGCTGGGCAGATCTAGAATTTGAACATGCCATAGAAATGCAACACAGGAACAGACTTCACATATTGTATGCACCTTAAGCCATAAAAAACAGTGGGGAGCCTTTTTGCAAGCAGCAAACCATACAGTGATGTATAGCAGTAAGTGCTTGTACCTGTTGTGGCTCAAGGCCTTCCACAAGCCCTCACAGAAAAGCATTTTCCTAAGTCCTTCCTTCATCAAAACTTTATGATTTTTCTTTTTACTTTGCAGACTTTTTGCCGTCACAGCTACCAGTTCCTATGCATATATCTGCAACAAATGTCAACTGGGTAAGACATTCCTACTGTTTCAATAACTTTCTGACAATGTCAATTCCAAATGTAAAATGGTAATTAACTCTAGGTTGTAGAAGATCTGCTATTTATGAAATTGTTTAGCTTTTTTCAAATGAACCCATACTAACCACTGAGAAAAGAGAAGGTTTCTGCATTGTTCATAGAATTTGCAAGTCATTATAAGGAACAGCAACTTTAAGAAAAGCAAAGATATTTATGTAAGAGAGAACAGTATATAGGACAATTAGTGATTTTTGAGTATTACTTTCACTTAAAGTACATATAGAAACTCTGTAGTACATTCTCACAATTCATAATCCAACTGCAGCAGAAAAAAAATGGGTTTATCCTACTAAAGAAAATCAACAGTTCAGTAGCATTTTTTATGAAGACATAACTCATGTTTAAGAACATAGCTTGTGAATATTATTAGCACTATCTGTACAAAATAGATTGATGGAATCAATGAAAAATAAAGTACTTGTCAATATGAAAAAAGTTACAGAGAACTAGGGCTGAAAGGAGTACTTATTATAATTCAGCTAATCAAGGTTCCATGTATTTAAGCACTGATTGAGATTGTATTTTATTACCCATGAAAGCAGTATACCTACTGAGAAGTTACCTCATTTTGTACTTGCTATTTCTCTTTTAAACAGAGAAGCTCTAAATGCTTCATAAAAAGGGACAAACCTATAGGAAGCATTAATTAAAAGAACAAATACTTAAAACTTCCATTATGGGCTTACTACTACTACTACTACTATTATTATTATTATTATTATTATTATTATTATTATTATTATTATTATTATTATTATTATTATTATTTCCAGATATAACCAGGGCCTATGTGAAATAACTATGGAATAAATCTGGGGGACAAACTCTGGACCTGCACAAGGTGTCATGACTGGCATGAGAAGACTGACAGACAATAATTCAGAAAATTTTAAGTACCCCTTTTTCCCTACCCAGAAAAGTTTTGACAGATTTCTTTGTTTTCATGTTGGAAAATGCACTATTTTTCCTGGAGTTTCAGGTGGAAAGGGGAAATTTTGACTAAAAGGAAAGATAATTTTAATCAACCCTTGTTGGTAATGTTAAAGATTTTTTTCTTTTACCGAGCAAAAGAATATGCTGATTCCCATTTCACACAAGAAGAACGGTTATCAATTTGGTTTTTTAAAGATTTAAAGTGATTTTTTTAACAACATTATTTATGGGCTTAAATCACTACAATTATTATGGAAACAAAAAAAATATTATCATTATGAGACTGAAAGCAGATTCAGGTCAATGCAGTGTAACACTTTACATAGTAATCAATAAAAATGTCAATACAAACAATTCCTAAAGGCACCATATGACATTCCAATGGGGGAGAGGGAAGGAATTCTTCATTTTCTACTTAGACGCCTTGCTTCCTTTATCAGCAGATGGCAAACAAATTACTAGTTCAATCCATATGTCTGTATCTGATAGACAGTGTTTTACAAGTCTGAAATTAGTTTGAAACATTTTGAAGTTGGCCAGACTACAGAGGAAAACAGGATAACTTTGTCTATAATGAAAAGTTGGTTTTGTCATAACAAATACTTCCACAAGCTACTACCCATCCAGACTCATTCAGTCGCTAATGGAATTGTACCCAAAGACATAATCTGTGTTTAACAGACTAACAATTTGTAGTTTCACCCATTCTGCTCTTCTGCTGTGCTCCAACATGTCTCCTTCCACTAGCTGAGGTTTCCTAAGTGGTGCTGATGAAAGCAAGCGAGGCCCTGAGAATATTTTTGGTGGGAAGGGTATCAGATGGCGAGGGCCGCCTGTGCGCAGGCATTCCAGAGCAAACCTGTCAGAGCACAGCCTGAGACCAGCGCCCGGCCCCAGCACACACGCCGAGAGCAGCACTGAGACACTTCGGCTTCATCTCCTCCCATCACAAAGCCTCTATTTGCAATGCAGACAATGTATATTTTAGGAAAGGCAGAGCAGAAAGCCTAGACAGATTTTATAACAAAGTGAACGGTTTGGTAAATTTCTTTCAAAAGACAGCTCCAAATCTGGAGAATTTTAATGACTTGTATTATAGTAAACTGTGAGTTCCATAAAAGAATGAGGGGGGAGAGAGCCAAACCAAACTAAAGAAGACAAGGAAAGAGTGGTTTCAGTGAACTTTCTTTGCAACTTGGCCAAGCAAAGAGGGAAGCAGCCCTATACTGATAAAAACAGCTGACAGCAGGGGTCTAGAGGCATTCACAGCCAGGCAGAACACCAGGCACATCCAGCAGCTCTCCAGGCACTTGGGAGCCCTTTGGTGTGGATTCCTGGATAAAGTTCCAGCTCACTTACCAATACTTACAAAATTTAATTTGTTTGCGAGGGACTAACAGCACCAGCACAGATAAAATATTTCTCAATTCAGCGCTTTTAAAATGTTCTTTACTTCCAACAGTGACGTACCTGGGGGACTACTGCCCAAAATAGTTTATGCTTCACCTCTTAAGCAGGGTATCACTAAGAAAGCCCTCAAATACTTTTAGCAGTGACTACGGTTTCACTCCAAGCTGTCTATTTGCTCACTGAAATAATGCATTTCAGGAAAAGCTTTGTCTAGAGGTCTACAATGCCAACTTGGGGCAGAGAAGTTGAATGCAATACCTCTCCTGAGATACACAAAGTTGGTCATGAGGATTTAATTAAAATATGAGGAGTCATTTATACCAAGAAACTGAGGGTCCAAGTTTAACAAACATCAACTTCTGAAGTCTCTACATCACATATGATAGTTGTTATAGATAACCACTGCAAAGACCTCTACCCTTCCACCGTTTCGCTTACTATTAGAAGGCGAAGGCAAATGCAAATTAATTAAGCGATGATCAAGACTACAGTCCTAAAGGCATGAAAGATATATTTAAAACTTATGCTAAGCAGAACATAATTGTCTGCAATGGAAAAATCAGTAAAGTTGTAACAGTTCTCTACTTTAAAAATTATTAATATTTGTCCTACAAACCATTCTGCTAAATAATTACAGAAATTTTGTTTTCAGTCAAAAACCTTTTTTTACTCTTAATTTAAAAATGAATCTAATTTTTAAAATTTAATTCTGATTTTTAACCTAATTTAAAATTAGTAAACATACACATGTATGCACACAAACATACAGAGCTGCCAAGATATTTACAAGCCTTGAAGCCTACAAGATTTTAATCACGTTTTCCATTAACCCTCCCCACCCCTAAAGGTCTGCATAAAGTAGGGTTTATGAGAATCTTAAACAAAAGAAAATATTTAAGTTTCTAGCACACCTCAGTCAAACATAAACGGATTTCAGTAATATACTAACAGATGCCGTAAGTGAAGCGCTTTATGAATGTTTTGTCTTCTTCATCAGCTGCAGGTAGTAATGTCAAAATAATCACCACAGGATAAGTCCATAACTGAATTGTGAAGAAAACACTTTTCTCAAGAAACAGGTTGACTAAATTTATTCTGCATAATGCGAACTTTTAAAGAGGTCTGGAATACGCCCATTTTGGGTTGGAAGAGGAGCTGCCATGAAACATTGAAAAAATATAAAATACAACCCAGTACTTTCTACCTCAAAAGCACAAATCCACGAACATTAAAGCAGTTACTATCAGAAGAAAAAAAAAACCTCATAAATATGTAAAGATACTATTCTCCATATGTCTTGTAAAGGGGATAATAGCCTTATATTAAGTTTTGCTTTGATTTGTAAGCTTTCACCTTGTGGTGTTTGCCCTACAGCCTTTTAGTCATGTACAGACTGGAGAAGTGAGAGCTTTGAAGTGTCCAACTTCCAGTGAAGTTACTAACATTTTTTAATAAGTCTTAAGAGGTCTGTGTGTGATTTACTGTAATTTCAGAACAAGCTCAGAAATTCACCCTAACTTGGAAAGAATGGGAGAGTCATTTGAGCACATTATCACTGTTAGGGCAAGGGGGGTAGAGAGGCATGAAAATAATCTGGAACGTGATCAAGTCAAATTCAAAATACTGTGTATATAAATGTTATTACTGAGAACTTTAAGGGCAACAAGACAGTTTTGTATAGATGAGATTTTTTTTTTGCAACCAGTAAATATAGTTTAAGTGATTCGCAGCCAATTTTTATAATTGCAATGAAGCAGCTGTGATCAAACTCTATTTGTAGAATCATAATAAATTTGCCCCCACCTACTAAAATTAGTTCTAAGCATCCAAAATTCCCATTTGAACATCTGACTGAACAAAACAGGCATTGCTCCATGCCAAAAACTGGAGGAAATAGACCTAAAATATGCCATTTTCTCACCAGAAATTGTAGGCTCCCAGAATAACATGTGAATTAAAACTCATTTCAAGCTTGTTTGCATTGCTCCTCATTCCCATTCATAACAAATTTCTTGACAAATGTTCTGATTATTTCTCTTTTTTCCTCACTTTTTTAATTTAAACACAATTTTCAAATCACAGACAGTCTTGCAAGGAGAAACAGCTGATAGTACAACCCATTGGAAAATGGAAAGGGTGGAATTTTACTCTCAGTAAGAGCTTGAGGCAACTTACATGATTAAAGACTGTAGTGTAAGCCATCGTTAAAAGACTTCTTCCCATAAGTGAAAATGTGCAGTTTGCTACCATACACATCAGAGGAACACAAACCAAAATGAGCTCAAAGTCAACCAAGATATGTAAATGTCTCGCTCCAAAATTCCTGCTTTTGCTTTTTTTTTCTCCCTCCGCAAGGCTGAAGGAAAGAATAGATATTTTAACAAAGTTAATATTAAAATCAGTTTTTTCAGTTTTCCTCTTTCATTGGTATTCTTGAGGAAGTTTGCACCATCACATTCAGAGAAGATAACCAGCAATATTGATGCAGGATGCCTATGAATCAGGCTCTTCTTGCTTCCACTATCACAGAACTGTTGCACAACAGAGTTTCACACATCTCTCTTCACTCCTGCCCTTCTAGATGGGAAATTCCCATTTTACAGACAGAATTAGGAAACAAAGGTCTCAAGCAGCCAAGAAATCACAGGAAATTAACCCTCTAACTAGGACAAACATGATTCACCAACCTGAGATTTGGAAATCTCAGGCAGACCAGGGATACACGAACACAGTAGATTTCCAAGGCTGTTCACAAGCTGCCTGCAGTGCTGCACAACCTCAGCTGCCACAACCCCATTTGTTTCAGAAACCTAATGCTGTACACAACACAAAAAAAAAATAAATTCCTCCTCTTGTCTTTATGCTAAAAAATATATCCTATCTGAACTCTAAATAAGGTTAATATGCAACAAGAATACATATATTTATGGATTTATATTACATACACATGATTATATCACTATAACAAAGACTAAGATTTTCTAAAATATATATATGCTACTAAAAAAATGCTTAGAAAAACATCAGCAAGAACCACTTAGCCCCTATAAAGCCTCATTTTAAAAACAGAACTTGGTGGAAGAAGTAAATTAATTATATTAAGCAGGAAATTGTTCACTAAATCAATTGGGCTACATTAGAGACCTGAAAATTAAGACTAGTTCCAAGGTGACCATATGCATCTTCTGAGGAGTGCCAAGGTAACAAAAGACATTCCAGAAAACCTTTTTCATGTCTTACACACACACGTATATATGTGTATTTAAGCACACATCTGTTCATCTAACAATTATTTTTCAGAGTTGTTCTTTATAACTGGCTGTATCATCACCCCTAGATACTCCCGTGACAAAAATCAAAGCACGTATGTGCAGTGTTTATTCATAAATCTCTTTATAAATCCTTACCATTTTAAATTTGTTCAGATGTGGATAGCATCTGGATTTCTTCAAATCAGTTATAATTACAATGTTCCCTTCTTAGCCCAATAAATTAAACATTTATTTGCTGTCTATCATAAGATCCCTCCTCTAAAAGAGTGTATTTATTATGTCTTTTAATTGCCAAATACAACGAGAGGATCATCTGAAATTCAGTACAGAAAGCAACTCTGCACTTCCAGATCCTGGAGGTGTCTTCACACAGATTTTCACTGTTCAGCACCATGGTACTTCAGGCAAAAATAGAATTATGTACAATCCTTGCCTGCATTCATCTGTGAAATTTAATTTTCCATTGAAAATCTACATGTTAGCAGCAAGTTCTGTCCTCAAGCATGAATGTGTGTTTCTTATTGGATCCAGTTTGGCAAAGTTTCTAAATACAATTTTAGCTTCCATTTCACTTCAGGTATACAATCTATTGCTAAGTACTATTGGCAATGCAGAAAAATAACAGAGCTGTATAATGGCTACAGTCACACTTAACTTTTCAAAACTTAGGTAAAGCTCAACAAATTCTTTAATTTAGCCATCATGCAATAAGCTGCATTTACCTACTTCCCATTTGAAAGTTCTCTGCATCATTTGGACTGGAGGGAACTGTTTGCCTCTGCTGTGCCCACAGCTGCGCCCCCACACACAACCTGCAGCCACTGTCAGCACAATGTGCAATTAAAAAGAACCGTCAGGAATGTATTTGAAGAGGGCAAAAACAATATTTGCTACCCGAATCAGTCATACCTACAAGAAGGGCACTGCCTCACTGCATGTGCCCGGTTGGGGCTGCGGGCCCGGGCTGCTCTCAGAGCCAGCGCAGAGGGGCCGAGCCCAGCGCAGGGCCAGGGGGCCTGGCTTGAGCTGCCACTCGCTGCAGGCCCCTGTTCAGGCCAGGGGACAGTGTGCCCAGACATCCAGGCCAGAGCAGTGGGGGCTGCCAAGGAGCAGCATGCCGAGAAACCAAGGATGCTCCCACCCTTGAGGCGAGCCCGCTCCTGCTATTCCCCATGGCAGGGGTGGCACTGAGCAGCTGCCACACTGTTATCTTCACCCAGGTTATCTTCACCCAGCAAACCAAGCCCAGGTGCAGGCATGTGGCATCCAGGCCAAAACAGTGCAGGGACCCTTCTCACTCTCACCTAGGGCAGGACATCAAACACCTGACCAGAGAGAGCAAAAGTGACATCCTCCTACTTGAACTAGGAAGAGGCATATAAAACTGAGCTAATTTCATGTGCGATTGTCAATCTGTTTTAGCCCCTCTGTTCAATACAAGAAAGCACTCTTGTTCTCATCTGCATTACGATCTCATCTATCCAAATGCAGCAGCTTGTTTTAAATAAAAAATTATCTCGGTTCTCCCTGCTTGAATCATTGTTATTGATCATAGCAACTTCAATAAACCCTGCTGCTTACCCAACGGCCTGGGGGCCTGTACCCATCTCCCCAGCCCTTTGTTCCACATACTGATTCACCTTTTCATCAAGGATTTTGACGTAGCTGCTGCCCTTTTGCATTATTACTGTGCCCCACCCAAATAATGATTTTATCACTTAATTCTCTTCCAGACCACATTTCGTAAAAGGGAGAAAAAAAAAAAAAAAAAAAAAAAAAAAAAAAAAAAAAAAGAAGAAGAAGAAGAAGAAGAAGAAGAAGAAGAAGAAGAAGAAAAAAAAAACCCTATGCCCTGCTGGGTGGGTAAACATGGACGAGGTGGGGTTGTCTCACCACATGACAGACACACCCCACACAAAAACCAGAAACATGCCTTTCATTGGGCAGGTTAACATTTTTCTGAAAGTTACTTTCTAGTCCTATCTGATCACTGTCAGGATGAGTAATGCAAAACATTCAATTTCTTGTGGGTTTGGTTCCAGTAGTTACTAAAAGCAGCCAAGTACATGTTTGTTTCTAAACTACTTGAAAACCTTCAGAAAGTTACTTTAGAAAGCTCCTGAGCCCTTCACCAGCACAGGGATTTTACCCGCCTCCGTTTTGCACGGTAAACACAAAGCTTCAAAACCATTTATCTTCAAGTACTAACTTTATTTTCTCATTTTCCTTGTTGGAGGATTCTTGCCATTTTCCAGGATGTAGTTAAATGTAAAAAAGTAGCCCACTGACTCCCCAGGCAGAGACTTGTGGAAACAGGTGCCTTTAAAAAAAATGAAAGACTTTGTCAGCTCTCTGACCTGCCAGAGCTCTGTGCATTAGTAACACACAGTGCCTGCTGAGCTCCCCTCAGCTAATTAGAGGACCCGTATGGCAATGAATGGCCTTGACTATAAATACTTCCTGAAAGATCTCTAACAGAGTCAGAGGAAATGGGAAAAAAATGAGATGCAGCTACAGAGAAACTATTTCAGATGTTTCTTGTTTAAAGGGCTGCTTTTTCTTTCCTTAAGTTGCTTAGGGATGACATGCAGTATCCAAGACTTTCAGCAAATTAATGTGAGAAGTGTGATACAATTATATGCATTGAATTTAATTCTGTATATATACTATTAAGATGCTGCTATGAGAAGGTGATTGGAAGTAGGACACAATGCCAAAGAATACAAAAACTTCCATCTGTCACCCTGGAGGGACCACCAAAAATTCATATTTAAACCAAGATCCCACTCTGTGTGCTTGAACCTGCTCATGCTGCTTCTTGCTCACAATAAAAGCAGCAGCAGCATCTACCAGCATCAGAGAGGCAGGTTTTACCTCAAATGTATGTTATTCTTCTGGCCAAGAATTGTATGTGCTTATATAAGTCTTCTGGAAATCATAAAGGACAGTTCAGCATTTCCAATGCTTTGCAGCTATTTGGCATCCAGCTCTGTGGATAACAGGAGTCAGTACTTCATAATAGGAGAAATGATGATTTGCCACTAGGGACTGTGTCTGATATTTACTACACTGATACTAAATCAATTATATGTAGATTTAATACTTACTATAAATTGCATATTTTTAAATTAGCTCTGCCACTCACCTACATAGGAGAATGCAAAACAAGGAAAGGGGAAATAATTTTTTCTAATTTTCTATCTCCCCCAAATTTAAAGCTGTACGACCAGCTTTAGCCAGAATGCCATATGAAATAGCACAAGTGCAAATATCACAGACAAAAAGAAAATAACTCTTCTCAAAGTAAATGAAACTTTTTTGAAATGCCGCGATTTCCTGTAGTGTCTAAACAGTCTGATCATTATGGTGCAAAATAATCTCAGTTTAACAGAAGAGTAGATTTTATCCTTTGCACCATATAAAAAGCTCATAGTAAAGGTTAACATAACCTCAGTCATATATTTAATGTAACATCCTGGAGTATGCCTTTGATAAAAATCCACAGTACTTTTGGAATAACGTGACAATCTCTCTCCCTTTGATGGTACACAAATCCCTCCACAAACTATGATTAGTACACGAAGTAATCTTGCTGTGTGCAGGTCCATGTGACCCCACAGGACAGACACACTGACCTGTGTTATCACTGCATCTTTGTTGGTTAAACTACAATGTCTCTACCAACACCTTTAGGTGGGCTAACTAGGCCTCTGTATAGGTCTGAAGGCTCGGGCTACAATTCCCTGTTTTGTGGAAACTTTTCTGCTGCAGTGTCCATACAGACCGAAACAGGACACTTCATTTAAAATCAGTTTAGCAAAAAGTTCCTGCTGTCCAAGATCTGCACTGTCAAAGCATTAAACAATCTGCCTGGCCTGGAGTCTGCTGGCTGCCAATGTGCTACCCAAAAAAAGGAACATTTTTGCATCTCAATAGACCTTCCAGTATCAACAAATCTTTCAACTAGAAAATCAGCTACTCTAAGGAAGAGCAGAAATAATGTCCACATTGTACCACGCTGAGGTACATTTTTGGTAATTCCCATTTGTAAAACATACTGATTCACTGTAAGTACAGATGCTGGAAATATTTTAATAAGAAAAATAAATTAAAGCTACTCACAGAAGTGTACCAAGCCCCTGAGAAAGATTCTGTTACACACACACAGCTTGGAAGCATTCTCAGGGATAAAGGTGCATCAACTGCACATGTGTGTTTGCATTGTCTCCAGCTCCCGAAAGGTCACAAGCAGTTTGGTCTTTTAGATTCTAAAAACGAGAGAAATCTTACCCCAATGACTCCCACAGACAATCTACTGCAGCACAGAATCTAGGGAAGGACCATGGTCATCATGTACAGAAGGAATACAAGAAATAGCATATAAATGGCTTAGTCAACATCCAAAGCTGAAAATTACTCCAAGCAATTTCTAAAAATTAATTATCCTGTAAGCATTAAGAATTTCTGAGGGCTACAGTATATTTTCACCCCTTCTCCAATTGATTTGTATTGTCTCTGATATTTTACCAAAATGCTAATCACTTTTAAACCTGTAGTATCAACCTCTATCTACTTGAAAAAAATGTGAAAACATCATATCTCATCTTTACCTTCTCCACACCATCAAGAAAGTAAAAAATTAAAAGCACATGGAATTGCTGCTACTGTCAAATCATTACAAATCATTTGTCATAAGCAGAACCACTTTATAAATACAGAATAGCCAGTACAACCAAAGGGATGTGTTAGAAACTTTATTTTTTAGTCCATTTCTCAGTGTTTATTCACTGAGTAATTCCAAATTTTTGGCTTCCTCTGTGTCAGTCTTCAGGGGGAAAAAAATGAAGGTGTCCACAGTGATTTTATTATAGGTTTTGTTTCCTAGTCACCAGTTGTCCTGGGATACAGTGTTTTGCATAAGCATTCATTATATGATACTAGAAGGATGTATTGAGTTAACACTTTGCTTTCAGAGAGGACCAACTTTTAGACAGCATTAGCTGCTCCTACTAGCCATTTCATATTAGAAAAATAAATGTAGAGAAAAGTAGATAATAATGAGTAGATAATAATGAGAGATTTGCTTAACAACACAGTGCAATTTTTTTTTTTATTTCAGAGGATTACAAAAATTAGTTTTTCAAGCTTTTCTGAACATTTTTTTTTCTCTCTGGGCCAACTGAGCTTCTGGGCATACATATGTGTATGTCAGATAATCCTTGACACTAAGCTCCCAATGGTCAAGCTGACCATCTCTTTGTCTTCTTATTCGTGACTCCAGTACTGCATCTCATTACTCTGTCTGCAGAAAGCTAAATCAAGAGCAAATTAAAGGAGTTGGGTTTCTATGATCTTTTTCACAGATTGAATAGAAGAGGGAACTAGTATCACTCACAGAATCACACTCCCAATATCGCCTATCCTTCAGATCACCCCTTACCTTCAAGAAGTTTCAATTCTCATTTTGTTTTCTCTATCCACCAATCATGATGAAATATGTAATATTAGGGACTCTGTTCAGCAGATGAAAAAAGTTAATCTCCTTTCCCCCCTTTTTTTTTAAATATTTCAAGCTGAAAAAAGCAACTTGCCCAATTTTCAAAGAAAAGTGAAAATTCAAATATTATCAGTAAGGAAAAGACACAGACAAATAAGTCCTTGGCACAATAGAGTTCAAAGAGCGTGGCAGCTAAAGGTGTACACAAAAGTAATTCCTGTTTGAAGGACTGAAGGTTTTATCAACCACTATAAACACAATCTGCTAATAAATCATTATAAAAGAAAAGTAAAGTTGTACACACTTTAAAATGTAAGGAATTAATTTATATGCACTGTTAATACACAAAAGTAAGACCTTTATCTTTTTTCAGAGAAGTATGGAAGATATAGGTTTTTTAGTCCTAGAAGTGGTGAGTATGGAAGATACAGGTTTTTTAGGCCCAGAAGTGATCACACTATTGCAAAACTGACAAAATATTAATTTGAAAACATATGCATATATAAAAGTGGTTTATATAAAGACCTTAAAAAAGCATCTGAAGTTATTTTTAAAATGTAATAAGAAGCAGCCAGCATACAGTTTCCCATTCTATATTCAGCAGTGGCTAAAACAAGTAATAATGGCCTTATTCTACTGTTTACTAAGGTTTTAGGTCCAGCTACCAACCAAATTAAGACCTTTATAGAGCTGATTCTGCATACTACCATGTCCCTTTGCAGATTTTTGTTTGGCTTTCTTTCATTCTCTGGCACCAAAAAAATAAATGAAAATATTTGAAAAATTGAAAATAAATGAAAGTAACTTGGATTCTGATAAACCACAGATTAAATGGCTCCTCTGGCGAATCTGTCTGCACATGGCTAAGAACCAGTACAAGAACTGAGGTGGGATGTAACTAACATCATATGTACAGCAGGAATTCCACTGCTGCATGGGTTTATGTACATATTTTAATACCTATTTCGTGTTGGAGGAGAGAAATATAATCCTGCCATCCACAGTGAGCACACATCCGGGTTAGCAACAAGGAACCTATCATACTGTAACTGCTTCTCATACACTTAAAATCTGAGAACAATAACTAAGGTACAAAAGTTTGTGGTCCCCATAAATTGCGTGCAGGGTTTAAATTGCAGACACTCTATTTTATAATTAGAACGACTGCAGTATTTTTAAGAACATTGACTTAATTTAAAACAGTTTTTAAGACTCCTATATGTACAGAGACAGATATACCTGTGTATAATCTTAGTAGACCATGGAATAAAACATTTATCTTCCTTTTTACATGTTACATGTGACATTGTTACACTAACTGATTCTATGGTTACAAATGCTGTTGTAAAAGACAAAAAAGGAAACCAGCAGATCATCACTTCCATTCTAGTAAGCTTTGTCGGCAGACTGACTTCTCCTGTGGCATATCTATAAATTCAGATAGGGAGCAGCTCCTGAAAACATGTGATGACTTCAGGAGAAAAGCATTTGTCTCCCTGTTCAGCTCCTCAGAATATGAGATCTCTTCTAACCTCAATTTTCTCTACAGTGGGAAAAACACACCTTGATGGAAGGGAAACTTCCTTGTACATAGATCCTTTTGTTTAAAAAAAAAGAGGACTTATTTGGTGGGACAAATATTTACCTTCTCTTATCACATGAGATCCTTTCTCTTCTTTTTTTCTTTTTCTTTTTTTTTGCTTCCAAGGCAACCAGACAAGTGTCAAAATTTATATATAATTATGTTGTTTCACAAAAAAAGGTTACTTTGTATTAATATTTAACTCACATTTCATATTCTTAGATATGTAGTAATATAAAATCCTGCTTAAGTGTGAACTGTCACACCACCACAAAATTTAAGAGGTGATTAGTTGTTTTAGTGTAACAGATGTGCAGCCTTCTGGGGTTCTAAACCTCCCTTCTTCACATGCATCATCAACCTGCACAATTAGCAGGAATGATTAAACAAAATTCAATCAGAGCTAAAGAGCAAAAGCAGACGCTTACTAATACTCCATCAATATATAGATTGCTTTATGCGAACACTTTGGAAAATTTACCTACCAGCTTGGCTCTACAAATTTGAGTCTTTCCTTGACATTTTTTTTTTCCATGCCCTAAAAGAACCCCAACCACGTTACTCCAGACCTGAGGAAATCATATGCACGGCCAATCAAACATAACATACATGCAATCATAAAAAGCAAGGGGGAGGTAAAAAAAGGTTTCCTACCCGTAATAAGGACTGGGATTCGTCTTTTGCCTTGCCGTCCCCGGATCCAGAGTAGGGCTGGCTGAGCTGCCCGGCTTTCTCTGCTGCTCCGGCTGGGACACCCTGCAGGAAACCCTTGCCCTCCACTGCCAAGCCATAAATGGGCCTTGCCAGATGGGCAGCTTCTACATTTGGACTATCCCTCAAAGGCTTTGGCTGCTCCTGGCCGACAGACACGGGGGTCAGTAAGCCTAGACTGGTCTGCGTGTAGGATGGGCTCCCCCTCAAAATGTCTGTTCCTCTCCAGGTCACATTGCGAAGATCATCACTGGGACTGTCAGTCCAGCCTTTCTCCTTGAGCACTTCCTTATCTTCTATCTTTTCTCTCTTTACTATGCTGTCAGATATGGGCTCCCCTAATTTGGGGTCTGGATTAATCAGACTGTAGACCTTAAGGTCAATTTTTGGCTCTTCCTTGATGGACGAAACGCCGTGAGTGTCCTCCCCGTTGGCTGTAGTGATGTCCATCTCCTGACAGTGCACAGTGTTGAAGTGCTCTAGTAGTGACTGAGTGTCAACAGCTGTGAAGCTGCACTGACGGCATTTGTAGCAGTTGTGTACTCGCCTGGAAGAAAACAAGAAGCACATTAACATAAGAGTCACCCCTTGGCCTTCCCTCTCACAGTGGTTTTACCCACCAAGATTAAGAAAATAAATCAAACTTACAGTATGACCCTGTCTAAATAAAGCAAGCAGGTTTACTTTGGTATCTTATACAGCAGGGCAAAAATACTGCTGATTTTTCCCCTCATGCCTTGCAATGGCCTCCTATTGTTCCTTCACATTCCATGGTATTATTCTAAACTTCATAAAATTTTCACTGGGATTTTGTGTTTTTCTTCTTCAGTTTGCTGCAATATACTTTTCACTTTCTGCTACAGCAGGAACACTAAAAAATATACTTTTCAACCAAAATCAAATAGAAGAGGACAGTTCTGTTGTTATTAAAAAAAGACTTCAAAAAATATAAATTTATGTTAGAAAGTTAAAACATTTTAAAAAGTCCTTTACTTTCTACCTGTTCCATATACTTTTGCTTGACAAGATGATTTTGAGTCAAGCTCTGATTAACTTAGGGATAAGAATACACCAAAGGACAGAAGGCTGTACACAAGAGACAGCAGTATACACTTGGTTCTCTATGGACATTTTAACACAACTTAAAAAGATGCATCTCTAAAGATAAAGCACAATAGTTGGCTGTGTCACTACAAACTGCCTTTCCCGTCAAATACAGAAATTCTTGGGTAGGAGCTATGGAACAGAGTGGAATAGCACGCCTTCCTGTTTTTACTCTAAAAGCCTATAAAAAGTACTGCATTACTAAATTATGTAAAGCATATGTTGCTACATGAGAACAACATGTTAGCCACTTACTGTATCTATCATAGGAACAGAACACTGTTTATGAGCTCTCTAACGCCATTATGAATAATTGTTCATAGCACAGGAGTGGTCAGAGCCTTTCATCAGGCTCTGGGCCCCGCTGCACCCGGCATCCTACCAAAGCAGAGCAAAACTTCATCCCTGCCCTGCAAAATGTACAGAACTCTGCGAGAGCTTCTCCCTACAGACACGCTCACAAATCCACACCCCAGGCATTCAGAGTCTCAGCAGTGTCTTTAGCCAAACTAAAAAAATGAGCCTTTCACTATCCACACAGGACAAAACTTGTATGAGAGATCTGTTACTGCCTTGACTCCAATTGTTAGAATTAATTCTTTTAAGGCCAAATCTTTGTCTCAGTGAAGTCAATGGCAAAACTCCCATTGACTTCAGTAAGAGCAGGATTTGGCTCTCAGTGCATCTGTAGAATTGGAATGATACACAAAATGTCCCTTTTAGACTATGATAGTTTAGAAGGGACAGCTTGCCAAACTTATTAAGCCCCCTTGCCTTCCTTCTCTCCTTTTGTAGGAAAAACAAACCATATGTTATTTACATTGTCTGATTTTCTTGCAGTTGTGTCAGCGCACAGACATGGGTACACATTCGGATTCATGCTTTTCAGCCCTTGTGCAATATCAGTTTTCTTTTTGTCATTTTCCATATTTATATTCACTTTAAGGGACTAGATGGTCTTGTTCCATTATGCAAAAAATAGATTCAGTTCTTCTCCACACAGCCTTATGGCAACAAAACTTACTTGTGGGAGAGCAAGCGGTGGGTTAAAATCTTGCTCTGGCCATGTTCCTTTTCCTTCATTCTACAATTATGTTTTATTAAAATCAGCTTGTCTCTCAATGCAACACTAATATATTCTCTCTTGCAACTCAATTCTTTTCTAAACCAAGCTTAATTCTCTCCTGAACAAAAAAAAAAAAAAAAAAAAAAAAGAGTGCTATCTGATCAAAACCATTTTATAAATACAAAAAGCCAAGTTATAAAGAGGGTCAGCCCTGTAAAGGTGGGATACCATCAGAGAAGTCCAAGTTAGACAGGGGCTAGTTATCTTAAAAGCCAAGTTAAACAAGACACCATTTGGGGCTAATGGCTCAACCACATACACTCCCCATGTGAAAGTTTATCAATCCTTTGGGACACTACTTAGCCCTAAGTGACTCTTGTTTAACTTGGCCATTTCAATAGCTAACCCCCTTCCTAACTTGGCTCTCATCTACAGATATCACACCTTCAAACAGCTGATCTTTTTCTGCCTAACTTGTCTTTTTTTATTTTTCCATTCCTCACTGGCTAAATGTTTTTGATCAGGAGCCATATACACCACACTTCTGAGGACACAAATAAATGCTGAATATTACATGCAGTTGTAACTACATGGCTGAGGCCCAGATACAATCACCCTTATTACATTAAAGGTTTGCTAATTTAAATTATTTCTAACTGATTCAAAGACAGTCATATAAGCATTCCTTCATTCTTCTATGAGACTGTGATAAGCACTGTGATGTGAAAAAATGAAGATATACTTCAGTAGATAGTAACCCAACAGGCTTTTTTTTTCAGAATGTATAGTTTCCAGTATGCATTAAAAATCTGCCATCAACATTATAAATCTTGATACTTCATTTGGGTTTGTCCTGTGTATTATTCAATCCCCAAGCTCCAATATGTAAGCTAAAGTTTGGAGCTGTCCAATATAAGTCACAGTCCCAAATAATAAAATAGTAACTATCATCAGCCATTAGAAAACTTTTGAAAGTTGGAAACTTATTCTTTCCCAGAACAAGGCATAAAAAGAAAATGTTTTCTTCTCAGTTTTCACTCCACCCTGACAGCAAGCAGGGAAACAAATTTGCAGTGTTTGATTTCTCTTTTACTAGAAATTAAGTCTACTCTATGTTTCTAAAAGCCCAAGTTACATCTAGAGGTGTGTACAAAGCTCTTCAAGGCTAAGAAACAAAATTTAAAGAATTCCAGTCGGCAAAGTACACAAGAAGCATTCCTGTGCTCTACCTCAAAGTTACACTTTACAGCTAGACCACAGCTAGACCATCTGAAACTCTGAATTTGTCTGATGCAATACTGTGTGTTGGTACAGAGCTACTCTAAGAAGAGGAAAATCTTGGGATGGAAGAAAGTGATGTAAATGAAGAAGAAAACAGCACTCTTCCTTCTTTGTTATTGTTTATATAGTCCTCAAGAACACTAACAGCAGGTTCAAGCCACAAACTGGCATTCTCTGCAATATGGCATTGGGCTGGCAATGTTATCTCATCCACTGAGGTCACTTAGCATTATCGTTTCTACTAGAAAATAAAGCAAAGACCTGATTATTTGTGGACAGTAAAACATTTATGGCCGAATCCCAAGATTAAATGTCAAGAAATTCACGAAAAACCTTCTGAGAACTATAAAAAATCTTATCATTATTTGTACTGAAAAGTACTTGAATTGAGCACTGTAAGATATAAGGATTTTCCCTCACAAAATCTTTACCTTGGAGAGATTACACGGTTGGAGTTTTTTATGGATTTAATGTTCTTTATTTGAACTTCCTAACAGGCTGCAAGACTCCCTACATTAGCCAGTGGTTAATTAAGTCTTGTTGACATACTTCTAACTAGTCTGAAGTATTACAAAACACCATCTTCTACAAAACAAGTTATTTTTTTTTTAATTATCTGAAGACAGTCCTAGGCTCTAGGGCATAGAAAATATTCTGGAAGAAGGTATGGCTGTCGTCTCACTTCCATTTTTTCACATTTTATTTTAATTATAAATATAATAATTACTATCATTTTTCATGAAGAAACAGGTTTGTAAGAAAGTTAACTTTTGAGATGGCTGCTGCACTCAAGCTTTTCAGAAGAAAAGACAGCCAGCAAAGCAAGGAAGAAAATGCAGCGTGGTGTTAGAGCGGAGAGAAGACAGGGCAGAGTGGAGAGCAAGACTGAGATCAAAGGAGAGCAAAAGCCATTGGCAAGAGCAAACAAGTTCAGAGCAGTGAATTAAGGTGTCAGGGGGATGGAAAAGGCCCTCATAGCTGCTGCTATTGTTCACTGAGTGAAGGTTTCTGCTTTGCTCTAAAACTGGGAGCTGGTGGACCTCAATTGACATTTGTTCCCCAAAGTTTCTTCTCTGGGGGAAGTGTCCCAAAGGTGCCACATTTCCATAATCTGCATGTCTGATACCCTGCTCTGGCTTTCTGTGCCTGAGAGTCTGAGGGCCAGTCCCAACAGCCCTGTCCCTAACACCCCATCCCTGAGCTGCAGCCCAAGCACTGGGAAGACACAAGCCCCAAGCACCCCTTTGCCTTTTGCCCTTCTGCCTGCTTTATCTTTGAGAGGTGAGGAATTATTTCATTAACTCAAAATTAATTTCCAAAGAGAGCCTTACAAAACTGCTGCCATCCACATTTTCAAAATTATTTATTAGAAAAATTATTCTGCCCCATTGCCAAAGCTTCTATTTCATTTGAGTCTTTATTTTCATATCATATTTTGCAATTTAATGAATCACTATCCTACCTTGTTTTTAAAAAGCTTAAAAGATTTTTCAGCATAGCACTTCTAATTATAACTAGTACTGATCAAATGCTTTCAGTCAAGTAAGTTTTTACACGAAAAATTCTATCGTTTGCTAAATTGAAAAAATTCACTGTTTTCCCACATTTTAGCAAAGTTATAAAAAAAGAGGCACTTCTGCAAGAAGTTGCTTTGATTTTGCAAAAACAATCAAAATTAATTACTTTGGAACAAGCAGGAAAATAATCTCTAGACTAAGTGAAACAACATGCAAAATTTGCCCAAATACTCGGTTTGATTTTTATCTAAATTAAAAGTGTTGGCATCTTCTGGCTCATCAGAATACCAGACAGTTTTAAGAAAAAACTAAGCTTTGCAATGAAAATGAATGGTATCTGATTCCTCAGAGGTATAATGGAAAATGAGTAGTAGCAGAATTAGTGGAAAATGGAGGCCAATAAATCTTCTAGGGATTTATTTGAATAAGCAAATTTTAGTGAAGTTTAAATACAAGTAAACTCAAGTGCTATGTGATTCATTGACTTCAGATTAAAATGAACAGCTCTCAAATAATCATGTCAAGAAATACTGAATGACTGCTAAGTGTAAATATACATTTCTGTGGAAAGAAAAATTGGAAAGAACTGCTTTTGCAAATTCTAATACTGTTGCAAATACATGGCTGCTAAGGAATAACATTGGGATATTAGAAATTTTTTAGCTAGCAATACACAGTGAAATTGTAGATGTAGAGCCAAAAGGAAGCAAAATAAATAATAAAA
This sequence comes from Melospiza melodia melodia, assembly GCF_035770615.1. Classification (NCBI taxonomy): domain Eukaryota; kingdom Metazoa; phylum Chordata; class Aves; order Passeriformes; family Passerellidae; genus Melospiza; species Melospiza melodia. The sequence goes on along the minus strand of NC_086194.1, from coordinate 157,901,903 downwards.
TAAATTAAGCATGTTGTTCAGACACATGACTCGAAAATTAAAATAGTGCAGAGAAAAAATCTATGAATCAAAATATGTAAGCAGCATCTAAAGCCAACACTGATACTCCAGATTATCAAGGCTAAATCTAAACATGGGAACAGCAGAACATTTTTTTCCACTACATTAATGTTTAGTATTATGTTTACTGTTAGAATCCATTCAGCTCCTTATTATAGAAATGAAGAGGTTTTAGAGACATGGGCATGCACAGCATTTTAAATACATCAGATATCCATTATGTGTGGCATAAAATTGTTGAGACAAATTCTGATTAAGAAACAGAGAAGTCCAGTTGGCTGTGAGCTGACTACATTAGCATGTTTCTGTCTATCAACCAACACTACTATTTTATAGATGTTCTACTTCTTAAAATTTGAACTGTACTCTGTCTTTAGGTTGTAAATTGCAAAAAGGGAAAGAAAACACGTATCTGATACATGCCAGACTTCTACTAAAAAAAAAAAATAAAGCCTGGTAGTAGTAATAGAAACAAAAGTTATAATGTCTCAGAAGTTTTAGTTTGATAGAGTGAAAATTAGGTTATACATAGAAAAACAATAAAACCTGCTGGTGTTTGCCATTACAGAGCAAATAAACTGAACTAACTCATGTGATTTAAAAAAAGATGGACAGTGGGGGAAAACATCAGCAAGTAGAAAAGAAATAAAATTTATGTTATCAAGGGGGAATTACAGGAGAAAGGGAAAGAAGTTAGCAGTTATGGGGACATTGTACTTTGCTTTACACATGCCCTCAGAGTAGTCAATAATGTCATAGACCGGGGTTTACAGAGTATGTTGCTCAAGTGTTTTAAACAAAATAGCCTAATCTTAGACAAACAATTTGAGACTAAAATGCTTAAAGTGTATCTCTTGATTTTCCAAAGTTCAATTCCCTGTGACTACTGCCAGAACTGCAGGGTGCTGAGCCCTCCTAAGGAGGAGCTACAAGTACCCCATCTCAGACTTAGCACTTCATTTTGAAAGTCATGGCTTCTCCCTTCTTGGGAAAAAGGATCCTAGCTCAGCATGCTTGTTAAAACTTAAATTACCAGTTGCAGCAAAATAAAAGGTTGGATTCTTTCAGTAAAGGAGCCATTTCAATCTTCCAGTTACTTAACCACTAAAAAAAGATCATGCCATGCCCCAGCAGCGGACAAAGTGCTGCCTATGGAGTTCTTCAGCATGGCTCAAAGCTGTTATAATAATGCTTGGAACTTAGATACCACTTTTCATCTTCAAAGCAGTTTACAAACATTAACTAATTAATCCACACAACATCCCTCAGGCCCACTTGGATCAAAAATGGGGAACTGCATGCTGGGACCTGAATCCTCTGTGGGCCCTAGCTCCAAATTAAAGATGAGCAATCTGCTCTTTTTTTTTTTTTCTAAATAGACTCCTGATATATTGCCAATGCAGCCCTCTGTTGGGCAACATTTGGATGCCCCCAGCTTTAATCTCTATTAAAGTATCATGCCCCAGTCTGCCTTTGTTAATTTTGGATGTCTTGGAATCTATTAAACGTGGCACAGTTTCTTGAGCTTTTAACAAAGCTTTAGCTTTGAAAATGCATCTTCTTTTGTCTTCATTCTAGCTGGCTTCCACACAAAGATCTTTTAGATGAGATAGATACTGAAGTTTTCCGTTGTTGTTGACGCATTAGCCTTAACTATTAACATATTCAGCATGATTTTCTAATATTTAACATCACTTTTGCAGTGGCACATAACTGTTGCTCTTTACAAACTCTAAGAGCCAGCTCCTCCTCTGATGCAAACTGGACTGCCAGTTTACAACAGCCCAGGAACTGACCCAAGAAGTTTAGCAGGGAGTTGGCTGCTACTATGACATTGTGTCAGACTGAGTCAGGAGACTGGCTGCATCCACCTCCAAATAGGAACATTAGCATTTAAAATAAATAGAATGACACTGTAAACCAGCAACACGAAAATAAGCATCTGCAAAAGGATCTTGGGGAATGACATCAACAGACAAAAGAGTGTCTGCTCCCAGTGGGAAACGAACACCAAAACAGCAGTGGAATGCTCTTAAACTAATTATTACATTGCTGGACTTGGGAATGGAAAATACTACAAAAAGGTAGCACATTGAAGCACTGTTATGGAGCATAAAGGATTCATAGTTATCTTGGAAAGTAAAGCCATTTGTGGTCCCTGACTGAATGAAGATGCCAACTTTCTCAGAAAAAGCCTAAACTGAAATAGCACCTATAGTACCTAAAAGATTCTGGGTGGAAAATAGCTGACCAAACCTCAAATATGCTGAAACTTTAGCATCTGCACACAAATCCAAATTTCCCTCTCCTCTGCACAGGTTTAAATGTATAATTAAATCCACCAACTTAGCTGGTGGTTTTCCAAAACAAAGTGGATGTTGGATTTGACTCTGGCTGTAAAGATTTATATCTATACACATTCCTATTTTGATTTCCAGCTTCCTCAAATGTTTGAGGAATGGTGACATTTAATGAAGAAACTGGAGGGGGGTGGGGGGAGGGCTGTTTGGGTTCCAATCATTAGTCACTTGAAACTTCACCATACCTGTAGTGTCGGGAAATCTCTTCTTCCACCTGGGTGGTAAAGTCACATTTGGTACATGAGTGTTCTTTGTTCTCCTTGAGCGTCAGCGGCCCCTCTGCCCCTGGCAGGGCGTTTGTTTCTGGTTTGACATCGGACGCTTGGCCTTCGTGTGCATTCTCATAGTGGAGCAGGAGAACGTCCACGTCGGGAGTGGAGAATGAGCACTGATGGCACTGGTGTTTGACTCTAGAGCTTCCTGTCACCCCTGGAGACAGGTGCAAAAGCAAGAGAGCACAGTGGGAACAATTACTTTTTCTGCAAGCAAATGGGTAAGTAATTTCTCCAAGGTGCTTTTCTGGGCTGCAGAGGCCTCGGGGACAGAACTGACAGTGCTTAATGGTACACTTATGAATGTTGTGTAGCTGCTGATAGTGACGGAGAAGTGGGCCCACCACTATTACATCTGGGCCATGGCTCTTTGAGTACCTAAAGTCACAAAACTGACAGTTGTAGCTTGTCACCATGCTTTCCTCTGCTCCTTTGCTACTCAAGTCTTTCTTTTTTGCCACACTCGCACCCTTTTCTGTCTTTGTCACTAACTCCCCATCTGCATTTTTGGCTAGATCATTCTGGTTAATGACAGATCCCCTAGAAAGCTTATCATTCAGATCTGGGTGGAGGCTTCCTGCCTGGCTTCCCCCATGCTGTTTGCTGTAATGTTCTAATAGTTTCAAAGAGCTGGACGATTCACAGCTGAAACTGCAAAATTTACACCAGTAGTAACTGGTAGTATCGGTACCATTTTGTCTAGAGGAATCTATTGGCTTGATGGGCACCGAATATCCAACTGGCGTATCATCTCCTGCTTTTACAGTGATTCTGTCTTGCCACTTCCCCAAGTCTCCAGAATCACATGGTCGAAGAGTAGGACTGGATTTATTGGAGTTTTTCTCTGAAGTTTTACCAGTATCAGAGGAGGGAAGGGCTGCTTTCATTTTGTTTGGGTGAGTCTGTAAGAAGTGTTGCTCTAGTTCAGTGGAGGAGTTGCCCATGTAGGTGAAATTGCAGAATTTGCAGCGGAAGTACTTGGTGTTGCCTTGGCAATCTGGAGTTTTCCGCCCAATTCCAATGAAGGTTCCACCTAAAGTAACCTGTGAATAAAGAATAAGGTCATTTTAGCTCCACTGTGTATTTATTCAAAAAGCAAGGAGTGAAAGTGGGGGGAAAGAGAAATAGAGAGGAATTGATTCATAAGCTTCTTTTATTAATCACTGCCATCATTTTCATGTGTAACATGTAAGATATCATACATATATCCTCACATTTGTATTTAACATTTGTTGATGAATATTTTTAAATGTTTCTCATAGCTGAATATATATGCCATATGAATAACAAATACATTGATTTGCAGAGACTGAGGCAAACGTGCAGAAGATTATCTTAGTGCTGATAGGACTGTTCCTTCCTTCACTGTATCATTAAATAGTATCACTGACAGAAGATCCAATAACCAGTTCCCACAGCTCTGAACCCTTTGAAAGCAGACTTTCCTGGGAGACTATACCAGGTGTGGAAGAAAAAAAACAACCCTCAGTCTTTTGACTTAGATGCTTTAATCATATTTGTGCTTTACAAAGAGAATTGCTTTCTAAATTCAAGCAAGCAAAAATTTAATTTCAAATAACAAATTCAGTTTGTTCTGTCGGAAGTACGACCAATTTTTACAAAGATCATTCCTACATGAGTATCCAATATCCACCAGGATGCCTTTTCACAGAGCCATACTGGCTGATGTCTCAAACAAAAGGCAGTTTTCTCAAGGATTACTCACTGCAGACATTCTCCAAGGAAATCTTCTGTTCCTCTCATGCACAGAGCTCAATTTAGTAAAACAAGGATGGAAAAACTACAGTAGAAAAATGGCATGTGGCAAAGAAAACTACCACACCCAAGCCCATGACATCACTAATTACACACACAAAAAATAAGGTAGGTCTGCTTAACTGTTCTGATGATGTCTGAGCAAAATGCTCTGCAGGAAGGGAAGAAGGCTTCCAGGGCTGATGTTATTAAAGCCTGTGTTCTCACAGCAAGGCAGGCCTGCCCTTCCCAGGAGTGCACCACACCTGCCCCTGACATCAGGGGGAGATTTGCTGCTCCTGTACAACTGGTTTGAAGGCCAAAGAAACAATCTCTTGACAAAAATGTCACCATTGCACAGCTTCTTTTTCTGAGTAGCAAATAGTGTACAGCATCCAGAAGATAATTCCCAAAATCCATAGACATCGACTCCTTTGCCATCATCCAGTCTACACCACATGGTGTAGACATGGGTAGAAGCTCCCTTGTGACATATTCTCAATTTTTACACCCAGAAAATGTCTAACAGAGAGTATAAAATCGAGCCTTGCAGAGTTTGATTTGCATTCTCCCAACCAGTAAGTGTATTACTACATTTCTGTAGGTTTCAGTTCTAATGCATTAGGCAAATGGTGTAATTATTTTTCTTCTCCTCCTCAACAGCTATGCCACAAAGATAACATGATCACTGCTCATTGAGTATCACAACAAATGGAAAGACTCAGACATACAGAGAGCATGAAATGTAAACATTTTTAAATGTAATATTAATAATGCCTTTTAGCAATTTAGCTCAGAAAATGAAATGCTATCCTTTATACCTCATCAGAATTGAGCATGTATAGTGAGGCAATGAGTTACTAAACCATGATATAATGAGATGCCTCTATTCAGCCTCCAAATCTTTCTTCTGTTTATTTTTTTCCTTAAGGAAGCAAAATCCCCATGCACTGGTTAAAACTTTTCCTTAAATAAACTGAAAATGGCTCTCTGTTTGTTTAGGAAACATATCTCATTAGGCAATGGTGAGTCAGGCAGCCAAATCATTAGGACTTAGCTGTAACAACATTTTCACTTTCAACTGGGACTCTACATTCTCTATCAAATTATGAACTTGGTTTTGAAGAGGTTCTTTGCAAGAGAGATGTTTAACAGGTCTTCTGTAGTGCAGGAGTTACCTCCCTTTATGTATTTTATGGCAGGCAAGAATTGGAGACAAAGCCATGCTGAGCCTGATCCCATTGACAAAAGTGGGATCTGGGCCTGCTTTCCAGTATCTAGCACTTAAGGTCTTCATCCACTGCATCATTTCAATGTTCAAAGTCTTAGTGGTGTCAAAAGACAACTTAAAGAAAGCACTGATGCAATTAAGTAAACAGAAAATAACAACAGTTCACTGCATAATTACATAAGTTGTAAGGTGATCTGGTTTCGTTCATTTAATTAGATATGTGTGTTTGTTCTGTGCATGCACAGAAGACTGACCAATATGCTTTACCTTAAATGGCTCTAATGAGTAAATACACTGATTACTCTCAATGTTCAGCCACAGAATTACAGATAACAAACCTATTTTGCAGACACTCTGAGGACGCCAGTTACAAACTCTGAGTGACAATAATCCCAGCTGCCAGTCATCGCTAATTACTTTTATTTCAGAACATTGGTAAAACATATAGTACTACTATTTTCTACACTGGACTCTAAATCACATCACTTCTGTAACTTGTGCTAATCCTGCTTAGTGGTCTACACAGCAAGTTTGTGTTCCATGCTAATACATCCTTCTCTGCATCACAAGAGGATAAAGTAGAATTAAATATTCCCACAGTGCTTGTGTGAAGTTCTTGTAATGTGGGAGATACATCTTTACACCACTCGAATGTAATTGATTACCAGTTACTGGTTTGGAATTTCCCTCAATACCTGCCACAATTCAAAATAATTCTTTTCATAAGACCATGCATGTGAAAAGTAATTCAGGGTCACCTTAATGTTATTACACTCAAAAGCCTCCTTTCATACATAGCAAAGCCTACTGAAAGCTCCATGAAGGTCGTCATTCAAAGACAACTAAAGAAACTGTTTTCCATGCAGAGAGGTTGGGAGAAGCACATGAAGTGACAGTATAAACTGAATCTGTTTCAGCTTTCATCCAGCCACAATTGAAAGAAACCCACACATTTGCAGAACTGTTTGGATTCCCACACTTTGCTCAAATCTTGGCTTGACTTCCAGATTTTCCAGTTACATGTTGTATGTCTATGTACAGGCATTAAACTTCTTCACTGGGGATGTAATTGTCCTTCAACTTCTGCTCTCTCTGATCTGCCCCACAAAGCGGAAAAGTAAAGGAGAAGGAGAAAGCAGAATATGGCTAGATGGATGGATGGATGGATAGATAGATACAGAGAGATAGATAGATAGATAGATAGATAGATAGATAGATAGATAGATAGATAGATAGATAGATAGATAGATAGATAGATGATAGGTATTGAGGTATACATACTATAGCAATCAATATCCACATTTCTGTGTGGTATCAGAAGTGATAGATTCTTGTATTTACTCCCTTATTTCATTCTAATCCCAACAAAATTTCATCTCCTGCACTGCTCTAACAGAGTTACATTTCCTTAAGTAGACACTTCTTCCCAACATAAAAAAGAACCTAAACAAAAGCAATGCTAAAATTCTGCAATTCTGTTCTAGCACTGGAGTCCAAAGTTGGTGACACGTCCAGTAACAGTCACGAACAGAGGTACAGCTTGTAGAGGAAATATAGGAGCCACTACAGATCAACAGTTCCCTCAACACACAAAGGAGAAAATTAATCTTCACAATTCTCTTTTTAAAGAGAACCTAACATACAAGTTCAGACTGTGGAAACATGATTTAATTCTTCCTTTCACTGTCATTTGCTTATGAAACCTTGGGATAATCACTTACTTCTGCAGCATCTCAACTATGGCAATATAGTTGGTATTAATTATTACACTGTACAAAAAAGACAGATATTAGAATGGTTTTTCCACTCTTGTGCTAGATGTGGTCGCACTGATATTCTTTAAAAATTACTCTTCAAAGCTCTGTCTCATTCTGGGATTAGACTGAAATATGTTTCACAGTAAGATTTCCATAAACTCAAAACTCTTAATCATTAAGTTTATTCATCAGTGGGGGAAATTGTCAAAAACTCAAGCTCATGTGTTAATACAACTAAGCTATCTCCTCAAACATCACACACATTTCCAAAAATAGCCAGAAAAAGGAGAAAAGATAGCACGATAATTGACAGTGTTTCAAGATGTACTTTCTAAAGTATGTTGGCAAGTACGTCAACAAAGCTGTGTAATTGCACAATATGTTTCCAACAGATATGCCTACATTAATTAGTCAAGATAATGATTTCATGGAATAGATGGACTTGAGCAAATAGAAGTACTTTCTTCTTTCTTTTTTTAATGGGTCTTTGATTTTTATTTTGCCCTTGGTCCAAATGCTACCCCTATTCTCTCTCCTGCTTTTCAAAATTCAGTCCTAAATTCCATCACACCAAACCAGTTTACAAATACTTCTTACAGAATCAGAAAAAAATCACCAAGGAAGAGAAAATCTGCCCACTCATGTATTTCATGCAGAAAATTCTGCCAGCAGAAACTATATCCACATAAGAGATTCAACCACAAGGATTACATGCTCAGAGTAAAGCTGTCTTTGACCCCTGGCTTCTTCTGCAAGTACTGATTAGAATCCATCTGCACTGGAACATCAAACGTTAATTTTTTATTTTTTTTTTCTTACCTGGGTTACAGCTTTGGCTAATCAGGAGGTGAAAGGCTCCAGATCCCTTACCAATCTTCTGAGCCATCCAGTCTGCCTTTGCAATTACTCTTAATCTTCTAATCCTAAAATATTTTCTAATGCTCTTGTTTATTCATTTGCTTTGTGCAATATAGCATCCAGAACATTTTAACCATCCCACATTTATGAAGTTCTTCATGTCATGCAGGCCAGAACAGATTCCTGGCTTTCATGCAAGTTTGTGTAACACCACCCAGTTCTCTAACCTCCCCTGTGGAGAATTCACTCCCTCTCATTCTCTTTCTGCATTTTAAACTAGGAGAATCTTCAGAGTATATTCTTAAAACTATTTACTATGATTAATTTATAGGTACATAAATCTATGTTGCACAAGTGAAGCAAAAACTCAGGGCAAACTCCTGGCTTTCTGGGCTGTTCATACTTACCAAAACAAGAAAGCAAGCTATGGGATCACATTCATTCAAAGTAAGTGCATTCTTCTTGAGATTTATTCTGTTGCTATTGAACCCAACACAGTTTTTGTGTCATTTGAATTTTAGAAGTATTTTTAAAACAAAGACTGTGACAGAACAATAACAGAACTTAAATTAAGGTCAGGAGACCAGATGTGCAAAACCAACAAAAGAAAGAAAGAGAAAATCAAGACTTTCATTTGCTAACTAGTGCTACTAGACTAGTATCTAAAGAAGCACCATTCCTTCTATTCTCTACAGATAAAATTACCAGACAGTTCCTTGGCTACTGTAAACTCACACAGTCTTACAGGCTTAGAGGCAAACTCGCACTGACTTATACCAGAAGAAAACCTAGTGGGTTTCTTTTTTCCCCAGGAACTTTATTTTTCGAGCTCTCATCCTTTCTGTAGACTACCTTAGCAGCTCATAACTTTAAGTATAAATACTAATATTACTGGTCTCACCAACTGTTTTTATTAGCCGTTCTTCAAACATTACCAAATATCCCTGCAATAAGGTAAGGAATATCAACACATAAACAACTTTGCTTTGAAGCCTGTGAGTATATATCACATCAGTTGTTCCACAAACTGTCCATCTGAATATTCTAATTTTAGTATAGACTACTTGTCACTGCAAGGCAGCTAAAATAGCTTATTTCTGCCACAGAGCAAAGCAATGTTTCCAGGCTTACTGTGTAAGTGCAGCTGACACACTGTAAATCACAACCCATCATTCTGAAGAGTAAACGTGCAAATATCTCCACAGAAGTGATATAAAGAACTTCTACTGCATATAATCATACAAATCGTTGCCTATCAGCTATTGTCAATATAGAAGTTAAATACCTCTTCCATGTGCTTTTTCACATAATATTTGTAAATATGCACATATGCAGTTATATATGCATTAAGAAGCAAATATACATATATGTTGCTCCCAAGCAAATGCCTCTGGACTTCTTTATATGTGTGATTTACCACCACCAATTTCTCTACCTCCCATCATTTTTTTTTCATGTCAGTTGTTTAAAAGAGAAGACTGAATCCTGTGCTTCTGAGAAGTGACACTCCCAAGTGTGCAAGGCAGCCTCCAAGCCTGATCATGACCCAAAAGTACGATTCAAAATGAACAGGTATGCCCACGTGCAGGTGCAACACTCAAAGAGAGCTTGATAGTTTTCAGTTTAACAGCAAAGTGCCCAGGGTATCTGCAACATGGCTGACATGAAGTGAGCCTTGTGTGACATCCACCTTCATGCAAGTTCTGTTCTAAAATATGCTGCAAAAACTAGCATGGCACAATGTACTCAACAAGATCGGGGTACATAATATGCAGCAACAGTTGTTCAGTTTGTTAATTCTAATTCCTGTATTAAGGACATTTAAGCCAAAATCAGTGAGACAAACAATATAAAATTTGGATCCATTTCTAAGCATGCAAGGAAATTGAAATTCATTTATATGCATGTTTGCTCACATCAACCACTTATGCACTGTGTCACCTTCTAGGAAACCCACTTGATAACAAAGAACTTTAAGGTTTGATTTGCTAATAATACAAAAAAGAAAGTGCTGTACTTGTTTAGGCCACCAGTCTGTAATTCTCACTTCATCACCATGAGTCCCTTTGCCAAAATCACCAAAACTTTATCATGAAAAGCACTGCTGATTACAACCGTACCCCTAAAAATTCCGACATTTTTTTAAGTCTTACCTTCACAGCTTCATATTCAATCTAACTGCTAATAAAAGCATGGAGGACAAAAAGCAGAACCTACAAATAAAATCACTGTTTCTCATTCAGCTGAATCCTAGTTAGACTAGACTTTATACTAGTTACACATGTCTAACCTGAGAAAACATGCCAGATTTGATACATTGAAATCCAGACCACTAAAAACTAATCAGGGCATAACACCATGTAGACACATAGAACTCATTGGGGATTTATAAAGGACACAAGAGGAAGAGCTTTACAGACTCTGTGTGGGCACTTCTATCACATTCTAGGACACTGAGCAGCCTGCTGGCTGGAGATTCAGAAATGCTTTTGGTTGCTGTGAAATCTGGGAGCAGTTGCTAGCCCTATTCATTATATTTACTTATATAATGTTCATCATATGTACTTAGATATGTAACCAGTAGGTCAAGGGAGGTGGTTTTCCCCTTCTATTCTGCTCTCGTGAGACCCCACCTGGTCCATCTGGGGATGGGTCTCCAGCTCTGGGGGTCCCAGCATAAGGCAGACATGGACCTGCAGGAGTGAGTCCAGAAGAGGCCATGAAGATGATCAGAAGGCTGGAGACATGAAGACAGGCTGTTCAGCCTGGAGAAGAGAAGGCTCTAGGGAGAATTTATAGCAGCCTTCCAGTACCTAAAAGGGCACAAGAATGCTGAAGAGGAACTTTTTATAAGAGCATGTAGTGACAGAACAAGAGGTGACAGCTTCAAAATGGAAGTGGATAGGTTTAAATAAGATATTAGGAACAAATACTTCACCAGGAGAACAACTGAGGGACTGGAACAGGTTGCCCAGAGAAACAGTAGATGCTCTACAAAGAGATGCCCAATCCCTGGTAGTGTTCAAGGCCAGACTGGATGGGGCTCTGAGCAACCTAGTCTACTGGAAGATGTTCCTGCTTATAGCAGGAGGGTTGGAAGTAGATTAGGTTTAAGATCCCTTCCAACCCAAATCATTCTGTAATTCACATATGACAAAGCATTAGGCTGAGTGGTATAAGACAACTCTTACAATATTGGATGTCTAGAACCATAGAAGAAAACAACTGTCAATAATCTCATATTACTCTGTGGAGTAGTAGATAACGCAGTCATTTATTCTTTTTCTTTCTCTCCCCTACCCCAGGTGCAGTGAAATGCAATCAACAAACCTAATGATGGCTTTTACTATGCCATGCTTTTTCAGAAATCTGTCTTGTATGTCTGTCTAGATCTAAAACCATGAAACAATCAAAATCAGAGGACTAAATTTAAAAAAAAAATAAATTGTACAGTCATAATCTTTTTAATGTCTGAATAGAAGAGGAGGTAGACCTGTGCCAATGAGTTCCAGAACCAGGGCCATGCTGAGCAGGAAGCGCCTCAAAGGTAGCACACACAATATGAAGCAACCATAAGAACTGCTGATCACTGCAGTCTGTCTTTATTCATGGCTGCATAAATACCCTTCTCCCTTGGGACATGCCATCTGAAACCCTTACCTGAACACAGACATTTCTGTCCTTTCTTTGAGGGACACTATTCTCTTTTAAAACACACCAGGAAATGGGGTCACGCTCCCTTTTATACAATAGCCTAATGGCTTGAACACTTGTTCAGGAAACAGGAAAAGTGGGTTCCTTTCCTTGCTCTCTCAGAGGGGATCCAAGCCTGCTTCTTCACCTTTGCTGGGCATGTCCTACGCCTTAGCTATAGGCTGCTATGTGCAAGACAGCACTCTCCAGCCTTCCTGTTGAAGCTGTCACAATTACTACTCATTAAAAAATTGGGGGTTAGAAAAAAAGACTGCCTGCTCTCTACTTGCCAGCAACTTGCCTGTCTCCAGACGTTAATATACACATTAAAGAGTCATTAGATCAAACAGAAAACGAGACTTAATCATACAGCAGCAAAAGCAATAGCTTTCAGCATCATAGCTGTTAACTTAGTCACCTGAATTTTACTTTAAGTGAAGTCTTTAGATCCAGTATAAAGGCTACTGCTTTAGACACGTCCACAAAGCCTAAAGCCCAATATCCAATATCCTCAAATATCCAGCAAGACAAAGTTGCCTATAGAGACTGATCAATTAACTAAATGTGAAGAAAAAGTAATGGGGAGCACATCAGCAAAAGATCCATTGAACTCACTTCAAATATTATTTTGATTATAAAAGCTATAAAGCTGATTAACACATTCCCTGGGAATTCAGAGATGTGATAGTGAAAGTTTTCTGAAATCTATACTGGCAAGAAAGTTAATCTCCCAGAAACAGCTGAGTGATTTCACCCAATCCTATGGAATTTATAACTAAATGAACAAAAAACCTTTAAAGAGAAAAATGGGAACAAAAAGTACAGATTTTCAACAGAAAATAACATTTTCTAAGAAGACAAAGGAACCTGCTGCATTAAATATTCATATCAAGTTAAAATCTGCACAACAGGAATGCCAGAAAGACTGGATTATTTACACAGCTCCCAGACAAATTTTCTTTAGGTACTACAAAACGCACTCCCAATATTTGAATACCTGTATGTGAAACCATACATATATCCCCAGTTTTGCTGATTATACCCCCTAAAAGCTGCTTTTGGGGTTGAGAAGGTGTTTTTTGGCTATGGGTGAGGTTTAACTTCTCTGATACAAGTCCAAAAACACATTTGATTTCTTTTTCCAAGCCCTCAGCAAATGGACCACATCCCTAGATCTCGACAGATAGGATAGAAGATACTGTATTTTCCTGCACTCAAACATTTTCCCATTGCTTTTTGTTTGCCTTTGTTATGAATGCTAACTCTGGGGCTCCGTACCATCCCTCACTACTACCAATCTTCACATACCATCATCTCCAACTGACTATTGTGAGCCAGATCAAAGTCAGTCATCTTCCATCCTCTGGCTTCTGTGCCCAGTTCCATGGCCTGAGAACATAAATCTATCAATAACTTCCAGCCTAGCTACAACAGAACCGTTTGCTAAGTGCAAGGGGATCAATAAATTAGATCCTAAGCCCAGTTCATTACTATTTCAAGTTAATTACAAAGGGATTATTTTCATTTAGCCCAGTACCTATAAAAAATAATAGTGTTAACATGAACCAATTATTCTTATTCAGGTTCAGTTCCCTCTCATGTTATACAGGAGTTTGACTGAACTGATTTTAACTGGAGCACCAATCAATATGATCCCTCGTTGCGGTGGGAGATGCCAGCCGTTCAGATGCATGAGAAAAAAACCTTCAAAATGGATACAGTAGTAACATAAACAAGTGTGGATGCAAAAGGGATTTTCAAATGTTCTTTTACTTTGTTCATGAACCTCTCAAAGCTGCTATGAATCAGGAGTGGGGGAGGAGAAAGCATAAAAATATTAATCAGTTACTTATCTTCTGACATGTTATGGATCAACGCCTAGCACACGTGCAATTGATGAAGTATGGCATTTGCCACAAAAGCTTATTTAATCTTCTATTCCCAAACTGACCAGGGAAAACTAGCACCCTTAAAAATTAATTTTCTATGTGCAGGGTTTTTTTCTTTCAAATAAACAGCCAACATTGTATAGGCTGTCTGTTCTATTTTGGAAAATGTTTTTTGTCTGAGAAAAGACTGATCTTAAGTAGATTATCTATGGACTGTTTCCTACTGCTTTTTGTCTCCCCTGCAGTATCTTACTGCCAGAGTTTAGTAGACAAGTATAGTCTAGGTTCAGCTGTTTTATTTCTCATTCTATCAGTTCAAACTGAGATAGCTCACACATCTGTTTTATTTCTGAGAGCACTGCAAAGGAAAAACATCCAGCTAATTCTAATCAAGCATAAACTTTCCTATAAATAACTAAGGACCTAATGAAACAATTGTTTGGAGGAAATGAAAGTGTGTTTAGAAACTCAGATTCCTCTATACTGTATGTCTGAGCTGTTCCAGTTTGAATGTCTTCCTGACAGCACAGATCAGTTGCTCTAAGATGCTGTCCCTGGAGTCAGCACACTGAAACTATAGCAGGAAATCCAGGTATTAACATCATACTATGTGCTAATTATAAATCATCATTTCACAATCTGACATTATTCACTTCTAACCTCTTTTAACTACATCACGTATTTGCTTTCTAATCAGAGTTTGACAGGACAAAGTGTCTGACATGAGCCAGTGATCTTTTAGTAAGGCAGCAGTTCAAAGATTGCAGCTTTTACACATAGTAACGACCTTAGTTTGATTTGCTGTTCCACAAAGAAATTGTAGAGTTCTTTAAAAAGAGGAAAAGTTTAAATAATTTGAAAAGCTTCAAGTTCCTGACTTTTTCCTGGTTTTGGTTTCTTCCTTGATGTTAGAAGCTAGCCATCTTAACCTGTCTTGCAAAATTTCTTTCCTATAGCTATGGCTTCTGCAAGCACAATTTCCACCTTTCTACCTTTTTATTTTACCATAGCCTGGGAGTTTTATCTAGTGATTACTACAATGTTTCCATGTACGCAGTCACTTGAAAATGGATTGACATTTGAGCATGTATGGTATGCAAACTTTGTTACTTTGGTTTGATTTTTCTTAAAATCTGAATTTTTGTATCATATAGAATACTGAAATATCCTACTGTATCTCTCAGTTCCAAAAGTCCAAGAATATTTTTTTAAAGAATCTTTTTAAAACTAATTAAATACTAGAGGAAAAGAAACTAATGAAAAGTCCATGAAAAACTTTTGAGTTCACTCTTTCATGGTAAAAATAGGATTTTTTTTCCAAGCAGCATCTGTAGTTTTCCTCCAACTTCAACTAGATGAGAATGACTGAGGCAATAATCCTTTTCTTACAGGCTTACAACATGAAGGACAGCATGGATTACTGTTACTTTTTGAAATGTTTTAAATATCCATTGTGTATCCTGTTTTTCTGGCACTAGACAACTTCAGAGCTGCCAAGACTTGTCATTTATTTTATCTTAATAAAGAATCAATAAGCCAAATCTTGACTCCCAGCAGCTGATAATTTAGGATTACATTTTTAATTTCCAGCTGCTGTCTTTTGTCTATCTGGTGGTTATTTTTCATTATTATTTGCTCTTTTCTTTCTGTGACAGTAAATCCTTCAGATATGATTACCAATTCAGCCGTTTGCCTGTTTGCTGAATAAGATCTCTTGCTATTGATTACCATAATGACTAAATCCTACACAGAAATGTCACTGGTCAAAAAGCCAAATACCCATCTACGCTCAGCAGACCTGCAGAAAGCCTGGCTAAAATAGACCAAAATGGTTCTGGAGGCTTAAGCAGGTTATATGAGATACAGGAATCACGTAGGTAGGACAGGCTTTGCAAGATCTGGCTTTGCAGCTGAGAAGGCAGCGAGCAGAAGCGGGGAGGCTGGGAGCATACAAACCTGCACATCGTAAGTCCCATTTAACAGGACAGGCCTCTGGGAATTGATGTCCTGCAGTACCCCTGAAAGCACAGTGCGGTTGACTTTCTGGAAGTCTTTGGAGTGGCTGAATTGCACCATGTTGTGGAGAGCCAAAATTTTAGTGTCGAGCTCAGCATCCTGCCTGGTGCGGTTGTGCAGTCCTAGGTGGTACTTGCGGAAGTGTTTGATGAGATCTGTGGGGTCGTTCCCGTAGTAACCGTACCCACAGATGTTGCATTTGAAGTCCTGAAGCTCTGGAGACAGAGGCGCTGTATCTGGATTATCATTTACCAACAAATCTGCTTTTGATTTGTTCAGCCTTAAACCCCCATCTGAAGGCACTTGTGGGTTTTTTGAGGCCATGGGGACCGGGCTTGAGCCTTGGCCATCGGTTTGACCACTTTGCACTTGCACTGTTTCATCTGAAGCTTTTGGCGACATCTGATGCTCCTCATTTGTCTCTGCTGCATCTCCTGACGGGGTACAGACCACATCTTGGGTGTCATCTGCATCTAATTTTTGAGGAGACTTCAAGGGCTCACAGATTCCCCCAACAGCTGGAGATGAGAAAGCCAGCATATTTCTGTCTGTCACCTCATCATGAGGGAAGGATGGAACATTTCCTCCCTTATTGTGGCTTTCATAATTGAAGCCAGCCTTTTCACTCAGCACTGAGCTTTTCAAGTCCTTTTTAACACTGGAAGATGGCTCTTGGATATGCATGCAAAGTTCCTCCTTGTTACTTAACTCTGCCGCATCACCCTGGTCAGTGTTTTCTTGCATCTGCTCTGCAGAAAATTCTTTTTTCCTTCCAGACTCTTCACTTTCAGTACCTGTAGACTCAAGGGTCTGTACCTCACCTTCACTAGCAACGTTTCTTAGAGGGGGATTCTTTTTCCGGACCATATCTACCACAGAAAAAAAAAAAAAAAAAAAAAAAAAAAAAAAAAAAAAAAAAAAAAAAAAAAAAAAGGGAGAGAAAAAAGAAAAAAAAGGAAAAAAAAACCTATAGAATTATTCAAGATATACAAGATACGTAACAGATTATAAAGCTGACACCTTTAAAAGCATTCTGAACTATACAAATATATTGAGTACATCAACTTTTCAGAAAATTTTTGTTGAACAGGTTTTTAAGCTATGCAGAAAACTTTTAAAAAATTAGCAAGCTGAGACTAAACTTAACTAAAAAGAGAACTGTAAAGAATCTAAAAAAAACACTTCCATGAGAATCAGTGAATTGCAGGTTTCATTAACTTTTGGGATGATAATAGTCTGGCAGGAAGAATTTTAAATTAATGCTTCTTTTAAAATAATTTTAAAAAACTAAGGGGAAAAATAAACTTTTGATGTCTAATGTTCATACACAGTACATTCACATATGACATAGCTTTGCAAAAATAGACCTAAAAGACATAATCTTAAGAAGAACTTGAGTTATTAGGAAGAAAACAGATTTAGGAGAGTAAGTACTTGAGGTTTCAGAGAAAGTATTTTCCTAAGCAGGTATCAGTTTCCATATAGCAAAAGTTCCCCCTCCTACTGCCCATAAACTTCAAACAGGATTATATGGATATTCTAGAGTCTAGCCCCACAGTCCATTATTCATGTAATTAGTTCTATTTGCCAAACAAAGAAAAATTTACTTTATTAGGAAACCCACTGTCAATAAAACTTTACAGGCCTGGATCCAGACATTTGACATCACTGTGTGGCTGAGCCAGGATCTGCCCTGAAAACACCTGGAATCCACATGGATCTCATCAGCCAAACCTTTCAGTCCTCCTTGCAGACATAGCCACTACTGCTAAATCTGCAAGTACACTTTCAGGATCCATTTAAGAAAGCTGAGACAGGACAGCAATAAGGATCAGAGAGAAAGGGGGAGTCTGCCACTGATGAGTTAGCTGCTTTCTAAACAGGGGATTATGGAAGGACAAGCAAACACACTATGCAGGTACTAAGTCAAACTCCTCATTCACTTCACCTTCCCCACTCTATTTAAGAGAAAATATATATATATTAAACTCCCCTGCTGTCTCAGCTGTGTGGTTCTGGATTTGATATTCATCACCAGCTGGTTTGATCCATTTGTGTTCACATGCTAACTATGGGCAGAAGACAGATGTGCCCCAACTTTTCCATGCTCTTAATCTCTGCCAATGCTGTATACAAGGATGGATGTTTCTCTTTGCCAAATTGTGTGTGGTCTGGTGGCAGCAGCCTGCAGTACCACACATGAGATGTGAGCTACAGACTCAAGTCTGAGCCCCCATTCCCAGGCCAGCCCTGGCCCGGCCCTACAGAGGCACTGGAGATAGACATTGCTCTGCCAAGAGAGGACCACCTGGAGACTCTGGGAGCAGCCCTGATGTGCTCCAAATGGTGCTGTATCCAGACCTTTGAAAGCCATGGACAACCTTCTCAAAACAGTACTTTGAGAAGCAAGGCTGGGGACAGAGGTTAAAAATAAAAGAACAGGCATCTGTACATCCTCTTATTTACATCTGCTCCACATGAAAGGGCACTATAAGCTCTGTTGATAAAAACAGACAACTTCTTAGGGGAAATGTTCAACTTGTGTCTTGGGCTGGCTCTGTTGTCTTTGTGGTTGAGCTGATCCACAGGCAGCATGGGCTACAGCAAGGCGGCTTTCACACAGAATGCCAGCTCGTGTTACAGAAATTTTAACACTCCATGTGGTCCTAATAGGTTTCTTAAATGCCTACTGCGATGCCTTACTGCAGAAGACACGTATGCTTGGGAACCAAATGTCTTCTCTTTAAAATCAACTACACCTACCAGGGAATGTGTGAACTACATTGGACTCTTTTTTCCCCAATAACTTCTGAACCACAAGGTCACTCAGAATTCAGAGAAAAGAAATATTTTCTGCTGTAGTAAGAGAACTATTACAATAGACTCAGCCTACTAAAACAACATGTAAACATATATAATTCAAGGTATAAAGATAGTCATTAGCCTTTCAGCAGTGCTACTTCTCTGTGAGACTCCATGAATGCTCTTGGTTAACACACACACAAAATATCTGTGAGTATCTCTGATAGGTGTTCAGCTAAGTATGTACTTTTCTCCTGGTTACACATCCCAAACCGTTTTTAAAATAACTTCCGTTTAAATGCAATTCGTGGCAGACGACAGAGAAAGAAGTCCTGACTGCGCAGTGAAGAAAAATCAGAAATCAAGAAAGTAAACATCATGACTGTTACCTCAGTCAAAATTAAACAAGACTAAATGCAATGTTATAAAATGTTTTTGTTACAGATATTTTTGGCAGATAAGGAAAGCTTGGAGATTTGCTATCTTCATGACAACTGACAGAAGAGAGTCAGAGAAAAGGACAGAAAAAAAGTCCCTTTAGATAAAAGAAAAGAAAAATCTAGACTCTCTACAGGCTAACTGGACAGTAGATCTAGCTACTTTAATTCTAATTTTCCCAATACATTTGTGAGTCTGGGTTGTTAATGGAGGGGGGAAAAGGAAACAGTATCTGCCTAATGGAGCTTTTTCACGCAACATTCTACATTTGGAGAAAGAAAGGAAAGAAGAAAGAAGATAACATTGACTTCCTTAAGCTGAATTTAAAAGTATTTTCCCTTATTTTTCTTTTAGCTTTTGAAAAATCATCTGTCATTTATTTGATATCCACATAAGGGAACAGTAAGAAAAGACACAGGGATTTTTTTGTTGTCGAAATTCCACCACTATCATTTTTCAGAGACGTATTATGTAAATAAAACTACATTTGCAATACTCCTAAATTGAAGAAACTATCCCTTAGCAAGTCATAAGTTAGATACAGAAAGAATATAGCCACTCTGAAATTATTATCTCTAAGACAAATAACAGATTGCACAATGTTTTATTGTGTGCCAAGAACGTTTTCGGTTAACAATTTCACTTGAAAAAATAGATCACATACTTGTAAAATCATACCCAGCATTGACTTCATAAGGCATGTGGCTTTAGAGTGCTTTTTACAATTATTAATTCTATTAGTCAACTAGCAGGCGGGCTAATGCAATTGTCTTAGAAGATGCACGGAAGACACAGAAGACATTTTGAGAGCTGATCTGTATATCTGCAAAACAAAACAAAAAAAAAGGTTTTCCTTCCTAAATTATGCATTCAAAATATGGTGTTCACTTAAAAACATTATTATACCTATTGTACATTCCCATGCATCTATTACTGGACACTATACAAATAGAGTCTGCTGTTCTCTATTTCCCTCCACCATGAGAAATCCCATAGCTCTCTTCTCCTCAGAAGGAGCTCCTGCTCCTGCACGCGCACGCACTCACACAAAAAGACAAAAAATATCTCAGAGCTAATGTTTACCAAACACAAAGTCTAAAACAACTTTAAAGTAACTGTTGAAAATGAGCTGTAGTAAGAAAGTGTGTTAAAAATTCACATGCATCATCATGGGACTGGCCTAATGGCATCTAAATAACTCCATCAGCAGTTGCAAGTTAACCTCTGCTGGCTGTCTTGTGTTCCACTTCAAAAAAAATTAGTGGTGTTACTTTCATTGTTAGCAGACAACTTCCCACACCTCTCCAGTGCCACTGCAATAGTAAGCACATTTGCCGGGTGCTAGTAAAGAAGCCAAGTGAAGAACAGGCTTTGGGACCTGGCTTTTCAGCACTGAAAATAGTGATCTGCCCATAATAAAAGAATTACTAAGCCTGATGTGAATGAAAGGACTTCTCGAGCTGAGGGAATTTTGGATAAGGCCCAGGTTGCAGTTATATGTACTCTCCCTCAAAAACAGGCAAGGCCTGTGGTTCACACATCTGCAATTTTCTGTTCAACAGTCACTCACATCAGTTCATCCCTGGAAACAAAAACTTCTTCTAGATTCAGTTTGTAATTCAGAATAATGAATTACCATAGTGATTACTAAACTTCTTAAAAAAATAGAAAAGAAAAAACAAATTCTGGTAATCAATAGTTTCATACTAGTGGTGAAGATAATGGCTAATTACCTGCTGATCACCAGCTCCCCAGCGGGTCACTGTTGTTGCTCATTACTTTTACTGAATGTGATGGCTTGTCATCAAAGCCTATTGCAACAGAATGATTGCTGCCTGGTGCTTGTGCTGCAGGTTTAGGTCAGATCTTAGTCATACGCTCTTTTTAACAGAATAATCCATCTAGAAATATGTTTGAATTTTATGAGATATCACTGACTACTCTTTGTACAAGTAGATGCACAAGCAGACGAAGAGCAAACTGAGTCAAGGGTATATGAAGACTGTGATATTATCAGTCAGTACACTGCAGCAACAAAAAATTAAATGAAAATACACATTTATATTCAACAGGCTCAAGTAGGACATCTTTGTTAAGGGATAGTAAAATTAATACTTTTACACTCATATATATTACACACCCACACAAAGACATATAACGCACATACGGCGCTAGAACATCAATCATTTTCCCAGAATAATGCAGCAAAAAATCATTAACTCTCAGTGTCTCAGCTTAATATATGTGTAATACTTACCTATCTCACAGGAGTGTTGTGAGGCTTAATTAATTAGTGACTGTAAAGCACTTTGTGATCCTCTAATGAAAGGTGCTACATAGCACAAAGTATTATTAAAATCATTAGGACCACAAAAAAGCCCTGTGGAATTCCAGCCTACACTGTCTGTTGGGGTTGGGAGCGATCTTAATATTAAAAGGAGACCATCAGACTAATTTTCATAATTTTTTCAAGATTTTTTTCCCCCTTTGCTGTTGTGATAGCACGTTAGAAACTAGAAATTTAATCTTTATCATCTTAATAACATACACTCATGTAGTTTGTTACTGCAGGGCTAGAGAAGGGAGCAGTGCTTTTGGCATTCATCTGGCTTTCCCTTTTAAGAAAAAAAAAATTTGCGAGAATGAGAGACATATTTTGACACCTTCCCACACTCCACTCCAGCAGGACAGCCGATCATGTGAGATCGCAGGAGAGAAGAAAAACAGCAAAAAAAAAAAAAAAGACGCAAAACAAAACCCAATTTATTACACATAAATAGACCACAAAGTCTGTCTGCTGTTCTTCATATAAAAACCCCTAAGTGTTCAAAGCGGCGGCTTCTATCAAGCACATAAAGTCCCAATCAGTGCGGAGCCTCCTCCCCACTCTCCGTGCAACAATCGAGCAGCTGTAAGGCACACGAGGCCAGCGAGCTCCCGCTTCGAGACGGAATCTCTGGGAAAGCGCCTCGGCGGCGGCCCCGTCCCTGGGGAGCCAGCGGCACCCAGCCCGCCCTCACCCGCCGCGGCAGCCGGGCCCGCCGGGCTGGCCCAGGCCTGCGCCCAGCACAGCCTCAAAGGTAACGAGCTCATTACTACAGCCCGCAATGCAAAGACCTGCCATGTTTTCTAATTTAAGTGTTAAAAAAATATATATTTAAAACCCTGTAAATAACACTGGAAATTCCAGGTGAAATTGCTGAAATTACTGAAAATTAGATTACATTAGATGCAAACTACCCCAGACTCAGACACAGCGGTAGAGGACTGGCCAAAGCTGCTGCTCTTCTACCTTCCCTTGTGGACATTGCACAATGAAATGAGAGAGAAGAGATGTACAGCTTCACATCCCCACCACCTCTGGCTGGGACACAGAGCAGGAGGCAGTCACACACGATGCTTCTCTCCCACTTCTGCTCGTGGTTCTCAGAGCAAGCCTGCCGGCAAACAACCAACACATGGTCCTCCCTAACTTTTCTCTGCTGAGAAGGGAAGGAAAGAACAACTCCTTTTATGTAAGGAACCCAAGAGTCAGGCCCTAAACCATGGGAGGGCAGAATAAGCTAAATGACAAGCAACTGCCTCTTCAACCGGACCACCTCCCTTCTGCTTTGGCATAAGTGTCTTCACACACCATACAGGACAGAAGATGCCACAGCTCTAAGCAAATGACAAGTTAATTCCAAAGGAGTTTTTAATCTATATATGTTTTTCTGCAAGCCCTCAAACTGCATGTCCACTCTTTCCTGCCTGAAATTGCTAAGGTAGAACATGATTCCTTGTATCAGTAAAATTAGGCAGGATCAGACATTGTAATTAGACAAATTGAATCTGTTTGATATTTTATACTCCACATGCTCTACTGAAATTATGATAACTTCATCAATCTAAAAAGTGCAAGAAGAAAACAATGTATTAGTAGAAGAAGAACACATCATATTAGTAGAACAGCATTACAGCAAAACACTGTTGTTTTTTCTCCTCCTCTCCTATTTGTTTGCATTTTCAGGCTAAATTCTTCAGTTTATCCCCTGATCACCAATTTGCCAAGGGCTGTTTGCAATTTTTTTCCCCTACAACAAAGAGACAAGTGGAAAGAACTGTGGTCTGTTCAAGCTTGCTCCTTCCCATTTACATTTACTTTCCCAACATCGATCGTTCTCAAATCTCTAAAGGTGCACTTTTGGGCATCTTAAATCCTGTTCAGCTACAAAGTGCCATCACCTTCAAACAACTCTCATCAGGTAAATCTCTTATTAATTCACACTGAATTAATTCACAATGATCTTTTCTATTACCTTATGCTTCAGAGCACAGCACACTTCAGTAATCATCTAGCCACTGGAATAAATCTAACCTTTTCTATGGGTATAAAGCAGACACTTGGTCATTTCAAAAGAGTTTAGGAGTGGCATTTCAAAACAGATTGTTTAAGCCCACTTCCAGGCACTTATTTCGTTTTAAGCTCACTCCTGGGGTAATCACACAGACACTTTCAGGAGAAACTGAAGTCAAAAGGGTGATGTACCTAAAGAGGTGACATGAAGGAGAATTGTATCCTATCTTGCAACCAAAATGAAGAATTCTAAACCTGCTTTTATTTACAAGTCCCGGAGCACAGCAGGTTTATGTTCTGCATTTCTTACTGGCCTGCTGCAGAGAGCTTGTTCCTACCTGCCCTCCACAGCCATCCATCTAGGATGGGAGAGCCCAACAAAGCAGGATTTACTTTGCCCAGACTTCCAATCAAGAACCTAAAAGCACTCTGTACACATGACAACTAATTAAAACTCAACAAAGCTTGTGAAACAGGAAAACTAACATCATTGCCATTTTATGGATAAAAAAATATTATTTACAGAGAAATTAAAAATTCAAAGTGTTCAAGGTGACGTGCAGGCAGACTTCTTGGCTAGTGACTAAACCTGGGTCTCTAGATGTCCAGGTCCATATCCCTCTCCTGTATGTATTTCAGTAAAGGAAGCATCACCCTAGCACTTGACAAAAGGCCAACATCCCATAATTTAATAAGGTACAGAAGGAGCGTCTCATGCAAAAATCTAAGTGCTCCAATTTATCATGACAGTTATGGGATAAGCTGACATTTTATTTGTATGTAAATTAGTCTCCAAAACAGCATTAAAAGGCCGCACTTTCAGAGAATATTATGCCTTTGCTTCTCTGTTCTGCATTTATCTAAACTCAGCTTTGTATATTAAAAGCAGTTTAATTTTTATGTATTGATGCTGCTTTGCATGCTCCCCAATCCACTGTTATTGCACCACGGAGAGAATCCAGCCTGATTTGCTTACTGCAATAAAGTAACTGACTTCTGCCAGGACTGACACCTCCTATGGGAGCCCTGCCTGCCATCCTCTCCAAATCTTCTGGTTATTCTATTAATTATCCGTTGTTATACTTTATAGGATGCAGAACAATCCCTATTAGATGAAACTGGAGGACCATTTAGTCTGGTGTTCTCTTTTGGAGATACCAGATCCTTCAAAGAAAGTTCAACTGCCTTTCAATAGAATCATCAACTTCTGTGAAAAATAAATTGCTCCTGATCCTCAGTGCTTAAGACAGCAGCTTACTTTCTGAAGAGTAAGAAGGTCTGTAGGCCTTAATTATATCTCAAAATTTTACTATTTCTTTTTAAAGAAGTCCTATATATCCCCAGGTCCAATAAAAAGTGACCAGAATCTATGTCAACATTGCAATGATCCTGGTATCGGTGACATCTTATAGCTCTCACTCTACAATTTAAGCCTTAAAAAAAGGAAGAAAAAAAAAAAAAAAGGAAATATTTTAAATGTTTAGAGTTTGCTTTTTGCCAATGGAGTAGAATTTTCCCTTAATCTTGTACCAGCAAGAATCAAAGACCTCCTGGGCTGTGGGGGCTGTGGGCACATCTGTCACATCCACACTGTTCATCTGTCTTTAGGGCAAGCAACCACTATCTTGCCAAACTCTTCTAGTAGGTGTGGCAATCTCATATGTTTCAATTTCTTTTCAGCCTGAGTAAACTCAGTGTTCTCTGTAATCCAAATGTCCTTTGAAGACAATGGGAGTTTAGGGTTTGCAGATGACTCAGAACTGAATCTGAGTTGAGTGTACTGGCAAAGCAAGCACAGTGCTACCTTCAGATGAAGAGTGAGGAAAGAAGGTGACCTCGTGGCTCCTAGGCAAGAGCAATCAGGTATGGGTACAAGAAATGACTCATTTGTTCTTTTGCATTAAGAATACAATGGACTGATCCTATTTCCCTTGAAGGTAATGGCAAAAGCTTCACTGACTGAGAAGCAAGTCTGAGATGTGTGTCCCTTTCTGCCAGGTGAGATCTGTGATATGAAAGGAAGGCAATCAGAGTTCCCTTGCCCAAAACCTCAGTGAAATGGAACCATAAATTACTTGGGACAAGAGGAAAAGATGCAAGGGAGATAGAGGATGGTTTTGGCTAGCATTCCAGAAAAGTTCAAATAATCTCGTTTCCAACTAGAGGCAAAGTCCTCCCATTTGAAAAGGATTGAAATTTCAGAAACTGGGAAGGAGGCAGAAGTCTACAGCCTAGACCTAAACCAGTAATATTAAATCATCACCGGAGAGGGCATTATTGTAGTACTTTTCCAGCCAGACCAGAATCAGGATGAACATGAATTTGCAAAAATGTCCTTAATTTTTTTTTTCTTTATAAAAAAAATTTGGCAAGAGTTTCCAGACACAAGTTACATAGGTAAGAGAGGGCAACCAAGGGCAACCGGAGTTGAGCCCACATACATCAAAGCAGACTCAGGCTTTGGGTACCCATCCAAACTGAGCCTTCAAAGGTTCTGATGTTGCCCTATTGTTTAGCTTGAATCTTGTCTAAGCTTGTTCAGGAGAACCCACATTCTGAAGTATGGAAGAAGGGAAAAAGAACACACATTTTCCAAACTGTGATTGCAAAACAAAACAAAAAAATGTAAATCTACCTGCTGCAGGGTAATACTGGTAAGCGTGGCTAGCTATTGTTGCTCCCTGCTTTTCAATTTCCATATATTAGCATTCATTGCCAACATTATTAAATCCAAAGTTATTTGGATGCTTTGATCAGCAAATTGAACCTTGAGTCTATACATGATGTACCTATATTCACATAAAGTTTACAAAATTATTATATTTCCCTATTTTAACTTTTTTCCCCCCACATGCTGTGAGTTTCCATATATCCCACAGCCATACATTCCAAACACAGACTATTTTATTTAGTAATTTATTCAAGAATTTAGATAAAAAGAAAAGCAATGGAAATTGTTTGGCAATGTCTATATAAACAGTTCCTATACATTTGGGTTGAATCATCCAGCAATCACTCATCTTGACATGCCTGTGACAGATAAAACTTTCATCACCAATATGCCTTCTTGACTTAGAGATCAGGAGACAGGGGATCCATATTACAAAATCTCTTTTACTGTTTATGGCTATCACAAAAATTAAAATCACATTAAACATAAGTAAGTCAGAATTTTGGCACTGTTTTTCCACTCAGCACAAATAACCCCACTCTCCATTGTGAATGGGGGAGAAACAACAGCAGTGGCAACCACAACAAAAGACTGGATTGTGTGTTCTCTACACAAAACAGAAAGCTGTGCCTATTCAAGAAACCTTGGCCATTTGTCAGAAATTACAGAACTGATGTTGAAGCCCAATATTAGCTCCAGCCAAAGCAGTGGTGAATTACCTTGCCATTCGAATCATCCCTATTAACAAGGAAAGACTCTTGCAGCACACATCATATGGTCCTCATGCAGACTGAGAAACAGAGCCGCTTTCTTAAAAAAACCCAAAGTAAAATACATTAAAAAAAAAAGACCAAAGTGAATGCAAATAGATTCACTCTGAGTGGTTTGTCTATTATTTGCCCTTTTTATCTCTTATTTTTCTTTTGAAGCTGAGAAATGAAGTGAAATGCTGATGAGAAAGCTAGTCTTCCAGCGCTTCCACTTTAATCATTTGTTATGAAACAGCTTTAAAACAGCAGCATTTTTCAGAAAGCCGTAAGCACTGAGAACATGCATTCGCTGAGGAGCATGATCTCTGCTTTACCCATTTCAGTTCTGGTCAGAAAAGGGGAAAGGAGGGTGCAGAATAAGAAGAGTCCTTGATACTCTGCTGATGTGGCTTTGCAGCAGCTTCGTGAGTGCTGGCAACCCTTTAAAACTGGCAAGGGATGCCAGCGCCAGCCTGCTGACTGCTGGATGAATATATATAGTGCAAATAATGCTGTTCTTGAATCAGTTTTTCCCAAACTCCCACATAAACTTTCCATGGGAAAATCTCATAATGCCTGCATAAGTGATTTTATGAATCTAGCTTTCAGCTTTTGATAGAAGATTTCTTACGCTACTGGCTTTGATTCTTTATTGCACAAAGGGGTGGTGCCAAAAGCCCTCACATTAGCCTGGACCATGCAGACATCAGAAATTTAATTTAAACATCAGTAATCTGCCAGGATCATAAAACACATACAAAAAAAGATTTAATTTTTTTTCCCCTGGTAAGTAAATATGTAATTTCAGAAACACGAGTGCGGCATAGGTGGCAGAATCTGCACGCAGCAACATAGAGACAGAAACTAAAACTACCAATGAGAGTAGAAATCTTCGGTCTGAAGAGACGAACAGAACTGAACAGTTGTTTTATTCCTATTGAAGATACATTTTGAAATAAGTAGGGCACTATATTTCTTTTCCAGAAATAATGCACCTGAATGTTTCTTAAAAGTATATATATATCACTACCTCTCTAAAGGTTACAGAGAGGTACAACCACAGATTACACTAATATTTCCATTCTCAAAAATCCCATGTACACAAGCCTTACCACATTGCTCCTGTCTTCCTCCTCAGAGCTGCCTTCATGCCGCCTCAATTTCCAATTCAGTACCTCACTAGTTTTAAGAAATATCCAGCAATGATGTTGAGCTGATTTGTTGGACTGGCAAGTATCCCACAAAAAGTGAAAGCTTTTGCCGTGTTTTCACTTACAAAGAAAACAACTATTAAAGCTTCTGGGTTCACTGGCATTTTGGAGTCTAAAAAAAGACCCAAAACTACTTGCAGAGGCTACAACAGTACCTTCTTTGAAGTAATGTTGCAACTTGTGCAAAGGAATTTGGGATGTACCTGAGATCTGAAGATGCGGACTACAAATTAACACAGCCAATTAGGTGCAGAAGCTGAGAGTCCAACATGGATGGGGTGAGATAACCACAACTCATAAATAAAAAGGACTGGCAAATGTGAGCCAGTTGGCTGAGTACAGATCATGTCATTCTGCTCATCTAGCTGCTGCCCATCAATAATCTGTTGCTGTTTGCTCTCCCCGTGACAATCAATCCAAGTTAGGGCTGCTTCTAATTTTCCTATGAATAGCTGCAGAACATCCACAACTGCTTTTTCAAACAACTCAAGAAATAAATGTTTCATCCACATATCAGCATGCAAATTCTTCCCAAAAGGGGGACTAGTCAAGAGTAAATAATTACTCCTGTAAGAGTTTCATCTGATAAACATCAAGACAAAAGGCTACAAAAGTGAACTTTGTACCATTAACAGTCAGGAGAGAATCCAACTTCCAAAATTACTTGAGTAACTGATACAGGACCCCAAAACTGTGACAATTCTGTAGAGAATGTTTCACAATAGATGTAGTCATCTTTTAGGGATTAGTATTAGCTATAAATTTCTTACCCCCTGAAATCTGGTACAACCGGATTTATACAGCAAAGATGACTTCCTTTGAAGAAGACAGAGATGAAATCACAGCCAATTAAATTGAAGCATCTCTTAAACAATTCTTTTGTTAAGCAGTATGTATTGAAAGAATAAGAATACATTAGAGAAATTAGAAATTATCTTCATAATTTGGCCGTGGCTTCTCTTCTTGTGAGTAATGAGAACAACCCAAGATCACAGATAAAAACCTTAATGTTAGAAGACATCCATACAAGCATTGTATGTAGATAACAAGAAGAGCATATATATGCATATATGACCTAAAGAACAGAGACTGCAGTAAACAAATGTATTTGTAAAGTACGTGAAGTACTTGGGTCTTCTCCAGCATCAAAATCTACTGATTAAACCAAACATAGACTCAAGTCTCTTTTAAAAAAATAACCTTGTTATCACTGAATCCCATACCATCTTGCTAGGCCTTGGCCTATTAATAGAAAAATAATTCTCTTTATGGCTCCCAGATCTAAAGAATCAATTTGATTTCCCATCCTATTACACTCTAAGTTGTTGAAGCTCTGGATCTCCTTTGAGTATGAAACAAAAACACCCAAGAGCTCTGCTCATAACCCTCGCGCTTCCTCTGCCCACAGCGGAATCCACAGCAGTTGCCATTTTGCCTGCTCACAAGATGGCACGCTTGTCTCACTCCAGCTGCACAAATAACTCTGCATCACACTCACAGCACCGGGGATAATTAAAGGTTAGGCACGGAGGTGGCAGCAACACGCTCCCACAGCAGAAAGGGCTCCGGCGGGGCTGCAGGCCTGTCTGCCTGTGCTGGGCTGCCTCAAACACCACCTGGGCCATGACCTGCTGCTTCTCGCTTCCCAAACTCTGCCGTGGGAAACACTGGGGGCTTGGAAGCTGCAAACCCCAGAGGAAAGAAACGTGGCTCCTTAAGCTCCAACTGAACTTTGCCTACATAGAACTCTACTGGCCTCTGAGCTGAAGAACTCGAGTAATTCATGAGTACACTGTAATCTGGGCAACAAACACACACTTGATTAGACTCTAAAATTACTGAAAATTACCATCTCCCTTGCGTCCTTCTAACAGCTTGACATATCAATGCCTAATGTCTCATTATGTTTCAATTTGAATCATGACTGTAAATCACTGGAAATACACAAAAAGAATGAGACATCATATTTGGGTGAAAAAAATGAGGATGCATGAGAGACTGGACATTAGAAACTTTATGAAAATATTAAAATCAGCAACCAAAACATCCTATAAACTGAGAAATGGCAAGACCACTGGAGGTAGTGGAATAAAGACCCCCTGCTACACTCATCACAGGTAGAGTTAAAAGTTGTTCCATTTAAAGAAATATCCTTTTTTCTTTTTTTCCTTTCTTTAAAGACCTATGTGGGTAATAGGAACTTGGAATCTCATTGTAACTGTTGATTTCATTCACATTCACTATAAAAGATCTATCAAAACAGAAGAGATACCACCTTTTATTTCAACTGCAGAAAGAGTGCATAAAGTCAGGGACTTCTGTTTACATGGCAGGTAAGTACACACATTTAATTGCACACTCAGGCCCTTCAAGTTAACCTGTGTCCTTTATACAGGTAACCAGCTGCTAATAATTTTCTGCAGATCCCTGCATTCTGCTCTGAATTCACAACATCACAAGAAAATTTGATCTTTGATCCCAGCAAAATGAAATACATCTTAGGCTGTACTGGAACTGGGGTTCAAGAAGTGAGGAAGTGTCAATGGTTTAGGCATCAAGATGAGCAAAAGGAAGACCACGTGCAAGCTCACACTGCCATAGCAATGCTGTGCAAGCTGGAAACAGTGAAGCCACATGAAAGAATCAGACACTTCTCACTGCCAGTTAAACTGCTTCCTGTAATTATAAATATACAAAGGTTAAAGTAAGAAAATTATTGCAATGCACTGATAGAAAATGAATTCTCAAATACTCAAAAGATTCATCAACAACAGTCTATCAGCATAAGATACTGTGGTAACAGTCAGCATTTCTGAAGCAGACAGCCTGGCACTTTATTTGCTTTGCTACACGAGAAAAATCCAACATCAGATCGTGGGTGCATCCCAACTGTGGGATACTCTTCTGCAGCTCCCAGCTCCAAATGCTCACTCTGGCAACATCCCGAGTGCGCGTCAGAAAATCTGGTTTGGCACCGTTCTCCTCAGCATTTTGGACTCCATCAGTAGAAACTCAAGCGAGCAGACAAAACGCAACATGCGCCATCCAGATCAGAACTGCAGAGTCTGGTCTGCAGGAGACAATCAGCAACTGCTCAGCACTGGCTTATGCTTCCTACAAGCACTCCACCTTTCAGCAATACTGAAGGGACACTTTCTGTTCTAGTTTATAAAGCCATTTTATTCATTATTATTTATTTTTTATTTTTTTGACTCCCTAAATAGAATAGTAGATGATTAAAATAAGAGAGGCAGATCTATGGTTAGGCAAGTAAACATGGTCTCATAATTTCCTTTGCATCCGTAGAAAATCAACATTATACACTAATCACTCCCACTCCTCAACAGCCATATCACAGCTATGTTTACACTGTTTTTGTAACACTCATCAAGAAGTGAGCCTGGCCTTGAGGCCAAATGACAAAGCAGAGACTGAAACTCTTCTACACTATTCTCAAGTCACTTCCTTTCATTTGAACTAGTCCATCGGGGTCTAAAAGTCTTATTTCAAACAGCTGCATCACAGATGAGCTAACAAGACAAATACTCAAGTGTTTATACAGAAAATCCTAAGGAAACTGAATGATAACAAAGTTTTATGATACCTTCAATCTAGAGAAGAACCGAGATATACAGAAAACTACTGAAAATTGTATTGAATGTGGGAATGAAAACTAATAGGGAAGAGTGCAATCTCTGTGAAATAACAATCCTTCACACTTTATAAACAGTGATTGAAGAAGGAAAAAAATAAAGAAAACAACACAGTAGTAGACAACAAATACAAACCAGCCCAAATCACACTTTAAAAGGCATTGTGTCTCAGGAAAAAATTTGAGCATAAACAGGTAATTAATGATGTCACAGATGATACTGCATTAAAAACAACATTTTAAAATGTTCAAGAAAGGTTAATGAAAATTAATGAAGATATGGAAGATGTGGCTCTTTATGAACATGTGAAGTGAAGCTCATTTAGACTAGAAACACAATTGCTAGCAGCAGGTAAACATTAGGGAGGGAAAAGCTTAGGATCCAATTGGCATAAGAACAAATAGACTAGCCATGATTAACTTTGGGCTGAAAATGAGAAGGAAGGGTTTTAACTGACAAAGCAGTGAGGCTATGAAACATCCTTCTACCAGACGCTGTCACGGCAGAAAAACTCTACCTAATTTTAGGATAAAGGTGGGTCACTTCATAAAAAGGATTACATGCTGTGGTTGATGTTCAAAGAGCTACCCATTGCTCACAATTCCCACAGAACTTCAGGACAGCATACACAAATCCATTTTTCAGGGTATGCACAGCCTTACCACTATTCCTTAAGAATGTACATGCCAAGGGCACTGTTTCCTCAAAAGCAGTTGGGGCAAAAGTTAATTCTTTCTCTCTATCATTTTTGTTTATATATTTTTATTTTCATAGTGACCTTCTGCATCCCTTTTAAGGCCAACAGCTTTAAAAACATACTATCTTCTGCATTCAAACTAAACACAAGCTATGTGTTACTTACTTGGGCAGCAGGAATTTACTATAACACTAGAAACCTTTTGTGAAAAAAGCCATGCTTTCTATCTACTGTCTTACCAGTCACTTGTATGTCTGACTGTGCCATATTTCAAGCAGCCGTTGTACATTCTTTTTGTATTTTGAAGGCAGTTTAGAAATTAAAAATGCAATGAGAAGGCAGTTCTCAAGCCCTCTACACAGATTTCACAAAAGACACACCCAGAGTTGCCAGCACTGGTTTGCCAGAAGAATCTAACAGAGCTACATTTAAAAGTGGGGAAAAAATATGGGTAAAGTTATTTTCAGCAAATTGTGCACAAAGTCTGAGTAGGACAGCAGTCTACAGATAGAATCTGTAGAGATCTGATAGAAACTGATAGATCAAGTTCGGGCATTTTGAGACTACACCTTTCTGGTCATCCAAAAAAAAAGCTTTTTTAAAATTTTGTTTTGTAACACAAAACATTAAAAGTCTGGATGTTACAGTTTTCAACTGAACTTAATCTCTTTGGATGAAACTAAACAGATAATGGGTGATGTCTGCTGCTCTCTCTACTGAAGAAAATAAACCTTTTGCTCCAATTCAAAGGGGAAAGAATATTACCTGTCTCCCTGCTCCTTGAAACTACCACATCTCTCTAGATTGTTGCAACACCCCTGTTCTCACATAATCCACAATGCCAAAACCAAGATGGCTACACAGAGAAGCCTGATGTGGTCAAACTGACCAATGCAACTCTCAGAATTCCTAAAAAGCTTTTTATGGGGTTCATTTGGGCCTGACCAACCTTCACATATTATTTTGGTTTAGCTGTGTAAATACCAGGCCATTTGTTCCAAGTTTCTTCTTCTTCTACACTAGCACAACATATTAATATTGTTTTTTTTTCTTTCTGCTGCACTCAAATGCATTTAAACATGTATTTATTTATTTGTTTGTTTGTTTATTTATTTATTTGCAGTACGTACTGTCTGCTAGAACAAGGGCTCTTAGATAATCATTGATTTGGCAGTCCCTTCCAGCATTTTGTTTCTGCCTGACACAATACATGATGGTCCTTTTGCCCTTTAAATATAGTGACTTTTTGCTTCTGCTTGTGACAAAATGCAAATACTTAAGATTTCCACCACCAAGCACACAGAGGAGAAGGTAACTCTGACAAAGTTCAAAGGAAAACTTGGTTACATTTCTCATCAGGAGCAGAGCTGTCACTGAGTCAAGGGCAGGGTGCCACGGGCAGATCCAGGATCCAGGATCCAGAATCCAAATGTGCAATTTTATGATGGGTTAAGCCCTTCTGGACCTGAAGGGACGCTGCCCAGCCCTTCACCACTGTCTGTGGGCTCAGGCCCTGCCCTCTCCCTGCACCCACACTGGCCAAAAATGCCCTGCTCACACCCCAGGGCTGGCAGGGGGCCAGTCAGAGTGTGCCTTTCAGAGGAACTCAGGCTTGGATTAAAGGCGCTCACTTCTCTTTTGGATAGCCCAGCTCCCATCTCCTTCTCTGCCTTTGCAAACTCAACCAGCACTGGAACCATCTCTAGGAACAAGCCAGGAAAGGGTCACAACACCTGAAAAGCCTCCAAACCTAAGCAGTACCTACTCCCCACCCAGAAGGACGACAGGACAGGTGACCATACTATAGGTCCTGGGGCAGGTGCCACACTCCTGGCCTGGCTGATGGCTTCTGCACACTTGCAGCCCACCTTGCCAGCACACAGGGACTACAAAGTCATTCCTGACAGAGCAGAGGAACAAAAATAAGCCAGGCCTTGAAGGAACTGTTAAAATGTCTCTTTTAAAGAAGAGAGGGGGAAAAGGAGATTTCAGGAGAAACTAATCTTTATGCAGCAGGAAATATAAGTGCTGTCTTCAGAAAAGTTAAAGCATTATTGCAAGCAAACTGATTCATTAAGATACATACAGAGGAAGATTATAATGCTCTCCTTGTCATTAAAATGCTTTGAAACTACAGTTCTCTCAGCTGCACTACTGATACTCAGAGTTTATATTACCCAGCAGAAGCTACGCTCTAGCTAGAATTTGGTGCACTGTGTTACACAGGAGTTCACACTAGAAAAGCAGTTACTAGTTCGCAATGACTATAAACATGTTTAAAATGCACAAAAAACCAACCATACCATACAGAAACCAGATGGAAGGGTGATGAACTGGTCCAAAGAGGTAAATTCCTCTTCTATCCAGGAACCTCCTTTGCTAAGTGAGAATCCTATCTTTGGAATATTTTTCTACCAAATAAAAAGACTGCTTAAATGCTGGAAGCCTAATCAATTTTTTGTTTCCTTATGTCCACATATGAATGCTAAAGAAGAGCACTATTAGAATTAAACTGTATATTTATATTTACCTTTTTACCTGGTAGAAATGAGTTTTATTTCAGTGAAATTAAGGTCTGGCATATTTTGATGACTTTACGTAAGCCCTTATTAAATATAGCAAAATTCAGGCTGCAAAACCCAGTGGAATTGGCACAATCAAATTTCTACGTGATTTATCAGCTTCACTGTCACAGTAACTAACTTGGTGCATTTCTCTGCTTGGTTCTCTCTGTAAGCTGTCAGGAGAAGTCACTCCATCAAACAGAAATGTAACACTATTTTTATTGCTTATCTTTTTTGCCTTGGGTTACATCAGTAAGTCATCTCCCTCTGTCAACTTGACAAGAGTCTTTTTCGTGTTGACCTTAAAAGGACGCAGCTGTGACAACTTCGGTTTGGGTTGGTTTTTTTTTTGGGTTTTTTTGTCAGGTTGGTTTTTCTTCTGATAACAGTTCTCAGCTAAATACTTGTTATTGATAGTCCTGGATCTTCATCTGGCACTGTTTTCTACCCCATGAGCAGACTGAGCACAAAGCACTGTACACTCAGCCCCACAGTATCTTCCAGCCCTTATCGCAAGAGGCACTGGAGAAGTCGGAGGTAGATACTATTCCAGAAAAGCCATGATTAATTACAAGAGGTCTTCCAGATTTGATCTTATTTTCTTAATGCTCTGTAATTAATTAATATAAACGTACATCCTTATTTCCACAGCCTTTGCTCAGGATATTAAGAACTCCAATCCCTGGACTCAATCCCCCCTGGCATTTTCTCTTGTGTTACATAAGTAACTGTGGCTGACTCTCTCCAAGTCCCAGCATTTGAAGATCAGGATGAAAAATCTGCTCAGGATTTTAGACTAAGGTAGGAAGAATATACTATGAACTACTGTGAACTTCTCTTATTACAATACCCCAGCTAGGGGATATCTGGAAAATACAAAATCTGAAAACAACACTTCTGTTTCTGCCATGCACCATACAATAAATGCAACAGAGTGCTGATTTAAAGAAATAATATGATTTTGTGCCAAATACCTCAGAAAGTAAACAAGTGCACAACATATTTCAAATTCAATGCACTATTTGCACTGATGGTTACTTATATTAATCCAAATTTTAATCACAGCAACTCACACATCACTAGTTTTAACTGTGATTGAAACCGGCAGGCCAAAACCATCAACGTACACATACAATGAGGTTAAAAGAAATTACATATGTTTTCACAGTATTTCTGAAAAGTGAGAACTCAGGAAATAATTATTGAAAGGTAGTAGTTTTATCAAAAGAAGGAGTCTTTCTCTGGATATGGACTTGTGTGCATTGTAGCTATATGCTCTTAATCAAACACACAGCTCAACATCATCTTTTGTGTTTACATATAGTTTTATGTTGATACATAGTACAGATTTCATTCCATGTTTTGTATTTACTACGTAAGAAAGTTTCTTTATGGTTTATGAAAGCTGGAATTAGTATATACTAGGAATCATTAAAAATCTCTTTAAAGTATTGCTCATCAATTCAATGATGCCTGAGGTATGCAGGAAGGGGGGAAAAAAGACATTTACAAAACCTGTTTTGCATTAAAACTAATTTAAACGAAGAATTATGCGTGAGTTGATCAGTGTGCATTGTTCATCCAGTTGTTTTGATTTATCACCTCTAGAGGTAACAAAGCTCATTACCGCACACTTTATTTTCATCCATACTGTGAAAAAGGAAAATAAGTTTTCTGTTGCCTTTCTTTTTATTGTTTCTGATAATCTTAGTTTGAAAGTGAGAGTCACTGAGCAGAATGTAAAACGGAGAACACAGTATCACTGCACCAGCACAGGAAGCCTCTGGCAGAAGTCAATTCCATCACTTCCACAAACCAGTCCCAGGTGTTTAGATAGCCATTTCCACCAGGACTGTGGTGTGACATTACTTAAACCTTTGGCAGCAAATAGTTAAATAAACACAATCAGTACATAAAGCTGTGTAGACTTACACCTTAACACTAATCAAAATCTGAAAGTCCTATTTTAAAAGATATATATTTAACTCTGCTTTTTTAAATGCGCATTTCTCTATTTTAAAGAAAAGCTTTTTTTGTCCCAAAGCATTAATTATTGCATACCTTGGTTATTCATATTAGATTAGTTAGGAGTCCAGCAACTGTTTTAATATATACTGCAGTAGTTTCATATAACATCTTTCAGGATAGAAATATGCTTTAATATACTATAAATTAAAAATCAAACCACATACATGATGCTACCAGTTTTGCTATGCTCCTGCAAGTATCTGCAACATCAGACTATTATGTGCAAGATGATCACAGAAGAGAAAAACCTAACTGGCAGAATTCTCAATGGGCCTAAACCAGAACAAAAAAAGTGTACTTAATTTAGGAGCTGAAAGTCTGTCTTTAGTTTGGAACATAGAGCACATCACACCATGTAATTTTATAAAAATCAAATAACTTTGCAAATCACTTCAAATATTTCCTTTCTCAATGGGTTTAATCATATTTGAAAGGAGAGAAAAAAATTACAGGATTAAATGAAAGCAAAATGTAATGATCTAGGACTCTTAATTCTCCTGAATGAACATTCCTAAATTTTTGGATCGTGGACCACTGTCAAACTTCAAACATAACAGGGAACCACTATGTAGCCTTCACACCAAACTTTTAATTAAAACCTCTAAATGGATGATATGATACTGCAGATCAGTATCATACCGTGATTATATGTGTCTGCAGACCACAATCTGGAAACAAATATATTAAAGGATTAATTTTCCAAAAGGGAATGCTAGTCCCTGGGCTTCTTGGCATACTCATTTTACAGAGTGAGATATTACACAGTATCTTAGCATGCAAAGTTCTTAGGGCCTCCATTCTATGGGTTTTTAATAGTACAAGTGTGATATACCAATTTAAGACAGGATTTTTAAATGAAATATCACAAGTCAATTCCAGGATTATTAAATTTTAAAAATTATTTCTCCTGGTATCTCCCTTTCAATCTAGACTGTCGGGTTTCAATGTTTTTTTCCATGCAAAATGTCTGGACTTACATCCTCCTTCCAATAAAGTACCCATAAAATGTGGTCAACAAAGTGATTTCCAAAGATGTCCCTGAAAAGGACAGCCTATGAACAGCAAAAGTTGTACTTGCTCCAGGCTTATCACTACAGAATGTGGAGTAGAATTTTGGAATTTAAATATATATACATACACATATATTACTTTTATCATATATATATATACAGTATAAAAAAATGCTTCATGCATATATGCATATATAAGAGCATTTTGAAGGAAGGAGAAAACCAGAAAGAGACTATATCCGTTCTAATGGGTTTCTCTGAGTTTATTGGGGAAGGGGCGTGGGGAGAGAGGAAAAGAGAGAGAAAGGGAGAGAGGATTGTCCTGGAGCTGGAGCGTGACAAGCGTGACTGCTGTTTTCTGCCCAGCGCTCAGTGACAGCGCGGGGAGAAGAGTGGTTAATCACCGCGTTCTGGGAACCGGGCAGAGAGAGAGGGAGCAACTGCTTTCCGCAACACTTCCTGCGATAAGGGAGCCAGCGCTGGCACACGGACACGGACACACGCGAGAGGCGGCTGCGCGGCGCAGCGCTTCATGCGCCTGCAAACGTGACCCGCGGCCCCGACACACGGGCACGGCCCGCGCCTGCAGCTCCGGCCGAGCGCTGCGGCGGCTGCCGGGGCCGGGCGGGACGGGGAAGCCCCGCTCCGCGCCGGGCACAGCCCCGGGCCCGCCCCGCGCCCGCCGCCCGCTGATGCTCGTTCGCGACGCGCACCCAGAGAGCTTCAGCGCGGAACAAAGGCTGCCGGACTGACGCCGCAGCACAGCTGGGCTTCTATTTATTTTATTTTATTTTTATTTTTAAGGGCGATTCCAAGAAAACTTTCGTCGCTCGAAGTCAGCGCGGTACCCGCCGCCCATTCCCTGAGCAGTGTTATTAAGCCTTGAAAAGACTTGCAAAGAAAGTAAACAAGGCAGGGGAGGCAGGACAGGCATTAAGGCCAACACGTCCCGTATCGTCCAATAACTTCCCCTTACATGCCCAGTACAATGCGGGTTTGCTGATCACAGCTTTTCCACTGTACCAGAGCCAAGAGCAGGCAATTACTTACACTTATGTAGACTTTTATAAGAGATAACAGTTATCTCTATTGAAAGGCACAAGTTGAGGGGGGCGGGGGGGGGGGGTCCTTACTTTTTTTTTTTTTTTAATTGTCTTTCATTGCCAAAACGGTTCAAAAATACGCAAAAGGGTTTCTGTGCGGGGCACTGGCTCCCCCGGCCCTCCGTGGAGCCCCGGATAGAGCAGAGCAGAGCAGAGCAGCAGCTCCACGCTCCGCCGAGGAGCGCTTCATCCAGGCCTGGATGGAAAAGCCCTGGCAGAAACCAGCCCAGCGAGCGGGCAACGCCCAGCGGAGGGTCCCGAAGCCCCCAACCCGGCAGCTCGGGGCAGCCAGCGCTGGGCTGGGCACGACGGGGCCGGGCACGGCCGCGCTGGGCGGGACGCGCCTCCCGGGCAGGGGCACGTCCCGTCCCGCGGCGCCCCGGCTGATCCCGGCCCACGGGACCCAGGTAAAGTCAGCTGTGTTGGGCGCTGCTGCCCGTACCAGCCACGTCCCCCTGGTCAAGATAAAGGCAGGAGCGATCTCCGCATTTTTGATGCAAATGAGATGAAGCCCGCAGGCTCTCAGCAAATTGCCAATGCATTGGGGATGCCACTGCTCTTTAGCTTTGTTTCCGCATGTGCTGAAAGTTGATGAGTGCTGCTTGTGTCTTCCTCCCCACCACCACAGGACACAGCACAGATATACGAAGTAGAAAAACCGACGTTCCACTAGCACTTAGAGACCAGACTGCCGCTGCCGGCATCTTCAGATGTATCAGTACTTCTACCAGTGCCATTTCACTGGTATTCTGAAATTCATGTTGGATAATCGTAACTCAGAGCCAGAGTATCTCTGAGCAAAAGGAGAATATACTGCATTTATGGAGTTACCATCTCTGCATTCACATTTTAAGCAGAACTATCTGATCCTTATACATTCGAGGGAAAGGATTTCAGCACAGAACATCTATCTGTGTTTATAAACCAGGGGCATTTTACATGCCGCAAAAGTACTACATGATGGCAAATGAAAGAAGGTTCCATTGCCTTAGTATGAACTCACCACAGGTATACTTAAAACAGATATTAAAGACATGATTCACTGTAATAAAGACACCCCAAACAACTATTTAAAGTGATTCAAAATAGAACATTTGGGGGTGGGGAGGTGATGATACAGTGCACTCTACTTCTCCCCTCCCCAAAAAATACAAGATCCAATAACAATGACAAATAAATAATAATAATGATAATGGCACATATTTATACTTTATGCAGAAGTCCAGCAGGGTTCTTAAGATTAGTCTCGCTTTCAGTTTCACTCAGCACTGAACTAGTCAGCTTTGCGTTAAAGAGGTGTGGAGTGTTACTTAGGAGTTACAGAAAGTACATCGGCATGTTAAAGAAAAACAGAAAAAACAGTGTCATAACCCATACAGGGAAATGATGGCTAAAACAGAAGATAGGATTCTCACACATCACTCAACACATCTTTTCCTCCCCAAATGCACAACAGACATAGGAACAGGAGCTTCAAATACTTACTAAACTTATGCAGAGAAATAAATGGGTATCAGTTGCATGACTTAAAAGAGTCAGAGGAAAAAGAAGGAGCAAATTTTTCATGGAAGCCTTGAATCATATAAGCTGCTCATTTGCCTCATTCATGTCCTCCTCCTTTCACTGCAATTCAGGGTGAAGAAGGCAGCCTAAACAATATTCATCTTAGAAATCCAAAACATTGCAGAGACCACACTGCAGCAACAGATCTGCTTCACATGCACTGACGTACCTCCTCAACATCTGAAAGAAATTCCAGCTCCAGTCAACCCATAAGAGACATGTTGCCTGACTGTACCTTGATGGTATTGTTTATGAAGATGGTGATTTACACACTCATAATGATTTAAGCAGCTACTTTGCATACATTACAGAGAGAACCTGAAACATGTGACCTGCTTCACAGGGCAGGATTATACCTCTGTTCTTGTTGTGTCATGTGCAACCACATTATTTAGTAGTTAAAGGCAAGCGAGCACTCTGGTATTCTATTGTCCTCAGCATGTATGCAGCGCCAGAGCTTCAGCATGCCTCTGAAACCAAAGGTGAGCTTCCCAACTTCTAAAGATAGACAGGTAAATAAATGATATAGTTGTCAAAGGGGCTCAGTCAAACCTACCACATGGTTCTGCCCACTCAGGATTACAACGTTTGCTGACAGACTTTTTAGGACAGGAAATCTTTAATGGTGTTAATAAATTTGCAACAATGATCATATTCTTAGGGACTACTCCAATACAATCTTTCATTAGCACTCACACTAGCTCTCACAAAGTACTGAGAATATATGCATGATCATCAGAAGATACGAATAAACAATAAAAACTTAAATCCTTTTTTCTGATGTTGTTCTCAAGAAAAAAACAAAAACTTTTCAGAAAAATAGAAATTAACATCTGAAGAACCGCTGGACTCTGCCTTTCGGCTCCTTCATAATTTTTAGTTGTTTTTATTGATCCATACACTTCTTATGCACAACTCCATTACTGCTTTGATAATTAAAAGATAATTAAATACAAGACAGAGCATGTATCAAGCTGGAGAATCACTTAGCAAGTGAACTGTTGTGCTGAAAAGTGGAATTCTTTCTGTCACTCACGGTGCAGTGATACATCAGTAACAGATGCCACGGGAGCTATTTTGGGGATGATCCAGTGGCTTACTGGAGCCACAGAACACAGCAGAAAAGCATAAGGTTCAGAATTCAAGGGAAGTCCTGCCACAAGGGCCTTCACACTTTGCAAATACATAAAACAAGAGCAAATTCACACAGGTTTACATCAGCTTCAGAGCAAGCACAGCATTTC
The DNA here is from genome assembly GCF_035770615.1 of Melospiza melodia melodia. NCBI lineage: Eukaryota > Metazoa > Chordata > Aves > Passeriformes > Passerellidae > Melospiza > Melospiza melodia. The sequence goes on along the minus strand of NC_086194.1, from coordinate 157,859,943 downwards.
CCACATAGTATGCAATAAAAGATATCAAAGTCTGACTTTTTTTGATTTAAGAAAGGAAGACTGATGGGTTAAAGGGGAGGTATCTTAGCAGCACCAAGAGTGAAGGCACCAAAGCTCTGATCACAGCTTTGCCACTGGCTCACTAACACTGCAGTTATTTAGGTTCCCTGTGCCCTGGCTCACCCATCAGTACAATGGGTATAATACTTCATCCTGTCCTTAAGAGGCAATTAATGCTTGTAAACTACTCTGGGAACCTTGATTAAAATGCGCTGCAGCTTTGCGATAAGTATTCCCTCTGAAAGAGCACACAAGCTGGGTTTTGAGGGTGGGAAGTACTACCTGACTGCTGCAAAAGAAAAATAATCATTCTGAACGAGATGTATGTGCCTGACCTATGCACATGTGTAGGTGGATCCCCCAAGTATTTTTCTTTCTCCTTTTTTCTGTTACTATGTGTGTATTGCAAAGAGAGGAGCAGTGAGAACAGATAATTATAAAGCTTTTGAAAAGCCCTGGTATTTTCACCAGAGGATCACAGTAGGTCGTCTTCAAGAATTCTGATGCAGAACTCTATGTAATTAAAAACATAATTATTTGTAATACTCCTCAAACCCTGTTTTCATTAAGGAGAGGAGGGGAAAAAAAGACAGATCACTTTAAATATGAATGCTTTATGAATAAAGAAATTTTTTTTAAATTGATGAGCATTCATTTTCCCATACAGTCACATAAAGTCTGAGTAGTTCATGTAAAACATAATTATCAACGTTTTAAACCACATTTTCCCCTTGAAAATAAATAAATAAGGATGCCAAAATCTTTTTTGTTCATTAAGAGTCAGATCCAGCAGAAAACATCTGCAGACTTCTAGACCAAGCAAGCCCTGGAAGGCCATGGTACTGGCTGCACCTCGTGCCAACCTCAAAAATTTGGCTGGTTCAGAAAGATTTAAACAAAACAAAAAAAGCCCTGCAGCTTTACATGTCTGGGAATTGTGGAACTGCGTTAGGTTTATGAATAAAGAACAGGGGTGAGAAAAAAAAACAACTCCTTTTAAAAAGGAGATCCCTCTCTCCCTCCTGCCCTCCAGCACTCTGGGCGCTAGACAGGAGCTCCTCTCCCTCCCCAGGGACACCATGGACATCAGCAGTTGCAGCCCAAAGCGTGGGTTCCACCTGCACACCCTGCTCTAGAGGGGATGGGGGCCCCAAATCCAGCACTCACCCCCACCTGGCACACTCAGCAGGCGCCCAAGCAGCCAGCTCCCAGCCATGCTCCCAGACGTGCAGGAGCTGCCACTGGAAACCCAAAGGAGCGTCCCCGGGATGGGAGCCAGCCTGAGCTGTTCAAAGGACACTGCAGGGCCAGCAGAGAGGGGCAGGCTCAGCTCAGGGTGAAGAGCCACCCTTGCAAAGGTGGCCAGGGGACACTGTGCACCAGCAGCCTCTCTAGCCCTGGGAGCAGCCCAGGATTTCTGCCACGGGCTTGAAGACGCTCCAAGGTGCAGCGGAGGGAAGGAGCCTCAGCTACCGCAGGCAACCAGCAACTCATATTTAGATTTCAGGCTACCCTGAATATGTGTGTGCAAACACCAGAGGGGACATGATGGCATTGCCAGGGCTGTTTGATGAAATAAAGGAAAAGTTTAGGATGAGGGCCCTGCTACAGCAGGTTCTTTAATTTAATGAAAATTAAAGAACCCGCTGCTAGTGTAGTTGTCACATATTCAGACTTTTTATAGAAATAATGGCCTTTTCTGACTAGTTCTTCACTACATCTCTCTCTGGGAAGCCAAGAAAGCTCCCAATTATTGATGTCACACCTTATCTTCTGCCCTATTCGGAGGACCAGCCGACATTTCAGACTGAAACCCAGCTCATCTTGTGCAGCTAGCCCTATGCAGGGAAATGGACTGGGCAGGTATGAAAAGACCGAGTAACAGTACGCCCATGTGTTCTGCTTAAAGCTATCCCAGAATTTTGGTTTTGCTAGTGTTCATTTTATAGACACCTCCTCAAGAGGAACAGCAGCTGTAGTATGCTGCCTGGGTTAGCAAGAAGTGATACACACAGAGATATATACTGGATATGTATTAGGAGAGCACAGAGGGACTCTGTGCGATGACCGTGTAACTGCAGACACTCTGCAGGTGTGTATTTACAATCCTATTTATATAGTGCTGAAAGTGGACTGCATTAATATACAGTGTGCATGATTCACCGTCATTAGTTCTGCCTTCCAATAATGTGGACCCTAAGATAAATAATATCGCTAGAGCCTCTCTCATACAATAAACAGACTTGTTAGTTTAGTTATATACACAAAATTTCCAACTGCAATCAGAGATTCTTTTTAAATTATTAAAAGTTCTTCAAGTGAAACCCTTGTTTGAGTTGAAATGAGCCAGCGGACATAAAAAACCAAGAGGAGCCAAGACTTGTCTTTAAAATGAAGAATAAATTTGGTATCTTAAATAAACAGTATTATTCTAAACATGGTCTACAATAAACCATGTATTTTAACAAGAGCAGATACAAAATATCATCATATTTATCATCAGAGCTTTATATACCTGTTGGATTACTCCTTTCAAAGCCTTAAGAAATGTAACAGTGTCTTTGAATTAAAATGCACTTTCTTTATGCTAAATCTGTGAAAGTTCTCCTGTGGGAAACACTGAATTCTACATTAATTTTTTTTTATTAAAAAAAAAAGCTTACACAGCCTCAGAAAAAAATAACCAAGTGGCAAAAATCCCAACTTTGTCCATTCAGCCTTTGATTCTGTCTTTGCCTTAATAAAATTGTTGACAGAAATTAAGCTAATCTTCGCAACAACTTTTTCATCTTTCTGTAAAACCAAGGAGTTTAACTAGCTGTAGTTCCATCCACCCTGACATGCAGCTTGCTATAAAGATGAGATCCTTGTCAATTTTTTGTCCACGTCTAACATTTAAGGAAAAAAAAATAAAAAATAAAATCCATTTAAACTCTAAATTTTGGCTACAAAACATCTCAGTAAGACACCAAGATACTGTCTCTCACAAATCAAAACAGTAGCAGTAGTACCATCTGCAAACTCAGAATTAAAGAGCCAGCATTTTCTATACAACTGTAAAAAGTATTTTTAAAATGCTTTTTAAAAAACATTTTGCTCATTCTATAGCATGAGCACTGAAGGCTATAAATAACTGGATCAGAAAGTAAATTCACCATATACCAGAATGGCTCCTGAGGTAACTCCATAAAAGCTGAAGCGCTTGCTGCTAGTAGTTAATGGGATAGCCCAGCTCCAAGTCAGAAAGAGCAAAATATGTCTTTTTCATTAAGAGTAGGGAGGGAAGCTATAAAAGGTACACAATTAGTTAGCTTTGCAGTGATTAATTCAACAACTGCAAAGCCAAAAACAACTTTAGGCACTTAACCATGAAACTGTCAGGTCTCTATGCTTGACGATAAAGCGTCTATAAAGTAAACATTAACTTCTGTGTTTTTTCTACGTGCATATTCCATCATGAGAAGATCATTACCAAAAAATCACCAGGCAAGCTCAGCAGAGGCTTCCTATACCTTATTCCCCCTAACAAAGAGGTAAGATGTGCCCTTTCTTTTCCTTACTGCCAGCTCCAGTAAGACAGTTCATACTGTTCCCTAAAACCTGACAGAAGGGACTGAAAATCAGATTGAAAATCTCTTCCCCAAGGAGGGGATGAGTTCATAGCAATAAGGGAGCTTTAACGATGAGGGGACCCCTATACTAAACACATCCTATCCATATCAAGGCAAAAGCAGGCAGCAGCTCTTCCTCAGACCAACTCTCCCAAGGAAGCAAATGAAAGCTCTGCACAAGTAAGGAATGCAAAAGTGTAAACTTTATCATCTCTTTTAAATAAACTCCAAAACTGAATAACTATCAAACAAATTGAAAAAGACCAGGAAGGTTACAAATTAAAATAAGAAATCAACATATTTCTCTGACCTGCAAATATTTAATTCAAGCACATTCTTCTTCCAAACAAGATGCCTGTGAGTGTTTTGATGGCTGCTCATAATCAAATGTGTCACTTGCAAAATTACAGTGTTCGAGAAGGGTACTGGGCAACGAAAAATGGTTTTTGCTAGAAGTATGTCACAAGCACATCTTTTAGTTACCTCAGAATTGCACAGGACTTCGCTTCATTCCTTTGCACTGGCTGCATGCGGGTTGCTTCACAGAAATGTAACTGCAGTAATCTGCTTGACAGTAAACAGTAATCAGTAAATACTATTTACTGAGCAGATACGTGTCCCTGCTACTCCTTCACTTTACCTATCCTCCGTCTCCGTCTTCCACTCTCAATCCCCTTGCTCTCAGAAATGTTAGAGGGGGAAATAAATAAATACAGGTAGTGAAACAGCGAAATCCCATAGCTGGCAAGGTTTTCCTCTCTGAATGGACAAATTCTTAACTCCATGCAGCTCCAGACATTGAATGATTAGATCCTAACCAGGGAAAACACAGGAAAATGGTAATAAATATTGCATGGTAATCCACAGGAACTTTGGTCCCAATGTGATTTTTCTACAGTCCTACGAAAAAACAGCATTACAACATCCATAATCTCAGCTCGTATATCAGAGCACTCTCTCCATTCTCCTTGCCCTTTCTTCTTTCATGTAGTGTATTTCCTAAGAAAATGCAGTTTTTCTGCAAAAGTGAAGTCAATGCAGTCCCATTCCAGACTGAAAGCAGCACAGCAAATCTGTGAAAACTAACACAGACCATCACACTGCACAGATACAGGTGAGGAGTGAAGGGTTTACGGCAGCATTACCCTGGTAGGGACTAATCTGAAATTCCTTCTGACAAAAGAAGTAACAGTCTGCTGGAGAGAAAAAATAAATTATTTGTATTCAAGTGCAGTAAGAGCACTTCATGTCATAGTGGATTTTACAGTATCTTCATTCTCTTTCTATTCAGGCATATGTCTTTTTAGTGATAAATTCTGAAGACCCAAGAAGGTAAAACTTGCAATCCATGAGTCTCATTCACCCAATTAAAATAAATTCCACAGCTGCTGTTTCTTTCTCTCTCTATTTTTTAAGCTTCTTGCCACCGTCAACTAGCCACTGTCATGCACCACTATAGATACAAAAATCTTTTAAAATGTCAGCTTTTCAGATGCTTGATTTTATCCTATTCAGGTAAAATGTTTTGCAGTGTAAAGTTCAGCAGAGCTGCCAGGTCATCTTTCTTAGTAAAGATTTTCATATGAGCAAATAAAAACTGAGGAACGACTGAAGAAAAAAAATCCTAGACAAACGATTTTAAATGTTTCTTAGATAATGCAGTACCACAACAAATCTCCAAGGAAAGTTAAGCTGAGACTGCCATGAACACCAAATAAATCTGCACCACTGGGATATTTAAGGTCCAATAAATCTTATTTTCCAGTGTTTTAAAACTCCAGAAGATACTTTTGCGGCTCTAGACTCTGTCTGCCTACAAGCTATCAACTGAGACCTGCCATTTGTAAGAAATATTTTCAGAATATACTCATGTTTGTTGAGCTACCAAATTATGAAAACTTTTATTAAAGAAAGAAGAAACCACAAACACACATATACATACATAAAAACCAACCAAACAAGTTATTTTCTTCTGTTTGTATGAAAGTGCTCAAGAAAGTTGGTCAAAAATGCCCATATTTCCAATTCAAATTATTATTATTTTTTTAACTATCTTTTGTTGCAGTTAAAAATATAAAGCCAACAACTAATTGCAAAAAAATAAAATGCAAAGCAGTAAAACTCCTCACACAAGAGCCAAGGGTTAACATCAACCTAAGAAATCACACATTGAGCAATTTAATTGATATTGTTAAAAAAATACTAACTGCTGAAAAAAAATCAGATGTTATAAAAAATATTTTATGTACTATGCTGCAACTTTCTGCAATCTGGTTATACCAAAAGCACATTTTTTGGATTACGAAAGTCACTGCTTCCCTTGGCGTGACAAAAACACCCTGATGGCATGGCATGCAACCTTGCGAGGGCATTAGAGCCTGCTTCCATAGAGATGTACCTGTCACACCAGACCTTCGGTCCCTATTTCTACACAGCTGTCCTCCACTGCCACCTCTACAAGCCTTTCAGAGACAAGTTGGTGAGGACAAGATAAAAACACGCCCGTGAAGCCAGTGAGAAGCAGCAGGGCACATAAGCAGGTGCATTTCCTACTTTTACTTTTCATTCCCCTCTGGGAAATGAACTGTTTTCCAACCACAAGAATCACTTTTAAAGGTGACAGACCAACTGTGGTCCTGTTGAAGGGCAGCTTCATGCAGTGAAATACTCCTTTGACCATCCTGAGTGGGGCAACAGAAAAGGTGGCGCCTTACAAAATATTGTTACTGTGTCCTTAGTCCAGCGAAGTGCCGTAAAGTACCAAACTCTAGTAAGTGTAACATGAAGTCCTAAAAATCACAGTTCCCCCTCGGCAAGCTGCAACAGTTAGAGGTTGCCCAATGAGGACTGGATCTTACTCTAGATGAAGCTACAAGAAGTTTTGTCCCTTCCAAGTACAGGGAGAGATCAGAACCATAATCAGAGGGATTAATCAATCTTTGGTAGTATCTAAGTTTCTGCCAGGTTGACAAACAAAGCAGGTTAGATTCACTTTTCCAAAAATTTGCCAAAAAACCCCCCATCATAAACATTAAAAAAAAAATCATCAAGTTACGCTAAACTTTGTTTTTCTGCTAGCAAACCTTGTGTCACAAACAACTGAAAGACAGTGATGCAAAATGGATTCTTGCCTAGATTTGTAAATTTTTCCAGGAGTTGTAATATCCTGCATTTGATGACATCATGAAACTAGTAAGTAAAAGTTGATTTTCAATTTGTTCTACTTTTCCCTCATTAGTGTCTGTGTCAGAAACAGAATAAGAACCCTCATTAAGTCACATTAAATTCTTTAAACTCATTAAGGGCTCAGAGAAAGAACAATACAAACACTGGTGTTTTTGTAAAAAAATTATGCAACACAGATGGACTTCCATGTCCATGTATTTTTAGAATGGATGTATGTGCGCAGGGCAGCCGACGGGAGCGATCTGCATGAGGGAGAAACAGAGTAGCAGGGGCAGAGCACACCTCACATGTGACAGAATGACACCGAGACAGAAATGAATAATGCACAATCACTTCTGACCTGATATTGATGAGGCACTTCACACTTTGTATCCTGAATTCTGGCAGAGCTGCAGTCAGTGCCATACTCCACACAACTTTTTAACTAACGATTCTTTGGGACTTTCTACAGGGAAAAGACAACCTTGAGGGCCACACAGCCAGCAGCAATCAAGTGGCAATCACATTTTTTGTCCACAGACTACTTTGATTGCAGCTGCTGTAGCCTAACATACTATCTGATTGCAGTTGAAGATACATCTACTAGTCATGCATATGGACTTACACGTAAGATACAGGTGTGTGCAGAGTTTCAACAGTCTTGGAGAATATCTCTGGGTGTGCAAAGGGTGGGTATTTGTTAGAAGATTTATTGTAGCTGAATGACTCAGATATATATGATGTTGATAACTTCTGATCTTACCCCCCATAAGACTGGAAATATGAGCTCAATGCCACAAAATTATTTACATGCCTACAGTATGCTCAAACAACCATTACAGGATTAATTTAATCCATTACATTATTTTTTTTTCATGATAGACATAACATGCAAATAGGAGTTTAGTTCTAAAGAAAACTCCAGATCTGAGGAACGTAAAAGGAGACTAATTGGATGGCATAAATTTCAGATGGCTGTAGGAGGCCACAGAAAGAAAACAGTATATACAGTAGATAGGAGACATGAGTTAATGTTTCCTCCTTCCGACCACTGTAACAGCAGAAATGAGAGGTGGGAATTTCACTGAGAGCCCCCCGATTTCAGCCTCCAGAGCTGGGTGCCTGGGCAGCATGGGCAGGCAGCCTCTGTAAACAGCTCTCCTCTCCCATTGCTCCAGCAGAGGCAGATACTGTTTACCTGCAAGGCACATGGTAAGGCTAATCTATTTTCATAAGCTTTTCCCTCAGCTATTTGGGGCAAGGTGTAGTTTATTAATTTTGTGTGTGCATGTGTGTCCATATCTATCCATGCAGGAGGAAAAGGCTCAGCAATGATGAACGCGTATTGCATTTTTGGTTTGTGCTCTGTAACTGCAGCTGGCCAACGTCTGCTGAGTGTATTTAATACACCTAACACTGAGAACTCTACATAGAAAAGCAAACTATGTTCAAGTTCAGAAAGTGGACTTATCTTTCTTTCATTAACTGAATTCATGAAGCAAAGTTTCACCTGCATAATTAGTTTTTATGTTACACATCTCACAGCTTCTGCCTGAAGAGTGGTGTGTGAGAAAGTCAAGAAGACTCATATGTTGGAAACACTGAAACCCTTCACCCCCAAAGAAAATTACTTTATCCTAACTCATTTAACTTTCATTAAACCACATCAGAATATAGGAATTTTAGGCACTACTTAACTTCAGTATCTACTTCAAACGTTTTTAGGCGAGTTGAGATTTTGGTTTTTAAAATAGTCCCTGTAATGTCACTGGGATATCCAAAACTAGTCTGCAAGGTATTTGGTTAGGCAGACCATGCCTTTTCCCCCTCCTCTTTTAAATTAACTACTATCAAATATTCCCTTGTGCCTTTTTTTTTTTTTTTGTGAACCACCAACCTGTGTGTTTAATTTTTTAAGTTTCAGTATGTACTTCAGACTGCAGACGTTGCAAAGTAGGTCAGGAATACCCCAAAGGATACACATTTGAAGGCTACAGATAGCAGAACACACCATTTACGGCTTTGTATATACACATACATACACATTCTATATAATATAGGTAGATAGATTCAATGATTTAAACACACTACATCTATACTGTGTGTTTCAAGAACATTCAGATATTTACACTGTTAGATCACCACTCATTTTAGACTCACTCTAGTGCCAGCTGCCAAAAAAAGGTATACAAATCAAAATATGTTACCTTTGTTCAAACAACACTGCTGTTCATTATATAATAGAAACTGTCATGCTTAATCTTCCAGGAACCAAGAACTGGTACATTCTTGGATCAGAGGTGGCTTGAAATGGTTTGAGGCAAAACTGAAGCACACTGTTTAAGTAAATCTTGCTGATAAACATTAAGTGCATTGATGATTTTTAGCATAATCTTTTACGGGTGTTTTTTCCCAGATCTATTAATAAACTAAAAATGCTGGAAGATTTTCAAAATACAGAGAGTATTGTTAAGTGTAATGGGGATCTGAAAAGGATGCTTGAGAATAGACACCACAAAGAAGTAAAATGTGCCTATAAAAAATTACACGTTGACTTTGAAAATACACCAAAACTTAATTTTTCCTTGAGCGCTCTCAGTATTGTCCAAGTATCTCAATGCCTCCTGTGGGTACTAAGCTACAGGCTGTGATTTTCATTTTCCATTAGAGATGAAAAAATTGATACAAGCAGCATTCAAAAATACATGTCCGTCACGATACAGAGAAATACAGAAAAAAATTGTAAAAATGCCTAAATTCTTGAGAGTTGGACCCTTTTAAAATCATATTTCAGCCTGGGAAATTGATAAATTAAAAATACGTACACTTCACTTATTGAGAAAAATCTCTTTTACAGCATTACTACTCCAGCACTTCTTCAGATTTTTAAGCATTTTACAATTTCATCTTAAACAACATGGATTATACAGTATTCATCAGGCAGACACAATCTTCTTTACAGACAGACACAGACGCACACAACTCTGCAGAGGCCAAATCTGCAGCTTTTACTGAATCCAAAAGTCCCCCTGATGACAGTGAGTATTTTTCAAGAATGAGAACTGAAGGATCAGGCCCCAAAAGTGCTTATGAAGATGAGATGTAACTTCAACAGATTGAATGTTAGATTAAATCTAAAGATTGAGGCAAGACAAGTCTGGGGTTTAAACCCTAGGGAGGATTGACATTTAAAGTGTTGCCACTGAATTATAGCTCTCCACATTGGGTGGGGTAACCTCCTACTGGGTGGAGTGTCTCCCCTAAAGGAAGGGAAAACTGGCACAAGCCAACTCAGTCTTTGAACGATTTTCCTACTTGCCAACTTATGAAGTCGTCCTGACGTCAACTTCGTCAAGGAAGTCTATTGCCCAACTCCATCTTTTACTGTAGAAAGTTTGCTTGTGCTCAAAACCCCAGCAGATGTAGAAAAGAAATTAAGGGAAAGAGACAGAAAACCCTGAACAAAATAAAGAAATGAGGAAAAAATGTGTTGACTGGATTTTACAGTCATTTTTAAAAATCATTTTGTTGGGTTTTCTTGTTTCTAATATCAAGTTAATACAAATAGATACAGATCACTCGAAACTATTACTAAACATATTTTAAAATCTTGTTTAGCTTTAAGACACGGGGTGGAGAAAGCACGGAAAGTGGACACTGAAAGATAACATCTCTTATGTGTTCTGCAATGGCTAGCTAGTATCTTCCTAATCAGCGTCACTAACAGGTGTAAAACACACTCATACTTGGAAAATAATACTTATTGAACAGCCATCAAAGGTATGTTTAACATATTATTTCTCTCTGAATCAAAATAAATTGTTTCTCTGAAAGAAGGAGTCAGGCGCTGGACAAGGCAGAAGGAATGCTGGGGGGTATAAAATTAAAGCAAAACAAAACAAAAAAAAAAAAAAGGATAAAGCATCTCAAAGTGCCCATGGCGGGGGGGAAACGTAAAAATCAGAAAACAGTTTAAGTTACCGTAACCTGAAATGCACCAGCCATCACAAAGAGCAATTGGAGAAATCCAGCAGAGCTCAGCAGGAAAGATTTTTAATAACAGATTGAAAAACAAGAATAAAAATAACTGCATCAACAGGGCCTTTCTTCCTCAGGCCACAAGCCCGTTTTTACTTGATATTTTAAAAAAATGCAGTTTGGCCACTAAAACCAACCCAGAACATTATTAAAAGTTAAAAGCTACCAATTACTTCTGTCTGTTCTTTTAAAGCAAAGTTTGGCATTACGTCAGTTGGTTTAAAGAAAACAAGAAAGAGAGAGAGAAAGAAGGAGAGAAAGTTTCCTGCTTGTATAAATTAAACCACCAGGGAAGGTGTCTAGCCACTTGTAAAGCATTTATTACTGGGTTTTAAAGGGCTAGTAACATTTTAAAAATTAAATATTTTAAAATAAATTTAAAGGAAAAGAGTAAAGATGATCTGAGCCTGGAAAGAAAGCAGACTTACGAGAAATTAGACATGCATCAACTGAAGCTAAGACAGTAAAAATTACTATTAGGACTAAACTTTGCAATTCAAAATAATTCTATTTTCAAGGCAGAAAGTCTTACTGTAGCTGCTGTACTCACACACATCCCTTACGAGACGGAAAAGTTCCACCGAACTTTATGGGATGAAACCAAGAGGGCTCTGCAGAAACGTCCTACGGAAGCGCCACCCGTGGCAGCGACGCAATCTTATGAAGCATTTTCTTTCAACAGCTTTTCTAAATCCACATACAGAGATCCCCAGCAGGAACTAGATTCCTTAGTTAATGCAGCAGGACCATATTAAAAATCACTGATAGAACGACTGGCAAGTTCTGTTAAATTTTAGATGTATTTCTCATTGGTGGTGTTATTATAAAATTTTAAAGAACCACTTTAAAGGTACTAGAAAATAAGAATCTGATAGCACAGAACATGAATAAAACATAATAGCTATAAGTTTCTTACACACAGCTGTGCCAGTTCACCTAAATCATAGTCTTCTAAACTCCGTGGTGCCAAATCAGAGGCTCCTCTGACTCCAGACAACACGTCAAGTGGAATGGTGTTCGGTTGTGCAACGCTTTTGGTGTGTGACAAAATGTCCACTGGGGATTTAAATCGAGACTAGGGGAGCTATCCTCCCATTACTCCGTGTTTCATTTGTGCCTTGGTCTGCATGACAAGAAGTCAGAGTAATATGCCAGCACTTTGCTCCCCTCCCTGTGCTCCTTTGCCCCAGCAGCGTTTCTTGCGTTCTGGGCACATGTACAACTGGCGAAGGAGCTGCATTCTGGAAGGCCCTTTATTGATTAGGTGCAAAATAACATCAAGGAGTGAATAATAAGTATTATCTGAAAAATGTAGTTGCATGTCTTGCCCTTGTAAACATTTACTATTTAATGGTGTAATTGTACTTTAATCCTTCACATCATCTAATATAACTCTTTGTGCTTTTCTTTTAATTAGCAACACGCAATCCGAAAAAAGCAAAGCCCAGAAAGTTTGTACGTACCATAAAAAGCGCAAATAGTTTTAAAATTATCAAATATTCTCTCTTTGGATGTAAGCCTATCTTTTAAAGTCAAAAGAGAACTTCATTGGCACAGGGCAGGAAAAAAACTCCATAATTCATGACAATACCAAGAAAAAAAGTTCTTCTCCAGAAGGACTGGAAAGGGCACCTTTATTTATCTTCTGGACAGACAAAAATAATAGAACCTAGACCAGATATGCTGTAATTAATGTATCCAAAGGTCAACAGGCAATGGTATTTATACAATAAATGGGTGCAGACTACGCTGGTTATATTATTAATCAACAGTATTTGAAAATAGCATTGTTTTCTTACTAGGTAAGAACTTGAGAAAGTTTCAGAAACAAAAAAGAAACCCTTTTCTTTTTTTTTTTCCTCTTACCTGCCTGCTATTCTTTTTACCCAATTGTTTTTTAACTCATGAACTATAATATTTGGGACAAATATATCCAAGTTTACAGTTGCCCAGGACTGCCAAAAACAGACCCAGACTACCTCACTAGTTGTGTTGAGGAAACTAAATTAAGTAAGGGCAAACACCAACTGGAAAGTTGTCAGTTTACTGAATGAATGGCTTCATTTTACACACCAGTTAGAATACCTTAATCAGAATATATTTCTGTTCAAGGCCAATACTTTCACTACCAGGTGGCAGTTTGTTCTACTTGAAACTGCATTAAAAATGCAATTCATTTCCACTATACTTTCACCTAACAAAAAGGGTTGTCAGATTCCCAGCCGATCATGTTCAAAAATATTTAACCATAAACTTTCTCACAATGTTATATTTGGTGTTACCCACAAACCTTTATTAAAGCGATACTGCCAGTGTGGCTTCAGTTAAGATCTGAGAATGTTTCCATTAAGATTATTACATTAAAATATTGTCAAGAGTTTGTAAGAAACATAAATATTCATATACATACAGCCCCCCCAGCCTTAGAAGGAAAGTTCCACATAAAAAGAAAAATTTAAATACGTACCAAAAGTTGCCTGGTTGTAATTACACTTTGGTTTTTTTCCTAAATGTCTCTGCTAATTTTTTAACTCTTTCACACTGTAATGTAAAATAGTTTTATTTCAAAGCAACTGGCTGATAAAGTGCTAAAAGAGGTAATTCGCATGAACAGAAAGTAATTACTCATTGTTTGCACAATGCTTTGAAAATACAAAACCCAGTGTGTCAACTAGCATTAAAATATAATACGATTGGAATACACAGATTTGACAAGAAACAATTGCATGTCACAGACACTCCAGTCCACAGACAAGAATTAGTACTTTGCTGTTATAAATGCAGTATCACGATATGTGGATAAGAGCGTTCTTTACACTCAGCCAGAGCATGCATGATAATAGTGTGCACCATGAAAGTTTACTACAAATGCTAGAGAAGATATTATTGAAAATAATCCTGCTAGGGATTCATCAAACGTTACTGAATTTACTCTCACTGATAAAAATGTAAGTCAACTCATAAAGCTACCATATAAATTATACTAAAAATGCATTAAAAACATGAAAGGATAACCTGGCTGCATCGCGTTTGATGCCCAAAGAAGTCTCAGATCTGTGAAGTTGTCATTTACATTCTTTTCCTTTATTAACAGTGCTATGAAAAAAAAAAAAAGCCATGCTCTCACAGGCAAAGACTGCTCAGTGTTATTTGGAGTCTGTTTTAGAGGATCACAGGCAATACATGTAAACTTAAAAGCTGATGCAACTTTGCCCTTTACTTACTTTGTTGTGACTACGTATATGCAAAGTTTAAAACAGACAAAGTTATTATACGCAACCAAAAAAAAAAAAAAAAAGCGATAATCAGACAGAACAGGGTGGATTAGGAACTGACTGTTTTCTCATGTCTAATCTCCCTTGATTTTAAAAAGGTGAAGCAGACTTCTGTTGTCACAGTCTGAGGATAAACTAGTATACAGGCACTGATGCACTACTGAACTTCAGAATCACTGATTCTTTGCGGCAAACCTCAGGCAGGTATACATTATTCAAGAGGAAAAAAGAAAAATACTTTTTTTTCCCATTACAGAGAAAGGTTCCACTTCTTTGGTTTGACCATATTATTAACAGACTTTCATTCAGTGGTTAAAATAGAAAGAAAAAATCTTTCAAAGTGTTGATATCATTTCCAGACAGTCCTGTCAGCATCACAATTTACAGGAAATAGTTGATGTTCTCACACAAACCGTGTGTTTACTCATACACCCAGAATACTTTAAAAAAAAAAAAAAAACAACCTTCACTCTTTTGGAGGTTGTTTTTTTAAATGTCACTCTGGTGGAATATCTGAGAGAGCTGTCTAACCTAACACACAGATTGTGAACATGAGGCAAACACAGACTGCAGTTCAGAAGACTACTGTAACTTTTATTCTCATTTTGTCCACGTCAGGAACTGGCTCTTACCACTACTTTCCTTTGCTGCCCCTTGCATTTTTAACTCTGGCAGTCTTCTCTAAATGTTCAACTTTTACTAAAACCAACAGGAAAGTAACATGATGCCACCAACATCCACAGGATTCGGCTGCGCGTAGTTGAAGACAGCCCGAATGACAAAAAAGTTTGATGCTTCCTTGAGAGACTTTACTGAACTCAATTAAATATAACCTGAGACGCATTAAATTATTGTCTCTTTCCATCAGCATTCAAAGTGGGCTGCGTAGTGTAAGAGCAGTGAAGGCAGCATGGGCTGAAGCTTACATTTTCTTTGCTAGACAATCTTTCCCCCTCGGAAGGGACTTGTCGCCTTGGCTCCCCAAGAGTGCTGGGGTGACCCGGCTCCTGCTCTGCCAGGCAAGGTGCTCGCACTGGCAGAGAAGAAGCGATGGAGGGAAGACGTCTCTCCCGCTTATCACTTAGTCAGCTTAGCTCAGTCAGGGCACTGGAGAAGTTTCCCATTTGCAGATAGAAAGCACAACCGGTCGTGGAAAAAAAAAAGATAAAGGAGACTAGCGGGCCCCACTAGAACCCGCGTAGGAGTGCCGGGGTGTCTGAGCTCCGTGATTTGCAGCAGGGAGGCAGATAAACAAAGCCCCCGAAATGTCAAGCCCCCTGGGGGAGCCTCTCGTGTCCCAGGGCAGCGCGCAGCGGCCGCAGTCCCGGGCCAGACCCTGCGCTGCCCCGGAGCCACGATCGCCCACCGGCCCCGGCCGCGGAGCGCCCACCGCAGCGCAGCCCTGCAGCCCCGGCCTCGCCTCCATTCATTGCTCCCTTCGAAAGCCACACGCGGGTGGCTGCAGAGGGGGCAGCCCCCGCCGCAGCCCCCGGGCCGGGGGCGGGGAGGTGAGACGCTCCACGAAGTTGTGGCAGGCAGGGAGAGCCGGGCGCGGGGACGCAGTGCTGGCAGTGGGGCTTCGCCTTTAAGAGGGAAAAGTTTTACGTCTCTGTGTCTCTGATTTAAAAAAAAAAAAAAAAAAAAAAAAAAAAAAAAAAAAATCCTAAACAAAAAAAAATCACCACCACCACTATGTCGCCTGCTACCCCGGTGCGACCGGGAGGGATCCCAAGCCCTTCTCCCGGAGCAGCACCGCTCCGCACTCGGCCTCTCCCGATGTGTCCCAGGGAAAGGAGAGGAAAAATAGGAGGGGAAAAAAATTAAAAGGGGAAAAAAACGGAAAAACAAAAAAAAGAAAAAAGTTTTTCCCAAACTTACTACTCTTCATGATGGTGTCTCTGTGCCCCGTTTGTCATGATCCCCATTAAAACTTCCAGCAGCGGCAGGAGCGGCAGGACTGTGCGACTGCAGCCCATCGGATGCGAACCCTCTGTGCTCGTCTTCTACTTCCACCCCCCGCGTCTCCCTTCCCCTCCCCCCGAGCGCCCCGGTGCCGGGGAACCGGCGGCCGCGGAGATAAGGCGCGGAGCGGCGCGGAGGGGAGGGCAGAGCAGAGCCGCACCAGCCCGCGGCCGCCGCCGCTCCCCTCCCCGCCTCCGCGCCGGGGGGCTGCTCCCCCTGCCCGCCGCCGCCGCTGAACTTGACCCTCCCGACTCCAGCGGGGCTACCGCCGTTTTGAAGTCGCCAATTTCCAGCCATCACACATGGCTTTGACCCTCCGGCGGGGGGAATGGGGGGCGCGGGGGGTGGGGGGTGATGCACCGAGAGAAGCCTGTGAAACCCGAGCAGCCCCCGTTGCCTGGGATTATGCCCACCCACCCGCCGCTTTTGTTGTTGTTGTTGTTGTTGTTTTTATTTTTTTTTTGGGGGGGGGTATTTTGGGGGGAGGGGGTGCACCCCGCTGCCCCCCCGGGCACACGCCACGCTGCCGTGGGCGCCGCGCCCCCGCCCCGCGCGCGCCCCCCCCGCGCCCGCCGCCGCCGCGCCGCCCCCGCCCGGCCCGCCGGCCGCGGCGCCCTCCCCGCCGCCCCCGCCCGCGCCCCCCCGCGCTTACCTGTTGATTAACCGGCAGCAACAGCCCCGGCAGCCTGGAAGATGGTGGAGCCGCGGCGCGAGCCATGAACCGTCTCCTGCTGCCGGCGGAGTTGGACGCGGATTATGTGGCGGTGGCCGGGGAGTGGGGGGGGCGGGGGGCCGCGGCGCCGCTGCCTCCCCCCTCGGCCCCGCTCGGCGGGGAGGGGGCGACGGGCCCGCCGGCGGGCGGTGCGGTGCGGCGCGGGGGCGGGGGCGCGGCGGGCCGGGGGGCGAGGGCCGGGGCACGGAGCGGCGGCCCCGCCGGCAGCGAGGCGGCGGCCTGGGAGCGCGGGGCGGCCGGCGCGTTATCGGGACTGTTATCGCTTGTCAGGACCTCCGTCTCCCCGCATTACGTCAGTTTCAAGACACCAACACTATTAATATCAAAGGAGCCTTCGCGGAGGAAAGCGCCACCCCAGACGGAGCGCCCTTAAAGAGACAGTGCAGGCGGCCCCGCCGCGCGGCCCGCGCCGCCCCCCGCCGCCGCCTCCGCCCGCCGCCGGGCCACGGCCACGGGCAGCGCGGGCCGGGCCCGCCGAGCCGGGCGAGCTGAGGGGGCGCGTCGCCCCGCGGCCGCGGGGACTTGCGCCGAGTTGGAGCAGGGATAGCCGCAGGCCACAGGCGCGCCCCCAGCGCGGCCCGCGGCAGGCGGCTGTGCCCGCGGCTGTCACTGGGACCCGCGGCTGCCCTGCGGGATTGGAAACGGTGGCGGTGGGGATAAAAGGCGCGACCCACGCGCGCCGGTAGCTGCCGCCCTCGGGAGACCCCAGCCCTGCAGAGTCGGTGTCACCTCTGTGCCTGCCCCGTGCCCCCCGTTTGTGTGCGGGTGCTGAGGCGGGTGGGCAGGCAGTTCCCAGGCTGAGCGATGAACAGTCCCGTTACCGCCCGCGCTTTGATACCGGTCGCAGGTCAGCCTCGAGCCGATCCGAAAAAAACCTCACAAGTTTTCCTCCTCGTGCAGAACTTTTTCAATTCGAAATACTCTTATATCCCCCATACTACGAACTGCCAGAAGTCTGCATGTCAGTGTAAAAACTGTCTCCAAGGAGAACTGGTACATAAAAGGTTCCTATGAAAGGGTTTTAAAATCCCAAATATAGTAGGCGTTAAAAACTATGTAAACATTTGTTGGGCATTTGGACACAATTTTTCTGCAGTTAGGTGACTTTATATGGCGTGCTTTTCCTCCCGTGCAAGTTGTTTTAAGCTGATTTCGCGTTCAAATAGATGCATTCTGCTTGCTTGCAACTACTAACATTATTCAAGGAAGAACCTGGAAAAGGGCTAAATTATTACAGTTGGAGAGTTGAAGCTGCTTCCCCCCAAATATTTGAAATTGCATAACTTTTTCCTTCCAATTTTACT
Source organism: Melospiza melodia melodia (assembly GCF_035770615.1). Classification (NCBI taxonomy): domain Eukaryota; kingdom Metazoa; phylum Chordata; class Aves; order Passeriformes; family Passerellidae; genus Melospiza; species Melospiza melodia. Next base: position 157,841,795 of record NC_086194.1, on the reverse strand, counting down.
CTCAAACACCGGTAAAGTGTAAAGCATAAAACCTTCAGAGATACATGGTGACGCAAATGAAACCCTATTGTAAAACTTATGGCATTCTCAGCCCTCGCTCCAAACTTAAATATTCTTCATACATGTTTAATATAATCCACTGGCAGATTTGTAAAGTAATTGCTTGTGTAAATCACCCAGGAACACATTTCTCCCTCAAGTTCTTTTGTAGGATTGTCTGATAAAGCACTTTATGAATAGAAAAGCAGTAATTCACATACAAGAGGTGAACTTGTCATGTTGAAAATGGAAGTTTGCATGATTAGGCAGACACAGTAGGATCCCCGACACAGGGAAAGGGGAACTCACTGATTTCGTGTGGTATTCCCTCTGTACCCATCCACAGAAAATGAGTTTGGAGCTGCAGAGGCATACATTGAATAGGAGGGAAAGTAATCCCAAAATTTAAAGTTTGTTACCAAGTATGCCTCGATACTTAAGTACCTCATGCTTGGTAGCCCCTCGCTCATATGTGCACAGGCAGCCTTTCCTGACTTCATAAATTTACTTTTTCACAATCTGCAAATGCCATGGCTGAACCACAGCCAAAGAGACAAGCCCCTTCCACAAACTTTAGTGAATACAGAACTCTGAAAAGCAAGTATTTTTGTCATATCAATTCAAACATGTTTTTCTCAACAGTTTTCATTTTTTTATTTTTACTGAGCATGTTGGCTCCAAATGACTGTTCACTTGGCATATATCTTGCATAGGAAGGGTTAAAATAGGCAGGTTACTTGGCTAAGCATCTTACAAGCAGGGCTTGAGTGGAAAATATTTAAAGAAGAGTTATTTCCCTATACTTCTCTGCTCTGGTGAGACTTATTAATGTCTTTTTATTTTAAACCAGGAAATGATGCCCCCCGCACCTTAAATCCCAGCAAGTTCTTATGTGTGGCTGTAGCTTTCCTAAATTTTATTCCCATTATGACAGACAAACTGTGAAGACCAATAACAGCAGAAACACAGATTTCAACGTGTGTAAAGTGCGATAACAAAGACACCATTTTCCACCTGTGGAGCAGAATTATAGAGATGTGTTTTTAAAGGACATAAGTATCTCTGTGCATGCACTTTTAAAATGAAACCGCAAAGCCATTCATAAACAAAGATGAGAAGGACACAACATGTCTTCATAGTTTCAAGTAGACAACTCTAATGAAATACTCTATCTCTCAGAAAAAGTTTGTTACCGTATCTTTATTAGAAATGCTTTCATGATACATTCTGCATTTCAAGTTAAAATAAAGCAGATCATGAAGATGTCAATATGAATCTGTTTATATTCACCACAAATAACTGTAGAGAACTTAACAAAGGCAAAAAATATTTTTATATACTTTTTTCAGGCAAATTATTTATTTATGAAATAATTTACAAAGAAAATTTTTACCTTATGGCTTAGATACATTGCATATGCTTATGATTTACACAATATGTTCAGGCTCAAAGGCCCATATAGACTTGCCCCTGCTTTTTTGCCTTTTTTTTTTTTTTTTTAGATTTTATTCCTAGCAGGAATATTTCAAAAAGTCCAACTAATTCATGAAGTCATACAATAATTGTCTGACAGTTGTTTCCAATATAGGAAAATAAGTTATGTATATTGTTTTCATTCAGATATTTGTTGATTTGTTGTTAGAATGCTTTGACATTGACATGCCACAAATTGCATTAGGAGAAATATTGTAGATTTGTTTTCATTTATTATCTTCTCCTGTCAAACTTGTCCAAAACCACTTAAAAGAATTTTTATTTCATTTTGTTCAAAACTTGTAGTCTGCATGAAAGTAGGTTGTTTTTGAAAAAAACAAGTTCTGCTTTCTGTGATCGATAAGAGCTGAGGAAATGAAGGAAAAACAGCAAAGCGAGAAGATGCACAAAGTGCTGCTTTCACTGAGAGGCATGAACAAAGTAACTTCTAAATAATCCTCCGGGTTTTTTTACAGTCAGGCACATTCTCCATTGAGGGAGAGTACAGAGGCCAGTCACAGTTGCTTCTTGAAGGAAAACAGTATAACAGTCATTGTTTATCAAGATGACATAACATGCCATTTTTGCCTTTATTGTTTAATGCAGTTTCTCTTGTAGTTTACTCAGCGTAGATACAAAGAGGGATTAACAGTAAAGCATAAGCATACTTGTTTTACAATTTCAGCCTTTTAGTGCATAACTTACTGAAAGTACTAGGGCCTATAATCACAATGATTTTACCTGATGGAACATGCATTTCAGAAATATAATCCAACTGTTTACCCTAACACGTCATAAATTGCAATTCCTTAAAAAACCTCAGAGATTGACATCTGTTGCTCTTAAATGCCTGCTGCTTTAGCACACATCATCAAGAAAGTATTTCTGTATTATTCTCCCTCTGATTGGTAGTATATTACTTGAATTCTAAAGACAGTTCTCTTATACTGTCTTCAGTAATGAACATTTTGAGAAGCACTTAGTTACGTGTCTGAGGCACTCCGGTACGAGATTCTTGGGACCATAGACACGGCAACTTGCAGAATTTCTGCAGACCCACGTCTTTTCTTTGCACAACTTTTGTCACATGAAATCGTCGGGAAACTTTTGTTCCCTGTCTTACACCCTGCACAGAGTCAAGTTTCTAAACTTCAAATTGTGTGCCAAAGGCTAAAAACTACCACTGATTTTCAAAGAAATGGGACTGGGGACTCTAACGATGTGGTTGAAACGTCTCTGAAAAGAGATTATGCGTTGTGATAGACAGGGCAGCGCTGAGAACAGCCAATGAAACAGCATGCAACTGAAGAGCTAATACCATGGCATCATCCCAGATTCAACAGATGTTTTCTAGGGGGATTGGATATCTGGTAATGGGAAATGGAACCTTTCTTTTCTATGTCACTGGGTTTAACACAGGCCAGTAGCAATGGAAAGTCAATAATAAGCAATGCTTGTTTGGTCGCTCTCTCCACTGCGGGGTAGAAGAACGTCCCCCTGACTGCAGCACACCGTGGCTGGCTGGTACTTCCCCGCAGCCCGGTGGCACTGCTGCCAAAAGGGCCTTGCACAGCACTGCCTGGAAACCCTTTTCCCTGGGAGCAGCCTCCCGGGGAGGGATGGGGAACACCGACCGGGCACAGACTGCTCCTGCTAATGGTGTGTCTGCAGATAGTTAAATAACTCTGGCAGCCGCAAAAGATAATTTATCACTTTACACTATCATAAAATCTACTAGAAAATTAAAAATGCTATAACACCAGACTCCCTAAAATCATTTACATGCAGGAATCCACATAATTGTATAGATTTTGATCTTAAAAATGCTATGTAAAAGGCATTCATCCAAAGCTCTGAAAAGCCTCACATGCACATACACATTCATATGAAGTAATACATAATGAGTGTCTCCTAACAAATATCAATAAAAGAAGTGGCAACATTTCTTCCCGCATCTCAACTGCAAAATCAGCAAATCAAAACAACCTGAGCCCCCTGTCTTGTCATCACCTGTTGCCAGACAGAGCCACTACCTTTCCCTCCCTCAATTCCATATTTATCCTGCCTCCAGCATTTCCAGCGTTTCTGGGAAGGTTAATCTAGATTGGTTAAAAGTCTGCTGAAGTAAAAAAAAAAAGCTATAAGTGAGTTTAGCAGTTTTTACATTAGGTCCTATGTGCAAGTATTTTTCAATCTTACTCCTAAGGTTTGTTGCTGTATAATTGCAGTGTTCTGAACATAATAATGGTAAAACTCTCTACAGTGTCTCCTAATATAAAGCAACAGTTCTGTACAATTGAAGTGTTTGGCTCAAAAGGAATTTTCTTTCACGTGATTTCTTGTAAATACTTTTTTCTTTTCCATTTGTGACTTCTAACCATGTTCAAATCTTTATTTTAATGTGACAGACTAAAAACAACATGCTTTTATTGAAAAAAAGATTTATTCACATTTCTAATGATGCAAGGTCTCAGATTTAGTTTAGGAAAAGAAAATATCTTGCAAATATGTATATTTCACTTTGTAAAAAAGTGCACTTTCCATTCCATTATGAACCTCAAATTCATAGCCACAATTATATGGCCCAGGAGGTAAAGTAGTAGCTCTTGGAAGTCTCAGACACATAGTGCATTGGTAAAATCACCAAGATGGTGTCACTATTTTCCAATTACAAATGGAGGGAAAGTCACTTCAGGTAAACATGGCCATGTAACAAATGGTCTTTAGCGATCTCTCTCTGTTTCCTGTGAAACCTCTAAGCACACACAAGAACCCCCCAATAGCTACATTCAACCAGACTAATTTATCTAACTTTCAGAGTGCTCAGTCCTTTGTGTAAGGAAGGGCTTGACCTTAATCTGGCCTTACCCCCTGTATCATGAGCCAGTCCATCTTGCAAAGATCTGATTAACCACTAGGGGATTTTTATAGCAAAAAGGAAGAAAGATCAGCAAGTTCACAGACTCATAGAATGTGAGGCTGGAAGGGACCTCTCGAGGTCATCGGTCTGATCCCGCTGATCAAGAAGGGCCAGCTACAGCCAGCTGCCTAGGATCCAGTTCCTCCTTTTGGAGATTTCACTATTCTTCCCCAGTCTGTATGACTGCTATAACTTGTTCCTGGTCTGAGACAACTCAAAGGAGCTTTCTGATCTGAGTGAGAAGCGCACCCTGACCCGCTTTCTGTCTGACCTCTGCATAAGAATTAATATCCATCCACAAGTCTTTTAATGGTTAGTCTTTGGAAACAGGTAACCTAACAAGAATGCCACCTTGATTAACACTAAGGCTTGTTGACACCAAGATTAATATATACCACATCCTCTAGTTGTGAAATGGTAGTGCCAGCGCCTTTGTCGAAAAACATGAAACAACAGTAGGCATCCTTTAAACTTATTCAGGAGTTTGCTTCATTTTCCTCAGTGGTTATCAGTCTTGAAAGAGTTTTCCTGTGGAAAGTCATTCCTTTAGGGAAGAGCACAACCTACAAAGGCAGCAGCAGGCTTAGCTCACTTGGTTCAGCTCTCTCACATAGAAACCTCATTTCTGTTCATACCTCTCACTCTTCAGGAGCTGGATCATTTGCCTGTATGCAAGGTTTTACTAAGCACAGCATGAATCAGGCAAAAATAATGCTGGTGGATCAGCATTCGTTTACACTTGGGATCTTGATGTGGTGAAGTGCAGATCATCACCCAGAAAACATGTGCGTCCTTGTCTACTTCAATGCCTGGAAAACTGATCCCACAGAGGGCAAAAAAAGTAGTCTTTACAACTTCTTTTTTTTTTTCTCCTTCCTGACTCCACTGCTTTTAGTTCCTTTCATTGCTCACATAAAACAGACAGTTACCCTATGACATACTAAAATATTTATGTGCTAAAACTTCCTTTTTAACAATGGCCAGAGATACCTTTAATAAGCTGGTGAAAAACTTGGGTAGTTTGTGCAATTTTCCTGTATATGGTTTTGTATTTTTTTTCCAGTCAGTGTATGCATCAATGGAATTAAAAAAAAAAACAAACAAGCCAAAACAAAAATCCTGTCAAACCAAGTAACTCATCTCTGACCAATCCCTTCTCTCTTAGTTCTTTACCATTGCAAAACACACTGATATTATTGACATTAACATACTAATTGAAATAAGGATCATTAGCTATTTTTAAATAAAGGAAATAAAGCTATGCACTACATTATGACTAATATATGAAAGAGTCACTCATAAATAGAACATTTGTGATTAATAGCTTTATATTTGTGGGAAGAGGCATCCTTTTGAAATACTGATGCATACGATATGGGCAGAAATCAATCTGCACTATTTAAGAACTACAGCCATAAAACAAATGCAGAGAATTTGAAAGTTATATCTAAGAAAGAGCTATGTGACCTTAATGAGCCCTTAGCCACAGAAGCCAGAATGGCACATTGGAAGCATCCCTGGAGGTAATCATACTGGTCTGGAGCCCTGTTTTTCCTTGCCAGGAGATAGACAGCCCAAGTAGAAATCCAGAGATACAGCGAGTAAGCTGCACACTGTGATATGAATTCAGATGAGTAAATTTATTGCACTGAAAAATTAACTCTTTTTGAGGAATGCAGGTGATATAATACACAGAGTGAATCCAGACCAGCAGTGGGGCGTGCATTCTCAAGAACAGACACAGAGAAGAGAGAGTGACACTTCGGAAAGTCTATAAAAGACACTGATTTGGGAATTTTGCACATCACTGTTTGATTTGAGTTTCACATGCTTTTCTGAGGGTGTAAATCAAAAGAGGGGACCCAAATATAAAAATGGAAATACTGGCTTAAAACAAGCTACGAAGTACAGCTTTTATGGAGATGTGTGTACCTAGGCTGCTAATTATGACAAGCAGCCCAGTGAGGCTGTCAGGCAGAGAAAAGTAAACAAAAGGAGTATCAGAGAAAGGAGCACCTCTCTCATAGCAAACTTCATGTATCATTGAGATTCTTGAAGAGAAAAAGAACTCGTAGAAGGACAAAGTCTTTTTTCCCTTCCCTTCATAGTGCCATTCTTGTAGATATGCAAGTGTTAGAAGAAAAAAAGCCTACTTGGTAAGGGCTCATGCATAGCAAATTTGTTTTCCCCCTTCCCCATCAACTGTAATTACAGCCATTCAGACAAAGCTGGTTTTCCCAGTAGGACTGGCTGAAAACGCACTTCATTTACATGGCCTAATTGGGCTTTTTTGGCCAAGGTTGTTCTATGCACTGACACTAGGACTTGGTACTTAACATTGAAAAGTTCATTTTTGTGGTTTGAAGTTAAGGGTTTCATTACTTTGAAGTTAGAAAATCCAGAATGAAGGTGTGTCCTTTAACACTGGTGCTTCAGTGGTGTGTACATGCATAAGAATAATATCAGTAATTATATTGACCTCAAACAGCAAAGAGTCTGCAAATTAAATAGACAGTCATTTTATTTCCTTCTTTCCTTATGAAAAAAATAATTGAGATGTATATGCTGTTGCATGAAATATTGGTTATATGGTCTTGTGGCCTTCAGAAATCAGCACAGTGAACAGCTGATTTAAGAAGATCTACTACAGAAACAGTTTAGGAAAAATCAGCTTCTTCTATATTCTACTATTTACATTAAGTAAGATTTGGTTATTTTTATTATTTATTATTTTGTTTGTAACTATCTTGTCTCACTCAGCAAGACACAGTTCATGAATATGTATCTTACAATCTTTTCTAAGCCAAGTGCACAAGGTTTAGTTTCAGAGCCTTCCATATTGTACATGTCCTCTACAATCGAGAAAGGTTTTGCACAGTCATCAGTGCAAACTCAAGCCATGTCTAGAAAGAAAATTAATATGAATATTTCACCAGGCTTTGGTGTAGACAAGATTCCAGCAGCTGAACCTGTTTTTCCACATATTTAATTGCCACAGTAATTAGAACATAAGGGTTCAAATCCACAAATACATTTGGGTGCCTAATTCTCATTAATTTCATTTGAGTGGTAGCACTTACATCTCTTTATGGATATAGAAGACACAGAAACCTCAAGAATCTTATCTGTTCTAAAATGCCCAGACAAATATTGCTATCAGCTTCTTCAGAGCAGGAGGAGTTTTATTTTAATTTCTGATGAAGGTACATCTTAAGCACAGAAAATTGCATGATAACAATGGAGGCTGTACTTGTCTCTCACCTCCTTTCTACCCATCCAGCCATTTTGAACCGCAGAAGTTCCCAGATCATGGGAGGCATTAGGAAACTCAAAAAATAAGGATCTTTCTCTGTTGACTGCTGGAAAATGAAGCTGGCAGTTTATGCTCTTTTATGATCTGATAAAACCTTGTGAAGCTAGTGGGATGAGCATGGCTTTCTACCCCTATTTAATCCCCAGATGTAAAGAGAAACTGTGGTCACACCTCCAGATGTGAATCCCTGAGAATGAAGTTTTTGGACCTGCATGTAACTGTCCAAGTCTGGGATGGTGCAAAAGGCTGGACCCGCTGTGCTGCACTGTTCTGCTCCTCCCAAGTCACATATCCATATCCCTTTGCTCACGCTGTGCCAAAATTCCTGTAACTGCACTGTAAGCCATAAAAGGGAACTGACCAGTAGAAAATTACCTTGTCTCTTGAATTAATTGCCAGTTGAAAAATACAGGGACAGGGACAGGGAAAAGGGTTCTTTCTTTTTAGGGACTTTGCCAGGAAGCAACAGCTGACCTTGGGAGGCATGTCTCCAGAGCCACCTGTGTGGGCAGTAGGGAGAGTGATGACTACCATTAGCTGCCATTGGAAGGAGTTTCTCTCTTTTCATCCCTAATTACTGAAGCCCAGCCTCTCAGTTTAAGCAACTGGGTTTGTTACTTGTGTGATATGAATACACACCCAGAGTTACATGATTAATCACAGTCTCCCCACCTTTCTTTTTTAAACTTCAGTCTGAGCTTTGCCTACATATGTCTTGTAACCATGATACTTGCTAAATAAATGTTAGGGAAAGTGTGTCTTCAGAAAACAGAGCTTAAAACCATAAGAAACCATTACAAGCTTTGTTTTGTCTTTCTGCATAATTCTGGCCACAGAACACTCAGTACTGTCTGTGCCAGGCTATAACTGCTGTGTGAAGATAGTATATCTTTCTGAAGATGTCTGTCTTGATTTAAACACTTCCAATGTTGAAGGATTCACTGCACTCCTAGGTAAGTTGTTCCAGTGTTTAAATACCATCACTCTTTAAAATGTCCCTGACCTGATTTAGTATATCTTCAGCTTCCAGTTCTACTTTGTTGTGTTTTATTTTATTTTGCTTTATTCCATTTAGTTTATTGACCTATATTATTCAAATGAGACCCTCTCCTGTATGAATGGACTTATAGTCTATAGTTTCCTTCTTTCCCTTAAAGCAAGCAAATGAAGTTTCCTTCATGCCTTGTCCTGTATAATTTTAGTATATTTTTCTATGTCCTTCATCATTTATTAAAATACTTTTTGAAGTACAGATACTACACCTGGTCAAAGGTTAGACTTACTCTGTTCACTTTCAAACATTAGTGCTTTTCTTACTTCATGTCCACTCTTAGTGCAAATACTTCATTAGTATTTGAGATTCACATATAACTAATATAAACACAAAATATTTGTCCCAGCAAGATCCAGAGACTGACATTTTTTTAAATTTATTTGTCAATACACAATGTTTCAAAATTATTTTTCACTCTTTGTAGAAAACTGTTTTCTGCTTTAGAATTTTTTACTTTTTTTCTTTGAAAAATTATTTGAAAATTACTAAAATAAGCACAGCATACTTCATTTTCAGACTTCTCATGGCAAGAGCCACGCTAGTATAATTTACTAGAGGCCCTAAAAATAAAAGATTTATTTCTGAATGGTAAGAAAGAATCAGTCATTAGTTGTAGTTTCTGTCACAAGCCTGGGCAGCAATATCACTAAATAGTACAGAGTCACTTTTTTTTTACACTGACTAATATTACTTGGGCATTAATAAGAAAATTCTGCCTGTTGAGAGATGAAGTTATAATCTTTCAAATGAAACCAAGCTAATAACTATTCCCCTGACAAGACAAATCTGCAGGCACTAACTAAGTTAGTGGTTATCATGCTTCACACTTAATCTTGAATATGATAGATAGAGAGTGGAACTCAGGGCAATATTGAACAGCAGAAGAAACCATTCCTCTAATGTGATAACTAACTTGTGACAACGTCTTTAACATCTTTCTTTGCATTCAAAACAAAGCTGAAGTAATGTAGTCCTTTTGAAAGTGCTAAATGTAAGATTTGCACAGCTTTTGTCGTGATGAGAACTTCTAAGGCCAGACACCTGCATCAAGCAGGTTCCCAGGGGGAACCCTAGTGAGGAAGAAGGAAGTCAGCCAGTGCATCACCTTGCTGCAGCAAGAGCAGGTCTGCAGCAGCTTGGGGCACTCACAGGGATGATCCCTGTTTGGTGGAGACATCACCTATTCCTGTCACACAAGGATATGAGGTGCTTCACAGACAGAGCATCTGTCTGTGCACCAGTGTCAGCAGATTGCCATCTTGTTTTGTGCTGGTGGTCAGTGTTTGTGGATCACCACTCTGCTAGAGGCCCAAGACAGCTGTCCAAGCTGCCAGGAGGACAGCAACCCAGCCCCTCCCACTGCTTATAGACCAGCTCCTTTCATTTCCAACAGAAATGTGCCACAGCATGAAACTTCTGCTGTGGGTGGCACAAAACCCACAAGCATGTCTCTGTGCCACAAGGTTTCATCCCTAGCCTGTGCCATCCCTACAGCAGCTGTAAGCCAGTCTCAGATCTATGCTCAACAACAGGGGCTTGTATGGGGCTGACTGAATGCGTGGTTTTAGTTCTTGGTGGTTTTCTAGAGAGTATAGGAGTTAGTTTTGTTCCAATTTGAAAGCAGATCAAAGATACTCAGTATCTCCATTTCTCTTGAGGATGAGGTTCCTGGAATGGCTGACCATTGGGGAGGTACACTGCCGTGGAGCACAGCAGCCAAAAAGGTGTTTGCGCACACAGACGTGAATAGAGAGCAGATCACAAAGGACAACGTGGATAACAACAGACACAGATGCCTGGTCATTGAAGAGGGTGACAGGATGGCACAGTGGCACCTTCAGTGGCACCTTTCCATCCTTTTGTGCTTTTATTTGTTTGTCTGGGCAAATGTCTTAAGAAACTTTAAAAAAAAAGAGTTGTTTCATGTCAAATATAAATTGTGACTTATTTTAAACAATGTGTGTGTTTTAACCAGCTCTTTGACATTAAAAAGCATATTTTGTCTCACAACCTGCTTAAAGCAAAACAGAAAGCTAAGCTACAGCTCCTTACAAACAATGAAAGCAATAAATACAGTAAATTACTGTTTTATGTGAGACAATATACTAATGTTAACTGAAGAAATGGAATTAGAAAACAAACTCCCTCTGGGAACAATTCTCACACCCCTGTTTCAGAAGGAAGCAGAGTTTACTCATAAATAATTTAATGCATTTACTCCTGCTAGACTGGACTGACAGGTCTTCCATATACTAAAGCTTTGCTTCTCTGATAATTGCAAACTTTTTGAACTGAGAAAGTTGTCAACTACAAAGGTCTGTACGGTCACTGTAGGACTATCTAGGAACATAAAGATGTGCTCTGTAAGACAGTATTACTGAATTTAGCCATCATGCCAATCACCATTTAATAATAATATTCTTTCAGACCTACTTCTGTTTATGAGCATGTAAATAATATCTTCTTCAGAGTAATACAATTCCTCAGCAACTTTAACAGTTGCCTACATGAATAAGCAGTAGAAAGGAAAAGACACATTATTACTTGGGCTTGTTTAATGCAGTACAGCCACTAGAATAAAAAAGAAAACAAGGCAGCTGAGTCTGTAAGCACAGCATGATCTGTGCTTGCAGACTCAGCTGTACAGCCGTACAAAAGAACCAGAACTGAAAAAGAACTTCATGAAGTGTGTCCCCTGTTACCTGCCTCAGAAAGCAACCTCATGAAATACTGGACTTTGTTATTAGATTGGTTAGCATTTCCTCTTCGTTTCTAATTTTAATGTCATGTTTTTATCTACTTCATTCACAGTGCTGCTATATCTTCTCTTAATTCACAGAAACAGATTCAGAGTTCATCAAACCTATTTTCCACACTAAGACTACAGAGCCAGTATAATTGGTGGCTTCTTCTAACTACCATACTTTTGACTTAATCTTTCTTTATTAATCACTCAAATGCATCTTCATGTGCATACTATCTATCCCTAACTTCATGAACCATCTATCCCTAACTTCAACTTTTATGTGGCTTTTCTTTTCGCAGATGACTCTCAGGCATCATAGCTGGCTGGAGATTTCTTAAGACTCAAGTGGAAGAGAACTCGGAAGCTGGTCGCTTGACTCAGAAACTAACAGTAAGAATTTTGGCAATTTGATTTTTCCCAAAGATTATTATTCACAGTTTCTTATTCTCTGAATGGTCAGTGCCAATCTTGGAGACCATAGGCACAGATCTGTCAGCATTTCAGAGCCTGCTCTAATCTAATTTGTGGTTCTGCAAGACTGCCATTTAGACTGGTCACTAAGTAGCTGCAAGCCTTGCTCCAGTCTCGGGAGGCAAGACCATCAGAGTGTTGTGAAAGAGCTGAGTAACCGTGGCATGAGGAGAGGCGCCATGCCCGACACAGCTCCAGCACTAATCCTTCCTGTGGAGCTCCCCAAACCACTCCCACCAGTGCAGGAGTTCCCACTCTTCTTTTGCTACTCACTGCAACCCGAGGAGCTGGAGGAAGATCTGATGCTGCTATTGCTGGTCTAGCCCTCCCACAAATTCCAGCAGGGAAAGACAGTGAAAATTATCTGGGAATGAGCTGAATCAGCTTCTTTTGTGTCAGTGCCATGGCCGCACCCGCTGTGTGGCCAGTTCCACCCAGCACTCATCAGCTTCTGAGTAGGAATTGGCGAAGGCTTGTGTGTTTCCGGACTTCCCCCCACGCTGGGAGAGTGATAACCTGGGTCTGGGAGTAAAAGGACTAAATTTAAATCTCTGCCTAAACCTCTGCCTGGGTTTTTCATAAGCAAAACTTGGATCTCACCATCTTCATGGGATCCTGGAATGAGTTTGTAAAGGCCTTCACAAGAGATAGGGTTGTGATGTGTGGATTCTTTGTTCAGGATTTTCAGGAAACTGACCAGCAGTGTTGGTGCAGGAGGGCCCGGACTTGCAAAATCCTTGGGCAGGAGTCACGTGCTACATTCCTCTGAAGACAGGGAGAAAAGCACAAACCTCAGCACCAACATCTCGGGATCTGCCTCTGGAAGAACAGCAGCAGCCCAGCAGCTGGCAGCCCCCACCTTTTACATGTATAAATGAGCAACGACCCCAAAGCACCTGGGGCACACACACTTGAGTACAATCACAGTGTTTTAAAACGTATTTAAGTATGAAGAGCAAAAGGTCGATAAATTGCTTCTGGACACTCATCTCAAGCGTGTGATGCCAGCTCAGCAGCTGTCACCATTTTCAAGTTGCAGTGTCTTTATCTCTGGTGCCCCACCCCAACAGGATTTGCCTGCAACCTTTCCGAGGGGAGGAACAGATACTTGCACTCAGGAGTGCTCAGGGTTGTAAGGCCTATGCAGCACCCAACGTCAAAGAAAATAGCAACAGCATGTTGAATAACTGGTTTGATGTGTATGCTCATCACCCTCCTATTGTACGCTTGTTTCCTAGAAGTGCCCTGAAACAGGCACATTTATAGTGTCCTGCTGATATGAACATTCTTACATTTGTCAAATACAAAACATTGGTGCCACTAGTTTTTTAGCTTGTGTCTGATTTAACTGAATAGTCAGACTTGAACTGGATAGAGAATTGATTAGACTTAGTTTCATTTATGTTTGTTTTTGGTTTTGTTTTTGTTTTTTGTAGGATCTATGAGATACAAAGTGTTGCTACAGAAACACTGAGAGACTTTTCATCTCACAAAAAAAAAGCTGATCAGGCTTTCACAGAGGGCACTGTGATGTGCCTGTCTGATATGCATGACCTTGTGTTACAGAGACTTGTGAAAGTGTTTGTGCTGCTATTTACTGGGTATCAAATTATATATATGTGCTTGTTAAGAGAATAACATGTGAGTTTGCCTATAATCGTTGCAGCTAATATTGTTATGCCTCAAACAAAGAGTAAATGGAAATCTTTCTCAATACATTTTCCTTGTGTTTGTTTATGTGAATGTACTTCCTCTATAATTATGGGCATTTTCATCACAGAAGTACATATGGGCTAAAATTTACAGATAAGCTTAGTCTCATCAGTTTTGCTGAACTACTGGAAGTTCAGCCAGCATTACTTCATATAAATGAAAGAAAAACATTGTAAATGCAAAAAAACCAATCATGCAACTTTGAGAGGTAACAATAAGTGCTTAAAACTCAGAAACTCTAGAGGTGCACACTCAAACAACAGCTTGACTTGATTTTAAACTTTTAGCTCCACCAAGCCTCCTAAGGTCTAGGACAGTCCATCTAATAAATGCCTGAATCATGCCTATATATTAGAGTGTTTTAATTATTACATTTCAGAGTTGCCACAGGAATACAAATATTCTCTATTACCAGTTTTTGCAGTCAGAGGCACAAAAGCAAAAATCACATATAAATGTTAAACTTTGAAACGTTCAGATTTATGCACCCAGGGTAAAATATTCCTGGAATTTAAGAACAACATTAAATAAGTGATTATCTAATATACAACAGCAATACAGGCTGAAGTATTTTTTCTGATTTAATTCTTGCTTCATCTCCAACAGCTGTGGTTCAGTAAGGCATCCAACCCCGATAAAAGTAATTCCTGCGATAGAAGCTATACCACAACACTTGGCACTTTATTCTAATGTTAAAAACATGTTCCATATTTCTCATGGAATTTGTTTAGCTTCTCCTTCCAGCCATTAGATCGTGTTATGTCTGCTAGACTGAGAAACCCTTTATTATCAAATTTTGTTCTCATATATATATTTATATCAAATCAAATTCTTTGTGTCCTCCCATATATCTTAATACTCTAGGATCCCTGAACTCTTCTTCTCTCCGCTAAATCACAAGCAGCAGAACTGGGCACAGTAATTCTAGTGCAGTGGTAATTTAACTTTGGCAAACAAAAATTTCCAATATGACTTTTTGTCTACAACATCACTATTACTACTCATATTAGGCTGACTATTCAACTCAACCATCTAAGACCATTTCAGACTATGACCTCAATTCTTTATGGATTACTTTCCTTGTTCTTGTGTTCACAACACTGAGTTTTCCCATCCTGAAACATTTTGGTTCACCACAACTAGCTTGCTAGGTCATTCTGTACCAACAGCCTGCATTCTGTGTTATTTATCATTCTTTCAGTCTCTGCACCATCTAAAATGTGTAACTTCTATATCTTACTCAAGAAATTGCTTAAGGCATTTTAAGCAGTAGGCCAAGTCAACTGATGGTTGCAAAGACTCAGGCGTTCTCTGATTTGTTAGTACAGTATTAGCTTTATTTTAGACTGCTCTTTTTTCCCCAGTGTTCCCTAGCCAACTCTTTAAAAGTCGCTATTATATACATGTTATTTGGACTTGCTGATTTTAAAATGACTAATTCTGGTAGCTCTGTTTATCATCACTCTTCCTCACTCTTAAAGTGGAAAGCTTCAATTAATATGTAGTACTATCACATTTTTTTTCCCTCAAACATAAACCATATGCACTTATTTAGCACTTTTGCTCTTTCTCCAGTGGTCAGATTTTTTAGTAATCAATCAACACTGTCATTTTGATTCTGTTTGCCTTCAATATTCCTAACACATTCTTCTTGTTACCTTTTGACTGCCCTGACCCATTTTCTTCTAAGTTCTTTTGCTCTCCACCTCAAATGTGTATACTTCCTAGCCTATTGTCACTGATGTTGTCTTTTTATTTCTTTGTATAGGCAGATAGTTTTAGATAGATACATACTGAAAAAAAAGGAAGAATATTTGTTATAATCTTTACAGAAAATTGAATTTCCCTTTAAGCAAAACTGGTTTTTTTTAATCCTCTAGACTTCCTTTTTGACTTGGAGAGTGGTGGAACCACTACTAGCGTCAACCAGTAGAACAGCTTCTGGAATAGTAGATCAACTTCTACTGCTTTGTCTGAATTACTATTTGTGTTCTTGTGTTTACTTCCACCCCCATCCCACCTTCACACAGAGAGAATTGTTTTCTATGTAGAAACACGCATAGCAGCACGAAGAAGCCAGCAGGGAAGCACTAATGAAACAGAGGTATGATGCAGAACATGTAATTAGATTTGAATTTGTAGTGTAGTGTAGCAGCAAAAGAGTGTAGCTGACGGAAGTATCAACTATGCAAGAAGACATAAAGTGTATTATTTCCCTATAGCTCTGGTCTGACCATGGACAAATTATTATATTCAGTCTTGAGCACCTCCTTAGTAATTTAGGAGGAATTCAGGGAAGAATGACAGAGTGATTACATGCTGATCAAATAAGACTGAGGCTATGGACACGTGAAAAGAGCTCAAGGCTTGAGCCTGAAGCAAGTTGTATCATTGCATTTCCATAGAAAGAAGCTAAGCATGATTATATGTACACAGCACAATCTAAATACATAACTCTGGATTATATATCTACAGAGGGTTACATTTAAAAATTTATGTTAAAAGAATGTTCAGATTGCAAAATCAAGCATTCAAGTGGTAGGAAATGGCAGTGCAATTTTAGCTTGGTGCCTTTGTGAATATTCATGATGATACAGCCTGTAGCTGTA
Source organism: Melospiza melodia melodia (assembly GCF_035770615.1). NCBI lineage: Eukaryota > Metazoa > Chordata > Aves > Passeriformes > Passerellidae > Melospiza > Melospiza melodia. Next base: position 157,825,457 of record NC_086194.1, on the reverse strand, counting down.
CGAGCTGTCAACAGTGTATTTTTTCATACTCACATCCTGGCTCGTGTTTACCTCTGCTTGTCTGATCTCTGTTTTCATCTTCTTCCTGCCACAGCATCTGGCTCCCCTATCTCTTATCCTCTCCTCCATACACTGCCTGACACTTCTGTTTGTCCATAATCCTTGCTCCATGCTTCTCTTTTGGCTCATACCACTTCCTTCTTTCAGTCTTCTCTTAGCACTTCCCACCATCCTCGTCTCTCACCATTGGTCAGCCATGCATCTTTGCCTCCTACAAATGTCAAAGCAAAGGGAATGCTGAGAACACACAAGAGCCCAATTTGCTGCTCTCATGCACGATATTCAGGCCCACAAAGGGATGAACTGCTGTGACAAAAAGTATAGAGGCTTTTTCTACCTTTTCAGCTCTCTTAAAGTAAAGTCAGCCATTCAAGAGGAGGCAAAGTTTTGTAAGAGCTCTGTTGTTGTTCAACTTGCTGAATTAAGGTAGAAATTTTGAAGAATAGGAAGGGTCCTTTAAACCTCTGTAAAATAATGGATTTTTTCCCCTCATAGTTTGACAGGGTTGTCAGGGGGTGACAAAAAGGATAAACCTAGTTCTAGGGGTCATTTTACCCAGAAAACTGAAAGTCAAGTGTGTGCTGCAAGGCTTGTGTCTATTATAGCTTCTCAAGAGAAAAGATTGTATTTTTTTTCTCTCTTTCCCCCTTAATCTCAGTTTTAGGGAAGGATGACTTGTGCTGTTCTATACTCCCCCAAAAAAATAAGCTCAAGACATTCATGTAGAGACTAAAAAATCTGTCCAAATGGCCAAAGGTCAACATATCAGCATGGAGCAAGACTAACAAGAAGGAATGGCAGCCGTAACTGTAGATGGGTCTAACAGCCCTACTGTGCCATGGAGAGAAAATCTGGCGACACAGTGGCTTGGGGGAAAACATAACACCCTACAAATATCTGGCAAGTACAATGGAAAGGATGGACAGAAATTATTTAGGATTCCCTGAGTGGAAGTTAAAGCACGAAACAGTGGTATAAAATAAGCTTATATGGGAACAAATGCAAACCCTTTAAATTTTTTTCTGAGCAAAAATATGAAGTGTAGCGTGGGGAATATGAAGTGTAGCACAGAGGAGGAGCTGGACTGGATTATTTAGTAGAATTTTTCCATCTCTTTTTTCTTAACTGATGGCAGAAAACTTACCAATGACCAATAAGAAAAAAAAAATCCTGCACACTGTTCATCTGGTCTTTTCTGTCTCTTTATGTGGAGACTCTGCTCTCTTTATCCAAAGAGAGAATGCATCTAGAAGATGAAGAAGCATCTTTAGTCAGTAAAAGAATGGAGACCTTAGTGGTTTAGCTGTGGGCAAAAGGCAGCCAAGCTTCTTCCTTTACTTAAAGAAGGAACATTTAATGGAAATTCACATACAAGCAGATTAAAAAAAGTCAAGACAATACCTTTACAGCTCTGTAATTTATACAGTCACTCGAGAGGGAAAAAAAAGAGTCAAAATGTATTTTCATGGGTGCATTAGAAATGGACGGGATTATAGTTTACAGCTTTTATATTGCTTCTGCAATTTGTAGAGAAATCTATTACAAATTTTCAGTGATCATTGAAGGATTTAACTTCCAGTCTTCTAGGTGAAAGAGCATTTAGTTCTCCACACCTATATTCTTTTGGATGTGTAGGGGCAGCATGAAAAGGATTTCCTAAAATTAATAACTTGCAGTCTGCTCAAATTTTCCATTTCACTCTCTCCTCCCTTCCCACTTCTCTGAGAGACCCTTATTTTATGATATTAAATAACCTTAGAGTGAAACAGCTTACATATTCTTAAAGGAAATAATTTCCTGATAGCAGGTTCTTCAATACCAGCTGCTTCAGGTAGAGACAAATTCCTTTGGGGGATTACATGCATTTGTAAATATTACCTGATGTAACTCTTACAAAAGACTATACTCAATTATCTGATAAGGTACATGATAAAACTTCTTATGACCTAGAGCCACAAGACTAAAGCCTCTGTCAGAGACAGAGACAGAGACAGAGACAGGGTGGATGAGGGACACAGGGAGTAGTTTATGGGTGAGAGATGGCAACTGTTTCCTAAGTGGCCCAGGAGTGAAGTAACTGAGTCCAGCATGGTGTCCAAAGGTGATTTCCTGGCATCAGTCACAGCTCACTTCTTCCCACAGAAGGGACTGAGGTTACTTGGAGGCCCCCTGGTAGTAGAGTCACAGTAAAGAAAGGCATAAAGTCCCAGCATGGAGTCGTACTTGAATGTGTGAACCCTGCAGGCCTCCTCTCTCTGGTGACCAGTGGTGGGACACAAGGAAATGGGGTGACGCTGAGTCAGGGAAAGTTCAGACTAGACGTTAAGAAAAGGTCACCAGGAGGCTGATCATTCACTGGAACAGGCTCTCCAGGAAGGTGGACCTGGCACCAAGCCTGAGTTCAAGGGGCATCTGGACAATGCTCTCGGTCATATAGTTTAGTTTTAGGTAGTCCTGTGGGGAGCAGGGAGTTGAACTTGACCCTTATCAGTCCATTTTAATCCAACATATTCTATGATTCTATTTATATACATTGGGTATTATAGGTTAGGCAGCCAATCACAAGACAATAATAGTAATCTACTGTTACAGTTGAATAGGGGTTATATTTACAAACCTTTTTGTCTGAGACATTTGACACTACCACAGACATATAAACAGTAATTATGAAATAATAGATAATCTTGTCCTGACTTAGAGGTGGGCAAAATAGCCCTAGGGCTTCACAGACCTTTTGTCTCACTTTCCAGTAACTTTCAGCCTCAGCAGTGGACATATTTGTGGGAGCTAGTGGTATATCTCAGTTCTTTGTTGTGTAATTGTGCAGGCAGAACAGGAGCTTCAGACAGAGTTTATTAAAGAAGCTCTCACATAGAGTTAAGAGGTGCAGAAAGGACCCCCTTGCTTTCTAAACTCAGAGAGGAGCCAATGTGTGGCTGGATCCAATCTTACCCCCAGACTTTGTGTTTGTCTTAGATGCAGAATTACGTGTAAAGGGTTATAGAGGTGTAATGGAACATCTATACAACTTTGTCCTTCAGAATTAAGAATGGCAAACCAGATATATTGTTTTAAATATATGTGGTTTTTCATGATAATGATTAGACAAAAAGGTCTTAATCAGAATTATTTATTACAGAGTATAGGAACTATAACAACTATTATAATATAGTGCAATATGAAGCAATATTGAAGAAATTATATTAAAAACAATTGTATTAAAGCAATTTTATTGTAGCTAGCAAACTCAATTATTAAATAGAGATTGATGTTGTACTCAGACCAACAACAGTGGGCAAGTCTCTTTTACTCAGCCTCAAGGAATAACCTTGTGGGGCAGCCCCAGTCCAGGGCTGGATCTCCACACATTTAACCCAATAAGCTAAATTGGGCTAAATGTGTAAACTGGGCTAAATCAGAAGACCCTGGTGTTAAAATCTGGGACTGGGCTTTTCTATATGACTGTCATATCAGCTCCAGGCCAGCTGTGTCAGCTCAGCAGTTTTAGATGAGTTATCAGTAGTATCACCTGTTTGGGCCTTTGTCCGGGTGTTTTACCAGGTCTACCCCATCTTATCTCACTATCAGGATGTTTGACTTTGGGATTGATGAGTCAGACTGGTCTCAGCATTGTTCAACACCAGAAGCAGCATGACATCCCCTCTTCATTTACCACTGCTAGCTTTGCAAATCAGGCACTGGTGGAGTTGTTCTCCCATTCTAGGCAGAGCATCCTGCTGCAGCAACCACTTTGACCTGGCCTGTGTATCACCAGTAGCACATAGGCCACAGGACTGTTCTTGTCTGAGTTCAGATCATGTCTAGGTTTTTTGCTGAACAAATGAACTTTTGAGAATTTTGGCTTAAAGGTTTTTACTGTCTCAAATTCCATATTATTCTTTTTCCTCTAACTTAAGAGCTTTCCTTTCTGTATTATTTAAATATGCAGCTATGCATGACAAAACATTTTACTTGTAACTGGTTGCCTATTTGCCAAAAGTATTTCTTAAATCTACCTTCTCCCACAAAGTGTCTCATCTCTGATCTACATAAAAGGTGTATCATGTTAATTCAGATTTGTTAAAAAAACAAACCTGCTCAGCTAAAGGATTAACACATATTCAGAACACCATATGCATAGTTTGCATTTAAGGTCAATCACAGAAGTTGCATATTTAGAAACATAACTTTCTGTTATCGTCTCCATTGAGCTAACTAAATGTGATCCTAAAATGATGATAGTTGCAAAAGCCTGGATCCTGAAGCTCACAAAGTATCCTCATTGAGGCAAAAGCAAATGATAGAAAAGGAATTTTGAAAGAATAAAGTCGAATAGTGAGTAGTGAATGATGCCTTTATATTTGTTTCTCTGGGAGTCAAGGATATACAAGTGAAAATCCAGAAGGATTTGTTTGTCATTGGAGCAGGTTTGTTTCAGGTATGAGGAGGGGAAAGCTTACAGCTCCCCATTCCACTGATCCTTTGTATGGATGGTTGATTTTACCCATTCCCACACTGCTGATACTGGCCAGAACCATGGCATGCTCTTACAATCTGTAGCTTTTATAAAATACCATATGTGTGCAGAGACAGGACCAAGGCTTTTGCAGGGGCAAATTCCCTGAAAAACCAGAGCGATAAGGGTGGGTGGGAGCGGGTGGAGAGTTGATGCATCTCCAGTTCAGTCAGTGCTACTGCAGGAGCAAGCACTGGAGCTCCCAGCAGTTCCCTCACTTCTTACAAGTCTCCCAGTGAAACTGAGTCTTCCTGACATGTTTTGATAGGCACCAGGATCTGAAGAGGTGGGCGGGAAACTGCTCAGGGTTCTGCTCTCAGCTCTGTTGGGGAGGATTTCTCAATAAGAGGACAGATAATAGTAGCTGTATTAATATATGAGCAAGAAAAGTAGACCTGCTACATAGTGCAATCTTTTGACATCAAGAAATAAATCAAAATACAAAGACAGCAAGCCCCAAAGGTCTTTTATTCAGGTGTTGTAAGTTTAAAATAAAAAAAAGTCATTTATCTCAGGTAGACTCTGTTTAAATAAAAGGTTCTTGGAAGACAATCAGCAAGCATATTTAACATTAATGGGATTGGGAAGAATAATTTATGTACATTAGAAAAAAGGAAGCCTAAAAAATCATAAGAACTGAACACAAGCCAATTCAAAACTATTTAGGATCTTGTACAAGTTACAACAGTACATTTCGTGACTTGTAGCCTAATATCAAATATCTTGAGGAGTCTACAAAATCAAAGACCAGACACTGCTCAGCATGTTAGATCTATGGTGAATATGAATCAGTTCCATTCTCTTTTCAGCCCTGGCCACCATTCCCATGCCAGTTGACTGAAGTTAAACTATACAAATTTAATGCAAAATGAGAACACAGTAAATAGTATGCACCCAAAAACCTGTGACTTCAAAAATGAACATTAAATCTCTTCTGTTCCCCATCTCAGTCCCTCACTTCTGCTCTGCCAGGTATCATGTCCTATTACACCTTTTCTCAGACCACAAGATAGTAGACTTGGACTTTATTTATCTGTCAGAAATAGGCACATCTATTGTCTAAAACTGCCAGTAAGGCTAAATTTGGATTCTAGTCCTGTTGCAGAATGCCAGCTTCCTCAATAAATAGTGCACTTTGTAGTAAGTTTGTCTTTTTTTTTTTTTTTTTTTTTTTTTTACTTGGAGAAATTTGCTGTTATAAGGTACAATAGATTATTGAGGTCTGACTTCAGAATAATAAATAAAAAATACTCTAACTGGAAAAGTTCAATCAGACACATTTATAACACTTAGAGTAATTTTCCTGTGAATCAGATTTTTCAAGGGATGTGTTGAATTTTCCATAATTAGTGATCTTTAAGTCAAGACTCAATATCTTATTAAGAGGAATATCTCAATTCTAGCGTAAATCCTTAAGCCTAATGCAGGAATAATTTGGCTAGACCTGTATGGTCTAACTTATGGAGGTAAGCAGATATCATAATGATTTTGTGTGAACTTATAAACTATGAAAAGGGATAGTAATGGTAAAAATATTAGCATTACAGCTATTTAAGTAAAGTTATACATGAGAATCCAGAGTTAGATTATTTAAGCACTTGATTTTTAAGGATACTAAGAATTGAGTGCATTTTGATGGACTCTGTGGACAATATCCTAGAGTAAACAGAAATCAAAAAAAGGGAATTGTTCTACATCAGTCTCTGAAAAACATAAAAACACCACCAACAACAAAAAAAACCCCAACCAACAAACCAACAAAGAGAAAATAGATTGAATAAGATTATAAATGCAGGGGAATTACAAGCTCCAAGTGTTGAGAAAGCATTTGTTCACAAAAGAAAGAAAAATCAACTTCATTTTCAGGAATGTAGTGGGGATACTTTTTTATTACAAGTTCATTTTTCTTCAGAGATTTGGTTCACTGGAAAATCCACTTGGCACATTTTTCATAACTGCCACTTATAAAACAGTGTTTTCTTAATAAAGGTGATCTATTAAGAGACAAAGGCAGGAGAAAATTTAGAACAAAGTGTTTTACTGAGGGTAAAGTAGGAAGTAACAGTCCGTGGAGAGTCCCATAGATGGGAAACTTTGGGGCAGAAATTTCAAAAGGAGTAATTTTTGGCCCAATGTTGTCTTCTCTAAAATCAGTGGAAAAACAGGGTTCTTTTTCTGAAATAATGTACTTTATGAAAGCAAAGCTAGTCCAGGGAGAAGTGTTTACGGTAATTAAACCTTTTGTGTTGATTACCCAAAAACTTTTTAAGTTTAATGGTGCAGTAGTAGATGGCTATCATCATTCCCAAAGCTTTTCTTCGTGATAATTATTTGTCCTGGTTTCGGCTGCCTGCTGGGCTAAACCACAACGTTATTATAAATCCCTACCCTTCCCTTCAACAGGGAGGAATTTTCTTCATCTGTAGCTTGTATGTTCACTTGGAATCAGGGTGCATAAGCCCAGCCAGGTAGCTGGAAATAGCATGAGACATCAGAGCCTCCACTGATTTTGTTGCACAGGAAATATTTTTAGTGAAAAACACTGAATTGAGCACTTTAACATGAATTTTGGCACCTCCTATCACTCTTCTCACCTTTTAAATTCCAGAAAGAATCATTATTACTTGAAGGAAGCCCCTCAGAGATTAATTTCCATTGTGATGATGCTGTTTAATCCCTCCACTGATGCCAGCCTGCCCTAACATTGTGTCTGCTCACCAGAGCCCGGCGAGCCCTGCCCCAGCCAAGGCACCAGGGCTCCCAGCCCTGGGCTGCTCCAGGGATCAGCTGCTGGAGGATCCCTGCACAGCACCCCACTGGGCACCTCCAGCCTTCCTACCACACCAGCACATTAAAAATCACACACCAGGAGGGAAGTACGGCTCTTATTCCCTTTTTACAAGCAGAGAAAGATGATAATAATTTGCAGAAGTGCTCATAACTATTATTATTTTCACTGTGATAGCATCTATGAACAGTCTGTGGCAGAGCTGGAAACAGAATCTAGCTCTTGTGAGCTTACCAGTCAAGTGCCAAAACCACAAGTCCTTCCTTCCTCCCACACTGCATGTATTTGTAAAGAATTATGCTTTTTAAAAAAAAATATTTGTAACTGCTACAGCAGTGTTAACCCCCTTACTCCCCCTCCCCAAAAATATTCTGGTATTTGGTCTAGGAAATTAGTTTTTAAGGGAATTGTCTTTCTATTTTTTTTCACTGTAGATCAATTTAATGTTTTCTTCTTTGAAAAGCCCACAAATGGAGGAAAATAATTACCACAACACACGTGCACATTCCTAGCAATTATTCATATGCTCATATTCACACATTCATGTGCACATAATCACAAAATTGAACTTTTAGAAAACATTGATTTCCATGGTACTCTCAGTTGGTGACTGATCAAACACTGAAAGCATTTAACCTCTCTCACACTCTACAAATACAAGTAAGAGGAAGTGAGAAAACAAAAAGGAACTAGCAAAGTTTCAAACAATGGAGTCAAAGAAAATGGTCTGTGTACAGTTTTTTACCATGACCACAACAAAATGTAAATCTTTAAATTTTTGTTCCTACAGAAGCACATATTGGTGTGGATCCTGCTTTCAAAAGTCACAGTGGGGAAAAAGGGCAGGAAAAGGGCTAAGTGAGCCAGGATAGGAGGAGCCTTCAGAGTCTTTTAAAATATGTAAATAACTTTTCTGTTGAATGTGGCTCTGATTAAACAAAGCCATTATTATTAGCTTTTAAAAACTGTGAGTCTGAAATATACGCAGCAACCTGCCAAGTACCAATGCTGAGACACTTGTTTCCTTTTCTTCTCACTCTCATCCTAGTTTTTCTCTCTTCTCTATCTGTATCATTCTCATTCTTAACTTTGGGCACCATAATGATTAAACCAGTGGAGCCCAGCTCCATGACTTGTCTTCTAGAGGCTACTGCAACATGAAGTGCATGTAACTAGCAATAACAGTAGTCTCCAGACAGCCCCAAGCACGGTGCTTATTACCATGAGTAGTCTCATTGAAGTCAATGACACTGCTTTATTCCAGAAGTAGTTACAGTTCAGTTAATGGCACCCTTCATAGTGTAAACACCACACCCTATGAAAGTGTTTAAAACATCAGGACTTTATAAGCTATTCTGGCCAGGTAATCTGTCTTTATTTGTCATGCTGAGCATCACATATGATTATGACATGATGTATTACAAATTAGAAATGCAGGAACTTCAGCTGTTAGATGTAGGTTTTTTCACTTTTTTTAGTCATTTCACTCTGTATAGAAACATGGCAGTTATGTTAGAACTAGAACTCTAAATGCATTTTCCTCTAACTTATCTATGTGTCCCTAAATCTTATGGGCATTTTTCAGTTGGACCAGTGGATACATTTAGTGCTTCAAGCATTGTGCTACTTGATGCAGAATTCACAAAGATTTATCTGTTTTTGTAATCAGGGGGTAAAAAAAGAATAAATAAATTGACATTCATTAGATAAAGAGTAACTCTTAGCAGGGCTTTTTTGTACATGTAGATTTGAAGATCACACTGGAGCTGCAATTATGTCCTAAGCGACCTCGGTCACTTATGTTTTCCTCAACCATTACGTGCTTCCCCAATTTTTTTTTCTCTGTATTTTTTGTTTTTTATTTTATCTTTGAGGGAGAAAGGTGGAGTTTCAGTAGGATTGAGTGTTTGGCAAAGCAGCATGTTTGTTTGAGAAGGACTATCTTGCAGAGGTATGACTGATTTACAATCAGGTGTGGTGGTCAAAAATATTGATGAAGAAGTCAGCAAGTATGTCCTTCAGCAATTTCAGTGAAAATTGAACTACCCTGCATGCCGGGAGAGAATTTCTTAGAGAAGCAGGACATGGCATAGCATTAGCCAGGTGGGAGAGCTGCCTGCATGGGTCTTCCTTCTAAAGGAGTTGAAGTTCTAGAGGAATGGAGAGCATTGAGTGCATGTGTGTTTGTGGAAGCGTTTCAACCAATACATATACATCACATTCCTATTTAGGCATATCTTTTCAGGTGCTTATATATTCCAAAATGCTGCAGTGAGAAGAAAAGCAAAATGGATTCAGTGGAAAGTAAAATGGTGAGGGAAGGTAAAATTGCAGGGGGTGGGTAAGAGTGCCCAGAGGACAAGACAAATACACTAGATCATTCGGGTGGCTAAAGCTTTCTCCTTGCAATAAAGCTCAAAAAGAAAAAAATGCACAAAATGTTTATGCATTTTCCAATAGAAAAAAATGTCTTTCATTAAAATAAAACAAAAAGTAACTCAAGACAAGTAGATCCAGTGAGAAAAACAAAGCAAACCAGAAGTGTCTTTTAAACTGATTTAGGATTGCTTAGAGGTATTTTCTTTCCTTTCTGAGCAACAGGTGTGGCAAATCCTAAGTTTCTGAAAAGCAGAAAATGCCTGTGCTGATCTCTGAGTTTAAATTTTTGAAACCTGGGAAATTCAAGTTTTTATTTGCCTCTGTCTGTCCTACTCTCAAGCACTTACTCAGCTGCATAAAAAGATCACATCTACAATTTTTGAAAAAAAGTTATTTACAATGCCCTCATCCTTCTGCAGATGACTCAGTCTAACACTTTTCTTTGACTTGCCAGTCTGCAAACCCACAGACCACACATATCTCCCATCTAGCTGACGATGATCTCAGTGCCCTACCACCAGCAGTGTACACATGACAGTGCAGAAATGAGGCACACAGGCTCTTCCCAGGTGCATCAGTATCTCTTCCCTTTGATGGTGAATGCAGGAGTCGGGGACAGGGATCCACACACACCCCAGAGAGACTCAGCTGCTCCCCAGGCAGCTCCTACAGCCCCTGTCGTGCTGCTCTGCTCCATCCTGCCCGTCTATCTCTGCACATACACCTCATATGCGAGAAGCAGAAAAGGCCCTGGGGATTCCCCAGCAAAGTGCAACTTCCAGAGGGCACAATTAGGCTGCAGGACCATGTGATTTAACTCTTTGCTTTCTAGCTTTCCAAAGTCTGAATTTTGCTATGTCTGTGCTGTGAAGTGAGATAGAAAGGATTTTTAAAAAAATCAATAAAGCATTGTTTGCCTCTCAGTGAGTATGTTAAATATTCCAGGGAATGACTTTATAGCAGGTATATTCATCAGTGTTTTTCAACTCATCACTGCAGAGAATGTGCAAAAGCCAAGGATCACATTCATAACTCTGAGTATTTACCCCATGAGACTAATTTTTAAGTGCTGCAATAATTTGATTACTGTGTATTTTCAGTGAAAATAGTTCCAGTAACTTTGCCCTTCTTATAAAAGTACTTCTAGTGTGTATATAAATGAAGCAGCTATTCAGAGTTTTAGTGCTAAATACATTTATGAAAAAGCAACTACCTCTTTTCAGGTGTTATCTGCGAATAAAACAAAAGACATAATAGCTGAAGTAAATGGGAATTAAATATTCATGATGTAGAGCTGGGGCTGGTATTGTATCTCAGAAAAATACATATACATATATATATATATATATATATATATATATATATATATATATATATATATATATATATTCTTCATGGAGCTGTGATGGTATATCTTGCACAAGCTACTGGAAGATCAATTAATAGTTGGGATGAAAGGGCCAAAAATCCACTCTGCTGTCTTATCACCCTGAGGCTTTGAGTTCAGCAAAGAAACACAAAACTTGCCAGTAAACTTATCATCCAGGGCTTTGCAGCTGGCAGCCTGTGGAAAGCTTGATTTAAAAGCTGAGTTTCAAGATGTGCTCTCAAGCTCCCAGTATGTTCAAAATAGGACCAGGTTCAGGTTTAGACACGCTGTCAGCAGGCAAAGGACTGGGCCTGCTCCTGAGGATGCCCAGGAGCTTCTTTTGGCACATTTGAATGTTAAGGAGCATAAAAGTTAAGAGGCATGTCTAGCCTTTGAGCCAGCTGGAATATGCACTTGTCTCAGCAGCACATTACCTCCACAGCCCACATATGCACTGTTTCCAATCAGTAAAACAATAAATTCCTTTCAATCTCCTGTGGCAACACTTCCCGAGACATTTTACTGAGCAAAGTAGATGGCGCATGTAACACTTGATTAGTGACAAACCAGTGTCACTTTTCAGGGTGGCAAGGTAAGTGTGCGTACAAGGTACTTGAAATGTCAGAAAGCAGGTCCCAAAGTAAAATGATTCTGTGGATGTTTACTTTTGGGAGAGGTGGGCAGTGGAAGGCTGCTGTGTCTTTCTGGCACCAAAGGTAACACTCTGCTCAGCTCTGCAGCACGAGTACAAAGCTGTGAGCACTCAGAGCAAACAAATTCCCAAATCCTGCAATACCTCTGTGTCTGTAAGTGACAGGCAATTTCAAAACAGAAGTTTATCTCTTTTGTTAATACAGACATTGTATCACTGTTGTTAATACCAGGCATTTGGATACTGCATGAAATTATTGCAGTTTGAATTCACAAATGCGTGTTTACATGCAGTGAAAAGAGAGCAAATATATACAAACAGCCTGGACTTCTCTTAATGTAGTATACACTTAAATTTTGAGAGAAAATGCAGTAATAAATCCCATGGCAGTTATGTTTCTAAGCTCATGACTGTCCTTATAATTGTTATGCCCATGTAAAACATTTGAATTAGACCTCTAAACGTAGAAAAGGCTGCCTAATCTGATGGAAATGGACAGTTGACAGCAGGCAGATTGCATTTGCTTATTGGAGAATGATTCTCTTTTCCAGGCAGTTTTGTCCTTCTGGACAGAGTGCCAAAAATTATAGGTATAAATGGCAGTTTAAACAAAGCTCAGTTTAAATTGAGATGCTAATTGTGCAACCAGACTGCATATCAGCACACGTGCTGGGGGCACAGGCAGAGGGCTCTTTCCAATCCCTGCATTTGAACCTGGTGGAAAAATCCATCCCTGCTTAAAGGCTTCCTTAAGGAGACACTAATCTCTGTGACTAGGTAATTATGACATTTTGTGTGTCTCTAATAAAATCATGTGTCTTTATTTTCAGTTTTAAAAGGAAAGTATTAAAGGGCCCTGGCCACAGAAAGGTTTTTATGAACATGACCCTTTGTCCCAGGTAGGTATTGCATCAGAACATACAGTGGCATGCTTGTTGCTTAATTTTAGAAGGAAAAAAGGTTTTAAATTTCACAGCAAGAGAAAATATTAATTTTTATAGAGAATAATTTCTGAAAATAGCTACTGGTAGAAAAAAACAGGAGCACCTGGGGATAGTATCTAGCATCCCATGTGGATTATTTGTTGAGGATTTTAATTTTTCATACCAACATACTTGTTCCCATAACAAACAGATCTCTGTTTTCTTTGAAAAAACTTCAATGTGTCTTTGCTGGCTTTACATTTTTTCCAGCTTAAAAACAATAAGGAAACTACTTACTTGGCTTTTCATTAATTTATGCAAGATACATGCACAGTAAAAAGGATTGGAATACATCCCCTTTTCTTAGGTCACTTCAGTAAATTTGTGTCTTAGTAGATATTTTTCCAGATAAAAATTCTAACAGTGACACCTTGGGATCTCCTAGGATCATATGCCCCTCTTGGAAACATTTGTGGGTGTTGGGGAAAAAGAAAGGGGGGAGGGGGGAGGGAAAAGGAGGAAAACAAAAAAGAGAAAAATTTGACTGTCTCAGTGGATTGAACCTCAAAGGCTTTTTTGACGCAAGTGTTACTTAGACCATGTGAACATGGTTTCCATTTAAAAAAAAAAACCTAGATTAAAACATGAACAAACTGTCCATTGAACTTTAATGTTTCTTTGTTGCTTTGATGGTTAGCAGATTTCTGCTTCATAGATTGCCTCCGCCCCATACATTCTAAAAGTGAAATGATACATTGTAATTCGAATGATAATTGTTTTGATGATTTAATTGATAACAGACAGAGGAATAAAATCCCTGTTTTTCTCTGCCATGCAGATGATATAGCTACATTTCTTAGTAAACATCTGCGTATAATTAAGGGATGTTGCATTAAACTGTTTCTTCCTTACCTTTACTGTGGGGTTTTCTTGAAGCTCTGTAGGATAATCCCGATTCAGGAAAGGAGAAGTTGCCTCTTGTCATTCAAGGTTTCTTTATCTTTACTTTTAGTGATTTAGGTGCCAACAAAAAGTTATCTGCCCACGTTTTTAATGACCTCGAGACCAATCACAACACATCTTTTTTTTTTCTTTCCAAGAACCTTTGCAATCTCATCAGTTTATCTTAATAAAGAAACCTTAATAGCTGTATTTTAGTGCACAGAGGGTTTGACTTAGTGTGTATATATATTTTTGCTACTTCAATATTAAGTGAAAGAAAGCAAAATATTCAGTAGAATCACTTTTAATCCAAGAGTTGCACATTGTTGTATAGACATGTAAATCAAAAGCAAACCAAGGACTGTTCAAACCTGCTCTGCCTATGTTGCACACAGGGAGTTATTCATTCAGTTTATCAGCCATAAAAATAATTGCAGTACACTCAAAACTGACTGACATCTTTTATAATTTTTAACACTAAAATGTCCTGGTAAAAGAGAACGCTGCAATAACAACACCTGATTAGTAGACAATCACTACTGTAAATTACAGTGTTTGCAGAATAAAACAGGGCTGAAAGACTTATAACTTTATATTAAAAGACATAATTGTCATTTTGCCTCCTTTTCTCCCCTGTAATGTCTTAGCAATATCTTAAATAGTATGTCTATTCCCAGCCTTGCAAAAATGTCCACGTGACTGCTATTGTCCAGAATATTCTATTATTTTTAATTTTAAGATTTAAAATAAAACAAGACAAATTGCCATCAATGTATGTATAGCTCTTTCACATACAGCTAAAATGACTGCTAATTTTTAGGGAATAAATAAATGTTTACAGGAAAATAAATAGAATATTTGTTTGTCTGTGTATTGTGTTACAATTCCTTCTAATCAGGATCTCCTTTCTCCACCAGCAAAAGAACAGTTACAAGCAAAATGCTATCTCCTGTTGGTAGGCTTGCAAAAATAACTTTAAATATTGTATGTTACAGTAAAATAAATATCCCATTTTATTTGATTTTGTGAGAAGATCATTTGAAAATATTGACCTTTGACATCAGCGATGCTGCTCCAGGAGTTTTTAAAGCAGTTTCCCAGTATCTAAAAGCCAGGATAAATCTTGTGAAACTTCCTGAGCATGCTGTTTTTCTTTGTCATATTATACATAATAGACCTTGATACTTGCATTAGCTCACATGAAAGTCCCAAGGTTCTTGATCATTGGTAGTTATGGACTCCAAGACACTCTCTGTGTTGCTGTTTGATGGCTGTTCCAGGAGTCAAAATCATCATCAGAACGAGACAGTGATCTGGGAAATATGGGCTCAGACAGGCTGGAGGGTACCCTTAAGAGCACATGGGACCCTGCATGTCCAAGCACGCCAGGTAGATGAATTCCCCACCACGTGTGCCCAGATAAACAGCCTGCAGCGTGATTGAGAAGCCGTCTGTCTTGAGAGGCAGCCAAAGGGAGAGGATCTAAATAGCAGCGCAGCACGCTTCTGCTCAGGGTGCTCAGGAGACTACTCTGCCTGAGCAATTTTACCATACCATGGCTTTTTTATGAATTACTATGTCACAGATATCACTTTTCACTCTATTTTTAAAAAAAAAAATTCATATGGAAAATCAATTAGAAGAGAGGAAGTTTGTGAGAGAACAGCCTACAAGTCAATTCTTATCTTTGATTCCCCTGTCTGGATTCCACATACTTGACCATGGGTCGATAAAATTGACCATCTCAACTCAGGGAAGGGTCCCAAATATGGAACAGCAAGGAGTTACATTAATAACCACCACTTAACTTGGTCTTGTTCCCTCAGACAACTGCATGATTACTGTCAGACATTTTTGCATGCTGCCTGTTGCCACCTATATCTGGTCTATGAATAAACAGAGAACCTCAGTTTTGAGCGCTGACAGTCTCTCACTCCTTGAGAAACTTGTTTATTTATCACCTCATTAAACTAAAGAAAATGAACAAAATATAAATAAGTCAAGGTTTTAGGGTATCACAAGCGTGGCTATCTCTCGCTATATAAAGAAAATACTGCAGAAAGATGTAAGCTTTGAATGCTATAACAGGGAGAACTCTTCTTTAGTGCAATCTAACTTATTCCTGTTGCTATTATTATCAATCTAAATTTAGAGAAATATAATAAAACGAAAAAGGAAATGGTATAAACAAAGACTTCAACTTAAAAAAGGCACACTCTCCTTCAATAAGTGCACATGTAGTTCAGTATTTCTCTTGGCAAAGTTTAGGCACGTCTCTAGTTAACAAATATATTCTGCTGTCAGCCCTTTTCAAGAATTATATTTGATGCTGGATGCCAAATAACTCCTTTAACTATTAATAAATAACTCACAGGTATCTTAGCTAGTGTGCGCTTGAGGAATTATGCTAATAATGCTTTCTGTGCTGGAGACAAGGGAAATTCCCCCCATGAAAGTTCTACTTTTGCTGACATGTTCTCTAGCTTTCAGAATGGGTTCATCCCTACTAAGATAGCCATTTAATCTCATGGAAAATGTGATCACCATCTATCTACTTGCTGATGTTGCTGTGAAAATTCCGATTGACTCTGGAATGGGAAAGCATATAGATCCATGAGTTTTGTACTCTGCTCTAGGTGCTTATGTTTCATAACCTTCATAGTAATGAGTCTTTGCAATTTGAAAAGAACAGAATAGTCACTACCATGTGAACCAAATTACACTACATATTACATGCTACCTAACTAACAATAAAATATTTTATAGGTAAAAAAGAGCATTAAATGATACTGTGATTTTTTTCATGGGGCTTGCAGAGAAGAAAGAATTTCTAAGGGATACTTAGATAAATTATACCTCAAATCTCAAGGTGTGTCTCTTACTTAGAACATTATTTTTAGTGGAATAAATTTTTTATCATGTTTATTTGAATCTATTTCAAGCTAGTCCCTTGTAAAAGCTGCTTTGTTAATGCCACAGAGACCTAAATGCCTGTTATCTCAATCACTTCTCTTAACACTGAAGTAATTAATCCCTATCAAGTAATTCTAGTAAGCCCCTTTTCACATACCATTTCCTTCTATATTTAGTTAATCCAACAGAAAATTTGTGGGGTAAATTGCATGCAAAGTGAAAGTTTGGAAAAAGAATTCTTTAACTAGAAAAACAGCACAGAAATCAGGAGTTTTAAAAGTGTTTTGATTTCAAAACATACATAAGAAGGGACTGCTTCTTGACCACCAAACTCACTGTTATTGTTCACTGTTAACATGTCACAGAGCAAGAAAGAGGAACATGCAACAACAGTTAATATAAGAAGGAAAACCCCAAAAATTCAGATGACCCTCTTGTCTCTAATTTTGATTTGAAGATCTGATGAGTAGAAGAAACCTTCTTCTCATTTCAGTCATGATTTCATGATTTTATATTTTCCATATGGTTCATATATTTATTTTTCGTTAGAGATGTTAGGCATCAGTGTCTCAGCTTGTAATTTTGACTCTGTGGGCGCATGGGAATTTCAGCCCCCAAATCCAGAGAGGGATTTAACCAGGAAGGGGAAAGTTCTGGATGACTTTGCTGTTCTCTTTCCCATGTAACAACTTGACAATCTCATCCCTGAGAATTGCTTACTGGAGTCTATTTCATCAAACTTCTGGAATGGATGATCAGCTGAGCAGACTATTATGCAAACTAGCTCCTTCTCTTCTTTTCAGACATATAATGTTAGACAGTTCTATCTTACTGCCTTTATATTTCTTTAAAGCTTTTCCGTCTGCACTTTTTGTTCCATTGATGATGGTTATTTTACAGTGTTGCTATTACTTGCAGTAGCATCTTATTTCACATGCTTTCTTGAGAGATCAAACATTTTTCTTATTTCAAATCTTTATATTTATTTTACAATAGCTGCAGTTGGTTTTGACTGCCATGACCAGTTCCACACACACAGGCACTGGTCTCACATATTGTTGCTCTCATCACTTCCATTTTCCTTTCTTCCTCCACTATTATTACTTGCCCTATATTTGCCTTTTCTGAAAGTCAGGTCTTCTGAGTTCAGCATTGCTAATTCTGCATCAGATTTGCCACCCTGAATCATATAAATGGATGTGATGTGTACCCATAAAAAAATCCACTCATAAACTTTCCCACATACACATCAAAAGAGTTTTGTGTTAGCCTCAGCTTTTGAGGTCTGTCATGACTGGTTTCCATCAGAATGTATTCAATGGTAATAAAGTCTGAAAGTGGTTATCTTCTTGAATTGTAACTACCATATCTTTATTTCACAGCTGGCAACAATCTTTTAGCCAATCACAAACATTCAAGGTCATTTCTTCTGTCAGACTGTCTGATGGTTAAATGTCTGCAGTGAGACTGAGTTTGTGAGTCAGGACCCCAATGTTAGGGACATGCTACAGAAGAATTCCTGATGTATTTTCATTTTCTGCTGGAACAGCTACAGGGAGTCTTCCATGTCTCAGCCTGATTGGATGGTCATACCAACAGTTATTCAACAAGCAATCAACAAAATTAAATGAGAAGTTTTCTGACTGTTTTGTCTACCATCACTAAAGTGAGGAAAGAGTTCAAGGGATCTTTGCTCACCTGCTCAGAGCTGCATGTAGTAATGATCAACTTTGTGAGGGACACTGGCAACTGCAGAGTTTTTTTGCTCCCTTCTCTTTTCATTTAGACAATGTCTACATCTACCCGTGTTTGAATTACATCTAATCTTGAGATGTGCTTTTCTAGTTCACTTCTGGGAGTACAGGGGAATCGGACTTTTGTATTTCATTATGAGCTGATGTAAAATTCCTTTTGTTTCTAACAGCTGAGATCCATATTGATTCATTAACTATCAAGACCTTAATGTATCAAGGATCAAAAATAAGAGATTTGTAAATGAGGGGCTAGAGGTACTGTTTTAGTTTGGTCCACAAAAAATGACCCAAGCTCTTTCAAAGTGTTTATAGAGGTATGTAGCTACGTTAACACAGAAACATCTGCAAAAAAGTACTTTATGACAAAACAAATCTTGTTTCATATACAGGACAATCCACCTATTTGGGAGTTACTTTGTCCATTTTTAAATAAGTAGTCAAAATTTGCTCCTGTACTGCTTATGTTTTAGTCTGAGTCTTGTAAATGTTGTAACTAAGGAAGATCTGCCCACCTGTTTTGGCACACTCTCTTTGTTTTACTTTGGGTGGTTTTATGTTGACTTCAGTGGAAGAATGATAATTAAGAGAACTGAAATATTTGTTATCAGCCCTTCTTCACTCAATGCATTTCCTAAGGAACTCGGAAATTTTAAGACAATATATATATGTAAATGTGCAAATAGAAGCAAAATCTACCATTTTAAAAGGGTAGTATTCTGAAAGGACTTATTGGTGCTCAACCATGGCCATAGGCAGGGAAGCTCTGCATGCTGCCCAGAACTTCTTCCTGCAACAACACATTATTCCTTTTGCAAGATCAGGCACTTGGATAGGTTATGCTTCTGCATGGATGTAGGTGCTAAACATTTGGAGCCTGGTTACTTAAGGAAATCTTGTTTTCCTGAATTTCTTTTTCCAATCTGAAAGACATGAAACAATGAAGTGGACTGTTCATAGTGGGGAAAAAAGTTATCTCACACATGAGCTGTCATGGCAAAGGCAGATGTGCTGAATACCCTTGATTTTTTTGACCTCATGGAATGTGCAAACCTGAGGAAAGATGCTCTGAGAATAGTGGGGAGTATGCAGAAGGCAGACTATTACAGCAAAAATATTACTGCTAATAGCAATAATTATA
This sequence comes from Melospiza melodia melodia, assembly GCF_035770615.1. Lineage (NCBI taxonomy): Eukaryota > Metazoa > Chordata > Aves > Passeriformes > Passerellidae > Melospiza > Melospiza melodia. Next base: position 157,806,023 of record NC_086194.1, on the reverse strand, counting down.
TCTTGTGAAAAGAAGTTTAATGATAGGGTTAGATACTTCTTTGATGAGATAGTTTTCAGTTAGAGGAAGATGCATGCACTCTGATTTCACTGGAATTAGAAGAAATGGAAAGAGCATTAAAACTTTGCTCATAGTACTGTTTCCAGGTAATGCCCATGATCATTTACTATTACATATTCCCATGCTTTATCCATCACCTATTTTTATGTGACATCTTCTTTGTCCAGAGATGTTAGCTCTCTTGCTGCTTCTTTTCCACAGAAGCTCATACAGTCCATAAAGAGGTTTTCATCCCCTCAGGGTCCATGGGTGGTATTTTTCATATCTGATTATGTAATATGTCATTCATCTGGCATAAATGAAATGTAACAACTGAAGACAGGAGCCTGAACAAGCCTATGTGATTGCTCAGCCCTCAGCCTCATGCTCTGATCCTGTGAGCTACCTGATGTAACACTTCACCTTATTCGTGTGTGACTTCATCACCTACTCCTGAGCACTCACTGGCCTTCCAAATGTTAGCATGAGAATGAAATACACTTAATGTTCTCATTCCAATACACTTAATGTTCTCATGTCTTTCTGAATAGTTTTGGTTTTAGCCAGATTTGTGAAAGATACAGCCTTGTGATGAAGATTGGATAGCTTCACTGGACTACAGATAACTAGCCCCCTTGGAGAAATAACTTTACCCAGCTTTGACAGTCCATGAAGCAGTGAGCTCTGGGATAACTATCAACCCAACACTAAGTTTTGTAACAATTGCAGCTTGTAGGGAGGTACTTGCCTTGTTGGAGTAGAGTATATCATGGTAGAATGAGAGAAATGCTGAAAATATCAGTGAGTTTGTTCCAGTTATTCACTGTCTGTGTTGCCTCATTCTCTAGATTGCAACAGTCCAGGGAAAGATGGTGCCACACTTGGCTTCAAAGACCAGGTCATGGGATAATGGATACTGCCTTCAAGAAATCAGATAAATGTATTTTTGTCTGAACTTCACTTTTTCTTATGTTGCATAACTAAGTAAGCTGCTGGCAATATCAAATATTTTTCTGCTTGGGTTTTAACACTTTTAAACTATTATGATTCAATGCATATGCTAATAATCTTGCAATATTTTCAATTAGTAGAAATATAATTTATAGTTTTGCTTCCATTTTTCAAATATTGAACTTTTCATTAGCCAACAAAGAAAGACACAAGTATTTTCTGCCAAAACTCCTCCAACTTTCTGATGGCTTTCCCTTAGTTAATTTTCCTTCAGACTCAGCATAGACCCACAGTTAGAATTATCTAGCAGTGTACTCAAAAATGAATATCCTCAAGCATTAAATCTTCTCTTTTCTTCTAGATTCTCCTGGACAAGTCTAATCTTCCAAGAGAAATTTTAACCACTACAGCCTGAATTGCAAGTGTATTCAAGGGATCCAGTTTATAGAGTAATTAATCAAAAAGGCAGTCCTAAGTAATAAATAATGGAAGATTATTAAAGGTATGATCTCAGCCACTTATCTTTTGGATTTACACTCAGTGATGAAAAAAGAAAGAAAGATGTCAAACTGTGTGAGTACTACAAAATATGTGGCAATTCAAGTGAATTCTTCTTTGCTTCAATATGATTTTAGTATAAAAAGTAGCTCCTTAGAGATAAGTCTCTTGAATTTTTTCTTCAAGAACACTAAGTAAATTGAAAGGTAGCCAAAAAAAAAATCCCATATCATACCTCAGTTTCATTAAAATGATGATGTTAGAAATGTCATATCGTATAACCTTGAAGTTATGAATCTGTTATATGATGGAGAAAGTTTCTGGACTTCCAGAAAATAATGTAGTTGGAAGTAAGCTGCTGTAGAATTAATTAAGTTCTGGTCAGACATCTAAATGATCATGTGAGGAAGAGCATGAACGAAAGAGGCAGACCAGAAGAATTATCTCAGTTGTTGCACACTGAGCTGCATCTGGTAAAGAATATTGCATTTGGATGAGAATGTCATGGGAAAAGGTCTTGTTGAAAGAGCATTGCAGAATATGCATAAAAAATACGCATTAGAAAGTGGAATTAGTACAATAGTAAAGAGAGATGAGAAAACTCCCGAGGAAATTCTTTTCTGTCAGAAAATGCGATTTTGTCAAAATGTGTTGCCTTCAGAAAATTTCTAATCCTACATAGGTTTTGATAGGAATCTTCTTGGACAGCTAAGTTTCTTGACAGCTCACTTTCCAAATCCTTACCAGTTTGCCTGGAAGACTGCTTGACAGAAGTGTTGTTTCTGAATTTTGCTGTGTTACAGGTTAATTGGTTCCTTGAATTTCACTTCATGAGAACTGAACCGCAGGTTAGTGCCAGGTAGTTCTCAGCTCCTGTCTCTGGGGTGTTGTGAATGACTCTGGGAGATCTGAATGCAGTGGCTGTGACTCTGTCTGGTTTCCTTTTTGCCTCACTCCAAAGGGCACAGTGTTACCTTTGACTTCTGATACTGAAGATATTTCAGAGGACTGATCCATTTTTTGTGTTGTACCAGGTCAGTTAGTATTTTTCTAAACAGGAAAATGGTTATGGAGACTCAGACTAATATGGCTGGTAGGAATTTGTGTTTGGTTCAATGGTTGTAAAAATGAGCTAGGTTTTGAGGGCTTGCTTTCATGCGCTAGATTCTTCTCAAATAAGATTGACTGTTGTATTACCAACAGTATTAATAGTAATTGTAAATATTCTGTAACTTCTGAATTACAAAGTACTGATGAAATTCAACTGCAAGATACTCAATCCTCTTGATCTGCCTCCACTTTGAGAACAGATAAAATTCACAGGCTTTTCAGACTCAAGCTTAAGAAAGTAGTAAAAAATCAGGTGTGCAGGCAGGAGCTGATGTGTTACAGTGTCTGTATCATGAACGTCCTGGAGTCCTATATTCCATAATGACTGAAAGAAAAGCTGCAGAATCAGATTCACCTGAAGGATCTTCCTCTCCAGCCTCAATATCCCAATAGTCTTTTCTAACATTTCGTATCTATAGATCACTTTCATATGAGCTGATTAGGCAAACAAAACTCTTGGGGAAGTATCTTCAAAGTTTCATAACTCTGGATTATATTCTACTGTGCAAATGGTAAATGGCAGCTGGACAGATAGAAAAAGTAGAATGACAGTAGTCAAATGCAACTCAAGATTTATATGCAAATCAATATATTAATTATTAAAGGTTTTAATACTAATAATTTACTTGATTTTTTTCCAATTTGTACACTGTTTGTAATATTGCAATATTCATGGAATATGACAATTCTCCAAGTGTATTATAGGTTAGCTTAAGTGGCATAAACATTTCATAGGGGAGGCAAAGTTGATAAACTACGTTTTTATTAAACAATTTTCCATTCAAATATTCTTTCTATAAAACTGAAGTTGTACAGGTTTATATCAATATTGAAAAAAACAGATAGAAATTTAATGCTCTGTGAATAAGAATGGAAAAAGTAATTGGTTTTTGGGGCCTTTGTTTTCTGTTTGAAGTTTTTTTTGTTGTTTTCAGGGAGTTGGTTTTGCTGCTTTTTTGTTTTTACTTAATTTAAAACTCTATGAATTAGATATTGCTTATAATTTTTCAGGTCTGTGAAATTAAAATCTTACCTCTTTTTTCAGAAATACCTTTTTTTTCCCCCTGCTAAATGTGCATCTTTTCCTCCAGACTCTCACTCTTCCTATAGCATAGAAATTTTGTTTGCCAGTTAGGTGTTTCCAACCCTGAGTTCTCATTGACTGCTGAGAAGTAAAGAGAATCAGTTCTTCACAGGAATAATCATGATTCCTGAGTTCACTGTTTTAGTAGCCTTTTTACTCTTTAAATCTAAAAGGGAAAAAAAGGCTACAAAAATTTACAGCAATAATGCAAGTTATATAGAGTGACTTTTCAGAGAGAGTAATCCATTGCTTGTGTGTAACTATGGATGGTTTCTGAATGTAGAAAAAACCAATTGCTACTCCAAAGAACTCAAGGTTTTAAGAATGAGATGGGAATTTTAAAAGCTACTTTTTAGGTGTAATAAAAAATAATCTATTATTGCTGCAATGATATTTTAGACTAGGGTTTTCAGCTTGGAGACTGTCTTAGTAACCAGCATTTCCAGCATTTTGATCTCCCTTGATACAGAGTCCTCATTCCCAGCTTGTTGTGCCCTCCTCCTCTGGGCTGAACGATTTTTTAGGGGAAATTGTTAAAAAATTTATTTCCCTCTTCCTTAGATTTATTTTATCCTAACTGTTTCCATGATTTTGTTCACAGTGTGAATGTAAAAATTCCTCAGTTAGTCCATTTTTAGATGAAAGAGCTGGTGACAATAGATAACTTCAGTTCTTGGGGTGAGCATTTCCACTGCAGTCTCGATTAGATGTTCTCCTCTCTCTCAGTATGATTCCCAAGCCCCAGCAAAACTCATGTTGCAGTCACAGATTAAAGCTGGAAGAAGCTTGCCCTTGTTCTGTCATCTGTAGTTGAACAAGTGTGCAGTGTTCATGCTATGGTGTAGTGCATGTTATATACTTTGAAGGAAGGGGAAGAGCAGATAGAATACAAACCAGGTGTAAACATGTTAACCCACCATGTGTTCACAACTGTGACTATAAATGTGTAAACTATAGCCTTTCTGTCCATTAGCCATTTCACTTTTCCACTAAAGAAAGAGAACTCTGGTTCATTCAGTGCTGCCCCTTTCTCCAATCCTTTAATCTGTCCCATAGATCTTTTTTCAAACACTTTCTAATTTATAAATACATCTTTTAAGTTATGAGTACCAGGATTGGACATATTTCAAGCTTCAATAATGCCTGATACATTAGCAATATAGTAATAAGGGAAAGGAAGTACTTTGCCTTATTATAATTAATAATTTAATTAGTTACAGCAGAGGTCACTGTCAAAATGAGAAATAGGTTCTTCTGCTCTAGGCTCTACACTGTCCCCAAAAGAAGAATGCTGCTGCAGACTATGTTCTTCTGAGATTAATGTCTTTATATGTTTGACTGTATGAAAACCCGTATTTTTAATTTGTACCCAAGTCAGTGAGTGAATGAAACTATATGGTCTCGTTCTCATCTCTACATTCCATTTTTATGTCATTTCTGTTCAACACAGTGAAGTATTACTTGTGTATTACAAAGCACCTTTGACTGTATTTTAACTTTTCTGGATAATCATTAATGTTTGTCCTTCTGCTCTCATTATCAGTTGCTATTAAATCCCTTTTCCCCGTTTCACTCTATATTTATTGATAAGTTTATATGCACATATACAGAGACACAAAAATATTGTATGCATGACTATTTTTAAGAATGCCTTTACTTTTCCTTCTAAGCCAAGCTGGCTTATTACCAGAGCAGTTGTCCTTCTTTATTGATTGTGGCTTCTGGACATCTAGTAAAATATTCTTAAACAGTTCCTAATTATTCATATTCTTCTGTTTAAATTCTTTCTCCCAATAGATTTGGCTTTATTTGTTCTCAGTTTTGGAAAGCTGACTCTTTTAGAGCTCCAAGTAATTCAGTAGCTGCCATAAAATTTCTGAAACAAAGCCCAAGGAAGGTTCCTGACCTCCTCTTGGTTTGGTTCCAAAAAGAATATGAAAAGGGGGATGATGCACAATCTTGATTAAAATTAATAAGTTTCTGAAAAAAGAAAAGTTTTAGAACTCATAGTAGATTTTAATGGTCGAGAATCTTGACAAGCATTGAAAATCCTTGTAGTTGATAAGGCTGGTACTATTGAAATGGAAAGTGCTGATATCTTGGAGAAATGGACTCTGGAATGGTTGTCTGTGACAGTGTGAATGCCCCCTTTTTAATCTATTCACTAGCACACCTCATTATGACTGAGAAATGCCTGTATTATTGTTAGCAGAACAAAGACATCAGTTTGATTGTGACTCTTCTGCATCGAGGTTCTTCTGTCATGGTTTAACCAAGCCCCAGGCTGCTGCTCTCTCACTCTCCCACCAGCAGGATCAGGGACAGAACTGGAAGGGTAGAAACCAGAACACTCATGGGTTGACACAGAGACACTTTATTAGGGAAAGCAAAAGCTGAGAACGCTAGCAAAGGAAAACAAGAAATTAATTCACTGCTTTCTACTGGCAAGCAGTTGTTCAGCCATCTCCAGGGGAGCAGGGCCCCATCACATGAAATGGTGGCTTGGGAAGACAACACCATCACATGGAATGTCCCCCTTCTTTCCTCCTTTTTCTCCCCAGCTTTGTATCCTGAGCATGATGTCCTGGGGTCTGGAATATCCCTTTGGTCACTTTGGATAACCTGGCCCATCCAGCCAGTCAAGCCAGTGCAGTCCTTTTGGTGCTGAAACCTAGGAACAACCCAGGGACTGACCACAATCTCCTCCCCAGTGTGGCAGCACAAAAAACAGAAGAGATCTTGGCCTTGTGTAAACCCTGCTCAGGAATAACAAAAACATCTCTATAGTGTCAAACCTTTGTCCAGCACAAATCCAAAGCACAGCCCCATAGCAGCCACTGTGAAGACAGTTAACTCTGCCTCAGCCAAAACCAGCACAGGTTCTAAGGGAAAATACTGTACTGCAGTTTTAAAAACAGAAAGTGAAGTTATTTCATTTAGAGAAATAGGTCCTCCAGTTTCATTTTCAGATATACAACATTAAAAACTCTAAGCATCAGCGATACTGTGTTATGAAATAAGAGTGTTCCTTGAGATCTGGACTGCTGTCTTGTTTTGTGAAGAAGTATTCTTCATTTTCTCAGCCTTGCATGTCAGTGTTGTATTGGATACAAGCATCCAGAAGAAAAATCACAAAATATGCACTTAGAAAAAAGATAGCAAATAATCATACAAAAATAGGAAGTACAGTTCAATTGTCTACAGAGAATCAAACCCACTTATTACTCTTCCATCACCTGTTAAGTAATTATTGAAAAAACTTAAAGTTTTTTCTTAAAACACTGCATTTTAAAATTAGATAACTGTTGCTTGGGAGATTTAACTGAAATTCCCCTTAACAAAATACCCTGTTTCTATAGGTATTTTTATTAACATAATGTGGTGTTTGGTCAGGCTGTTTCTATTTAAAAGAATTCTTCGGATATATTCAAAGACTTTGCTGTGAACTATGGTATGAATGAGAAAGGTCGTGCTACCACTGCCAGCTCTTCAGGATTCATAACACTTCTGATCACTTCACCTGGTAAGAACAGAGTGTGGAGGGTCAGCTGATAGCCTACTTGACTTTCTTTGAAAATACAGCGTCTTTAAAGTTTGGTACAGGTGACCAGGGTGAAACTTGCATGCTAGATTACATGAAAACTTTTCCTATGTGTAAAATATATGCTCCTGGTTTTGTTTGGTTTTTCATTTGTGCTTCCATTGTGCTTCTTCTTTCTCACTTTAGGTAGAAATGATGAAGAAAAATAAAGATTTCTGTTGAGACCAACTGTTTTATGTAGTTGAACAGTAAGACAAACCAAAAAGTTATTCAGGGCATCCTAAACAGTTCTTTCACATCTGTTCCTTCAACTATTTGCAATTATCTCTATTCCTTATTTTGTAGATTCTTTCTAATCCTCACTACTTCAGAATTATAGGGGTCAGCTTGAGAGTTAGAATTCTTTTTCTCCTGTTGTAAAATTTCATTTGGAAAAGCCAAGGGAAACTGCAACAATATACTCAGGAATTATTGATGATGAAGGGAAAACTAAAATTTGATTTCCCTACATCTGCTTCTAATAACTTTTCTAAAAATTATATTAGTGGATCAATGTTGAGTTTTCGTTTCTTTTCAGATAGTAGGATCTGCATGTGTACTTTGCATCTTTCTTCCTTCTAACCGTGGTTTCACTGTCTCCATTATGCTAATCTCTCTGCTATAATTTTTTTTTTTTGCAAGAAATTTTTTGCTGAATATTCTATGGTAATCTGTAGTACACTAATCTTTAGTTGGAACACATAAAAAATTACATTGTGAAAGGCCTACTTGTATCCAAGTGCCACTATGATGTGAATTGTTTCAGGATGGGGCCCAAGCTGAATGCTCTTTCCATGTTGCAGATCAAATGGACATGTTTCACAGCAACACAATGAGTCAAGTTTTTTGGAGCTGTTTTGAAGTCTCCATTCCATCTCATTCAATTTTCAGCTGCCTCCACTTGTTTAGCCTCTTATCAGCTTACATATATCACAAGGATAAGACACTCCTTTAGCCAAGTTAATTACATTGTCTTCATCCCATGCAATCATGAGCAGGCCTGGTTATTTTAATCATCTTCACGCCTACTTTCTTATACACACTTTGCTTCCACAGTAGCCATTCTATAATTTGTGAGCTGGACCCTTGCCTAGAAGTAAGCCAATCCCTGCATTACCCTGAAATGTTCTCATTGCATTTGCTTCTAATTGGGTAATGTGCTGCCCTGTTTTCATATGTTTTTCGTTCCTTGCTATCAAACATTCCATGCTTTTTTCATGACATGATTTATATGACTTCCTTGTCACCTACATTGCTGCCAATTCTCCCAGAGATTCATCTCTAAATTGTTCTGTTTCCTCCAAAGTCTCACCTTCATACTGGTGCTAATTGAATATTTGCATACCCTGTTCCTTCTGTCTGGAACTCCCAGCCCTTTTAACTCACTGGATGTCCTTTGCCAAACACTTTTAAAAGTCAGGCTGAAACTTTCCCCTTTGAATATTGCTTTTTGTGTTGCATATGTAATCCCTTTCAAATTGTTCGGAGCCCAGAAATGTTTCCACATTCAAGTGATCAGAAGTGAGAGATAACAGCAGGGTTTCAGGCCAAATCAGATACAGAATGATCTGTGAACCTGTCATTTCCTTGTAGAATTATACAACAGTGACAATCTCATGATGATTATGTCACATACCCTGACAAAAAAATCAGGATGTCCTCTTTGTAAAAACAAATCCAGGAGGTCCTTCATATTCCTGAGCAGGTACAGGCCTGCTACATTTACATGCAGCAATATATTGGATAGCTTAGTGTTGTTGGAAACTGAAAGTCTGCAATTTAGCAGCAGATAGAAATTGTTCAGTATCTAGTTTCAAAGCAGTAAGTTCAAGAACTAAATTTCATGTATGTATTGTGTGATTAGCAAGAAGTTAAGAGAAAATCCTTCCAATAAGTCAAAGGATACAGCCTGATCTGATCACTTCCCTCTCTTTCATCATGTTTTCAGCTCCTTCTGTTCCTCTCTAAATCTTGCTGTGTCTTGCCACAGAATTTAAGTCTTGTCAATCTACCAGTGTTGTGCCAATACATAAATGACATTATCAACTTAACATCAGAAGCTGCTATTAACATATCAGTGTAATCTCCAAGATACAATCAGTTTAAAAAGATGATCAGTATAATACCTGTCAAATTTTGAAAATAAGCCATGGTTGTGGGTTTTTTTCACTATATTAATCCTACACCAGCACTTCTGCTAACTTGATTTCCTAGTTTAGTCTCCACTAGAGTTGCATTGGAGAAATACTGAATTTCTGGGAGCTTTAAACAATAAACAGTGTTTGTGCTTACCACCTAGAAGGATTTAGTAAATAAATGGCATAAATATATTGTTATGAATGGGAATTACTTATGCAAGGTTTTTCAGAAATGGAAGAAAAACTTTGCTGAAATGCAATAACATATTAAAAGTGTAACAAGAGATTAGCTGGGCAGTAAACACAAGGATTGGCTTCTAATTACCTAGAGATTTCATTGTTGGTCAGGCTCCCTTCAACTACTGCAGAGGGGACAGAAATCTATTGACGTACAAGAGTCTAAATTACCTGCCACACTGGCATATGCCAGAGGTATGCCTGTAAGTAGCTGGACTTACACTAACATTTGACAAATTTCCTTACTGCAAAATTTAATAAACAGAAAGGAATGTTTTTCTTAGATGCTCTTCTTCATTGCAAATAGCTTATTGAAGTGATAACCATCGTTTGCTTTACAGTTTTGTCTTTCAGAAGTATATTTCACCTCCTGAAGCTTCTTCTTTTGATTCGTCATTGTACTTTAGAAGAAGTTTGTGCATTCCAACATTTCCTGAGAGGGAGACGTGCCCTGAACCTTTCAGAAGTATAACCACCTGCTAATCCTGCAGGATGCAGAAGCACCAATGCAGCAGCAGCTGTCTCATTCTCTGTCAAGGAATTAGAGAAAATAAAGTCAGCTTTGTATCTAGCTGCTGAAGTTAGAGTCAGGAAAAGAGGATGTTAATGGTGTAGACATGTAAATGTTGAAGTGAATATTTTATTTGAAAAGGCACATAATGCAGACTGTTACATGCACATTTATTACTCTATTTCCTCTGTTGATTGTGTCCCTTGCGTGATTTTGGAAGCTTGAAGTCTTAGGTTATGAGTTCAGTTCTTTGCACTAGATTGGAGAAACTAAATCTTTAAATAAATTAGTGCAATTCCAAACAAGCACAGTTTATTTTAGTGTGTTCAGTTTGGCCTTCCCAGGATGTGACAGTGCACCGAGTGCCCTGCTGGGAGCGATGAGTTGTTGTGGCTGCACAGGAGCTCAGGGCCACAGCCATGGTCAGAAGGAGAGCATCCTCTGGGAACTGCCATGGCCAATCTGACTTACACTGCGCGTGTATTCTGGAGCTTTCGCTTCAGGCACAGAAAACATTTTCAGGCAGCAAATAAACTACAGCATAGAATGGAATCAAAGAAAGAGAGAATTCATTTTGCAAAAAAATCTTCACCTTAGTGAGTTCTTAGTTGGGTCACAGCTGGAACAGAAATTGAGTGCCTAGTATTGGATAATCTGATTTTAAGGTTCCAAAGAAATGAAGAAAGGAATTACAACTGGTCTCTACTCACAAAGAGCTACCGAGCACACACAACATGTATTTCTATTGTAGTTGCTTACAGCAGGTTTCATTCTGGCCTCATATTTAAAGGCTTTACATGGTTTTAAATGCTTGCTGCAAAGTCAGATCTTTGAGAAAGACATATGACTGGCAGAGAATAAATATTTTACATGGAATAATTACCTATTGCCTGAAGTCTTTGGCATGCCATCCAGCAAGAAAAAAAAAACATTTTAATACATGCCAACCACACCTACAAAAGATAAGTACCGTCACAAATCATACTCACTCATTCCAAGATTATCATTTGATAACCAGTCCAAATTGCTGTTGAGATAATAGCATGTCTTTTGATGTTATTGGCAAAGTGCAGGTAAAAATATTTCTGTGTTTGGCTTTCACCATTAGAGCTAAGATTTTACAAAACCTAACAACAAAACAAGAGCCAAAGCATAAGAGGAAGAATAATTTCTCATAGTAAATTAGATGCACTTCAGGATACTTTGGGAAAAAAATGCCACCTAGTAGAAATAGACTATTAAATGAAAAGTGTATAAACACAATTTATTTTATTGGGCAAACTTTAGAAATATTTGGTACAATCTATTTAGTTTAAGCCTAGTTTTCTTAGAGGCTTTTGGAAAATACTTGCAGCAAATATAATAGGTTCTCCCAACAATGAGAGAAGCTAAGTAACTTCAATCAGAAAAAATGCAAACTGACTGCATCTTTGTGGCAGATTTCCTTCACACCTCAAGTCCCCATCTATTCAAATGCTGCCTCTCTAGCATCCCAGGAAGCTTTAATCAATGTCAGGTTTACACCAGTACAGAGCAGAATCCCTGGTTTATCAGTTTAAAACAATGGGATCCTTTATGCAGGGAGATTGTGACTCACTGCCTTGTTTGTCCTAGCTAATGAGAACTAACAGCACTCTCTGTAATGGATGTGCCATGGATATTACTGTGGGAATGTGCCTTCAGGAAGAGATCCAACTATCTTCCACTGTTTAGTCAAAGAAGATTGTTATTAAAATAATTTTGGAAACTCATGTACAAGATGTACTTGAATTGCACAGTGAATAAGTTAATGATTGTTCCAACTTATCATAGCTGTTCTGCACATATGTTCAACATGCAGCTTGTTGGCATTTTGGTGCTGTGTATGTGTGTGGGGAGAGGGGTGTGAGCAGACCTGGTCTGCTGACTCATCTTGATAGATGGATTGGGTTTTATCATCACTGAATCAGAGAAACACTGCATGGTTCTCCAAGATGAAATAGCTTGAGGGAAAAGAATAAACATCCTGCATCAGACCTTACAGTAAATCAGACCAAGCAAAGGCTCAATTCAAGTGACTGGAAGCTTGCTCAGGATTTCTGCCAAGGTTTGTTGCACCATAAATGAAAATCCACAAACTAGGAGATGAAAATCTTTTAAAGACCCTTGATTGCATATTTGCTGCGTGGAAAACTCTCAGGGACAGCTCATCTTCTAATATTTCTGTTCTCCTGCTAGGGAGGCAGATCCAGAGCAGAGCATGTAGACTTGACCATTTCCTGCAGGAGCAGAGTGTTTAACAAACCACCTGGGAGGAGAACAGCTTCATAAGGTTCCTGAACTGTGAAGCGTTATAAATGAAACTATTTACACAAGCAACAACAGCAACAGATATTTGAACACCTTCATTGTAATAGTTTCTTATACACTTCCTTTTAAAAAGGGCTGTGATTCTGATTTTGTGTTTACTGTGATTACTGATTCATCCAGTGCATACAACCACTGAGATGTTGTTATCTTGTTGTATTTCGTATTTCTAGAGCCCCATACTGGCACAATCATATTTCCAAAATCCCATACCTTCTCAGTGATATTAATTGAGGGCAGTTCCTCACAGCACAGACTACTACTTCTTCTGCTTGTTGCTGCTTCTTAATCCTTCCAGGCTCTCCCTGACTGGCCAAGCCCACCCCCTTTTATCCCAGTTATCTTTACTAGCCACAGCTGCAGCCCAATTAAGGACATCGCAGCTGCAGCCCATCAAGAACAACCGGGGCTCATCAGGGCAAGGCCTATATACAGATATTCAAATACAATACAGATATTTTACTAGGACTCCCACTATACTGAGAAGCAGCATGTGATTGTGACCAAGTGAAGACATGCATTTCAGTTTATTTCATATGATGAAATTTTGCTGGAAAGGTCAGGACTGTGAAGTATTTAGTAGGAAAGGAACAGATAAGACAAAGCATGGAAACTAGCAAGTCTGCTTTTCAGTAATTCATAACACTTCTTGTCCCAGTCATGCATGTTGTATAATGTATATATGTTCTCCTGCGTGCACTATAAACTTTTTATCTATCTAAAAATATTTGTTTATGTTCTATTGGCTGGTAGGGGGTGGACCTGAAACCCATCTCTCACCTTAGCTAATAAAAAAAGTTTTAAAACATGTTCCTTTAAATCATCAAAATTTAATTTAAATCAAATCAATGTAATCAAAAGTTTTTAAACATGCTCCTTTGAGCTGTTTTTAAACAGCTTCCTTTAAATCTCAGGTGAGAACTGCAGCATTGAAATGCACCCACCATGAACCATGTCAGGGGCTCTTATTGCAGAAATGAGCAGGTGTAACTGATCAGAGATTCAGTGAAGGACTGACAAGCAAGTGCTCTCCATAGTGTAATAGACTGGTTTGAAAATGCAATTTTCATTAAAAAACTGCAGTAAATGTGAAGAAAAAGAAGAGAAATTGAACTCATAAGTGGAAAATATTGAATTTTCAACCAGAATGCAAATGTTTGCATTCTGAAAATCAGTGCTGAAGCACTGGCTGAGGTCTTCAAATTTTCATTCGTCTCTTCTGGCTTAACTCTTAAGCTAGAGCACACTTCCTCTGATACAACAAGGAATTTATTTCTCCAACAAAAATATCAACATTGTCCATTAAAAAAATTGCAAAAAACTATGAAGGGTACTTTAATCATAACTCAAAAGCAATAAATTTCCATTATTGAGAACTAAAAGGGCATTAGATGCTTATTGGACCTTTCAGGTGAGACACAGAATGGGAACATAATGGAGAAATGGGATGTCTGCAGTATCTTTCCACTGTGCTCATCCACCACAAGGCTGTGTGCAGTCTGGCAGTAACATCTGTGTTGTTACTTAGGCTGTCTTAAAACCCAGATGCTAAGACCCTTTGATTTCCTCAATGTACTAGGCATAATAGAGACATAATCAGTCCCTGCTCTGTGCCCAGCTTCATCAAAATTGAGCACTATGTATCTGTGCAATTTTTTGCAAAATACCTTTCTTTTGTATTATTATAACCTGGAAAGCTGATATCTAAGAATGGACAATCACATGCAGCTATAATTAAACAAGATTATGAATACTAAATAAATTACTAAGACTTAAAAAAAAATTATGGACAATGTTGTTCATAAAACTGAAAAGAAAAAGGAACTTTTCATCTAGTGTGGGAATAAATCAGAAAAAATTCTTTAAAAAGAGATCCCACAATCTACATGATATTACCATCAATAGATAACTTTCTGTTATTACTATTCACTATCTCATATGTCCCTTATTTCTCCCAGCAGAGAACCAGAAAACCTAATCTCTGAACTGGACTGACCTGGCATGCTGCACTGGAAGAAGCCTGTCTTCCTGAAGAAGGGCAGCTAGGAAAGTTTTGGGAGCAGGGCTGAGGGATGTCACCTTGCTGGGGCTGCCTTTGCTCTACAGAACACTCAGTAAACCAGGTAACCTTTGGAACAAGAGGAGCCCTGACACATTTGGGGGCCTTGTGCAGGATGAAGATGTAATCAGCCATTAAACATTTATAACTAGTATTAATAAGCCATTAAAAGGATAGGAAACCCTACATTGCTGTTCTATTCCTTTACACCTATTATCCTGTGAAATCTCAGTGGATTTGCATTGGGAATATGTGCTTGTTCACTTTACATTTATCACAGGCATGTGGCAGGTAATCCTAATACCAATGGCAATCTGGCCCACAGAGCCCCCACACTGCATTACTTGGAGCTGCTGTTTGGAAGCAGTTCAGCCTGTAGGCCCATGGCCAAGATGAACACTTGGTCAGTGGGTTTTCCAAAAAGGCAATGTCTATCAAAGTAGGTTTAGCACTGCCTTGTCCAGAGTGACACATCACACACAAAGTCCTTGCACAGAATGAGAGATGCTTGGCTCTTAAACACATAATCAAAATCATCCTTTGCATACTTGTAGTCTAATGAAAGTTTGGAGTTAAAGGAGTCTAGAAATTAAATCCTCTATTTAATTGGTAATTTAACCAAGCTTTGGTATTCTTCTGAGAATTTAATGTTATAATACACTTGATCTCAATAAATATTAAATGTCTGCCTGAATATCACTTGCCACATTCTGACCAAATCTCCACAATGGATTCCCTGCACTATTTGGTAGCAGGAAGGGAACTGGATGAACTGACAGCCTTAGAGTGTTTGTTGTTACCATAGAAGTTTCTGGACAGTCATTAACAGTGCCACTACAATTATTTCGTAATGCTAACACAGCTATGAATTTGATATGAAATTGCATTTAAATTAAAATAATTCTCTTTCAGTTCGGCTCTCATCTAAGAAGTACCTGAGCCTCTTGATTCAATCACCTCACTATGTCAGATTGCCTAGAGCTCATGATCAAACTGCTCTAATTCCCTTTTTAAAGGTCATGTAAACATGTGTGCTTTGTGAATTAGATGCAAATTCAATTCCCTATACACAAAGCTTCCTAGTTAAGTTCCTTACCTATCCCTCAACTGCAAGCTAGCATCTGACAGCAGAATATTGACTTTTGAACTGTGGTCAAAGACATGATTAAACAAAGAAATCACTGCCCCCTGCAATGTAGAGAACACAGACAAAGGGAAGTGAAGTTACATTTTTTCTAAATGGCCCTAAATTTGTAGATCAACTAACTCACTTTTTAACATGGCTATTCCATGATTTTATTTGGGGATTTTTATACTGTGTTTTTAAAGGGGTGATATCTGCTGAAGAACAATATGTAGATATCTAGGGACCCATGGATGGGTTTTATTGAAGATGTTACTGTAATTAAGAACTGCTTGAGTGTCCTTTCTAACAGCGTGTGCTAAAACAAAAAAAAAAAGGAAAAAATGAATGCCAGTTTTAAGCCACCTCCATCAAAGAGTGAATGAAACACACCAAAGAGTTCACCATTTGAATAATAATAACAGAGCAAGTGTTTCTGATTCTGGCATTTCAGTTCACCTATGAATAAGAGTTTCATTGCTGATTTTCATAATTCTGAAAATAAGGTTATTACATTTATGGTCTTGTTAGATCTTTTCTTATAAGTAGTGACTAATTATCTGTGTACAGTTATTCTGACCCTTATCAACTTAGTTCACCCCATAGGTCTGTGCAGAACAGGACCTTATCTCTGACTGGGATTGATGATGGAAAAAAAAATCAGCAGAGTGTCAGCCTTTCCCAGACATCTACTTGTAGTATCCTGAAAATATCTAGTCTGAAATAATCCTGAACTCACTGTTTAGAACTTTTCTGCTGTGCCAGACCTGAAATCTGAGGATGGTAAGACCCAGAAGGTCACCAGGTTTGTGTAACAGTTTTTGCAGCCAATGAAATCTCAACTTCTGTGTTTGCCTCTAGGTTTTCAACCTCTAGGTTGCAGATTTTCAAAGACCAGGAGAACAAAAACATCTTTCAAGAATGTGAAAATCTGAGATGAAAACACACACACAAACAAACAAACTAACTACAAAGCAACAAGTCATCCACATCTGCTGTCATGCCTGGTAAACCACAAGATACAAGAAAAGCTGTGGGATTGTCTAGGGCAGACAGTTATTCAGGGTGCTTTGATGCTTACCACAGGCAGTGCTTTTTCCAGGTGCATCACCCTACAGACAAACCCTGCTGTGGGAAGATCCACCGTTCTTGTTAGGCCTCAAGACTTCTCAAACTGCATGAAGTTACAGCACTGTTAGAAAGGTAAAGTTTCTTGGTACAGTGTGTTTTGCTGAGTGCCATGACAGGTTGTAACGATGAGGAAAAGGTAGACAGCAAAACATTTCTAGGAGGCTGATAAAGAACCAGAATACATGTAAATTCATCATTCTTATCAATAAACCACTCCCTGCAGAGTCTCCTGGTATGCTTACCAAAGATAAGGCATACAGCTACCTCATGGGTAGCTGTGAGATGAACCAGCACTCCCACCCTTAGGTCAGAACAAGAGCTGAGTTTTAGCCACTCATCTGCCTTGAGGTCCCACTGTGGTCTTGATACCTACATTTCTTCCTTTCAGAAATAAATAAATGGCAATATTGGCCAGCAGATTTCTTTAAAAATTAAGGACAAAGGGAATTAAACCTAACAATTAGTGCATCTAAATAGTTCATATCTTCTGCTAAAATCAAATATTACAAACTTTGTTCTTACCTGAAAAGTTTAAAAAAACTGGTCAAGAAGGTCTCTGGACCACTAGAGTAAATTTTCTTCACCAAGTCTTGGGAAAGAAAGGATAGTCCAAGGAATTGCTGACTTGCCAAAGCAATTGCAGCATTTAAAGAAAATGGCTCAGGAAATGATATATCAGTTATTCTAATTCTAATCTAAGGAAAAAAAATTAGAAACTTGGACAAAGTCAGCACTCTATCAACAGGGAATTATGAGCTAAAAATAAAGCTATATTGTTCAATGTAGTTTCGGAGAAAGTAGTTCTTGTCAAATTATCTTATTTAGATTTTTCTTTTATAAGATTATAGGGCTGGTTGACAAAGGTAGCTGTGTTGTTACAGTCTAATCAAATTTCACTGCGGCATTTAACATACTACACATGACATTGTGTTTTAAAATCCTGCATTATATGTAATTAATAGAGCACAGATTAAATTATTTAAAAGCCACTTGACTGATAGCACTCAAAATGTATGCACTAATGGAAAGGCATTAATTATCTGGGCCATTACTAATAAGACACTGCAAGGCTCTTGGTCCTAACCCATTTTAACCTTTATTTGAAAATAATCTGAATTCTGGGCACAGTTTGAAGGGGACAAAACATTGATGGTAGGAAAAGCAGTCAGGAGTCAGCTGCAGAGCATGCTGAATCTCCTGGATAGGTGGCCTGAATTCAGCGCAAGTTTGAACACACTGAAGTGCTGTGAACGGGGAGCAAAAGCCTGTTGTGGAGTGGAGCTGCCAGCTCCTGCCCCCAGGGAAAAGAATCTGTGCATCTTTGGAAAAATGAAAAACTCATCCAAAATGGATGCAGAGGAGAAACCCAATCTTTGACATTAGGCAAAGTTTTAACAGGGAGCCAAGGTGGTGCCAGAGTAAGCCCTGGAGAAGTGAGTGAAGAGGAATAGAGCTGAGGAGATTGATTGTATCCTATAGGATATCCTATAGGGATTTTTATCCTATAGAGGATTGAGGGGCTAGAGCAGCTGTGGGGAGAGGAAGTTAGAGAGGGGGCAGTGAGATGGGGAGCTGGGCACTCCTGACACATGGCTCCTGGTGTGGGCCCACTCCTTTGCATAACCTCAAGCCCATTTCCCATCCTGCAAGAGTCTGACCACAGCTATTCACATCCAGCACCCTTCCCATAGCCACACTCAGCCTCTCACCTTGCAGCAGCTGGAAGAGACTAGAGGGCTGGCAGCCACCACTGGGCCATCAGCTTTCCCCCCATCTAAGGACCCCCTAGTGAAAACCAATAATATAGGTCCTGTGGCTAGAGATTAAATGGTACTAGTGGTCATCTCTGGCTTCAGAATCCATGAATCACCCCTTCATGCCTGGGTGGGCTTTTCTCCTTGGTTAAAGGTCTACCAGGAAAAAAAATAGAGCTGATTTCTAATCTCTTAGCACAACTCAAATGGCCTTGTAGGTCAGATCAGTCAGGTTAACTTTGTGTTCCTTTGCCTGTTCAAATGGTATTTGGTGTTTCCCAGAGAAAAAGGACTGGAATCAGTAAAATGACATAGGAACATGTTGCAAATATGCATGCAACAAGTCCTTTTTTTATAGCTATTTACAATGGCCAGTATCTCTGTGGTTCAGCTCTCCACAGCATTGAACGTAATGATAGCATTGAATATTTCACTTTGGTAGTACATACACAAAAAATTGGAACAATATAGAGAAGATTAGCATGGCTCCTTGGCATGGATGACACGCAGATTGACGAAGAGCGACAAAGTTTTTTTGAGCCAACAGTATGCCCAGCAGGACTAGGAAAGTGATTGTCCCTCTGTACTGGGCAGTGGTGAGGGCACACCTTGAGTCCTGTGTTCAATTTTGGGCCACTCACTACAAGAAGAACATTGAGATATTGGAACAAGACCAGGAAGGGCAACAGAGCTGGGGAAGGGTCCGGAGCACAAGTCTGATGAGGAGCAGCTGAGGGAGCTGGGGGTGTTTAGCCTGGAGAACAGGAGGCTCAAAGGACACCTTATCTCTCTCTACAACTCCCTGAAAGGAGACTGGAGCCAGGTGGGAGTTGGTCTTTTCTCCAAGCAGCCTCTGACAGGACAAGAGGACGCGGCCTCAAGCTGCACCAGGGAAGGTTCAGGCTGGACATCATGAGGAACATCTTCACTGGCAGGGCTTGCCCAGGGAGGTGGTGGTGTCACCATCCCTGGAAGTGTTCAAGGAAAGGCTTGATCTGGCACTTAGTGCTGTGGTGTAATTGACAAGGTGGTGACCAGTCAAAGGTGGGACTTGATGATCTTGGAGGTCTTTTCCAACCTTAATGATTCTATGATTTTATGATCTACTTAGTTTATGACTCTGTATATCAGGAAGAATTCCTGGTTGGTATATTCTTTTTAAACATTAAAGTATTTCTCAAACAGATAATATTGAAAAAACCCACCCCAAAAGCCTTTACTGGCGTTTCATTTAGTGCACAGAACAATTAGTTAATTGCTCCATGCTAAAGCAAATCCTCAGCACTTTAGTTTTCAAAATCTGAACTTCTACATAATTTTATTAATAACCAGTAGCTTTATGATGGGCCAAATTAAGCCAAAATCCTTTGTGCAAGGGGGCATAATGTTTGAATTTAAAAAATCCATGAGAGACTTGAATTTGTTGGTTAGAACCCAATACTAATTAAAATTAGAGAAAATCCAACAGACCTTTGATAATCACATCAAAAGCTCGCATTCATTTGATGTGGATAGTCTATATTTCATTGTTACTCTCTTAAAAGATTATTTATGTACAAAGAGTTAGAAAAGAATATTAATATTTAAAAAGTGGAGCTATATGGGCAAACACTGATTCAGCATATGATTTAATTTAATAAATGTTTGCTTTATTCTGCTCAAAACCATGACTTGTGACATTATTTTTTGCATAAAGAGTGATCTACAAAGATTCTTAGTAAAATATATTTTGAGTGGAACAAGAAGTTTAGCTTGTTTACTGGGAACTGGATTCAGCAGCATTTGCTTAACAAGCTGGGCATTAAGGAACCACATCAGTCACATTTTCTTTCCAAATTTGCCACTGGTTTACTGAGCAAAGTTCCTCAGAGGAAAAAATCTGATTTCATAAAAGATCACACACACCAGCCCTAACAGTCTAAGATGCTGTACTGAAAGTTGTCTGAAAATTCGGCATATTTTATGCAACTAAGAGCAAAGTACTTTCCTCACAGCTGAGTACATGGAAGGCACAGCAGCATTATAAAAGGGAAATATTACCAAAGATGTCTAGACATGGAGAAAGTATGACTTCAGTTAGAACACTCTGGTGTTTACTTTTACTTTCTAGAGAGAGAAATACAGTATTTCATGATTTCAGTATGCAAGGCAGCAAGGTTTCTGAGCAGTTCAGCAAAAGTCCTCAGTTGACTTCAGGCTGGGAAAAATAAAAAAGAAAGGATCTGAATAAAAATCATCTCTGAGAGAGGGAAGCAGATAGGAAAGGAATAATAGGAAGCAGAGTGCAGCTACTTTTCATTCCATCACACAGTGTTTATTGCATTTTAAAGGTATCCACATTAAAAAAACCCAACTCAACAAAACTAACCCCAAACCACTCCAATATTATAAAGTTCCAATTATTTAGGAAGCATTTAAATGGCAGCTGGCTGTGTGCTGCAGACTCAGACAACACATCAGAGAAACTTTGTCTCAACATCCTTATTCCTCTACTCTGCTCTCATGAGACCCCATCTACATTACCTCCAGATCTGGGGGAGCAAGTCCAGAGGAGGCCAGAAAGGCAATCACAGGGCTGGAGCACGTCCTATGATGGCAGGCTGTGAGATTTGGGGTTGCTGGGCCTGGAGAAGAGAGGGCTCTAGGGAGACCTTGCAGCAGATTTCCAGCACCTACAGGAGAGTTGGAGAGGGACTTTTGACAAGGACATGTAGTGACAAGGGGGAATGGATGGCTTTGAACTTAAAGAGTGTACGTTTAGGTTGGACATAAGAAAGAAATCTCTGCAAGGGTGGTGAGACATTGGAACAGGTTACCCAGAGAAGCTATCAGTGTCCCATCCCTGGAAGTGTTTAAGCCCCAGGATGGGGCTCTGAGCAACCTGGCCTAGTGAAATGTGTCCCTGCCCATGGTCACAGGATTGGAACTAAATGATCCCTGAAGTCCCTTCCAACACAAAACATTCTGTGATCCTATTATATATAGTTAACAATGGAATTTTGACATAATCTTGGGTTCAGGGTCCCAGTTTTTCTTTCTTACACATTTGAATCTCTTACTATATTCAGTTACTTTATTTATTTTTAATGGTACTCTTTAAATATTATTCCACATATCTGAAATAGTATATTATCTTTGCTCTACTTCTTTGAAGTCTGATGATAGCATTGAGAGATGTGTATTGAAAGACTCATTGACGTCTTGTTTTTGCATAAAAAATTATCTCTAAAGATTCTTAGTTTAATTAAGTGATACATTTAGTTTGCTGGCTGATCATTTATTATTTGTAACAGCTCAATTCAACGTATGGCTCCCATCAGTTCTGCTTGGGGCTATGTATGTTGAGCCCACACACAAAAGGAGTATCCCAGGAGTATGCTGTGAGTTAGGTAGTAAGAAATGCAACACTGCTGACTGACCATCCTTGCAAAATATGATGTATGCAACCAAGCAACACAAAGCTCTGTGTATTTTCTACATTATAAATTCTTGTCAGCCCAAGCTAACCCAGCTGCAAGAACCAGTCCAGCTTCAGGTATCTCTGAGCTTAACTTTGAAGAATGAATTCCCTCGAGTTGCTGCAGAATTGTTCCTGGTGCCTGAAGTGCTCAGTTATCTCTACAGCACACTTTACCCACAGTAAACATACCCACAGTGTCAATGGCTGCAGCAGAACCTGTCTTGGCTTTACTTGGGCAACCATTGTTTTGGTTTTAATCCCACAGTGTTTTTGTTTTGATCACACACCTTGAACTTCTGCAACGATAGGGGAAGAGGTCTGTGAAACATTGTTTACAACACAACTCCATTCAATACACCATCCTGACTGAGTCCTAGGCTCAGGCCTTGCTATGAGTGAGGTAAGAGCACTGGTGGGGGAAAAAATTATTGAAAGTATACAGGTAATTACAGCCTGAATCATTGCTTACACAAAGGGCTGGTGGAGGCAGGAATGCAGGCTAATGTTCTTTTAATGTGCTATCTTCAAATATAGTGCCTTGGAGGGTTATGTGTGTCCATATAAATAAAGCAAAAGCCAGAAATGCCAAAGTATAAATGGACAACACTGAACTCCTTAAGATGACAAAAGGCAGGCAGTATAGTTTGTTTTCATGATGTGTGATTCCCAGGAGCCTCAGCAGATTTCAGCAGGGCAAACCTACCAGAGAAGTCCTCTTGGCTGCAGATTACAAGATCTTTAAGGAGCTCTCTAGAAGCAGAGAACGGTTATTAAAAAGAGATTACTTCCAGGCTGTGACAAACTTGTCGGCACAAGCTAAAAGTGACTTTTCAGATGTTTACAACCAGTTTGATAAGATTTTTAGAAGGACATCATTAAGCACCTCTTCAGCACTGAGGGTAAGCTTTTCTCAACCTGCAGGTTCTTCAGACAGACTTTGAATGTGCCAAAACTTAGCAAAGTAGCTGGTAGTTTACACTTTAATAATCAGCATAACAATATAACCTGTTAATCATAGTCTCAAAGTTGGTTGAAGTTTTCCAGGAAAAAAAAACTTCATGTGCATATCAGACATCTGAAACTAATACCTCTACCTTAAAAGCTACAAAGACAGGTGAAAGCAAGTATCTCATCATTAAAATGGTTTTGGTCCAACACAGCAAAGTAATCTTATTGGAGAGTCAGTTCAGTGGAACTATATTTTTTCTTAGTATAAATCAACAATTTTGATGAAAATCTACCCTGGAAAATGTCAGATCTCATGATAGTTAACTAATCAGTATATGTCTTCGAAAGAAAGAGAAAAAATTAATTCCCTCTCCTTCGAGTGAGGCATAGATATACAAATTTGACATTTTCTTTGGGTAAAGTTTTGTGAAGAGGGGCTTGCAATTATGTTTTTAAATCTAAATTTCACTTCAATGTGCAAAGGAGTATTTAAAGGGCAATTTTAAATAATCAGGAAGATCAGTGTCTAGCCTCCTGAACTGGAAAGTATTTAAAAACTACTTACTGGCAATTCTGCTCAATTAAGTTCATGTAACTCACTTGTTTATTGCTACACAAAACAGAATTGATGAACAACATGGGTGGAAAATACAGCTCTCAATAAAATAAGAATGAGGCAAGATATTAATATATTTATCTTTGATATTAGTGTGATTTCCATTTGTGCATGATAAAAAGATCAACATTAGAATTCTGAGGGTTAATGTTAACATGGCTTCCCTTTTTACATGCACAAATAACTGGGAACAGTTTGCAGAGTATGTTATTTGATAACAAATATACATGTAACTATCAGATTAACAGGTACATTAATGTATGTAGATGTTGACATATCCACATTTGCACCCATAAGTACTTGCAGATGTGGACTATGGGCATGAAAATGGCCATATTTTAGATATTACTCTTCAAGTCTACAACATATTTTTATTCTCTAGTGATTCTGGCATGAGATTTTTTTTTTAAATACTCAGATTCCAGTTAGGTGTGTGCTGCTAACTCAGGCAAGTGTTTTTTTGAAATTTCACCTTGAAAGCACACTTGGAGTTGTCATTTTTCAAATGTACACAAGAATTCCATCTGCCTTTTCAAATTAACACGTCTCAGCCTTTGACTTTTTTTATCTACAGGAAGGTTATTAGGAGATGTTTCTTCCTGCACTTAAAGGTTTTTCTCTATTACTTTGCTCCCCCTTGGAGCTCTTCAACTCCTCTCTAATCACCAAGGGTTCTTCATGGTGCTCTGCTTACATGCAAAGCGAGAACAAGCAAACAAAAGCTGTTTGGGCACATCATATTTCTTATAAATTGGTGAGAAAAGATAGAGAAGTAGCTCATTTATTTCACTACACTAAGAAACCCAGAAATCAGGAGAGAAGCAGGAAGGTAAAAATTCTCCAAATTCTGTCCTGTAAATTTGGGTCAAAGAAAAGGTCCACGGTAGAGAAGTAAACAGAGTAATAATGGTGACAGTGTTTACAGCTGCTGCAATGCTTTCACAATGGTACTGGACTACACTAAACACCAAGACAGTGGTGATTTTATGGTCTCATAGAATGGAAAAGGGACATTCTGCAGTTATAAATTAATCTGCTTATTCATACAATGGTAGTCCATTGTATTTCAAACAGTTCTCTGACCCTTAGAGAGTCAGTATAATAGTCTCTGCCTATGAGTTAAGGTACCCATACGCCTTCATCATGCCTCTGAAAACAGGCCACCTTTCACTCTGGTGTTTCCTTTACCAGAAGCATCATCAGAAATCTCAGGAGTCTCTTGGCAAAGCTGGCAATGTCTGCCTATGGCCATTGGGTAAGGAGAGTCCTGTGTACAACTTTAAAAATGAAAGCAACCAATATTGAATGAGAACTCCTAAATGTCTCAGTCTATCTACTGTAATTTCTGTCCTGCATCCTCTCATCCTTTCTGCCTACCTTATGACAACAAACCCAAATGGATTTGACCTAATCAGCCTCCAAATGATAGAGTGTGGCAGAGCCACATGGGCCACTGGCTAACTCAGAAAGCTGTTTTCCTAAAGATGCCACAGGAATTTGATGTGACGGACACTGATGTCATTATTGATATCCTTCCTTCCTGTCATCATTGCATTGAAATGGCTGAGAGCTCAATCTACTTTTGTAGTATGGTGAAAAGTTAGGGGCAATTTTCACAATACATGAATATGACAAACTTTGGGGTAATGCTAATGTTTATTGGGAAAAACACAGCTGTATAAGACTTTATAATAAGACTTTATTTATTCTGCAGGCTGACAAGGTCGTAGGAGTGCTGCGAAAGAGACGCATCAAGGAATTGATCTCTGGTTTTCACATGCCAGTAAAAGTTAGGATAGCATCCTCAACAGCAGGTAAGTTTCCATGCTGCATTACTTTTATTAGGGTCAGAATCAAAGTAGGAAAAATTTTTTGAAGGACAGTGGTCTAAGACAATGGTCTAAAGCCAAATGGACTCTGAAACTGGCCTTACACAGTTACTGAAATCTTTTTTCCTTTGCACAGGTGGCAGATGACATTCTTTATGCCCCATTCAGTACAACTAATAGAAAGAAGAGAGGCATAAAAAAGACAAAAATTAAAACCAAAATGCTATAGCACTGAGAGGAAAGATAGCAAGAGAAAACAAAGTGCAAATGTTAGATGTTAGTCATACTGCTTACCACACCATTGAAGATGTTGAGATATTATGGGGGTAAGTGTAGTAAAAGAATCCATCTAGAACAAGGGTACTTGTCCATGGAATTTTGGTGTTTTTACATTCTACCTTCTCAACATGCAATGCAATTTTGCCTTCCACCGTTGCAATTAGTTATTTCATAGGCATGTTATGAGAGTAACAAATGCTCCTACATTATTTTGTGTTCCTTAGAGAGGGATGATTTTGAGCTACACCCATTAGAGATGAAACCAAGTGTTATAGAGATTAAAATATCAAATAGCAGAGGTTCCAAATAGAACATAGATATGGAAGCAGACTCAGTCTCTAAGACAAGCAGAAAGTAAAAAGAAATTTGGAGCTCTAACTTATAGCATATAAGCTAAAGAAATAAAAGAGTGTAGTAATGCAACATCTTGCTTGGGTCAGGACCATTTTGTGGAAGGATAGCAAAACAAATCTTCTTAAATGAGAAAATAATGTAGAACCAGAATAGAGATGAAATACTTTTTATTAGACTCATAACGGTTATGATTTGAAAACAGAAAAGGAACCTAAATCAAGCAAATAGAAGCTGATTCCATGTAAGATAAAGTGATTAAAAAATCAGGTATTCAACTAAACATTTACAATTCAAAAGGACAATCTCTGATGAACTAATGGAAATGTTTAATAAAGCCCATTAAAACTAGAATCCCAAGGGATCTAGCCATGGAAGATAGCTGGAATTTCAACGTCAAAAGTATTGAAACTTACAGAACATTTTACTTTAAACTAGAGAAAAATTTCAAACAACTCTCAAGTAATTTACAAATGAAAGATGAAACTTTAGGCTGTCAAAATAGTTTCTGTGTTTGGCCTGGAAGAAGACATTGAACGTATGCTATTTCCTTCTTGAGCCAATAAATTGGGACTAAAATGCACAAGGAAAGAAGTTGGGCAGCTTTGCAGTCAAGGTAAAGCAGAGATTAAAGATAATCTAGGTGTGGCCAAAAATGAAACAAATTTTGCCTCAGGTTTCAAAAAGAACAATTATGTTGATTTGGGAGGAAAAACAGAATGTTTCATGGCAGCTTTCGTTTACACACCCTTGTTATCTCAATTGTGGTGGAAACAGGAGTCATGAGTCTTAATGCACTCAAGTCAGAGGGATTAGGGGGTCTCCCTTGCAGGATTTATGAGAACACACCTTTCAAATCAAACACCAAATATTGTGCCTACAGTTAAAAGAGGAAAAAGTAATCAGGCATCTCTAAGCCTGTATCTCTGTAGATTGCTTTAGGACATATTTTGAAGGAGAAAATATTTAAAGTCAATTTAATAGGATGTAAAACAACAAGGATTTAATCAAATGTGGATCATCCTAGACAGAGTTTCTAGACAAAGGAAGTGCACTGGATTTCATATATCAAGACTTCAGGAAATGGTGCCAACTCTAAAGATAGCAATTTAAAATCAAAGGAAGGAGTGAAGAATCTGTGATGTGAAGTATGAAATTGTCAGGCAAATATTGGTAGAGGAACTGAAGATGAATTACTGGTAGAGTTCTTGAAGACTCAGTATTGAAACAGATGCTGATTAACAGTCTAATGTCTGCTTTTCACTCAGGAAGCAAGAAAGCAAAATACAAATCTGCTTATACCTCTCAACTTGATACTTTTATCAGTAGAAGATAACCAGGATATCATATAAAAGATCTGAATATTCTTGAGGAGTGCCAGGATAGCAGCTCAAAACAGAAAGTTCTGCTCCAGGGTGAGAGCTTATCAGCTGAAAAAGATGTGAAAGGACCTGAGTGGACTAGCTAATTGCAGAATTATATAAGTTGCCAGTACAATGAAAACTCCCACAGTCCATGGTTGTATTAGATTTATTTCTAGAAAATCCTGGGCACTGTACGGGGTCTTGCAATACTTTCAAACTTCTCATTATACATGTTCAAGAATTATGAATTAAAACTTAACAGAAAACCAGAGATACTAAAAAGCGGGGGGGAACACATGCTGACTGAAAGAACATGGCCAGGAGAAACAAGACTGAAATATAGACTTGAAAAATGCTTTACAGTTGTGAATACAGGTTGGTTAAACATCAGTAAGTACTAGATTCTTAAGGATACCATTTTTGATGAAAGTTGATCCAATGGCAGTAAACTGACTAATGCATTTCACCTAGAACTTACCAGAACATTCCTAGTGACAGAGAAAGCAAAGGTGCTTTGTGTTTTAAGCTAGAACTTCGGCAGTAATGCAGTAAATTCTTTGACCAACAATTTTAATGACTGGACTACATAACTCTTGCTATTTCTCTCTTCCTAAATGAAAATAAACATTTTAAGTATTATAACTCACAGGCCTGAAACCCTAGTATCATCTAGTCCAAACTCAAGAATGACACATTTCTTGTTTACACATTTACCAGTCTGGAGGCTTTTACAGCAAAAATCTTTATCATGAGAACTATGGGTAGTGAAGCGACAACACTGTGACTTAATTTCATTTTTATTTTTCCTGAACATTATACTGAGGAACTTCCTATATGGCTTTTATTAATGCACGTGTTCTAAATCCTCAAACCTAATGTTTGCGTAATTGTCTGAAAATCGTTGGATGTGTGTGGAAATGTCACAGGTAAAAACCCTAAAAATGTAAACTTGCAGGAGGAAGGACAGGGGATTTGCCCAGAATTTCTAGAAAACTAAACAATGAAATTATTTCTTATGCAAATTGGAAGAAGGGAGAGAGGGATAAGTAGGGAGAGAGAAAGAAAGAGAGAAAGAGAAAGAAGGAGAGATAGAGAAAGGGAGAAAGAGAGAAAGACAGAAAGAGAGAGAGAGAGAGAAAAAAAAAGAGAGAGAGAGAGAAAGAGAGAAAGAGAGAGAGAGAGAAAGAGAGAAAGAGAGAGAAAGAAAGAGAGAAAGAAAGAAAGAAAGAGAAAGAAAGAAAGAAAGAAAGAAAGAAAGAAAGAAAGAAAGAAAGAAAGAAAGAAAGAAAGAAAGAAAGAAAGAAAGAAAGAAAGAGAAAGAAAGAAAGAAAAGAAAGAAAGAAAGAAAGAAAGAAAGAAAGAAAGAAAGAAAGAAAGAAAGAAAGAAAGAAAGAAAGAAAGAAAGAAAGAAAGAAAAAGAAAGAAAGAAAGAAAGAAAGAAAGAAAGAAAGAAAGACCTATATCAACTCACTTCAGTAAAGTCACTCCCATGCCAAAGTCTTCTTTTCCTCACCAGTTTCTCAGTCTAGCCTGCCTCTTCCCCAAACCATCTGACATTTTCCTTTAACTTACACCACACATCCCTCTAGTTTTATTTTTCCCAGAGCTAATTAATAACACCTCATCACTGTCCTGCAGTGTCCATGCACCTCCTCTGCATACTCGAATTTTGTAGGTGGGTCAAGGACTTTCTTGATTTATTGAATCTGTCAGAAAACAAGATTATGACTGATATTTAGGTCAAATCTTATATTGCATTAGTACAACCTGCTGACATAATGCTGCATTATAGCCAGGCTTCTGCATATGGCTTTTTTCGGAGTTTCAGCCTGCAATTTTAAAAGGAAATAAACTGGAAATTATTATAAAATGGAAAATCTTAACTTTATCTTCCTTGAAATTCAAGTCAATAGTCTTTGCCACGTTTAGAATTATATGTCCTATATGTCATGGCTTAAATGGATCATTCCAAAATTTCAGTATTTTCTGTTCTCACTCAGCTGTTCAGTCTCATTTCTATGCTGTACCTGAAATTTTACTTCTGTCATTTTCTACAGTCTTACAAATACAAAGAAATTGTAGAATTAAGCAAATGCAATTATTATTAAAAATGTTGTGGTATTTCCTTAAAAGGACTCTTAATAGTGAAAACTTTGTACATACACCAAGCCCCCTATTCCAAGCCAAAGTTAAAACTAAAATAACAACAAAAAACCAAAGCAAAACAACAATAAAGGAGACAGTTTTCACAAACTGAAAATGTTAATTTACTCTATGTTGAATAATTCTATTTTTAAAATTTTTCTCTGTTATGATACTTACAAGAAATTAGTGTTCCAACTAGAAATAAAAATCAATTTAGTGATAGTATGTGCGATTGACCAATTGTCACCTGCTTTGGAACTTCACCTTCATTCTTTAGATAATTTTGGTTGTTATTTTCCAGTTTCTGTCTGGAGAAGACTGAACACAGAGTATGAGGCTGAGAAAAATCACACTGGTCATTGAGAAAGAGAAAACTCCAGTCAAAAAATCAGGTTGAGAAAAATCACACTGGTTGTTGAGAAAGAGAAAATTCCAGTCACAAAATAAAACTGGCTGGAGAAGCAATAACTGAGGAGTGGTGTGGCAGTGAGGTCCATCGGTGACAGAAATTGCAGGAGGCAGGCATGAGCAGCTGCCCTGGACACCTTGCTCGGCAGCCTGAGGAAACCATTGTGTTCTGGCCAAAGAGGGAGCAGTGTGGGTAGGTGAAGAAATCCCAGTATGAAAAATGAAGTAGAGAGTCGGCAAAGTTGAGGGTAAAAAACTCACAAGGTTTGCAATGTCACCTGTTCATTAACAGCTGAAATCCTCACTGAGTGCAGGGGCAGAGATAACAGGCTGGCCCTTCAGAAGTGAAGGCTGCCTTCCTCAGAAGGAAGGAACTGAGAAATAATTGTTTTCCTCCTTATCGCCAATGCTGTCCATTTCCTTTTTGCTCTATGGGCTTTAAATTTTTCCAGTTCTGTTTCTGTCTCTTCTCTTTGAAGTTGCCCCTCTTCTTACTACAGAGACAAGTGAAAAATAATCACTGAAACAAGGAGACTGAATGAATTGAATTATTTGATAGTCTGGAAATTATTACAGAAGTTCTTTCTGATATAGCTGGAAATGCAGCTTTAAAACCTGCTGTTGTCAGATGTGATTTTTTGACTTTGGGAAAAACATTGCTTACAGTTGCCCTTGAATTTTTGTGCTTAGCAAAACTAACTCCAGTCACTGAGTAAAACTAATGATTTATCCATGACTTAACCAGCAAGTTTTACCCGCCTTTGCAAAGTGATCTGGGCTGCACAAAAGCTGTATGAATGTGGCAATGAAAACCAAAGTCCGGATGTCTATTCATGGTCTAAATTCAGATGCACTCTTAGGAATTCTGTAGGGTCGCAACTGGTGAGCATGCATCTTTCATCAGCTGCAGAGTGGGGATGGAGCATTCGAAAGGATTACTGCTTTTATGTGCTATTTTGAAAGAACAATTATTGTACGTGTGAATCAGTAATCCAGTGGTGTTTTATAGGCAATCAGTTTTGTGATATTTATTCATTTCCTACATCCCCTGTCTAAGCAGCTTAGGGAATTTCAGGGAAAAAAAATGAGAAAACGATGAAAAATGCATAGTTAAACATTCAGTCACGAAACACTGAAATAAAGGTTTAAGCAACCTAAATAAAACTAATATGTATTCTTGGCATATGGATCAAGTCCAAACGTGAAACAACATTTTTCATTTCACCGTACAACAGCACAAATCTAGTTTCAAGGAACAATATCTGTAAGAAATAACTACTGTTTAAAATTTCTCAAAGTTTTCCTTCTTAAAAAAAATAATTTCTAATACATAAATATAATGGAGAATGTTGTTTATATGATGTCTCTCTCAAAAGAGAGCATTTAAGACAAATATCATGCTAGGAAAAAATTGCAGGCATTAAGAAGCTTGCTGTGTAGTGACAAAATGCTCATTTCCCCTCCATTTCCAAGAAGAGGGAGTTTGGTTTACCAAACTATCTAGGTCTAAATCCTTGCCACCAAAAATATTACAGGAAGTCGAAGATGCTGGCATTTTTCTGCTCCGACCTGGGTGGGTATGATGATCGTAGAAGATCCACAAGAAATTATTTGCCGATCTGTTGTTGCCCTCCCGTGAGCCCTCATGGCCAGCCCATGGATCAGAGGAAGGCAGAGGAAATGGCTGCTCTGCCCAGCGTGGCGGCTGTCAAACAGCTCAGCGAGGTGTCCAAACCAGACCTGTGAACTGGGATGGCCCAATGTGCCCCACGAGGCCATGGATCATTTCTGCTGCATAAAGGGCTCCACTGCTGCCCCTCTTTCAGCTTTGCAATCTGAGTCTAGCAGTAAACTAAATCACCTGAAAATAATTCAGGCATTGATGTATGCAGCTTGCTCATGGGCTGAGAAGCAACAAGAACACTACTCTGTTCTCTTTAAATTTCTTTTAAATTACCCCAATTCTTTAATGAAAAAGCACAACAATCAGCTAGTATAATTTGAATGGTTTGGATTTTCTGTTGAAGAGCACACGGAGACATATATAAATATACTTATCTATGCAAATTTAGAGAAAAGCTGACACATCCTTTTACCTTTTGTGAGAGAATCATTAAGTTTTATGTGCAGACACCTCTAATTTAAATCATGAAGCTAGCAGCAAAATTACTTGGCGTTTCCAAAATCTTGCCTCAGCCCTCAGCCTCCAAATAAAATATTAATTGCTGATTTTTTTTATTACAGAATCACTTCATTAATCCCAGATACTACCCCCAAATATGAATGCATTATAACTTAGATCTGGGATTTATTAATCGACCTAGTTAATTTGATGCCTAAAAGCCTGTAATTAGGAATGTGTAAAATCGGTTGAAAAAAAATTTGTTGCAAGCAGACATTACCTGAATGGTGAGTATATAAACCTTCAGTAAGCCTTGTTCCTGGGATTTTTCCTTTTATCTTTAAAAGGCTTTAGAAAGTTTGCACTAAAAAGGAGACCAGGAGAGTAAAATGTGTGAAAACCAAGGAGAGCAGATAACCTTTTATACCAAGTTATTTTCATTTATCCATGTGACCTAATCTAATTCAAGACCTCCACTGGTATCTGTCAGAAAAGCAGGTGTAGCAAAACAGGCTGCAGTCACGGAGAGAAAAAAAAAGTAAGTTCCTGGAAACGAACAAAAAAGACCTGAATTCAGCTTTTTTGAATCCCAAATTGCACTTTAAAGTGTCATGTGTGCCAGGTGGGGTACCTCTTAAGAGAGAAAGATCTTCCACCTTGGAGGAGAGCAAGCATCCTAAGTGTATGCAGCACCCAGAGGAAAAGGATGTTTGAGAAGGTGAACAGCTGAATATGTATGTGTTTTAATAAAGCATTTCATTTGGAAGGTTTTTGCAGCATTCACACAGATTGAGTTTTAGGGAGGAAGTGACTCTGCCTGGCCTGCTCTACTGTCAGAGGAAATAAGTGAAACTAAAATGAAGTGATAATATACTGTAGGAAATTTAAGAGAAAGAAAGGCAGAGGAAAAATGGCAATCTGGGACCATACAGCTGATCCCCAAAATAGACACAATGACCAGTGCCAAACTAGCTGCCAAAAACAGTAGATTGTAAAATTACCTAATACCTATGTCATGTTTACTTTATATTTACATTGGGGAATGGGCTCCCCAACAGACACAATACTTAACAGTACTTTTGTTCACTGTCACTATCATTATCCACCATCTGCTCTGCCAAATTTCCTTTCTGTTCTTTTTTGTGCATTCATCAGCACAGTAGTAAGTAACTACCTTAATGACTGCAGCATATTGCTTCTGGATTAGCAGCAGATATTGTACTACTCCTGACTTATGCACAGAGCTGTAAGTAGGAGACCTGGCAGGGGGTTCCATTTAAAATCCTTTCCCCTTTGCAAAAAGAAACAGAGTACCTAGGAATTTTTTGTCCCAGCTCACTAGCAGGGAAGTGATCTATGGTTTGGCTTAAAAAAAAAATGAACTTCCTTCTGCGAGATGCAGTGAAGTACCCGCCAGCTCCACAGAGATGGCTGAATTCTGACAAGATGTCTTAGTGTGATGAGTAGCCTGAAATACTGGCAGAGAGCTCTGCTTACTTTGCTCAAAACCACAGATAGAAAAAACCACAGCTTTGAGTAAAGGGCAGCTTTTGAAAAGGACACGTGTTTGCTGACTGAACCTTGTGGGTTAATATGGTGACCCACAAGCACAAGGAGGCCTTTTTGTCTTTGTAGTCTGTGGGTAGATGTAGGAGCGGGTAATCCAATCCTGGCACATCTTTACTTATTCTTTGCTTTGAGGCCATCTAAAGTGAGTTCTCCAAAACTTATCTCAGTGCTCTTTTTATGTGTGCTGAGCAGACTTTTTGTTGTCGAGTTTAGTCAAATACTGAAAAAGTTGCCAGGGGTGGGTTTTTTTCCTTCTAATAAACTTAAAAACAAACCACTTTTTCAGACATCTTGTAGATAGGGGCAGGCAGGGGATGGGAAGGGAAAAAGCTAAGTAAATGTGAATAAGTAAAAAAAAAATAGAATACAAAGAATGGCCAAGGGAAATTTGGACTGGAAAGACTCCTCAAGAGTATCATGGTATAAGGAAATATAGCGGAAAAACATATAGATGTATAATAATTCAAAATATATTATGGAAAGTTTCCTACTAAAACCACATTCAAAAGTAGTTACTTCTGATTCACAAAGAGAGGAAAAATGAAATGATCTTAAGCTTCAGGGATCCTACAATGGAGCACTGCCAGGCTGTTTGAATGCAGGCAGCTTCAATGCAGCCCAGACAGGCAATGGGCTAAAAGGCATAGGAGCCTCATTCTGTTCCCATTAAATTCAATGGCAAATTTGGACTTCAAAACAGGCATGGAGTCAGCAATTGTGTGTAACAAGCAGGGACAGCAGAAGTTAGCAGTGGTGTGAGAGCTTTGTTAATATGCTTGTGCCTGGATCTGCCAGTGAGGTCTGTGCTCCTCTTGGCTAACTGTCCTGAGGCTGATTCCACCAACCTGTGGAAATGAATCTAAAGTAAAAGGAAGACCAGAACCCAAAGCTTGGAACTATCAGTATGCAAATAAACTGGTGCCATAGTGACACTTTCTTAGGGCTTTCACAGCCCAGAGGTGTGACCTGACTACATCAGTGCTAGTATGGAAAGATAAACCAAAAGGGATTGAACTCTTCTGCCGTTGTGCTAATATACACTGATGTGGAAAGTACTGTGTATTTCTTGATTTTAGCTGCAGTATAATTCCAAATCCATGCCAATCTACTCAGCAAGTCTATGGCTTGGCTGCAACTGCTTCTCAAGTTTTAAAATAAGCATTTGTTGTAAACATGTGAGGAGCTCACTGGTACCAGCCTTTAAGGGCTCCAGAGTTTTCCGGACAGTCTCCTTCAGATATGCCTTTTCTAATTAAATCACATATTATGAAGCATAAAAGCAAACATTACTAGATTATTATTATCCAAATATTACTCTTCTCTACACAGCGGCTTTTGAGGAGCATTCAACGTTGGGTTTTCTCTCATTACCAGTGATAGGAATTTGGGTACTACTATTTCTTCTCCCTTGAAAGACACTCTTTGGTATTTTGGTGCATGTAGATAGATAGATATAGATTAGATATAGATATGGATAGATATAGATATAGATTAGATATAGATGCACACACACATATAATTACCATTTATTGTCATACAGTAGGAAAGGAACTGTGCCGTTGTGCACTATAAAATATGGTCATTGACTAAATTTCCAAAATTAACTTCCCTTTTAATGTGTCTCAGGGCTCAAGATACCCAGCCCTGAGATTCCTTCTAGGATATCTAATTTCGTACTGAGGTGCATTATTAACTGAACGACTGCAAATGGAGAAAACTATTGATCACATGGGATAAGACAGAGAGTCTAGAGAAGTGAAATGCATACTCTGAGCTATCACAGCAGGAGGTAAAGCTCATACTGGCGTTGCAAGTGGGTCTAAGTGGCACAGCTCAGAGGTATGTGGTGTCAGCTCATGGAAATGCACCGGGAGGAGGCTCAAGGAGGAAGTTTTGCAAAAAACAGGTCCCTTGGCATTAAGAGCTTTAAAAACCAGCAGGGACTGCTTAAAATAAATCCTCTAGTTTATAGACAGCCAACATGAGGGGCTCAGGAGAGTGTAATATGAGCATGGCTGCTCAATCTTGTGAGTGAACATGATGCTGCATTCAGGACTAGATGTTGTTTTGATGTTTTTCTCAGAGCTAATAATGGAAGCAGCAATTCACTTTCTCCAGAGAGAGGAGTGGAAGGCATTTTAGCAGCCTGAATATATTTGTGCACAGGGCCAACGAAAGTGGCAGGATAGATTTCAAAACTCCTCATGGAGTTGTTTTTATGCATACAGAGCAGCACCATTTAGATCTATGCTGTAAAGAAAAAATGAATTTTTTTTGGAGCAGCTGACTGCAGAGAAGAGAGATGGTAGTACTCTTGTGGGTCCAATATCCTTGTAGATGTACAATGTCAGCTTCAGCTATCTTAAACCAAACACACAAGCCCAAAGACAGCCCTTCTTTTTAATGACTTTCTGAACTTCAGCAAGGTCATATGCTTTTTGACAGAAGGAAATTGTTACCCAGATATGCTGCTGAATTTTCCTATTATCACTACTGATGTGCATAGTTGAGAAAGAGCTTCCATTTATAACTCTTGAAAAGGGAGACCATAACACTATCACAACCTTTTTGGGTTTTTTTTTAGTACAACTGCAGAGGGACAACTTTGCTACGATATTTAGACATTTAGATTTTGTAACAGATCTGCAGAAATGCTGCAGGTGTTAGACAGGTCCTTGTCTCATTAACATTCATCCTTCAAGTTGAAATATTACTCTACATCATGAAAACCGGGGCTTCAGAGAGAGTGAAGTTGTACCCACATAGTCCCGTCCCTTCATCGCAGGTCCAATCCTCTTATTAAAACTGGAGCATGCCTAGTCTAAGATAAAATTTAAGAAAAGTGTATACTGTAGGATAATGTCCAAATTCTCACTCAACAGATGTGCCTACTGCAGCTCAAGATGCTCTGTCAGTCCCCTCAGCTGGACAGGGGAGAGGAAATATAACAAAAAGCTCAGGGATCAGGATAAGGGTTGAGCAAGATCACTTAGCAGTTACCATCATGGGTAAAACAGGCTCAATTCAGGGAAACTGGTTTAATTTAGTTCAAATCAAATCAGGGTAGGAAAATGGGAAATTATCTCCAAACTTAAAACATCCACTGTAGCTGTGTCCTCCTCAGTGGGAGGACTCCTCACTCATCCCCTGCCCCAGTGGGGGTCCCTCCCGTGTAAGACAGTCCTCCATGAACTCCAGTGTGAGTCCTTCCCAGGGGATGCAGCTCTCCATGAATGGCTCCAATGTGGTCCCTTCCGTGGGGAGCAGTCCTTCAGGAGCAGATGGTGCCTGCATGGATTCCACAGCTCCTTCAAGCACTTCTGCTTCAGGGCCCTCCGTGGGATGCAGGTGGATGCCAAGGGCTTCAGGGGCACAGCCCATGCCTCTCCCTGTTCTGCACCACAGGCTGCAGGGGACTCTGCCTCAGCACTCAGACACTTCCTCCCCTTCCTTCCTCACTGACTTTGGTATCTGCAGGCTCTCACTCTTGTGCTCTCCAGCTTTCATTGCCATGGTTTTTCCCCCCTTCTTAAATATGTTGATATCACAGGCACCAAAGTGCTTGGCCTTGGCCAGCAGTAGATCCACCTTGGAACTAGCTGGCATTGATTCTGTTTGACATGGGGGAATCCTCCAGCAGCTTCTCACAGAAGCCACTTCTGTAGCGCCCCCACTACCGAAACCTTGCCACACACCCTGCCTTGGGTTGGAAGCTCATAGGATTGGTGTGGTTACTCCAAGCTGGGACATACTGGGATACACAACCAGGACAGTGAACAGATATTACAGGACCCTTGAGTATGTTAAGGCAACTTCTAGCTGACTATTCTCCTCATGGTAGAGACTAATATTTCCCTTCCTACTCAGGCTATCACTCAGGCTATTGCAGGTGGCTACTTCTTTGGTATCTCAAAGAAAGAGGCTGTGTGATATCCAATACATTGATTTGCAATGAGAAACTCTTTTTTATTTTGTCATTTCTTTTTGTGACACTAGGATTATGCCAGACTCACTTCCTTTCTCTCCTTTTCATCCCTTCGAGGTACAACTAGAAGAGATGCATTTTTCCATAGGTTCCTAACTGAGATACAAATAAGTGATCTGGAAAGGTTTCACTGAGCATAGTGAGTTTTCAAATTTCTATTTATTCTGTGTGTGAGCCCAGTAGGATGAAATTCTCTTTAGACCTTTAAGTGTGCTTCAATTGTACTCAACCAATTGCAATTCCTTGTTCACAAAGTCTATTGAAGTATAAACTAATCCCATATCAACTAGGTTGAAAGGAATCATTCAGACATAGAATGACTCTAATTGAATTGTATGTACATGAGAAATTGTTTTCCTGTCATAAGGTTATCATAAAATAAACAGCAGAATCTGCATTAAGTACACATCTGACTCATGGCTATCCAGAGAGGGCATGCTCTCTGCACTTACTTCCTTTTTTTACTTTGACATATGAAGAGAACAGAAAGAGACTAAACAGATCCTGACAATATAGTATCTGTCCAGAAGGAATATATGCAAAGTATAGGATGAAAAGCCTTTGACATACTCTATAAACAATATAGCCAAATATCTCCCAGTAACAAAGACAAATTAGGAGAATCAGCAAACAAACAAACAAACAACCACCAATAATAATAATAATAATAACAATAATTATTATTATAATTATAATTATAATTATTATTATTATTATTATTATTAT
This sequence comes from Melospiza melodia melodia, assembly GCF_035770615.1. Taxonomy (NCBI): domain Eukaryota; kingdom Metazoa; phylum Chordata; class Aves; order Passeriformes; family Passerellidae; genus Melospiza; species Melospiza melodia. The sequence continues at coordinate 157,767,660 of NC_086194.1, read as the reverse complement.
TATTATTATTATTATTATTATTATTATTATTATTATTATTATTATTATTATTATATCAAGTGCTTTAATATAATTTCTATCTACAAGTTGCATTAATCATGACTTTGGAGCTCATCAAGAGAAGACAGGGTTGAAATTTATTTCATGAAAAATAGAGGCATATGTTTGATCTAAATACAAAGTCTAAATTTAAAAAGTCTTTTTGGCTCCAGTTAGCAGAGGAAAGTAGCTGTTCTAGGCACAGGTCTTCTGCCTATTTTGAATATTACTTTCATGTGAGTTAACTGCTGAACTCCCAAGCCCAGTTCTTGCCATTTAATATACAGGGAATCTAGAAAACCAGCTCAAAAACACCCTCTAGAATCCAAGCATTAAAGATCAGTATGATGAATCCTATCATGGAGGTCCATGAGGTCTCCCAAGGACATTGGATGGATACTTATTCTTAGAAATTATTCCCTTTGTTGAAGGTTTGAGGAACACTCAGACACATTTGCAACTTATTTTACCTGTAAAATTGCATTATGAATATAGATAATTACTATTATGACGATAATATGGAGAAAGACTATTAAGATTTTTGTGAAGCTATGCCTGATCATTAATGCAACACAATAATAGAAAAGTAGAAAAATGTAGACATTTCAACCAATCATTTGGCCACATATTTTTAAGAAAAACTGGATCACCTTACTGTATAAGTAACTATCTGGTTTCATTCAGGAGAGGCAAGTAATATAATTTATCTCACAGAGCCATTACCATAAAAGTATGTAATTCAGACTATATCCTGTTCCATTTTTCACTAAGACAAAAATGAACAAAAAGTCAATATTTCCTACATTATGCTTAACAGCTCTCAACAGCCCATAGGAAGGAGTTTGGAGAATATTCTCTAATTGAGGAGTAAAGGGATGCAGCTAACCAACACCCACAACTATGGAAACTGCATTAATTCAAAAGCATATTACCAATTTTACCAATACTTTTAGTCATATGGAAGCGTCAAAATGGTAGGCAACATCCACAGAAACAAGAATAATTTTTTGTGATTTCTTCATCAGAAAATCTCATGGCTCAACTCTGCCAAGAACCTAAAAACCTAATCAATATTCTCACAAAAATTTCAGATACCAGCATAAATTTTGGGTAGATTTTCTGCAAAATGCACAGCATTTTAGCATGCAATCAGTGCAAAGAAATATTCATGATGCAGATCTCTGCATTATTTGCCAGCAAGTAATCAAAATGCAAACAGAAACAAGGAAAAAGGCAGTAGGACGCATGTAGAATGTGGAGCTATTTTTCCTTTCTCATCTGTAGTATTTTACAATAAATGTATTCAATCTTTAGGGTTTATTAATCGCTAATGCTACTAGAAATTAATCATCAATTATTTTGCTTGTTACATTAGTTTATCAAATATATGTAGATTATACTCCCAGCTGGAGAATTCAGCAATGTCTTGAATGAATTCTCTACACTCTTGGACTTTACTCAGTGATGCTCAAAACAGTTTTGGTCAGAGGCTAAAGAACTATTCTATGGCATTTTTTACATATTTGAAAATCATGTTTCCTAGATTAAGATTAGCATTGGAAGCCATTAAGACTGTGTGTGTTTCTATTCAGAATTCAACATTGCTTTGCTAAAAATTTCTTTTCTTAAGAGTTGGGTAAATTTATTTCTGAGTCAGAAATACTCCTGCATATGTAGTTTAGGGTCTCATTCCCTTTTTGCAGATTAATGCTTTTCCTTTTCTTATTATACATACCATGAAAATTTCTGGAAAACTAAATTACATTTTGAATTGCCTTTTACTTTTCTCATTGTAGCTTTTCACAAAACCCATTTGTTCTTAGTTGTTGCTGTCATGGGGGGAATATACTCTGCATAAGAAAAGTCTTGTTGCTTAAGTGCAGTAACTCTTGGTCTGTGCTTTACAGTTTGTCACTCTTTTTCTTCAGCACAGAAGAAGATAGCCAAAATATTTTATCACTGTCTTTATTAACAAGTTGTGGTATTGTGAAGTTTTTTTCTGTTTGTTTTATCCAAGCCATCAAATTATATTTGATATTTATCCTCTTGCAACTTTGAGCACTCAATTATTCTCAAGACCTGTAGAAAGCTATAAAGCGTAAATCTTCATCTATTGCTTTAGATTTAGCTGTATTGCTTTATCTTTCTAACAATTAATCTATAATGTATATATTTTTAAATTAAGTCTATTAATTTTTTGTCAAGAAGTTTCATAGGGATAAAAAAAAAAAAAGATGCTCAAATATTGAAGGTCAGAAGGACATTTCAGTCACCAGGTTTCCTGTTCCATCCCTAAATTTTACCTGTATCAACAGCTTTGTGAGACAAGATTTATAGACACCAAAAATACATTTTTCAACAAGCCATCAGTTTGATTTGTGGATCAGGAGCATGCCAAGTTGAAAAGTCTATAAAAAGTAGTGCTGAGTCTCTGCTTTGTCCTTGTTGACAACAAAGATATCTTGTGTGATTACAGCTTTTGGAATTCAAAAAGAACTCAGAGGCCAATTTTTGCCAGGTGGCCTGGAAGCCTGGTGGGGCTACATTTCCCAAAAGAATCCAAGAACTAAGGTTCCACTTAATTTCATTTCAGAGTAAACTTAGGCTTGGGTACTTGCTACTAATTTTTCACTTCACCAAACAGGAGTTTAGCAATGCCTTCAACTTATAAATAGGGACATATTAAAAGTCCAAATCTGTCAATGAGGACACAACTAAAAAGCATGGAGATATAAGAGTTCTTTGGGGCCTTTCCCCAGCTCCAGCCTCACATACCCAGACACTCAGACATCTTCTTGAGCAGTGGGCAGGGGTGGATTATTCTTGTCTTAATGCACCAGAACAAGGAGTGTGTGGCCTGGTCACATGAAACACAGTAACATACAGATGAATGCCACACTTGGACTGACACAACAGCGCAGGTACAGCTTTGCAGTCCAGCCATAAGCATGCCAAGACCTGAAAACTCTTCACCTGAGTTGATGCAGCGACAAAAATCTGGCCCTGAGCTGTTCAGTAGCCAGCAGTTTGTGCAGACCACACAGTGGCCTAATTTTTTAGGCATACCCAGTCTTGTACGCCTCAAAAGCATGACACAGAAGGCTTTTTCATTAGAAATAAGATATCTGTAGCTGCCTCTCAGCTGCACATAATTTCTAAGTGTGCTGTATTTTGAAGTATGACAGGATTCAGGTGACCACAGGGAAAGCTTTCCCAATAAAATATATTACTATGTATAGATAGTCTGGCAGCAGAGTAGAAGAAATAGAACAGCAGTACTGCAGAGGCACTTTACATGATTTCATATATTGTGCATCTGGTATATAGGGTGTAGTGTTACTTTGGAAGTGTACTGGAGCCACCAGAGGTGATATGTACATTTTCCTATTCATCTGAAAAGTGCTTCTTGGTGTCTGAATGTACTGATCTTTCTGAGGTTTCATGATTCTGATCATTAAAGCAATGTGTCCTTTTCAGGAACTTAGTATGTCAGATAGCAGTACTTGGTAATTTGTACAGCTTTATAGACATTTATATGGCTGTACAACTTCTATTCATAATGGCCCTGGGAGGTAATGTAGAGAAGACAAAGTAGAAAGTACAAGTGAATGAAGTAGAAAGTATAAGTGAATTGGTGTTTCCTTTTCTAATAATGGTAAAACACATTATAATAAAGACTATAGTAATGTTAATCTCCCAGTGCTCACCAGTCCACCTTTAAGCCCTTTTTCAAGTGAGATAACAGTATGACCATAGGAACAAAGCCACTCAGCAGCTCAGATGCAAGCTTCAAATATCAAACTGCAAACTTCACCCTAAATGCTTAAAGCACTCAGTCACTAAAGGAGACAACTGAAAAGCTCATTTATTAAATCGCTGTCCCAGGAAACCCACAGAAAAAAATCTAAATATCATAAAGAAATGTTCTTTTACTAGGAAGACATATCTGAGACTTGGTGTACACCTGTGTGATGGAGATAAATTAGAAGATAGAAAATTTTCACTGTGTTGTATAAAGAGATACCAAAACAAAGCCTGTTAGTCTCATTCAGAATCTTTCTGTCCTTATTAGTTACTAGATCAGCCAGGGGAACAGCTATTCCAAATGTTGAGTTTGAAAGTGCCTATGAATAAGAAGACTTTCCAGGATACTTGTGAAGTAAATAAATTTCATTCAATAAGAAAATTGTACTTGTACTTTCTCAGAGTCAGTGTCCTGTGATCTAAAATACATAAAAGGCTGAAAGAACTCAACAGTCCTACACAGTCTGATCTTTTTCAGTTGTTTAAATTTATATCATCTCTCCATAGCAGCTACAATCTCAATCAAGTTCCTGTTACTGACAGAAGAAGCAGGCCACAATCCAGCAAAGCACTTAAACACAGCTAAGCTTTAAATATGTGAAGTTGTATTGAAACCAATGAGAATACTCTCATGCTAAAAGTAAGCACATGCTTAAGTCTTCCACTGGATCAGAGCCATAAAATAATGCAGTTTTGCCAATAAATAACTTGTCCATCAGGATAATTTCCATTGAGACTCATGGAATTTTTTTTAAAGCTACTTATTGTCAAAAGACTAGGAATTTCTCATTTCTTGTTCTTGTTTCTGATCTCTTGGTTGGGTTGGTGTGACAGTGGTATGAGATCAGAATAGGGAGTGAGGCTTCTAAGAAGATTATGTTTGGTGTACAGGACTAATTTTATTATCCAAGAGGCATTTACTTACATGTGCACTGACACAAGGAGAACCTGGAACATTTTCTTAGCTGACATAAGAAAGTTTCCAGAAAACAGACACACAAATTAAAGCTTCTGAAAGGACAGACCTAATTTGCCTCACACACTAGTACTCACACACTAGCCTGGGATTTTAACTATGTTTTTTTTCATGTACATATTGTAAACCTTATGTTTTCTATAGGAGGAAGAAAGAATAGCTTAAGCATGCTTGTCATCTGGATATATCTCTCTGTCAAGAGCCAGATGAAAGGGCTAAAATTGATAGCTTTCTTCTAGCTGTCTTAATTTGTTGCCAAATAAACATACTCATCTTTATTGCTTTAAAAAAAAAAAAACCCAAAAAAACAAGAAAAAGACCTTAACAACTCTGTTTGGTAAAACTTATGTAATGTACTTTTACTTCTTACAAAAACTGAAAAAAAAGGAGCTATTTTCCAATGGTATGAAAAGCCAATTAGGACTGCCAGGAAAGTGTGTAGGGAAATCAGGAGTATTCCATTTGGCAGAGTGGTACAGAAATTGGTACCTCACCATCTAGAGCCAAATCTGGTATGTGATGGAGCTGATCCCTCTGCTAATATATTACATTTTTCAGTGATGCCCGGAAAATTGTAGCATGAGCTGTAAACTGCCAGAGTGTGACACTGGAATTATAAACCCTTTAAAGAAGCATTTAGGCAAAATAAACAGAGACCAGACCATAAGAGGGATAATGGGCAGTTTTCCCTTTAGTCAATGCAGTAAAATGTTGGAGAGAGTTAACACTGAAGGGGAAACTTCAGGTAAGTGATATTCTGAGTGACAAACACAGACTGGTGAAAAGGGAGCTGTTTGGGAAACAGGTCTGTTCCAACAGAACTCTGTGTTTAAAACATGATATAGGAAAATATTTCAAAGGAGTAAATTTTTCTTGAAATAAACCTTTAAACATTTTCCTTTGCAATTAATTTATTGCTAAATATGTTTTATACTTAAAAAGTCAAGAGTGTTTCTAATGATATTAAAGAACCAAATAGTTCATAGTTACTGCAGCTACCAAGTGACTGAGGGTGCTGTGAGATGTCATAGCAGCTGATGGGCAGCACTCTCACCTGAAGAGACATTTTTTTAGGAATATGCATTGGAAAGGGGAAGGAAGAGAGTTTGATTAAAATGAAGAGTGCATTGGGTTTGTCTGGCAAGGCTGTGGTAAAAGGGGCACCAGAGGGCTGGATTCTCTGAGAAGCTGCTGGAATCTTCCTGCCTGTCTGACAGGGCCAATGCCAGCTGGCTCCAGGATGGAACCACTGCTGGCCGAGGCTGAGCCCATCAGCAGCAGGGGCAGTTCCTTGGGATAATGGGTTTGAGAAGGGGGGAAAACAGGGCAACTGCAGCTGAGGAGACAGGAGTGAGAACATGAGAGGAACAACGCTGCAGACACCAAGGTCAGTGCAGAGGGAGGGACAGGAGGGACAGGAGGTGCTCCAGGTGCCAGAACAGAGATTCCCCTGCAGCCCCTGGTGCAGAACAGAGAGGCAGCTGTGCCCCTGCTGCCCATGGGGATCCACAGGGATGCACAGATCCAGCTGCAGCCCATGGAGGATCACAGGGATGCACAGATCCACCTGCAGCCCATGGAGGATCACAGGGATGCACAGATCCACCTGCAGCCCATGGAGGATCACAGGGATGCACAGATCCACCTGCAGCCCATGGAGGTCCATGGTGGAGCAGAGATCCACCTGCAGCCCCTGGAGAACTCCACGTCAGAGAATGAGAGAATGACTTGATGTGCAACTGGTGTCTAGCCAGGGTCAACCAAGCACAAAGAGAAATACTGCTTGGGTTACAGAGGCCAAATGAATCCACGGACATTGGCTCATCTCTGAAGAAGGGAGAATCAGGCTCTATTTCCTTTCACAATTTAAGACTTCATTAGGAAACACTAAAGTACTGTATTGTCTCTGCTATTTGACATCTAGATGGCAAGTGATCATAATATTCTCAGGAAGTATTAATAAACTTTCCTTTAACTAAGCTGATACTGAAATTTTTCAAGTCCATCAGTGTCAGCAAAGCAGACACTCAGATGACATGGGGAAGCAGAAAATGGATTGTGGGGTGAATGTTAGAGATGGATTTCTCTACATAATGAGAATGGGACTTTGGAGAGACTATGTTGAAGCGTGTGCATGTTGAAGGTGGGTTTTACCCAGTAGGGGCATTTGCAAATACAGTCACAAAATAGTAAATTTGAAATTTAGCTACCTGCAGAGGTAAAATAGTCAGCTAATTTGCAGCAGTCTCCAAAAGGTTAATTAAGCTCCTCTATTATACTGTGAATGCATAATCAACATCTGTGGAACAGGATCTCACTGGTCTTACAGGTGCCTTGTCCTGTGCCTCATTAATCAATTAGGCCACAGTGAAAGGCCTAAAGAAAGATCTGAGCATGGCTGGTGGAGAAATGGTTCCAGTACTTGAGAAGTAACATCTCCTACTAAGTTTTGTCACAGGGCAATCAGCAGAGTTTAGCTGAAGTACTGCTGCTAGGAAAAACAACTACAGCAGCCCAATCAGCAACTCAGAATATTCTCTTCAGAACTGATGAATTTTTGAATGCTTTTGCTTTGTTTAACATGTAAAACTGGCAAACACCTATGTAAAAAGAGACTGGCAGCAAACCCACTCACCTGACATGTAAAAATGCTGTGAATGGCTTTAGTTCATGCATTTCATTCATGCAATGACTTCATCACAGAAAATACTGGAATTTGCATCTTCTAGGCCTTCCCAGTGTCCTGACTAATACTGAGTGAATTTATTTTAATTTTGAACAGAAATCTCTGAAAACATGCTAAGTTATTGATAAAACATGCTAAGTTTTTTCCTACTAAGTTCTTGATAAAATGTATGCATTTCTAACTAAGAAATCTTTTTCAAGCATGAAAAGTTTTCAGAAATTTCCTTGAAAAAAATCCCAAGAATATCATCTTCCTGAGGGCTGCCCCACATCTGTATAGAGAAGTTTGCAAGATGCCTTCCATGCCTGTCATGAAAATCTCAAGGAAGAATAATTTACAGTAACTGTGTGTTACACGGCACATAGGTGAACATATGTGAAAATTTGGTATTTTCTGCAAATTCATTCCCTCACAGCTGACTGGATGCTGGCATGAGTTCTGTTGAAAATGTACAGGATGGAACAGAACTCAGTTTCTCTCTCTATTATCAGTTTTGCAAAGCTGTAACATGAAAGGGTAAAAAAAATAGTTGGACAAAAAAAAAGTTATTATTCAATACCAATAGATGTTTCAAATGAGAAGTCCCATTTTGAGAAAGTTCCTTTTTAGAATAACACTACAGTTTCAAAGGCTTATATAAAACCCAACCCAGTTGACCCACCCTATAGAATAGTCAGACTTCACTAGAAAGAGCCTCTTACAGTGAGTTGGTGAGAAAGAAGGGGGGCTTTGCTTAAAAGCCTAGAAGATTTTATAGCCAATATAGGATGTATCAGACATGCTCAGATACAGCCTGGGATTTGCTGGATCTCAGGTACACTCTAAATGTGGGCAGTATGTGCCAGCTATTCCCCTTTTCAAGGGACTGGCTTCTTTTGCTGCTGCACTAGGTAGGAGCTGTTATCTTGGCCTTCATGTAGCCTTTCATAACCCATTGCTCCTCAAGATTATTAGTCCCCACATATGAACAGCTGCTGTGCATACTTTGTACCTTTATCCCTACCATCAGGACAGGAAGGAGTCTCGCCTGGTCTTGCCTTTAAACATTATTGAAAGATCAATTAAATACAACAGGTCCAAAAATATGTAGACACCTTCTTTAAGCTGAAAAGTCTTCAGAAGCAAAAGAATATTAAGTATGTTTAACTCTTTCTTTTTATTCATGGCTCAAACTTTCCAGCTGCTCCATAAATTGAGTTCCCATTGTTTGTATGTTCCCTGTACGTAAAAAATTGGACAGAAGAGGGAAAAGCTACACAGAAGAAGTGAGGAGGATTGCAATAATTAATATAACATGACCACTTCTTTCAAGTACATCATAAAAATTTGACAAATCAGCACAAGGATTTTCAAAGTTCAGAACCCATCACTTTTCAAAAAATTGGTCAGGTTTTTTACCTTCCTTAGCCCCTGAATCACTTCCAGGAGCATAGCCATTCCCAAAAATTGTGTCTTTCCTTCCTAAAATATATTTTCCGTTTCTCAAGCTTCATGTTTCCAACAGGAAAGTGGGAGAAGTGCATTCAACTTTTTGAACAAGGAAGGTGGTTCTCATGGCTGGTGAGTGGGACTGCCTGCTGAGCACTGCCCTGCCAGGAGAGCTGAACTCTCACTGTGCTGTGAGCAGCTCCATTGTGTCTCAAGAGCAGAGCTCTCTGTCTCTGAGTGCTCTTGCTCTACAGCAGCATCTAATTTGTGAAAGGATGGACCATGGAATTATGAACTACCTATTTTATTTCTTCTCAGGACCTTCTACACTCTTTTTTTGGATGAGGTTTAGAATTTATTTTTCTTATAATTGCTAGTTGACATACACCAATGATGGGCTTTATAAATAACTCCTGATTAATTTTTTCTCACATCATCATCACTAATAAAAATGAAATTTTCATTGCTGCTAGCTTGACAAACTAGAAGACCTAGATAAGGGATGTTGTATTAAAATGTACTATTTTTAAAATACCCATATCTTGCTGTGAATACACTGTTTTCCTAAAAAACTTATATTAAATCCAAAATAACATTTCCTCCTTTATGTCTCTTGTGAAACAACTTTTTTCCTTGAGGAAAGCCTGCATTAACAAATAATTTTGAAATTGTTTCTTCAAAAAAATACAATGGCCTGTGTTTCTTGCTGCATTTGGGACAATACAGAAGTGCCTGTGTGATGTGGTACAAAAGCCATGCTGATACATATTCAGGATGAGCAGCATAACTTACTCAATTGCTTTGCCACCCAGAGAATACAGCCATCCCAAACTCATCTGGCTAACACGTTTTGCTAAAGCAGCCACACATGCTTTCCTTGCCACACCCTATTCTTAATGAGAAAGGAATTTGGGAAGATGGTCTCTGGCTCAGTCACATGCTTTGCATACAGGGCACTCAGTCAATGACTTGGCTGGGCCCCCTGTATTATTTAAACACGTCTTGGTTTAAATTGCCATTCTGTAATCTGTCTGTGTTACACTTTCTGTAAAATGCCATTAGAAATGTTGTGGTGAACAAATTCAGAACATCCATGAACACCTGCAGAGAGAGGCTCTGTAGATCCTACCATTTTACACTGGCTCTGCTTTAGAACCAGTATTCAGAAAATGAAATAAAGACATTAATACCACCACTGTATAGAGATATAGATTAACAAATAGTGTACCAGTAGTCAATATATTGCAGCGGGAAGACAGTTGCAGATGCAGGATTGAACCAATGTCCATTGTAAGTTTGAAAAAAACAAGTTGTTGCATATAATTATTTAGAGACTTCGTGGGCAGGTAAATGTTTGAATGCAAAAAGAAAGACATCTCAATAGCAAGCTGATTTGCAGAAGATGAAGATGGATCTGGGCTTCTAAATCAAAGGAATGGTGTGTAACATGTAGGTTTAGTGGTCAACATTGGTTAGTATCACAACATTCATCTGTGGCTCTGCTATCACACCTCAGCATGGTGTGTCTGCAAGTTTTACAATTTCAGATTGTTATTCTCACCCTACTTTTATAGCCCTATGTCTATCAGAATCTGTGATTTCCAATCCTTTTCTGAATTTCCACTTGCTTTGATGTGATAAAAGTATATACACAAATTTGATCACACCATCAGGGATTCTTGCACACTATTTTTCAAGGCTATGAGATAAAGAAGAAATATTTCACTTCTAATAAACATCCATATACAAACAATTACTTTTTTACAGGAAAGAGAAAATATGAGAATAGTAATAGGTGGGAGAAATCCCAAATTTATATGAATGAACAGCAGAAAATAGTTGTCCTAATTTCCAAATTTTTAGCACAGTTTAATAGAGGATTTTTATTATAAAGTGTCACATTGGTGGTTCCTGCCACTTCAGTGGCATACATTTGCAGTGGGGGAACATACAGAAAGATATTTTTGACTAGGTTTTCACTGTAGGATGTTACCATTTAGAAGGAGGCATGGTTTTATTTTGTCATTGTCTTTCTTCTTTTGTTTAGTGAGAAAGAAAAGAACATATTGCTTCTATGACTCATTCTTCTCATAAAAATCTCTGACTTTGATACTTTAATAGTCATACTCCCCAGCTTGTGGCATTGTGGCAATGCATTTGTAATCCTGGCATGGCACCTTCTGTGAGGATAATTCAGTCCCTCATCCCAAGAATAGCTGAATAGTTGGAAGCAGAGATTTGTAAGAAGCCAGGTCTGGTTCAGGTGGGAGTTCAAGGCAGATTAGCACACTTTGGACACAAAAGGATAAATACAGCCATCTCTTTAAGCTGGTAGCTAGCAGTGCCTCCCATGCAATAATGAGTAAGTTCCTCTAATGACCAGATTAACTATCATGATGAAACCCAAAAAACCTTGTTCTGTCAGCTAAGTTCTTGGTGCTCAGTTTGCTCTGGAGGTTCTGCTGTGTCTCCTTATGTAGTTTTCAGTTGCTTTATTGAATTCTTTCTAAATTTAAAATACTCCTGAAGTTCACAGGATACAACTCTTCAGATGAAACTAAAAGCTTCCACCTGGCAGCAGCTGCAGCAAGGTTGTGCTGTCCTAATCCATTTCTCAGGTGAACAATTTTTAACTCTATTTGTGGCAAGGACATGGTTTTGGGAGGGGGAGGGTGGGCAGAGAAGTTACTCTGCACACAGAGATGATGAAAATAGAAACCTTACAATGTTAATAAAATTTCACTTATTTAGTAGATGCATCTATTGCTCATTTTGCACCACCAAAACCAGTGATGTTTATTTGGTACCAACCTTATAAATTCCTGTAGTCAGCAGGACAGCAGAGCTGGGTTGAGTGGGAGGGACTGACATTTCTTACAAATACACATACAAACTCCCTCTTGCCTACATGCCTGTGGTCTCAGTTTATTGAGAATATTTTCCTGTGACCTAGGTTACCATCAGAAAGCAGTCATTCCTTGGGATTAAAAGCTAGTGAGACAGTAGTTTTGTGAACTCTGACAGTGAGCTGGATCTTGCTCTGGCCTGGTACACACTGTGGCAACAATTTCTTGGCCTGGTCATCTGGTTATCTGCCTGCTTTCTTCTTTGAATTGTCCAATTTTTAATCCCCTTCAAGTATCCAAAGCAGTAGTCTCTTTTACAGAAATTCCTGTATGTGAAAAGTGTCAATGCAATTTTGCATTTATGTTAATACAGAAAGAAAGCAGGTTTTGATGTTTACATGAAGGGAGACATTTTCTTTTCAGCTAACTTGAAAAGTAAAGGCCCCAAACAACAAAACTACCAAAACCCCCAAACTAAATGAGAAGAACCACTTGTGGTAGAGAGTGTAGGCATGTAGGCTAAGTGAATGTATCTTTTGGAAATCACTAGAAGATGTTTTGGCAGGGGATCACTTTCCCACATCCTCAATAGGAAGCCATGACTATTTCTTCTTTGTCTTTCCCAACCAGGTGAGTTACACGTTCCTTCCCACACTCTGCCAAGGCCTTTCACACTGTCCCAAATCCCTGTGGGCCTCAAGCGTCTCATCCTCTGATCTGCATCTTCTCTCTTCTCTGCCTCTGACATGTCCCATACGCTGGCATTCAAAGGATTTGCTTTAAGAAGCTCTCCTGCCCTGTTCCCCTCTTATTTTTTTTTTCTGTTCTCTTTTTGGGGATGTAGAGTTTCTGTCTGTCACCTGGCCTGCTGTATTGACTCTTTTATCAATCACAAAAGACAGAATTCATGTCCAATTCTTAGTTTCACTATTGAAGTATCCAAGCACTTAGATTGCACAATTTTAGGAATGGCGGGTTGATTCGTATCAAGCAAGGTGAAGTTTCCTGCTGTACCTCTCTGATGTATACTGCTGCCTGTAGGGTCAGACTGTTTAATTTGCTCATAAACCAGCTCCTGAAACACAACTGTTTCTACCTTGGGTTATAATAGAAAACTAAAATCAGTGTCTAGCTGCGACCCCAGATTTAGAATTGTGCAAATGACAGATGTTGCTTTACTTTGGAAAGGCACTGAGATTTGTCTTTAACAGAGGTGATAGGAATGTCTTCAGAAGATCTGTGACAAATTGGTTGTTGAAATGCAGGGGAATACACTGTGTTTGGTCTGAAGTCAGAACTTCTATTTAATTACATTTTTTCTGAATTAGAGAAGAGTGAGTTATGACAGGTGGCCATAACCACAGAAAAGTCTTTTACTGCAATTCTTACAGGGCAGTAGGAGACAGAAATGCAAAACTAAGTGATTCTGATTGAGTAGGTGTTAAAATGAGGCTGTAGTAAGGCACAGTGATACTTTCCTTCTCTGTACTTCAGTACAAGCATCTAACTGAAATGCTACTCAAGTGATGGAGAAAATAGTTGCTATAATAGTTAAACTTGCTATTAATAATGGATGATGACCATATATGATTTCAGAGCCATCTGAAAAATCTTCATCAAAAAATGAGTCTGAACACGTTCTCATCTTCTGAAAGCTCCAGCTTATATTTCTTGTTAGGTGAAACATAAAGAAAAACAGCCTCTTCAGATTAGTAAGCAGGGAAACAAGACTGCATCTATCTTAATTGTGCAATAGCTTCTCATCATTAGAGCTGAACAATGCTATGAAAATACGGCATCAATTGAAGGAACATTGACTCATGGCTGTGAAGACACTTTGAACAGAGGGCTTCTTGAAACCCTGTAATTCTGCTCTGCTCAGTTTAGGCCCAGCCCTCCAGGGCAAGGAAGCATGATGTCATTGAATCCTCATGAGATAAACAATCAATATAAAAGACCCAGCGAGTTGGAGGGGACAGAACAGTACAGCCATCTTCAAAACACTTGATAATAGGACAAAAAATGTTAGCTTCATCCTGATGACTCACTAAGCAACTAACCACAATGTAGACAGGAATCAGAAGAGAACTTTATAAACAAATGAAGACCTGTGCAAGATCTTTCTCAAAGCTGTGCCAGTAATTATTTTCTTGATATAATTTCCTCACCCAGATTAAGTTTTACAAAGTAAATTCAACAGTGAAGGCTTTAAAATAGGAATATGAGCAGACATTTTTAAATGCTGAGCTCCCTGTGATTTCTTTGAAGATCTCAATCTAATTCTAGGCTGGATAAGCTGTAATTCAGCTCCATATTACTTCACTTGATAGAATCGAGGTGGCAGACCCTAGTAATTCTCTTCACTGAATGAAGTCCATGTAATGCATAATTCAAAAGGTTAGAATAGCCCTTGCAATGGCTTTTGGCCATTAACATTCATGGGTCCATAAAAATTACATGCAAACCATCTAAGACTTCATTTTGCTTCTAATAGATGAATAAAACAAACCAATGGGAACAATGTCTAAGAAACCAACAGGTAACTCCCCAAAAGAGCCTCTGTATATTAGAATAGTCCTTAAGCCAAGTCCCAAATAAATGACACAAACACCATAACCCTGAACATGTGTTCAGCAGTCACTGAGTAAAACACTGTAACAGGAAAATCATGCATCAACTTATGCATCAACTGCATGAGTTAACAACATGGATCTATCATTTTATTAATGAATCAAAGCTTCAATCAGCGTCTCCCACTATAAAATTCAAGGAGATCCCTAGTTAGAGAAGAAGTTAATTTGCTTGGAAGTTAGTTTGCCAAAAGCATATACACTAGCCAATGGGCTGGAGCATGCTTTGATGTATTTTAGCTATCATTAGCCAGGTTTGCTATTAATTATATGTCGCTTTACTTTTCAACACATAATTTCCTTATGTTAAACATAAAAATATGCTTTACATTGTGATTATACCAGAGACAGACTGTTTTATAGTAATTGTTTGGACCTGAAAGATGTTGAAGGTATCTGAGCTGAGTTAGGAACTAAAAGTAATCAAAGCACACTTAGTAGGCTATAATAAAGGCTTTATAAATATGAAACCTAAACATATTTGGAAAACAACCCTAAAATTTGGCATTACATCTTCCAGTTTGTACAGTTTGTAATACATTTATTTTGATGTGAACACACCAAACCCAGAGATTTTGATGGAGATTTTGGTGATATACCATTAGGTATACAGGCATAATTCAAAATTGCGTTCTTTTAACTTGAGATCAACACAGAGAAAATCCCAGACCTCTAGACTACTTCAACATCTACATAAATCCAAACAAACGCAAAGTTTCAGGTACTAGTTTTTAATTTAATTTAATTTAAATTTAACCAATTTTCTATGGTTATTCATAGATTACTTATGTTTATACAAAAGTAATCTATGAATAACCAAAGAAAGTGTGGAGATTTTCAACATTTTCAGAGCTGAAGTCTAACCTGAATCACATTGTTTTAAGAGTGCATAGGCCAGATAATGGGGAAGAAGTGCAGTGGGATGCTGGTGTTGCCCATGGATTTTGCCAGGGGACAATGGGAGGACTGGCCATGTCCAACCCTGTCTTACTGGACAGGGTAATGAAAAGCTCACTACTCTTTTAATCTGAAGATCAATCTGAATCTAATTTTTGTTCTTAGTTTATTCATGGCCAGTTTATTCCTTTTTTTTTTTTTTTTTTTGCACTTGTTCCTTAGTCTAAACAGTCTTTTACTAAGTCTGCTCCTTTGTTTTATTTATAGCTCTTTCTTCAATTTTTGCTTTACTGGGTAAACAAAAACAAAATATTTTCAGTGTCATCATTGTAAGTAATAGGGAGGACCAGAGGGCTGAAAACACTCTTCCTGCACCATGTTCAGTTTTGATTTATCTTTTAAATAGAGGACTATTCAAAACTGTGAAAGCATTTCAGTGAGATCTTATTAGGACATTTTAGCACTACCATTAGATAATGGTCAGTACAAAAAGCAGTCTGCTCATTAATGAAAGTAATTTCAAAAATGTATATAAAGATTTAATCTATAAAACATATACCTAAAATTTATTAAACCCTGCATCGTTTTACCTTTCAAAAAAATCCATTCTATTTATTCCCTTTTCTCTTGCCAATTTCCACATATTTTGTTTTGCAGAAGTACTTTGGACATCAGTGAGAATGTCATTTGGGCATGGGTTTTAATCCCTAAGTGAAAAACTATAAATGTTCATGGGTTGATAAGGTATACTGGATAATGAAGTTAACTAAGTAAGCAAAAAACTATGCTCACTTACACAGTGTTAAACTTAGCAATAGAGCTTAGAAAAATGACTATTTATGCGTTTCATTCACTGCTCTATGTAAGAACATGTTCATGTCTCCTTAGCTTTTCTTTCTGTTTTATATAAAAATGTAATAAAAATATCCTACTCCTTGTGTTCAACAGGACAGTAGAAATTAAATCAGTCCATACTCTAGGTTCTGTACTTGAAGCTCTGGATGTCACCAGGACATCTGGTTATGAAGGTCCAATTGTCATCTGATGAAATCCCTGCACAAGCCAGTATACACAGGCAGCCTCAAATGAGAAAATTTGGCAATATGTGACCTCTAATAACCTTTTGCTTATTCTCAGAGTATAATGAGATAATTCTACTTAAAAGACATTTATTTCTGTCTGAGATCTGGTTTAAAACTCTCAACTACATCTGTGTCCTATGATCTCCCATTCACTTTGAACTAGAGAATGACAAGCAGCTGGGTAATACACTGGCTCCTACAAATCCTGCATGATGAGAGAATATATTAACATATTCAGATTAATTGCTACTTAATTAAATAGATAGAGTTACACATCCTGGGAACAATCCATTGTGTTATCACGCAGTCAAATGCATTTGTTGTTTTGCACTTTGACATCAGCTAGAAGAGACTATAGAAGAGTGAACAGCCATTATGAGTCAGAAGGCAGGAAGAGACCAGAAATAGACTAGAAAATGTAAAAAGTGAAAGCTTTTACTCTTTTACCTAAACCAAACGATTTATCAGCTACAAAACTGCATAATGTCTGCATAGGAGAGACAAGGAAAAACCACACTGTTAGTCATGAGATCAATACAAGCATTAGCTCTGTGCAGTGTTGTAGGGGTGGAGTTCTGCTCCAAATCTTGTAGCTGGTGAGGGAGGAAAAACTTCTAAATGGGACAACACACTCCAGAACTCTCACACACACATGCATATATAAGAACACTCATATATATTTGGGTGGGTTAAATTTTTTGCTTGATTATTTTGATGTAATTGCTGTTGGCTACTGCTGCTCCTGGCAGCTGCCTTTGTATCCCAAGTCCTGTCTCTCTAGTGGATGGGCTCCAGCTCATACACTATTAAGTGATGAACTATAAGGTACACTTTAATCCTCCACTGGTCTTAAAATACAATTGTTAATTGTATGGGCTTTTTTATTACTGTGTGCCTGAAATAATGGCGAAGCTCTGCTGCAGCCATCCACATGGCAGTTTTGATGGCAGGGACTGATGCTGCACAACACAAGTAGAGAAAGACTTTTGAGTGTTACACTGTTGGAGTCAGGGGACCCAAACTAAGCATTTCTTGAATACTCCACCTGGAGGAGACCCTGGAGTGAGCTGTCTGCTTCTCTGCAAAGGAGACATTAGTCCAGAGCAGACTAAGAGTGAATCAGCACGCACATGGACCTTCTGGGTGAAAAATGGGAAATGAACCAAGCTAAGAGAGCATCCTGCACTAAAGCTGGCTGTACAGTCTCACCTTTTGTTTCCTCAAGAGAAGGGAATATGGCTAATTTCTTTAGATCAAAGGCTGAGTATTAGATCAAAGCAATTTTGTAGGCAAACGATGTATGGCACAGATACTGAAGATGCTTATCATCTTATGGCCTACTCTCAACAGTACTTGGACTCCTTCCTTTCCTTGTTTTATGCGATAAAATTTGTAATGATGGTCCCATTCTTTTTGCTTTGCTAGAAGGAAGTGCTATCTAACATAGCCTAAAGAATGATAATAGCAAAAAAAGGAATAGGCGATCTTATCTAGTACTTTTCTCACTTTGCCTTGTAACATTTACAAACAGTAAAAGAGCAATAAAAAGTGTCTGAGAAAGTGTTTATAACCAATTTAAATGTCTGTGTTCTGTTTTGGGTGCAACAGCTTGGAACTTGTGGAATTAAACAATTCAGGACTTGTGGAATGTTTTGTTAATTAGCCAACATTAATATATTTCCTCTGATTTTATAGTGAAAAGGCACAGCTAAGTAAAAAAAAAACCCTAGAGGTAGAAAAATCTTCAGTGCTAACACTACATGTTTTCACTAAGATGTTATCTTAAAACTCTGAAAAATTAATCAGAAGGACAATAGCACCTTGGAGATAAAATGCATTTTAGATCAATCAGTTTGAATTAAAACCACAAAGCAAGATATACTTGTTTGTTTTTTAAGGATTTTCTACAAAATGAAATTTATGAATTATGAGTTTTGATTGCCCCAGGGCAAAGGGGGAGTTGCCCCCATGTGCAAAATGCCAATGCCTTCTGTGCTCAGGGCACACATCCAGCGCAGGACTTGAGTAACCTTAATGGTCTATAGGAACATGCAGTTTGTAAGATACATTCTAAATGTGGCACATTTACTGTGCATCAGCAGACTGACTCTACAACACAGATGCAGAGACTGGATGCATCTGGTAAATATCACACTTCCAATGCCTGAGCTGTTAAATTCAAAATACACAGGATAAAACCATCTTATTGTACACCCGTGTTCGAGTCAATCTGCACATGTGCAGTACCTACTTGTATAATCTGCCAAATCTCAAGAAATTCTCAGCTGACAAAAGGCCTACATCTTCTGTTTATGCTCAGAGTTTCTAGGGAAACCAGGCACAAAATAATCTCATGGAGAAGATGTGACTCTGTGCCACTGCTGTATGAAGACCTGTAGGTGCAGATTCTGAACAGGACCTCCCCACACCACTGTGGGAACAGATTTCTGCAGTTCTGGCCCCTTTCCTTATGGCTAAGACCATAAGGACAATTTTCAAGACACTTTAATTGAAAAATATCGCTTTAAGGAGCAACTAAATAATTCAAGAACACCTTCTTAAGTCACAGACTAAGTTGCTTTAGTCACCCATTAAACGTGAAACTTTGAGCTGTCAAGTCACTGCTTGCTCAAACTTCCAACTTGCTTTACTTATGGACGGGAGGGGAAGATATTGGTACAAGGGAGATTCTGCACAAGATTGAAGAAATCCACACACAGTGGGTCCCAAGTGATAAAGGATTGGTCTGAAACACTCTGAAACAGCTTCAAAAATTTTGGCTCTTGTAGTTACTTTTGAGCCACTTGATGATTATTGAACCCCAATATCCCAAATAAAGAAGTAAGTTCTAAACACACTAAATAAGATGTAAAAATTAGAAATGTTACAAAAGAGATGAACCAACATCTGAGACAGCTGCATTACAGTGAGCAGCTGAAGAAATATTTCTGATAGTAGAGGGATCTTTTGTTTAGTAAACAAAAGCATAACAATGTCCAATGACTGGAAGCTGTAGCTGAACAAATTCAAACTAGCAATTAGGTTGTGCAATTAACCATTGGAATAATTTGTGCAGAGATCTGGTATATCCCTTATCATTGGCAGCCCTTAAATGAGGATTGGCTGTCTTTCTAAAATATGCTTCATTCAATCAACAACTTGGGTTTGATGCAAGGGTCTTTTACAACAAGTTAAACTAGAAATGCATCTTGATCTGGATTTAATTTCTCTGAATATGTCCAATATTTCTGCTCAGGCAAAAACCTCTGGCAGAAAAGTAGTAGCATCCTAAACCACTAGTAGTTGCTGTGGGAACAAGGATTGGAGACCTTTAGGATATTTTATGACTTTTTTTTCCCTTTAAGGCATTTTTTTTGCAATATTTTGGAAGCTTGGTTTTGTTCCAGAAGCCAACAGTGTTTCTGGTTTGTTCCCCCAATTCCCAAAAACCCTTGTGTGTGCAGGAACACCATCTATAAAGCCATACCTTTCTCTTATGTGATTTGTATGAATTAAAAAAAGATGTGGACTAACTGGAAGGAGTCCAAGTGAGAGTCAGTGAGAATAATGCCAAATCTAGAAAACATGGCCTTGTTCAGCCAAGAAAAGAGACATCAACCTTTCAAATACATAAAAGGCTGTTGAAAAGAGCCTATCTTTCATTGACAGGATAAATAAAATAATCACAGGAAGAGGGATTGACTTTTGCTGTGAGGGAAATCTTCCTCCAGGTACAGTCGCAGATTGCCTGGGAAGTCTTGGAGTCTCCATTTGGAGATCCTGAAGATCTTCATCTAACAGATTAGGCTAATTTGCTTTGGGATTAGGGTCTTTTCCAGTGTGAATTTTTAGGGTTGTATGAAGTACCTCTAACTGCATTGTACATCTGCAATATCCCCGGGTATCTAAAAATAAAAAATCCCTCTATAGTAACCATACAGTATTGTGGCAGTGATACATGTGACTGGAGAGTCACTGTACATAAATTAGTTCTGCACAGTCAAAGATCCAGCAACATAAGTATTTTAAAATACTAATTACAAATCAATTCACTGTCTTCCATTAATACATATACTCTGTCTAGGGGATGTGAAAGTTTGTTTTCCTCATCAATAAAGGTACAGGTAGATTACTCAAACAGAAAGATCATCATGGTGGTTGTAAGGCTGATGGTTATTTTGGCAGTCACAGAACAGTTGAAGTAGGAAGGCAAACTTAGTGATGGCCTTGTCCAACTCCACAGTGCAGAGAAGGGTCAGCAGGAGCAGAGAGCTCAGGGATATGTCCAGTTGGGTTTTGAACATCTCCAAGGTTCTTCAAAATACCCTTGACATTCCAGGTGCTTTTGTTTCGGTTCTATCAACCAGTCACAGCAAAAAAAGTCTGTTATGTTGAAATGGAATTTATTTTATTGCCATTTTTGCCCCCTGACTTTGTCTGGTCTGTGGGCACAAGTGAGAATAGCCTACTGCCATCTGCTTTAATCTCTTTGTCAGGTACTTACATACACTGGTAATATTCATACCAAACAAATATTCATATGAGAAACACAATCATCTCATCATCTTGAACACACACAGGATGAGCACGGCAAGGTGACAGTCATCCCTTATATAAAGCACAGCAACTGTGGGGTGGGATCAGACCATAAATGCAACTTCTGTGGTATAATTTCATTAATGGTGTTGGTATCAGATTCTCCAGTGTAGGAGGGAGGGGAAACACAATTTTTTTTACTAAGCTGTGCAGGCAGGAGGGGTCTTCTCTGTTTCTTGATGGCTGGCTGCAGGAGCTCTGTGCCATAGAGGTGGGAAAGTGCTGCCCAGGTTTGTGAGGTGTCCTGTGATGAGTGCAAGGGCTAATGGGAGAGAACTAGTTCTATTTAGATCCCAAACTAGTCCATATTTCTTATTTCTCCAGATATCTCTCTAAAGATTTTAACAGTATTGGCTGCTGGAGAAAATGTCTGCATGTGAAGTTATATATATACACATATATTTTGGCTTATGATTAGAAGCATCTCTGCCTTTGTAAAATAACTGAATTCTTTGTTTCACTTTTTCCTGTGACAGGAAATTTGACATTTCTCCATATGCCAGGAGTATTTTGAATGTTAATATAGTTGTGCAGAAATTTCAGCTTTTGTTCTAGTCTTTGGGGAAGAGCTACTTCTGTTTTTCTAATATAAAGTTCTCTGTGCATCAAAAAATTACTTGGTTTTGAAAGCATATGAGTCTATCTGCCATAGAAATGAGCCTCAGATATTTGGAATGATGCAGGACCAATATGCCCATACTTCTCCCTGTGTTAGGTCCCAGCTTTTTATGCTGGGATGGATGTTCCCTCCCAGTGCTTACTAACACTCCAATTATCTACTGATAAATGTGCTGTTCTGGTGGTAAAAGCACAGCACCTCTCTCTTTCTCTCTCTTTCCTAGTCCATGAATAAAGTATGGTTGTTTTAACTTACTCTCAAAGGGTTTTTTCCGATCTTTTTCATGAAACTATATGCCTTTTTTGTTGAATCTATTCTTGCAATTCCTACTCACAGTATTGCACAGTATTGAAACGGCTGTTATTTTTATTTACTACAGATTAAACGTTCCATCCTATTATACTGAAGAGCTGTATGTAATTTGTTATTTGCACTTGGAAACCCCTCTGTGAAGTTTACTAAATAACACCGTCATTTCATAGCTTGGAAAATATAACGCTGTGAAGGTGGAGCAGCTTTGCTGAGATGGTGCAGAGGGGCAAAGGCCCCAGAGCCCCGTGAGAGCTGCCCTCCATGAGTTCCCTCCCCTGCTGGGGAGCTGAGCCTGTCCTGTGGGCCCGGCACAGCGCGGCCCCCTGCTCGCGGCCTGCACCATGTGCCACTCCGAACAATCGTGGCAGTAAATTCTCCAGACTTTCAGGTTACTATGTTTTACTGGCCTTATTCACATTTGTCTCATAATCACAATAACAGGACAGGTGTGCTGCTTTTCTCGGCACCGATCCTGGTCCCCGACGGAGCCAACTCCCGGCCTTTGACCTCCGAGTTTATCCTCTCAGGAAACCGGTTTACTGCCTTGCAAAACAGCACACCCCTACGATTAGCACTTAATTACAGTGAAGCCAGTAGCAGCTCTGCTAAAGTTAAGTTGACTTTTTGTACATGGACCTTATTTTTGCATGAGTTTAAGTTTCTGGCAGTCAGGTTGCCTCATGTTGAGACCCTATAGACAAATGCGTTTTATTGCCTGTTATATGCATCTGTGTATGGAGCTACACAAAAATCAGGGCAGCAATTCACTTTTTCTTTCTCCTTACAGCATTTCAAAAAATACTCAAGGCACCTCAACTCATAATCCTATTCAGGCATCACTCAGTGTGTGCTTTAATCTGAGAGTCAATTACCATGACTTTACAAACCTAATGCAAACTCACAGGAAAGCTACCAAGATGGGACCTTAAAGTAAATTAAATCTGAATAGTCTGAGTCTGACTTTTGAATCAGATACCCTTTACTCAGTCCAGGATCTCAGTCAAGATGTAAGCATCCCCAAGTAAAAATAAAAAAAAAAAAAAAAAAGAAACAAAAACCTGCTAGAAATTCTGAAAGTAGGACCCCTAGCAATATTTTAAAGTGTTTTTGGAAATGTCTAACAGAACTCGTACAGTAAATGGGCATTTTCAAATCCATTTTCCCCAAGTATCAACTCTAGTTTCTGTTCTTTTGAAAGAACTTTGCTACATTATGAATTAACGTCTGACAAAAATATCTCAGGGGTAGCAATAAAATAATGATACTTTAGCCTCCGGTTTATGTTATATTACCAAAAATAATGAAAAAAAAATTGTTGCCCCAGAGAGACTTGGAAGATATTCAGATACAGTAGAGCTGGGTGTGACATGAGAAGATAGATAGATTACACAGATAGGACTGAACCAGTTAAGAAACTTTTGGGTATTCAGCTATCCAGTGTAATATTCACTCTGCTGAGTGAAGGCTCTACAGCTCATTATGAGTTCATATCATAAGACTCATTCCACAGCATGATAACTTCTTAAAAGTTATTCCATTCTGTGGTAATTTTTAAGGAGAGATGCTCAGTTGTTTAAGTGCTTCTGAAGTGAACAGATAACATATCTGCATGTTTAGCAGATGCATATCTTTCCCCAGAATGAAAGAATCTTGAATGCAGAGTTACATCCCTTATAATCACTGTTCTTCTGTTGAAGAGCAACAGTATTTTTTAATCGTTGTTCCAGATTTCAGATACAGCCCATTCTGCCATCACTACAAGGTGAGTCAAGCTGTCTAATGGTTCTGTTATTTTCATACTACCCAGGCATGTACTGAGAGTCTGGTAGTTCAGTATCAATTCATCTCTTGGCTGAGACATCAAACTAAGATTCTGACCACTTATTGTAATTAAAAATCCCCATAAGCTTTTCACAAAGCATAGGTGCTCACCACAGTGTCCTGACAAAATTCCAGCTTTGCATAATTATATTCTATTCGTATATAATATAATTATATGAAATAATTATATTCTGCCTGAAATCCCCATGAAGTTTCATCTGGATGTAGAAGCCTTCTTGTTTCCAGTCTCAAGCTGTTGTGCAATGCTGCTGTCTGCTCAGAAATGTGAATCACAGACAGTTGATGGTGTTTCCTGTTTGTTTGTATTTTATTTCAATGCACCGATTTTTGAAATTTTTAAAACATTGCAAAAGGGCTTAGTCAGACTTCTTCAAAAGTTCATATGTTGTTTTCTAGAGACCAAGAAAACTGGCCACATTTTGAGAAAACTGCAAAATAGTTTTGAAATCTTAGCATGCAGGTCTTTTATGCCTTTCACCAACTGTGTTGCATTTGCATGGTAAGGTTTTGCATGGTAAGGGCTACAGGGTTTCTTCTGTGACACACTGCCAGAAGCTTCCTCCACACTCAACAGTCAGCTGGCTCCAAGACAGACCTGACTCTGGCCTAGGTCAAACCATTCAGAGACTGTGCTAGTGCCTCTGGAATAATGTATTTAAAAAGGAGCAAAACCACTGTGCAATAACAGCCAAAGAGGGAAGAGTGAGAACATTTGAGAGAAGCAGCCCTGCAGACACCAAGGTCAATGAGGAAGGAGGGAAGGAGGTGCTCCAGGCACCAGAGGAGAGATTGCCCTGCAGCCCACAGGGAAGACCATGGTGGGGCAGCTGTGCCCCTGTAGGACCCACACTGGAGCAGGCAGGATGCCCAGAGGAGGCTGTATCCCATGGGAAGCCTGCGCTGGAACAGGCTCTGGCAGGGCTTGTGGCCCCATGGAGAGAAGGCCTCACACTGGAGCAGGTCTGCTGGCAGGACTTGTGACCCTGTCGGGGACCAGGCTGGAGCCACCAGTGCTGCTGCACTTTGTGAGGAACTGCAGCCCATGGGCAAGATTCACACTGGAGCAGTTCATGGAGGGCTGAGTCCCATGGGATCCATACCAGAGCAGGGGAGGAGTGTGAAGAGTTCTCCCCCTGAGCAGGAAGGAAAAGTAGAAATGTGTGATGAATTGACCACAGCACACTTCTCCTGATTGCCTCTGCTGCTGTGGGGATGGATGGAGAGAAAATTGGGGGTGAAGTCAGGCCCAGGAAAAAGGGAAGCAAGAGAAGAGGGGAAGTGTTTTCAAGATTTGGATTTTATTTCTCATTGCCCTATTCTGATTTGATTGGCAATTAATTAAACCAATTTTCTCAAGTCAAATATCTTTTGCCTGTGTTGGTAACTGGAGAATTATCTCTTTCTGTCCTTGTCTTGACCCATGAGCCTTTTGTTATATTTTGTCTCCACTACCCAGCTAAGAAGAGGATAGAGCAGCTTTGGACCTGCTGTCCAGACAGGGCCAAGACACCCCACCAACTTTATCTTTTCCTCAGAGACAGAGTAACTTTATATCTGTTGTTATATCAGCATGCACAGATTTTGACTATAGTTTTAGGAATGATCCCTCAGGATTTTTATAAATGCTATAGCAGTCCTCAATTTTATTTTCTCTGCCAATTCAGTGCACAGCAGAAAATAAGCTACACTAATTTAATTTCACCTTTCTCCACACTGTAGTTCCATTAGGCATTGTTTCATATCATTAATGCAAATACATGAAGGTCCACTTAAAGTGGCAAGTGACTCAAGTGAAATATTGCCATGTCATTTCTGGAAATGGCAATACAATTTCAGGAAGAGACAGAGCAATACATGAGAGTCAAACTGAATTGAAGAAAGAAGAACTTTGTGGGGCTTTACTGCGCTGCCACTATGGTGTCACAAGAGAAACAAAAGCAGAACAAGTTGAGAAGGGAGAGAGGAAAGAACTTAAAGCTAAAAGCAAAACAAAATGGGACAATGCAAAACCAAGTAGATGAGTTGACAAGACAAAAATTCCAGCAAGAATTACTTGAAGTTATGTTAACCTTCAAATTATAGGGCAAAATATGAACAAAGCCTACTTGAGAGATTAATGTTTTTATTGCACATGTCAATGCAGTGCTTATCACAAACCTCTTTTTTCTCATAGTGCTCTCAGTCATATCCATCATTACTGCACAACACTGTCCCCAGTGTAAGCTCTTTGCAAAATCCTTGAAAAGATGCAATTTAATTGAGGACAGGGAGCTCATGGCAATGAAAATCTTACTGGCACAGGCTAGACCAGGAGGCACCAGTGCAGGTATTGTCATGTCCATGTCTATCAGCAGGAGAGGTCTCTGGAGCAAACCCTTCATTCCAACAGAAAACACAAGCGAGGACACACCTTCCTGCAACACAGATAACCCAAATGCAAAATGCAAGAATATAAATGTGAGATAAATGATTTAACATCAAACATATTTTTATCCCATGTTTCATGCTCTTGTACAACTTTTCGTCAGTTAGGAAAGTAGAAATGTATATGAACTTCCAGCTAGATAACTTTGACTTTGTTTCATGCCTAGTTCTAAGTCACATTCAGACGTTGGATCTCTTTTTGTATCCCCTAGCCCTGTTATTGTCTGTTTATTTCTACTTATTTGGTCAAACTCTACAATAAGGGCTGGGACAATTGTGTCTTTCAAAAAATCTGCATATTCCTGTAATTAGGGCATATAATTTCCACTTCCATTTGTGAAACCCTGAGAAGAGGAAAAGGATTGGTGGATTATTTTTAAGAGGTGTTACACACACATTTTAATAAAAACTAACAACACAGTACTAAAGGATTCAAATTTCTTGTGTAGGGTTCTGTGCTTTCCATGAAAATTTCTAGTGATCTGAAGTACAAGACAAATTGAAATCTATGTGCACAAGCATGTGAAATAGGCTGTTACACTCCACTCCATCCATATTTGTTTCCTGAATTTGTGTTTCCGGGTTTTTTCCCCATTTTATTTTATTACTCCAGGCCTGATACCACTGCCTCATAGAGTTTTGGTTTTTGTCTTGCTGCTGATGCATTTTCTCTCCTTTATTTAATTCACATGACTCCACTTGTGACTTTCAGCCAGTGATGTTAGATTTTTCCTAAAATCACACCAGCTTTCTCCCTTATGTACTGATATATTTGTGCATTCTATGTCATCTTTAATAGCCTTACATCTTAGCCCTACAGCTTAGACATCATCTGTCAGTGATGTGTCAAATTTGCAGCAGCCTAACTAAAACATAGCATTTTGGTGCTACATAAATGACATTTCCAAAGGAATATAAAGGGAGATAAATAAATCAATCTTGTGCAAGTGCCACGATGAACAAAAATTCAAAATAAGTTCATGGTTACCCTGCTTTAAACAACATTAAAAATCATAAAACAACTGCACTTTTCTGCTTATTTTTCTGTATTGAATGTCTCAGAAAGATTTAGTACATCTAATTACAGATAAAGGGTTTGTAACTTTTACTAAAAGAAAGAGAAATTAGCTTAATCAGCTTCATAATACAGATAAACAATCCTATCATTGAATTATTCCATTTGATTTATCAGACTCTGAATTCTGAAGATTCCTATGAACATACATTTTTAATATTTGCTGCCTATTTTTATACTGTAATTCATAAATTAGGAAAAATATTGTGTATTTAATATTAGAATGTTCTAATTTTCCAATAAGAAGCCAGTGTTCAAGATGTTTTGTTGTCAAATATTTAACTTTTCACAGACACAAGATTAAGGTTATTTTGAAATAGAAATTTGGCAATGATGATAGAAGAAAGAATTTTTTTAAACTTGTCAGAATAATAGCTTATTTTCTAAGAGCAGTAGTACTCTCATTTTTTTTTTCTTCCAGCTATGGTGTTAAAGAGCAGACATCCAGCAAATATAGGCTGGCCACCTAAATATACCCATTTATCTAGACTCACTTGTGCAAAAATTAAATCATATGTGGAAGGGAATATCCTATTTGAGTTATTGGAAGTACAGAAATTAAATATTTCCTTTAGGGATGTACACAGTTGCAGCACTACTGTGTTGACTACTACTTGTTATGAAAAGCAAATTTTGAACTTTTGCATGTAAGTATTTGCATACAAGAGCTTAAATTTATTCACATAGTCAGGAAGTAGAAAAATGTTATATTGCCTTGGTATCTAAAAAACCTGAGCAACAGCACCAAGCTCTTAGAACTCATGTCAAACTGGTCACACATTCCACAAGCAAACCTTTTCTCATTAAAGGTTTCATAGAAGTTATCAAGCAAATGCTTTTGAAAAATTATTAAATTCAAGAATATCAAAACCAACTCCTGGACAACTAACAAACAAAGGAAAGTCTAAATCTGTTCAAATAAATTATTCACTGTGAATTATCTGATCGGGTCTAGTGCTAAAACAGAAGTATTTCTCAGCACATATGTGACTGATAATAGAACCCCCTAAAGCAGATGGAAATGTTTCTGTATCTGTGCAGAATTTACAAAACAGAGTAGATGACCATGGCAAGGAAGGTCCTTCATTTCCTTAGTACCATCTTCCACATTGTATATAAGAAGAAAGAGGTGCTGTGGAAGCAGAATAAGTCATGGTATCATAGAATGATTGAGCAATTTAAGTTTGAAAATATTCTTAAGATGATCGAGCCCAACAGTTTTCCCAAGACTGTGAAATTCACCACTAAACAGTGTCCTCGAGCCCCACACCTACTGGTCTTTGGGATGATGAACCAACCACTTCTGTGGACAGCCTGTTCCAAAGCTTGACCACCTATTTTTGTGAATCAGTTTTTCCTGATATCCACATCAATAAACTTCAGAAAAAGTGATTTGGTTTGTTGCCATTCAAAGAGAAGTTCCTGTTCTCAAAAGGGTAATATTTAAAGTGTAGTTAAAGTAAGCAAATTTTATTTGATGAGAGAAGGATAAATTTGAGTGAAACCAGTTTGATTTAGTTCAGTATGACACATCACAAAAGTCAATATAAATACTCTTTTGAATGTGAAACTATTGAGTGATAAATCATTTTGATGCCTTAGGTTTTAGCTTTAATATTTTTCAGATTCTGTACTGCTTTAGTGTGTTGTTCTGAACTTCATATTAAGGGTGGTAAGCTGTCTTCCCATAGTAGCTAGACAATTCCTTTTCTAGCTGAGGACCAAGGACAAAGGATCCAAATTTCAGGCCCAAGAACATAAACAAGGTGGACTGAAGGGCGAAAAACAATAAGGATGGGACTTCATAAGCTAAAGCTATAATTGTACAATTAACTCCAATATTCTAATGGACCAGAACTTATAAAAGTGAGATGCCTCATGACCAGTCATCCATTTTTTGTGACCATTTGGGTTCATCTTGGCTGTAGCCCCGGCTGGGATCTTGTGCTGCCCAAGGTGGACATTGAGGCCTTTTAATAAATACCTATTTTATTCTTTAACTCCATTTAGCCTCTGTTCTAGGTCAGCCTTGGCAAGGTATTAGTTCAAGAAGGACCATCAACGGCATAAATTTTGCAAGTTAAGCTCCCTTTTTTAACCCGTGTGTGCATTACCTTCCACTTAATATGGATCCATATTGGCAGAAGAGAGAGTAAAGAACGTGCACTGCAGCTGTGATAAATAGGACTTAAATAAATCTGAGCAGTTAGTTAGACCTAAAATAGTGTCTCTGAAAACTCCTTTTACATATCCCAGGAAGCATCTTAGATCCCTTACAGCTTTACTTTTTGTGTTTCTTAAGCAGTGAGACTTAAGGGCACTCCAAATTCCTTGCCTTGAGAGAACAGAACAGCTCAGTACTTAATTCCTGTTAAAATCAAACCAAAATCCAAAATCAGGCATTTCTCAATTGCCCCCATCCTGCCACAGTTCTCTAGGGCTTAGATCTGAAGATGTTATCAAAGCATACCTAATGACACACCAGGTGTAGTAGACTGCTTAAAAAGCAATTGCTGCTGCTATTCTTTATCTAGGATTCTTTGATTGGGAAGTGTGAGACCTGAGGGAGAAATATTCTCACTCTCTACTGATATTTTTAATTAGGTGACCTGGATTCAGCTAAAGGAGGGTTCAGCATCCATTTCTTCCTTCTTCCTGAAGGTGAGAAGAATTTATTCAGAATAATGGGAGGTAAGACACTCTTCCTAGAAGTAGCTGCATTAAAAGTCATTAGATGGAAAGAGGGAGCTGTCAGTTATGCCACATAGTACAGCCTAGTGACTGAAGTTCTTCCTACAAGAAAGCAAGCCTGTTTTTCTTGTGAGTGCCAGGGTCCTCCCTGGATTTTATCTTATGATGCTTTCTTCACTGTCTTTTGTAATTAAAAAAAAAAAAAAAAAAAAAGTGCTCACTTTTCTTCATCCCTTCTCAACACATCATGTCTTAAATTTTTATTCCATTTACTTTTTAAGATTATAACACAATCCAAACATATTTAGGGTGAATTATTTTTGAACTAAATCTGCCTGATTCCTTTGTGAGAATGGATGGGGGCCCCCTGCATAGGATAAAAATCCCTTAAAATAAAAAGGCATTTTTATCCCTTTAATAAAAAGGGATACAAATTCTGCCTTATAGGTCCACACAGAACAGAGTGTGGATCATCTGTTGGATTATTCAGGGCATGCAGTGTTTTCTACATTCCTCAGCCATCCTTCTTTTCTTCTCCCAAACACTTCATAGGCTGGACATGTAAGTACTTTCTGTGGAAGTGGGGAATTTGAGTTTTCTTGACTTCAGGCTGAGGAAGAACTAACAAGGTTGTCTGCCAGTATCTGGGCACTTTTACAACCCATGTCATCAATGAGAATAGAACCAGCAGCATTTCACAGGGAAAGCAGAGGACCACAGCTTATGGACTCCTGGTGAACAGCAGCGAGTAGGAGGGGCTGATTCCTCATCTTTACTGTTCCATAAGTGGCTAGCACCAAACACCTCAGCCTGCTGACTTCAGGTGTTTCCCTACTGATTGCTGTAGGGAAATCTGCCACTCTGGAGGGCTTAACTCTAACCCAAACATCAGCATTCAGAACAAGGAAGACAATTCTTCTTACCTAAGGTATGTGCCAGCTTATAAAAATACAAAATCAAATACATGGCAAGTCTTGTTTTTCCCTTTAGAAAATCACAACCTTTTGGCTTGAAAAAGAATGGTAAACATTACATCTCTAGGCAAGACTCACTTCAGAGATGCTCTTGGCTGAAAGTCAGGTTCAGAATATACCTTTGAGTGGAATATACACGTTTTCAACTCTATACAATAATATTCCAGTCAATTTAACCTTTTGTGCCTTGAAAAAGTAGTCCATTGTACAGCACAAAGAATTTAAATATAAAACTGTGCATGACATCATCTTGACTGAAAATTTTGCATACAAGCCATGCCTGCTTACAGCATTGACAATTTGGGTAGGTAGTGCTAGAGTCTTGTCATACTGTGGACCTTAGGGTATAAAGGCTGTTTTTCTACTATAATCTTTATGTTTAAAGAAGAGACAGGTTGTAAGGTGTTTTTTTTTTTGAAAATATATTGAATTTTTTTATTTTGAAGAAGCAACTCCCTACCTTGTGACTTCTTAAGTTTATCTCATCTGTCCCTCCTTCCATTTTCTTTATTCTGTAAGAAAACAGGGAAAAAAATAATATTTTAGAGTTTTTTTAATAAGACCAGCTGTAGACCGTGGACACGTCATTACACATCTATGGACTTTAGGAAGTATGATAAGCAATCAGATCCTCACCTCTTTTTTTTTTTTTCCTGATACTTACTGAAGTTTACAGATCTTTTAACTTTATTTCACCTCAAATTATCATTTTAACTAGCAGTGCCCAGGCAAGGCTGCTGTGCCAAAAGCCCTTCACAAAAAAACGCTTCTCCTATTTCCCCCTTTCCTTGTTTTCTTCACTTTGGGAAAGTAATAATAGTAATGGGCTGGTCAGCTCTGAGCTTCTCTCACGAGAGGTGAGGCAGCAACACCAGCAGATCCTCTTCCCAGGTGTTGCTGGGACAGGCTCGTTGTCATTTCAACAAACAGTGGTGGTCTTCTGGTGGGAAGAGTTGATTTTCAAAGATCAGACCCCCACCTCCTTCAGGGGTTTATCTTGTAGGCCACCCTGGGAACACAGAACATTGAGGTTTCCTCTAATCATGTGCAGCCTCGCCAGTCTTTGTTGTAGGGATAGTATCTTGGTTTGTGTCCTTTTAAACAAAAACTAGACCTACTCCTGCAGGAGGCCAGCTGTACTCTAGGAAGCTTTCCTAGATACTTATTTAAATCCCTTCTTCTCTTCTGTTTTTTTGGCACCAAATATCTTGCATGAATTTTTACACTGAGGAACAGATTCAATGGAAGGTCAATGGAAGAGATTGCTCCTCCCAAGAGCAGAGCACTGAATATTCTCTCAAAGAGATGAAGTTTTTGATCTGAACTTCCCCCAAGCAGAAGTAAGCACTGTATCGACCCTCCCCTTGAAGTCATGAGGGACTGATCTAATCACCAGACCCTAAGCCATGAAAAAGAAATATTTATCTTCTTTAATTTGATGTGGTGGGAAGAAGTGGAAGGCTGTATTATATGAACTGTTTTCTTGATTTTTTGAGAAACAGAACACTCAGCTCCAGTATCATTAGTTAGTTTCCACTGGACTATGAAATTGTAGCAATTACATTAATTAATGTAGGATAAAAGGCAACCAGACAAAAGAACTGAGAAGGCACTTGGAAATGGTTTCATTCTACCGCCAGTGTGAAAAAAACAAACAAATATAAAAAGTCCCCACTCACAGCCTCACCAGTTTGCCAGTTCTGTTCCTCAGTTGAGCACAAACACAGGCACAACAAGGAAGACTAAGTGTAGGAGCTTGTTAGTGTGACCAATTCCACTGAAGCCATGACTGCAGTAAAACAGGAATAGGTGTTTCTAAACTTAGCAGCTCACAGTGATTATGCCCTGGTGAAACAAAGAGAAGATTCAGCACTGTGTCCCAATGATCCTTGCGGGTCCTTTCTGACTTGAGACATTCTATTCTACTTTGTGAGAATCTGGAGAGTACAGCTACTCATAGGAAGACTTACAGGCTCAGGCTTGGATTAGAATTGAACCTTCTGCATAGCTCCTCACAGTGCTGTAGTCTTTACTGATACTTCTCTCCACAGCATATGCTGCTCCCTTGTACTTCCTTCTGTGGTTCAGAACAGCTGGTGACCAGTTGATGACTGCAGATAATTAGCGTTTAATTGTTTCCAGTTATGTTTTCACCTGTTCTACTTAGAAATCCTTTCATTGTGTCAAATCCAATTACTTCATTTGGATCCTTTTCTAAAATGAAATAGATTGGTAAAAAATTCTTTATCAGGGGGAAATAAACTCTTTGTACAGCAGCTTCCCAGGAACATTTCAACTTGTCTTGAACAACTTCTGAAATTGCACACATGTACAAAAATTAGTTGAGATCAACCTGGAGAAAATTCACATATTGGTTTAATAAAATTTGCATGATAACCAAAGCCTTGATCACCTGTCTTTAAATACAAATGATGACTTTTTTTCACCACTCTTATACAATTCTGAGAACACATATTAAAGCAGTAATTTCTTTTCTTTTCTTACAGGATTTGCCAGCTGAGAACCCAACACTGCAATGAGTTCACAGTGGCTAGCAACACCATTGATATTCAGTTTATTCATTAATAAACACAGTGGAATACTGTGATGCCTCTCCAGGTAAGTCTAGCAATGGCAAATAGTTATGGCCTGTCTGCTGATCTAGATATGCAGTATGTATTCAATGAGTTCAATTATTCCTTAATTATACAGCTATAAGAATCACATCAATGATGTTTCTATGATTTTTTCAGATCACAGAAAATTTGCATACTCTAAGCTACAAAAGGACAAACCTTGTGCAATGGAGCAGTGGTAGGGCTAAAATAAAGTTATGGATGAAGTGAGGTTTTAGATGAAAATTCTGTGACACATTCATAGCTTGTTGGATATTAAATATGGAAATTGGTTCAAGTCCTAATTTTGAACAATACAAGAAATATGAGTTTTCTAACATTTGATCATAGCATTGGTAATTGTAGCAAAATTTAAGAGTATACATCAATGAAAGTCAAGTTGTCGTTGATTCTGACAAGCTGAGCAATTCTTAACAGCATATTCTAAGGTTTGCTGGGGTGCTAGAATTACTTATCTTTCTTTTTCTACCTTTTTTCCCCCTTGTTCTTGCATTTTTTAATTGCAGGAGGACAGTATTCAGGATTTATCAAAAGCCAAATTCACAAAAATCAGAGCTGACCTGGGAAGGCTTGGTTTTTTTTCTAGAGGGACAAAACAGAATTTTCCTCAGTAGTGAAAACAGGCCCTTAGACAGGGAGCATGCAGATGCTCAAGAAAGGAGAAAACAAATGAGACTTTCAGTTCTTATTTTAGTCAACAGAGACCTGCAGTCTCAGACTCTGTAGAAACCCATTAGCTGTAATAATAATTAGAGATTAATAAGTGCACCAAAATTTTGAGAGTTGATCAGGGTGGGTAATTATTTCTCATTTCTGTGAATTCTTTGAATTCTGGAAGAAAGTGTCTCAAAGGTTTTTTAATTCATCTTATACTTTTAAGAATGCTTTTTTCTCAATTACAATGTACAGTAACTGCATAAGTTACTCATTACTGTTCAAGAACCAGAATACCCAAACCTATATCAAGTAAATCACATTTAATTTTGTCCAGTCATAACACTAAGTGATTTTTCAGTAAATATGAGACTTACTGGAAATAGAAGCATCAAAGCTCATAAAAAGTAGGATGCATCCTCACTGGGCTTCAACAAGAGGCCTGCAATACTGCTCAAATAAAAGGACACATCTGGTTTGTGCTGCTGGGATGTGTGTCTGGAATGCTGCAGAGAATCCAGGAGAAGCACAGAGGCTGTTGGGAAGTTACTGCTGATTGCCTCAGTGACTGAGAGGCAGCAGTAGCACTTTGGGGGTTTTAAGCCTACTTGTTTTGTTGTCACATCAGTTCAGGCTTCTGTTGAGTCTCAGCTCTCCCTTGTGTTGCTTTGCAACTTGCTCAAATCTGACTGAATCCAAATGGCTTTGTGTAAGGATATGGGATTAGCTCAAGTATGTGTCCCATACATTCCCTAGAATGAACTCTTCAGCACGTGTCTTGAACCAGATGTCTCCTATCCCTATTCTAAAGGGCAGGGATCTGTCCTCACACCTTATCCACTGCTGATTACCCTCAGTGTCCACCACAAGATGTGGCTGCTGGAAAGCAGCTCTCTTGTCTTGAGGCAGCTGTCCATGATGTGCAAAGGTGAAGTCCCCTGCACAGACACACAACATTTCAGGCTGTGGAGGGCTGTCCACCTGCAGGGCACCCTGACAGGAAAGGGCCTGAAGAGCAAGGAGTTGAATGTGAGCCAAAAATTGTGGCCTTCATCCACGGATAAAATCCAAGAGTTCACTGAGCTCTATCACAGCACTGTAGCCAACAGGTTGGAGTAAGAGATTATTCCTTTCTTTTATGCACTTTTGAGACCACACTTCATATATTACTTGCACTTCTGGCCTCCCAGTACAAGACTGACAGACAAATTGAATGAAATCTGGTGGAGGGTCAGAAAGATATTTAAGGAGACTGAGAATACAGTATATGAGGAGCCAGAGACATTCAAGGACATGGTATATGAAAAACTGTGTGGGCTTAACCCGGAAATTAGAACATTCAGGGGGCATCTAGCTGTTGTTTTTCAACTTCCTAATGAATAGCTGCAGACTGAGAATCCTTTGACAGTGCGCAGCTAAGGCTGAAAAGCACAAGTTGCAGCAAAGAAATTAAAAATGCTTCTCACTGACAGCAGTGAAACACTGAAACAGAGGCCCAGAAAGGTGGGAAAATCTCAATTTTTGGAGGTACTACTAAGTCAGCTGGATGCAAAAAAGAGTAAGTTCAGTAAGTTTGATGTTTTATCTGCTTTTGAAAAGTGTGGCAACAGTGACTCTCCAGAGATCTTCATTATGTGTTGAACTTCTTCTGCCCCACAGTCAAAGAACGGCTCTTCAGGATACCAGGGCTTCTTCCAGGAATCCTCAGGACACCAGGCAGTCCATCTGCATCTGGTGTTTATCATCATTGGGAGCATATGCGATACAAGTTTCTGAAGATAACACCCATGAGAAACCTGGAATAGCCTTCCTCCTTTTGGTTGTGGACCTCTATAGGGAGAGCTAAACAAGGAAAGAAAGAGTCAAACCATTCCTTGGCTCACTCCGTCCTTACATTACATCTACATGGTGACCTTGCTCAAAATGTAATAGAGTTGTGGCAAGTAAGGGAGTCAGTGCCATTACACTGCTGGAGAGCTTTGGGACATCTTACAACACAGAAGGGTGGGTTGAGGTGTGTGCTCCAGAGAGGCATGTCAAAACTGGATGTGGGGATGTCACGTAGGAGAGCTGATCAGCTTGAGTTCAGTCTTGCCAAAGCACCAGGAAGATGCAATTCGCATGAATCAGAAACAATCTAAAGCCTGTCGGAGGAAAGCAGCTGGATTAATTCACTGTGCTCAGAAAACATAAGCTTCAGCTGAGCCACTTCCACAAAAAACAAGGCAAAACCAGCCAGAGAGTAAGTGCTGTGCACAC
The DNA here is from genome assembly GCF_035770615.1 of Melospiza melodia melodia. Taxonomy (NCBI): domain Eukaryota; kingdom Metazoa; phylum Chordata; class Aves; order Passeriformes; family Passerellidae; genus Melospiza; species Melospiza melodia. Next base: position 157,731,190 of record NC_086194.1, on the reverse strand, counting down.
CACCATTGTTTATTAGCTAATGTACAGATGTACATGCTTGCAGAGCTTTAGTCCTGCAGGTAATAATCTGCCAACAGCTAAAGTATGGAGAGATGCTTGCAACCTTTTATTGATGGAGGTAACAGTCTTTGAGCAGCAGGCACTGCTGGTATAGCACTGCATTTTGGTACCTAAATGTTGCAGGAGCAGCAGGTTGGTAGCACTGCCTAATCTTGGACAAAATGTAATCTCAGCTAAGTAGATGTTTCTAGGTTCTTATCTCTTGGGGGCTGTACCAGCAACCATCTCCAGAAACACATAGCTACTGTGCACAGAGGATTTGCCATTCCTTGGGATTCCCAGTGGTGACTTGGCATCCTCTTCAGTCAGGCAGGAGGCCTGAGAGACATGGTATGGAAAGCTGCTGGGATAAGGTGTGTAATTTAGGGTACGTGTACTTGGAGGAACAGCAACAAATAGTTGGAAGGATAACGTAAACAGTATAGTTTTGAAAGGCTGATTTGGAAACAAATGAGGAAAGTAATGGAGTGGGACAGTAATGAAGTAAAATATGAGCAGAAAAAGGGAAAGTAAGGAAATATGGTGTGTATGAGGTGTGTGTGGTCTGAAAAGTGTTATTGGTAGGTTTGAAATTTGCAGCCCTACTTAAGGACTAGAGAAAGATGCTAGCAAGAATGGAAGAATGCTTGGTGGCTGAATGGACATGTCCAGATTGTAAAAATGTGCTACAGGCCTCTGTGTGCCCAAGAAAGCTTTAAAATGAGAGCACAGGAAAAATACAGTGACTAATCTGCCTAGCAAGCAAGCTGCTTACACAAGGAAAATCACAAAATCTACAGCTGAGAAGGATAGTTTTGTAGACCAGCACTGGAGTGGAACGTAAGAGATTTGGTTGGGAAAATTTTTCAGTTTTTTGTACCTAAGTTTTCTGTCCCAAATAGTAGAAATATTTGGTCACTAACCAAATAGTATATAATAAAAGAAAATTATGTTGGATTTTTCTTCTTTCTTTTTTTTTTGCCTCTTTTTTCCCTCTGTGGAGGATAACTTCCTGCACAAAAGCAGTACTACTGTAAGTGCATGATTCAAGTTTTGGATTAAAAATGCTTTAAAGTAGAAGCTGTTCAGCAGCAAACAAAATGAGGCTTTGATTTTACTTGGGGCCTCCAGACATTATCACAATAGCATTGTGAGCACTTGTCCTGGCTTGCTGGGAACCACAGTGGTACTTGTGACTCCAAGAAGCAGCGGCACAGACTGTTGCCTCCGTTCCCAACTGTAGTGAGAAAAACGACTTGTACATTCTATTTTCAGCTCTTCTCTGTTTTGCTGTATGTCTGTAATTGCAACAGAACACCCTACCACAGAGAACATGAATGAACTCAAAAGGATTACTTAAGGGTAGCTTAGAAAAATATCCCAATAAAATTAAAACCCTTCCAATAAAGTCTTGTGTAAAGCCCCATGGGAAAAGATATAGAAAGAGAAAACCAAATTGGAGTGGGTCTCCTGTCTCCTCACTTTATAAAAAGCAAATTCTTGAGAATAAATGTTTTATTGTGAAAGGAAGAGTCCCCCAGACTTGCTGCTCCGGCAGTGGTTGCAGAGGGTTGCAGTCCTAGATCACAGGAGCAGGCTCCAAAGGAAAGCAATTAATAGCCTCACACAGCACCATATGAGCCCCAGCACTCAGACTGCGTTTGTATCACGCCAGGCTGAGCAGACACACAAGTTAATTCTCAGTGCATCAGTACACAAAAGCTGTGTACTCCAGTCACCAGGCACAGCCCTGTGCTTGGGGCTCAGAGCTGGGCACACCTGAGCTCTCTGCACTGCATTAGGCCTTTAAGATGTTTCCATAACTAGCTCCCATGGAGTTATGGTTGTGCTGCTCTTCCTGGTGGTGCCTAGGAAAATATTGAGAGGGGATGTAAAGACAAAAGGAGTTAAAGTGTATTCTATACTAATGAGGCAGAGCAAGGTTAGGTTGATTCTTATCAGGGCTATTTTTAGGCCCAGATTTTCAGAAGCTTTGGCTGCATCGGCATTTTAGTTATACAGCTTGAGGCTTCTTTAGAGCTTTATCCTGAAGAGCAACCAGTTTGAAAATTCAAATATTCAGGGAATATTTGTTTAGTTAGTGTAGTTAGTACACTTGAAACTTCTGATCAGCTTGGAAGTCTTGTTCCAGCTGAGGTTTTACAGAGTGGTTTGGGATTTTTTTAAAGCTGTGAATAATAATTGATGTATTTAAAATAAAGCATTCCTCAAGCATCCTTTCAATGACTTGAGTTTACAGCCAACAAACCCTGCATTGCAGAAAAAGTATTTCAAGATCTTGGAGGTCACTTACCTTTTTGTCCCTCAGCTTTCTCAGACATAAAAGAGAGTAGGTAATCTCACCTCATAACGTGTGCCATAATCTTCTACCTCTGTACATGGCCACACTTGGAGAATTTCTGGCATCTAGTGATAAAGATCAATAGTTCATGTTGCTAAAAATATTACATAAAATGATAAAGATAAAACACATAGTACAAAATAGCACTGTGGGACTTGGAGCAGTTTCTCTTTCATAATATTCAGTTCAAAATGCAGATAGGCAGATGGGCAGATATGCTGTTTCTCAGCAGAATCACTGACTATTAAAAGGGTGTTTCCTTGAAATTGTCTTTGGGTCATGCAGTGGTCAGCTTTTACTGTACAGGTTAGATTGTTCTTTACTCTTATAATGCTCTTCACACCTATTTCTGAGTGAGTCACAAACCTTCAATTCTCCCCAGTGCTGAGTTAACATGAAAGCCATGTTGTGTCTTCATAATTGGTTTGATGGTTTCCTGAAACATGCACTTTTGTGTTTGTGGAGAAAAAGGCTGATTAAGTAACTACACATACTTAAAGTCAGAACCCTCAAAGACATGTGGATGCCTATGTTGTCTTCTTGTTTCTGAAGACTGATGTGTTAGATCTTGAGTGAGTGGCCAAAGGCAGGTGTATGTATGACAAGATGAAATATTTAGGCAGGGGAAGTGTAAAGACTAAGAAACAGCTGGTCAGTCTGTACTCTGGATTCTCCTTTGAATTCTGCTGAGCACACAACCCCATACTGCTGAGGCCATGAGATAAGCTAAACCCGAGTGCAACTTCTGACAGAGGTACAGAATTTCAGGACCCATGGCCCTCCGAGTCAGCCCATGCCTCTAGGGATGTGCAGTTCCATGCTGCATGTGCAGCACAGCTACCTGCAGCCAGTGTGCAGCACCTGGGGCTGTCTGTAGAATCTCTGGCTGACCTCGGTCTCAGCATCAATCATGGATGTTGCCACCAGGGCAGACAGGCTGTAATGGTGCATGGGCATGGGCAAAGCTTGTCTCAAACTTGTATCTGAGTGGAGGAGAGTTTGGCCTTGATTAAGGCCCACAAGTGCAACGAAGGCAGAGAGACCTGTTTGTGGGATCAGGGTAGGGATCTCTTGTCCCCAGCTGCAATTATGACTGCATTGTTCCATCCAGTGACAGGTGCAGTGGCTATTCCCAGAAGTGCACATGTACTTACTAGCATGCTAGCTGGGATGGGACTTTGTAAAGGGGAGGAAGAAATTTAAAGGATCCAGGGGCAGTTCTGTCAGAAATTCACAAGGACTGCAACCCTCAGCTCTTTTAATTGCTTGTGAAAGGAAAAGTCTCATGCGGTTAAAAATAAGAACCACAACATGAACTTTCACTTAACGTGGGTGACTTCCAATACCACTCTGCTCATACACTGGCCCAGCCTTCCATGTTAGACAGATCTTGCCCAACTCAGTCTTCTAAAGGAGGAAAATAAGTCAAGTGGGAAAATGCAGTTTATGTTTGCCAAAAGTAATTTAGTCTCTACACTTTTAGATTATATTGCTTCCTAAAAATGAAAGGATTAAGATGTCATCTCACCTAGGAGGGCAGGATAGCAACCACTAATATTCCAATGTTAGCCAGGGATGAAAGGCAATTGTTTGGTGGGAATGGTGACAGTGGTGATGTTGAGAAGAGAAAGGCTCCTCAGACTTAATTGAAAGTAAACTGAGGCAGGGACATATCTGTGAAGGAGAGTTGGAAAGGGCATGGGTGAGACATCTGGATAATGGTTGGGGGTTGGAAATGATATCTGAGGAGTAACTCCTCTCCCTGAAAGAGATCCAAATTTGAAGCATGTTAAGCCAAATGATAAGGGCCTGCCACATTTGAAATGAAAACTACCTGACCCTGAAAAGCTGATTTCATGATTTATTTTATTTTATTGCTGATGACATACTTAGAGTGGCAGAGCAGGCATCACACACAGGCATCAAAGGTCCTTCGGTGAAGCCTCAAAGGGTGGTTGGGGCTCTGCTGTCTGCAAACCTAGAAAAGCCTTAGGCTTGTTCTGCTCCGGGATCAGGTCAGTGACTGGTGAGTCAGAGTTGACCACAGGAGTCTTAGCCAACAGCTGAATTACAGGCAGCAAGATCCCCAGTGTCTCCCCTATAACTCACAGAGTACCTTATATTTACTAAGTCTAAGGTTGAACTTTTAAAAGTTTGTATTTGTGCTGGCACAAACACTGCTTAATAGTCACTGATTTATCCTTTGTTGTCTATTACTCCCATTAGGTAAGGTTTATAAATAGCTCCTGCTTTATATTCTTCTTTTCCTACATCATCCTTGTCCATCAAAGCACCCAACACACCCATATTATTTTTATGTAATTAAGTTTTCCATTTTAATTTTGGTGACCTTCCTCAGATTGGCCGTCTCCCACAGGCAAAGTGATTATAAGGCAGACAGTGCTACCTCAGCACAGTATTATTTATATGTGGTCACTAACCAAACCTCCAGATACCCACCTCAGCTCAACTCAGCATCCAAACCCAGACCAATCATGAAATGGTCTGAATGTAGCCCTCCAAACCTATTAGTACACAAATCTGAGGTGGATTTACTAAAAATCTTAGCCTGAATACATGGAAAAAAAGAATACTTTATTTTTTCATTTTTAAGTAGTACAGAGATATTATGAAACACTTCTCACTCTCTCAGCTCTGTGATTCACAGGATTTTTGCCATCTAGGTCAGGTGACCCATGAGAGGCAACTCTTCTCTTGGTGGACAATTGGTGGATGCTCCTGGAGCACTGGTACTGTCCACAACACACTGCTGCTTTTAAGGATGTTTGAGATCATGGCAGCCTGTTTCCTTCAATTCTCTTTCACCACTCTCATTCTTCCCATGGAGGGGAATATCTTGTCTTGGATCTCGTGTCAGATTTGTTCACAGCAGTGCATACCCCAAAGGTAAATGCACATTCCCCTTATGGCTTGTTGGCTGTTGTCAAACACAGCCTTTCTTACAGACTCTGATACCAAAACCATCTAGACTCAGTATCACTTCTTGAGCTTCATATTCCATCCCTTCTTAACAGAGATAAGCATCCTTTTTTATTCTCCCCCCATACCCTCCCAAAGGGTGGCTGCCCTGGCATGAAATTTTCAACATTTTTTCCCATAAAAAAAATCTTCCCAGATAAATCATTCCTCCAGCCTGCATGCTGAGTCCCAATGGCTCTTTCTTAGCACACTTTCCTCAGAGGAGCACAGAAAACTTTATTAATGTTTTTAAACACAGTTATTTTGTATTCATATCGTATTTCCATACAGTCGGTATTGCAAAAGATTGTTCATTTAGTGTGGAGTGGCAGCGCAGAGGCAGAAGGATGTTGCTCACAGCCTGCATCCCTCTAACTGCAGTCAGTGAGACTTATGTTTCTGGGGCTTTCAGCAGCAAACTAGGTCAGTGGGGCCCTCTACATCAAAGCTTCTCCTTAGACACTGTAAATCGCATGCTTTTATACCATTCCTACTGTACACTGTGTTCTTCTGTAATTACAAATGTATGTTTCCCATCACCACAAAGACTTCACATTGCTCAAAGGAAATCTCTCTTCAAAGGCTTTAAACTGTTGAAGGGCAGGCCCCCTTCTGAGAGCTACCATTGCTCGGGGTGATTCCTTCTTTAACTCATCCACAGTAGAACCACCACTCAGTTCAACTGGCCTGCATCACACCGTGTCTGAACTGGCCTCAGGCTTGCATTTCAGCTTTGGAAAACAGCATTGCAGAATTTAAAAATGCAGACTTAAAAAAAAAAAAAAAAAGGAGAAAAAAAGGAAGAAAAAGCAATGAACTGCTTTATTCATATTCATCTGGTCCAAAAACCATGAGACTTGAGTTAATGTTCTTCACCAGCTCAAACTTATGATAAGAGGATACAGCATTTTCATTTGCTAGTTGTACCTTGAAGAAAGTCATAATTAGGACATAGTGCAGAAAAAAACCTCACAACTTAAAAAAGACAGCAAGGAATACATAGAAAGAAAATTGTTTGTAAAATTCATTTTGTGAAACTAAGTATATGTGCATATACATATAAAAATACAAGTATAATGACCTATATATATATGTAGCTAAAATTAAAACTGAAAACATTCCCTTCTATGATAGCACTCAACACCACAAGTAATTCCACTGAAGCTAATGTTTTCTTTTGAGCAATGACTTACTCATGACAGCAAGTGCTAATAAATATTTGCAGGATTGGGTCTTTAAATTAAAGGGTATTTAATGCTAACACATGAAACATACTTGGGAAGCATTCATGAATTAAGATAATTAATCATATGGTAGTAGCTACACACTATATTAATTTTATAACTAATTATATATGAAAATGAGGAGTTATCTGCCTCACATTCTTTAGAAAACTGGGCCTGTGGATTGCTAAGGTCACACAGGAATGTTATGACACATCAATAAGCCAGTTTTTCGTGTTCCTTGTAAGCATCTTAACCCTGAATACCCTGCTTCTCAGTTACCTTCCCTTTGGCCTACAACTCGGCTCCCCTAAGCTGAAGGCTCTCTACTGTACACTCTCTCCTCATTTTAAACACAAAATGTGTTTTAATATATCTTATCCTATTCCAATTGTTTCTTTGATTTCACTCGTGCTGCTGCTGGCATGTAGACAATCCTTAACGCACTTCAACTGGTGTCAAAAGATGTTCTCCAAACATAAAGGGGTTTTCTATGATAAAATTTTTGAAAAATATGATTAGATGTGGATAAATATATTACTGTTATCATTACAGGCCATTCCTGAGAATGAAGTCTGCATTCTGAAAAAACAATACACAAGGAAGAACAAGTATCCTTGTTCTGGATAAAGAGTGTCTTCACCAGGAGTTATACAATATGACAGTGGTGTTTAAATTAATTTAAAAATTCAAGTCAAGCAAGTCTTCCTAAACTTTGGGGCATAACTTGTGAATTCTGCCTTGGAAAGGTGAAAGGATTAACCTAATGGAAAGTAGTTGTGTGTCACAGTTTATCAAGGTGGCATCCTTTTCTTTGTAATCTTGTAAAAAAAGCCCATTGAAGTGCAGGCTACCATTAACTGCTGCTTACAGCAACAGAAGTAACTGGTTTGGTATTGCCAGTTGCTTTTCTACAGGAGAACATCACTCACTTTGCTCAGTTAGTCAAAAGGGAAGACAAAAATACCAGCTTAATTTTTTCTATTCTTCATTTCAGGCAGTTTAATAATTCAACATTATCTCCCTTTTCCTAACTTGTTTTGTTCTGATTGTGCAAGTGCCAAGCTTTTAACAGGAATTACCTCTTCTATGTCATCTGCCTGTGACCAAGGCTTCCAGCCTCACTGGGAAACCATCTTTATTATTTGTATTGCAGAAGCAGCCTGGGGTTTGTGTCAGAAACCAAGAGTCATAGTGCAAAGTGCTTAGCAGTGCAGAATGTCCATTCTCTGAAGATTTCTAAACCCAAAGACTCTGACTGTACTTCACGCATATAAGCAATAACAACAAAACATTTTCTACTGATACTAAATTTGGCTCAGAAGGTCCAGATGCACATTTCTATACTTACTGTATAGAAATATTTTAAAGATGGGACTTTTCCCTGTTCTCTTGGTTAAACTGCAATGAAATAGGGCATTAGAGGGATATAGTTTCAGTTTTCAACACTTTATAAAATCATCCCAGGTATTTTAAGCCTCTATGTCATATAATGTGTTTTAAATCCACGTTCATATACTACAATGCAAACGAAACGTCTCTGAACACCTTCAGTGCACCTCTGAATGTATTACACAATTTCAGACACAGTTCATGTGGAAAAGTGTTGTGAATGTACTCCTGTTAACTTAGAATAAAGTTTAATAAGTGAAAACAGCATAGGAAGCATGAATGAAAATCTCTCCTCTACTTTCTGCTTTAATTTTACTTTTGATTCAATAAGAGCTGAATAAGCCCCTAGTACAGAAACTCATGACAGTTCTTTCAGCCTTGAGACATTAGTTTTATATCTTTCTGTTTCTCTGCTTTTTATCCTGCTCTATTTCCAGATGGTATTTAATGCAATTCAGGGAAATGATCCTGATATTTTTGAGAATGTTTAGTTTATTTCAAAAATGTCCATAGCTGATCATGCCCAGGACATAAAACATTGTGGGTTTGTGGGAAGAAAGATGCTTCACAGCCTATGATGTTAGGATTAAAAAGTACAAGACTCAATTTTATAGAGTCTCCAATTATACTTCTGCTCAGCAGAATCCTTGCAAGAAGATATATGCAAACTAGAAGAGGAATTTCATCTTTAACTCATTAGTTTTCCATGGAGAAACCACATGGCTGGACATTAAAGCACAACTCTATCATTCAGTACAGGCTGTGCTTTCATATTTTTCTGAGCTAGAGCAGACAGAAAACTATTCTATGTGTGTTCTGATTTTAATAACAGAAGAAAAAGAAGTTAAAAATAATTGAAGTCAATAGGAAAAAAAAAATCAGAGGCCCCAATCAAGTTCCAAATATTGTTTTTTGGGTTTTCTGACTTTTCTCACAGGCAGTTTTTCTCTGCTGTGTCATGAATACAGTTGCTATACTTTCTTTACCATAATAAAGACTACAAAACATTAAAACTTACAAGGGCAGGAATGGTGACAAATGATAAAATTTCTGATTATAAATTCTTTGCACATTTACTAGTCTTTATTTTATATCAAAAATTTGTCGCAGAATCTCTTTCCTGTAAAGCCCAACCTAGTTAAACATAGACAGCAAATAAACAGTAAATATGTGAATAAAGAGAAGAGTTTCAATTTGTTTATCTGACCTTTGTTAAGGTGACCAGTGGACTTGATAACATAAAAGACTTTTATTTCAAAAAGCCATGGCTACATGCTGTGAGTTTTTCTCTCACCTAATATATATTCTGACATTTGAACATGACCTCTTGTCCTTTTGTTTAGTAGAACTTGTTTGTTGGGATTTTCTTTGACATAAAAAAAAAATTGTTCTCCTCAAGGTGCTCTTACTCAAGATGCCATCTATGGTTGCACTTGAGCTGCTGTCATTACTGGGTTGCAATACAGCAGTTCCCTAGAGCATCTCCCATGTGTTTAATAGTACCTGTCTGACTTGTAATTTCATGAAATTCTGTGTTAGCTGCATTAGTCATTTTGGCATGCTATCATTCTGATGATAAACTATGGGACTCAAGCACTGCTAAGTGCACATCATCAAGGCAAACATCTCAAAAAGCATGTCAAAGTTTTCCCACATAGGAAAATTCGCTAGTAGATAAGAAACTTATTCTGAAATATTTTGAAGTGGGTGGTTGTTTGCTTTTAAGCATATCCATAATTTTGTAATTCTATATATTCAATGATTCTTTAAAATAAAGGTGTATAAGAAAATTAAAGAGAAAATAAGAGAAAATACATTTGCCTTGAACTTTGGAAAAGTCTTTTTGATGACTTTTTCTGGATTCTTTTAGTCTTTGGGCATGCTGGGGGAAGTGTAGAAGAGACATCCTCCAGCTTCTCATCAGGGAGAAGCCCTCTGGACAGAAAGCATCTGCCATCTAAGCAATGAAATGCTGCTCACTTGAAACTCCATATTCACTCCCTGATGGGATGAGTAAACCTGGGAGACAGAGGGCAGGACGACTAAGCCTGTGTTTGTAAACTGTGAGCCATGCACAGCTTCTGCTGTGGGAACATTCTCCTGGTGTGTTTGTTTGTTTGCTTTATTTTATTTGTTGTTCTGTTTGCATTTTAAATCAGATTTACTTCCTAAAATGCCAGCAAACTCAGCCTAATGCTCATGCCAACAAAATGCTTCTATGCCAAGAACATATGAAAGGGCACTAGAACATATACTTGTATCCAGTCAACAGATGTACAGAGACTGAGCTGAGAATTTAACTTGCTGAACAGTGCATTCATGCACCCAAGTGCTGATTCATTCCCCTGCCAGTGAGGCAAGGGCGAGAGGAGGCAGCAGCACGCACACAGCTCCCACTGTTATCACCAGCGCTCGCCCACAGACACGCACCCAAGGCGCTGACCTTGGCAGGTTTGTTGGAGCCGCTGCTCCAATAAATGCCTTGTGTGCTGCAGCAGAATACAATCCTGCACTGACAAAAAAGTACATTTAAATCTTCCTCTACATTGAACTCTTGACAAATATGTAGAGATAGAACATCACAGCAGAGGTGCCATCAGTGGTTTTGCTGGGCCTCATTAGCTTGGACCAGAGATCCAACATCCTCTAGCCATCTAGGGAAAATAGGAGAAAACTGCACCAGTATACAGCCAACCAGATGTAATGGGGTCCCTGTGTGTGCACCAGTGAATAAGAAACAACTGAGATATGGAGATTAAGGGAACTGTTAACTCTCAGCACCTTGTGACATTGACAAATCCTTTGGGAATATTGTTAACAAATGGGCAACATATCAGTAACCTCCTCACATACAAGAGTTATTGGAACATGGTGGAAAATAGCACAATGCTGGAGAAATGGCTTAAGCTTTTCAAATTCCAAATTCGAGAAGACGTTCAAATAAAATTTAAAAAAAACATAGACAATGGTTTGCATGAACAGGTCTTGAAAACAGCTCTCTTTCTGACCAAACTATTACTAGAGCTTCCTGCCCAGATATTTTCCATTCTTGTATTCCTAGGGTGTTTTGCAAGTCCTCTCCTTGAGTCAGTGCGCTTGCCCTGGCATGCCTCCCTGGCTGGCCACACACCTCTGGGCACTTGGAGTCAAAAAAGCATATCAGGGTGAGGTTTTTTTCTAACATCTGCATGAAGAGGTGTACCCTGTTAAAAGGGAAGCTGATGCAACTAATATCTCCTAATTACATTTTGGAGCCTTCTTTAGCCTTCTGAACCAGTCAAAACCTCAGAAATATCCATCTCATTAGATAAAGCCAAGGTATCAATGGTTCATTTGGAGGATTATTCTTTTCTGTGGGAACCAATTCACATATCTGTCTTATCTGCTGAACACAGTTACAATCCATATATCAGCCTCATAAAATGTGTTATATTGATTTGCCTTTGTGTGAAACATGAATTATTGACAAACATGGACCTTCATCAGATTCGCAAATGCCTTTTATTGCCATTTAAAGCACATTTGTGAATTAAGTTTTGTTGACTATGAAATGAATGAGGCTGAGTATATGTACACATCTATATATACTTTTGTGACTGTTAGGGATGTCTGTCCTATTACGTGTCAGATTCAATTATTTTTAATTCTCCAACTATTTACTTACCTTCTGTTTACTGCAAAAATGGAGGTATGCCGTCCCAGTCCTCCCACTCCTGCCAGTTCACTGACAATATTAAGGATACAAGATCTAGTATTGAAAAAGTTAAGAAATTCCGGCTATATTAACTCAGCTCCATCTATATCCTGTGTATTTTTTGGCACATGTGAATAACAAAGTGTAATACAGTGAGGCCATTAAACTGGACATTCCCCACCTGCAGTAGTAAAATTTACCAGACTATTTGTGGTATTTCCCATTCTAAGTAAAAGGTGCACAACCAACAGAGTCATAAAGGTAATTACACTGGAGCAGAGTGTCAATAGCTTAATGATGCCAACTGCAAGATTTACCTTTAATGAGAAAAAAAAAATGAAATTATGACTATGTGTGGTGTGGTTCATTCATTTTACTCTAAAATGCAACAAAAGCCATTTAAAAAAAAAAAAAGAAAACATGAAAATTGTGGTTCTGAGATTATATGTTTTGAAAGTTCTGCGTTTTTTATTACAATTCAACCTCCACATTAGAAACAGATAGCTTTTAGTGATACACACAGAAAAAGCACTCTGTTCAGCTGTACCTGGACACAATGAAACCTAAGGGGACACTTAATAGACTGGTCCTGCATGCATTCTTCACCTATGTGTTAATTAATTTTGTTTTCCAGGCCAAAGAGCTACTATCACTTTGGATCCCTTCCAGCATCTGGTCATTACTATAACATTGTTTTTATTCCAGCTCCATCCAGAAGGCAAAAATATTTCCTTGTAGTAGCCAAAAGCAGTAGAGCACAATTCTGCTGAGTGTAGACAGAGAGTTTGGGAAGGTCACAGCTTTAAGAAGACATATGTGTGCACATTGGGAAAGGAAACAGTGCTGTCAAATGCTCTCCAGAGCTGCAGTGATATTTTCTTTAACTATAGCTCCTTTACCTTCTTAAACTTATGTTTTGAATTAAAACCCCTCTAATTCTGAAACCAATACTAAGATGTGGTTGTCGAGTTTGACCTAGAATCCCGAAAATGTCATGACATTGTTATCAGTAATTAAATAATTTGCTGACATTTTAATTTCATGGTACCAGTAGTACTTATCAGCAAATTTTTGACACACTGGTTAAAACAAAACGCAACCCTGTAATAGAGGAAATAAAATTAGGACAAGGGAACATGGAGAATGGAAAGAAAAAGAGACTCATGAAAATAGGAGAAAAAAACCCAGTAGTAGAATAGCTATGATCACAAAAAAAATGAAGATGATTCTTAGTCTTCTTGTTCTGTGGAGGAAAACTAGCTAAAGGAGCATCCTCTCTGCTGAGTGGTGTGTATGTCATCTTGATGTTGGGTTTAAGTCCATTTTAAAAAAACCTATAGGGAATTTCTATACCTCACTAGGAGCTATGTCCATGGGTGGCTGAGTATTTAAAAGTGAATCTGAGTATTGCAGCTATCAAGATTAAGGTCTAGCAGTACTAACATTTAAAAATATAGATGAGGAAACAGCTAGATTTTGTTGATGTGGTCTCTCATCTGCTGCATTCTGCCATAGCCTATAGGCCTATCAATAATCTGGTTCTCATTTTAGTTGGAGTTTGCTTTAACTTCAGTCTTTTGCTTGATTCTTCTTTCTTAACTGTGACAGCTATAGAAGAGAAACCATAATATGCTAATTTCCTGAAGAAACACATAGTTCTTGTAAATTAAAGTATATTGGAACAGAGGGATAATTTTGATGAACAAAATAGGATAACTGGAGAATAAATTAGATATTTCTGAATTTTTTTTTTTACCTAAAGCATTTCTATCTGTCAGAGCTAATTTCTCCAGAGTATGAACACACATGTAGAAAATATTAGAACGCTTTGCTGTGGTTGAGTATTAAAATACAGTTTACTGCTAAGTGTAGTAAGTAGCAAGATTGGCAAAGATGCCCAGAACACAGGAGCCATCTGGGGTCACACTAACCAATGTTGCTACTACAGACAGCAGGTGAAAACTGTGATTCAGCATCTCTTGTGAAAGCAGTTCTTAAGCCTTGCATCATCAGAGTTTTCTGCTCTTCAGTGTGGCTCTGGGGCTGGGGAAGGCTGGGCTCAGATGCTGCCCAGCAAAGTTGTGTCTGCAGGTTCCCACAATGAGAGCAATCTCACTGCAGCTCCCCATCCACGTCCTCACCAGGGTCCTCTGAGCAGTCCCCACTGCTACATCACTGAAGCAGCTCTGCCTCTACAAAGAGCACCTGAGGTCCCTCAACCCCTCCCTGTCAGCTGCATTCAAAGCCTGACCTCTGTGCACTGTAATCATCCTGTGACTCCACCTTGGTGACCTACCTTTCACTGCCCTTCAGCATCCACACTGGTCCTACTGCATCAGCTTAATTAGACAAGTCTGTACTCATGGAACTGGCTGAGAGAGTTGCAGGAAGCTCAGAAGGTGTCACACAAAGTGAGTGACAAGCTGAGGTGACAGCCATGGCCTAGAGTCATGTCAGACTGCACCTCAACAGACTCAAGTTCACCTCTTCTCTAAATCACAGGGACTCTCAGAATCCCATGCAGGTTATCAATACCTGGTACAGCTCAGGCATTTTCCCATATGGGGAAACATGGCCAAGCTGCCAAAGGCTGCGACTGTCATCCTCAGGTCCCTTTTTTTCCTTTTTCTGACACTACTCTTCCATCCCTCTTGTGCAATCACAAAGCCCTTTTTTCTCCAACCAAAGGATGGCTGGCTGTGGGCTGTGTGTTTCAGGACATGCATTACCACCTTCATGCTCTGTGTGACAACCAGCACTAGCTCAGGAAAGGAGTGTTCTTGTTTCTGGGTTCTCCCACCTTACTCTCTGAGCCATGTTTCAAACAATGGTCAGCATTTCATAAAAGTTTATTCCATCATCATGGTACAGAAGTTCATTGTTGTTGAGTGTAGAGCCATGTGTGGCCATACCCTTATTTTGAAGCTGAGCTCAAACTGAATGCTAATTGCCATTGTTGTTCTGATAATTACCCTGCTAAAGTGGAGCCACAACAGGTCAGCTGAGGCTATGCCTGTCCCAGAGCCCATGCAAGGCCCTCTGCTGACTGGACTATCTGATGTGTTTGTGGTGCCTTGGACATGCTGACACCATTCAGAAACAATGGTTTGCCCAGCTGGGCCAAGCCCACTGGTGAAATACAAATTTTAATTCACCAATATTTTGGTCCAGATCCCTGTAGTATCTCACAGATGTGTTGTTTTGGAATCACCTGTCTTTTAAAAAGAAGCATATCCCAAGATCAGTATATGATTTCCCACACCAGAGATAGAACAGAGGAGGGGACATTTGCAATCTGCTGAGAAATTATTATGGCCTTTTTCAGACAACATTGAGTAGGTGGACCAGACCCTCATTGTTGAAACAGAAATTAATTTGCTCTTAGTCAAAGTCAATCATTACTGAGATAAACAGTACAAACAAAATTTATTTTCCTCAAAGAAGAGGGCCAGTTGGCATAAAATAAAGCTAGAAAGCCACTCCACATCTAATAGAACTCAAGGGATTGTCTGCCTCATTCCAAGATTAAAAGAACAAGAAGAAATAATCCAAATGAAAATTTACATGCAAACTGTCCCTCCTTCAGGGACAAATTGTGTTAGTCCACCCCAAACATAAAAGTTACTTCCATAAAGGTCACTCTTGACTCTCTGAACAGCTTTTTAACACCACATATGAAAATTGTATGAACTGTAATAAACTGATTAAAACATTAACTTTTTACACACATCTCCAAGTTTAACAAACCACCTTTTTTTTTTTTTTTTAATTCCTCTATGTGCTGTGTTCTTCTGAATTTCTGAATTAAGCTTCTACTGTCCATTGCGCTTCCTGGGTCAGTAAAAATTTGCTACTGGGAATTGTCTCGACCAAGAAAAAAAAAAATTAGAGTAAGCAGATTGTCTTCCTTCTTTTGTGCAAAATATGGATTTGTTGGTTCTGTGGACCTGTTACTGGGAGTTGAGGGCTCCGCCAGAGGCAGCAGTTTGACAACCCTCTGTGGCACACATTCTCTGGAGCAGCTGAGCCTGCAGGACTAGAGACAAATGTAGAAATGTCGCAGTGGGTTTCAAACCTTAGAAAAGAATTAAAATTTCACCATGCTTCTCTTTTAGTCTTAGTATTACATTTCCAAAACAGAAAGACACAAAAAACTGTCAGTAGGACTAATGTTTCTTAGTCACTTTTGACAATCCCTTTCAGGGAGATTGGCCATTTTAGAGTACAGTAGGTACCGTTCATACTCCAGACATTATATTGTTTTAGGTTTTCTTCATAAGAAACTCAAGATCTCTAATTCTATATTACTTTGTCAACTGTCAGTTTTCATTTGCTTTGCCCTTTAAATTTCTATTCTGCCACAGATGTCTCAAGGGGAGGTGTTTGCCATTTGCTGCACTATTCAATGAAAGTCTCCCAAATAAGGGGATTTTTCTTTTTTCTTCTAAACATCAGTTCCAGCACACATCAGCCTTCCCCAGACCTGTGCTGCATGACACCTTACTCAGTGATTCACCCTCTTCCACTCTCCTCTACTCAGAAACAGTTGAGGCAAAGAGTATCTCTGTGTTCAGTGTCAGCCCTATGCACTGCTAGCACCAGCTACTGCCTTTGTAAAGAGGAAAACCAAAAATATAAACAATGCAGCACAGATTTTTTTTTTCAAATATTTCTCATGCACATCCTTCTCCTAGCATTGGTTAAGTGGCTATGTGACCACACTTTGCTCTGCCACAGATGCAGAATGCCCTACCTCCCTCAGGGCTTTCCATGAAGCATCCCCCTTCCAGCTTCCACTGGACATTTGTTCTTCTAATACTCACTCCTGCTTCACGTGGAAAGGATTGTTTCCAACAGCAATTAGCATACTCTTTCTCTCTCTCTTTATCTCTGTCTCTCTTCAGAGAACTGATGACTGAATCATCCTTTACACTGGGGATAAAAATAATTATGGAAGGGCTAGGAAGCTCCATGAGTTTCAACTTGCAGAGTTTCTGTTGGGTTTGCCCATCAAGGGGAGGGTGAGGGAGGACAGGGTGTGGTTTTATCCCTAAGCTAAAAATACAAAAGGCAAACAGTGGTTCCAATAAGTGTAAACTACACATTGTACCCAGTGTTATTATTCTGTATTGGTTTACAGCCTACCTTTCATGAGGATATGATAGTGATGACTTCACTTCACCCATCACTAATACCGTGGGAATCAGTAACCATTATACTGATGGCAAAGATAATTTGGGTCCAAGCAGAAAAGAGAAATGACTTATCCAGCCAAAAAGAATGGGGTTCCTTCTACTTCAGGACAAGATTAAAGCCTGGAATTGGAATCAAATCTTTGTGGTCAGGAAGAATCTGGACAGAGCCATGACTGAAAGGCAAAGAAGCAGACGGCGTGGCCCGGCAGGTGCCAACCAGCCTGCTGGCTTAGGCTGGGCTGCAGACTTGGCAGGAACTTCAAGGACTCAGGAGCAGAAGGAAGACAAAAGTCCAGACCTGGGGTGGGGGCTGTCAAAAGGAGCCTGAGAATCTCTCTGAGTGGGAGAGGAAGCTAAAGTGGAGAGATTGTCTTGGGGTGGAGGCTGTAACCGTGAGAGATGCGACCATTCAGGGTAATAATGTAGTATTCTGTCGTTTTCAGGAATGTTGAAGGATATTTTGAACTAGGACAATTAGTCCTTGGGAATGCATGTCTCTATTGCTTAGTTTTTTCATATAGGGAAAAGAAATACTTACTTCAATTCATTTTTAACACTGTTGTGTAATTCTTTGACGACTAAAACAACCTGATAACATAGGGAACAGAAAATATTTGATTGGGTTGATCAAAAAATAAAAAAAAAACCTAAGCTCACAAGCATATTTTTAGAACTCTGCTATGTTACATAATTCATTAGAGATCACCAATATCAAGTTTCAGTCCTGTGCTTCCCCCTGTACATAGTTTTTTATGAAATATTATATGGATTTTAAAAAGTAGCAGGGAAGATAAAAAAAAGTATCACATTATTTTATATATTGCTTTTAGGTTCCCTCTGTAAGAAATTTTATAATTAAATTGAACAAATTCTCCCATTGTGAGAGACATAACCAATTTTTTAAAGTATTAATTTATGCTTTTTCAATTAGTTCAGACTGCTGTCATCAAGATGATCTCTCCTACCTGGTCCTCTGACTATGTCATCTCCCTTTTTATAGTCTCTGAGTCACTTAACTCAATCTCTTATTAGTTTCATCTCACATTCATTTTTTCTTGTGATTGTTTTTAGGGTTATAAGCCACACAGTCTCTGCTTATGCTCTGTACTAATTCCTTTTCACACTTACTCATTACAAGCCTGCCTGCTCTGCTGATGGCTCCAGCTTTTATCTCCAAATTCCCTTCCATTCTCATAAGTACTTCCATCATTTCTTCCACTCAACACCTGGGCTGAAAGAACTCTCACAACATAACTTTGCCAGCCTTCTCCCTTTTTCTTGTTTAAATTGCTACAGAATTCCAACTTCTGCATAATCACATGGAAATAGTAATATTTTCACAATTAAAAATCACAAGTAAGTCTTTTGTCACCAGCGCAGATAAAACAGCGCCCACCTAATTATGTGCAGCACAAACCTGTAAATTGTCCTCCCTCTTTCTATCTTACAGTGCAGCCATATTCAAGTCCTGTGTACCAACTGCAACATCTTCAATGCAAATATGAATGACTGGTTTTTACAGGATGCCTCTAGATTAATACAGGACAAGCAACAGTAGTATTGCATTATACACAGATATTTCATGCAAACTGGTAATTTGAAACCTAACAATAATTTGTTGTCAATGATGCTACAGGCAAAATCAGTACAAAAATCAGAGCCCTGCCCTACAATGTCCCATGTTTTTGGAAAGTCTGTTATTTTGGTTCTTTTAAAATAACAAATGCAAGTTAAAAATTAAAACATGAATTGATTTGAAATAGTTCTGTTTATAATCATCTGCCCATTCAGATCTATTAAGTAGGTCAAGTGTGTCCTTTTTACATGCATTTTGAAAGCCACATGCTGTTAGAGGACAAAACAAATGAGTAAGATGCAACTCCCAAGTCCTTTATAGCACTATGTGAAAGCATAGGCCATCTGCAAAAGAAGATGAAAAAGATCACAAAATAAATAATAAATCAATTCAACAAAAAGTTTTGAAAAGGAGCTTTAGAGAGATTTGACAGACTGATATACTAGCAAAAGAAAACATGGTAAGGTAGTTGGCTCTGAAAGCTCCTGGAGGTAGAATGCAAACTGTACAATATTTCAAATACCCCAATTCTGACATATTGTGTGCACAGCCAAATAGCTGGGATACTCATATGAGGAAAACTGTGAAAAATTAATGTTTTTTCTTCATATAAATTTAAGCACTTAAGTTCTTCATTTAAATTTTAATCTTTAGCAGGATTTTTGAAGCTCTAAAAAAATTGTTTTACTAAAAATATGAGAAAAATCCAGGCTCCATGGAAGTCAGTGCTTTCAAGTTCAAACAATAGTTCTAATTCTAATCAAATTGAATAGCAGTCTATTAATGTTGGGGGCTGTATATCTGTTTCCTGAATGTTGTGCACAGAGGGCTTTTGAAACAGAAGATGAAATTCAAGAGCTAATTAAAGAATATATGCTACTTTTATATTCAGAACCATGGAAAAGATTCTTGCACATATTGTACCAGTATTTTTGCAAATTGATGAAGGATAAAATATATGTAGGATACATCAGCTGATTGTTGCAGTTTGGGGAAAATGCTTTACAAAAATGTGCTTTTTTTCCAAATAAAACATGTTTCAGACTTTAGCTGAAGAAAAAATAATAGCTACGATGAATAGCACCTGTTTTTAGCTTGAGCTTCCATTTGTTCCAGAACTGTTTACATAACAAGATATATAGCTTTAATTCCTTTTTTCCTTCTCTGCTGTTGCAAATGGATACAATAAGAATTTTATCTCATTTCATATGTTACTTGTGAAGCAGTCTTTCTTGATGAGCTTCTTAAGCTGCTCTTTGAAAAAGAATTGATGGAAAAAATAACTTCATCTTTGGAAAAATAGGGAAATAGTTTGTATCACCATAGTCATAATCATAAAAAGGGTCAGAACACCAATCCTGTGACTGAGTCTTTCCAAAATAAACCAAACAAAATAAACCAAACCAAAATAAAATAAAATAATATTAAATTAAATTTGAAGAGAACTTAAATACTGGAGGAAGAAAAACGTAGCAATAATCTGATATCACTAAAAATAATCAAGCACTGTCTGTTTCTTTTTTATTAAGCTTTTTCCTAGATATGCAGCTGAAAAATGCTGTAAGTAACTTTATTATTTTCACTGAACAGCATAAAGCAAAAAGGGTTAATCTAAAATCTTGGACTGGGGTCTGAACTGACCAGTCTAGGCTAAAGCTTTAATCAGAAATGCAAGGCTGTGCTGCAGATCCCGCCAAAGAAAGGATTTCCCATAAAAGAACCAGACATAATAAAAGAAAATTACTTCAAATTACCCTGATCTTCACTCTGACTCATTCTGGGATGCTTTCTAACAAGCCAGGACAAATCTGAAAGAAAACCCAAATAAATATTTGTTGTCAGATTTAATATCTAGTAGATATTATTTCTAAGGAAACTGAGTTATTTAAACACGAAAAAGACAGGTTTAAGACAAGAGGATGTAAAGGTAATGGTGTAAAATAAAATTAAACAAAAACAAATTAATAAGGAAAGTTACAGGGTTGCATTTACAACTGGACCATCCAAATACCTTGGTGATTGGTAAGAATTACAACCACATTTGCTAAGAAAGAATTCTTCTTCTCAAATTAAATAATGTCTCTTAAAAAGTAGTATTTTTCTGTCTGATGAACATTAAAGCTTTTGAGCTAAAAGCTAGCCTTTAGACTTGCAGACAAGTGTTTTTAAATAAGTTATTATTAGCAGAATGTACTACTAAAATATCTCACTGAATTTATGTTAAATTTACTCAGAAAATCAAAATTAAGGCTTTTTTAAAAGCCTAAGTAAGACATGGAGGCCATCAAATATGAAAATCTAAACCTGTGGACACAAGCTGGGCTCCTTTGATGTAAATATTCTGCTGTTACACTGAACTAATTTATGATACTAAAAGAAAATACCAAGATCTATTTTTTTTTTTTTGTTTAGCTTTTTTCATATATTTTCCAGAGAGACTTTCAGGCAATCCTTTTTTTTTTACTGCTGAGATAAAACACAGAAACCAGACGATCGAGTTAAACAATGTTATTTTTTGACACAAGCATGAAAAATTTGGTAAAACATCCCAAAACCCTTGGCTTTTTCCCTTAAATATTTCAACAGCAAATATCACTGAATGTTAGATCTAATGAAATTAGCTAAACAGCTGAGACTGGCATAGTACCCAGTCATTAGATTCTGTTTCTACCTGAGACAGCGAGAGAACATGGGAACATATCTTGAGGAAAAAATTTGATTTGGGAATGAGACACAGCACACAGCTGAAAGATGCTGTTAAGATCTCCACTTATAATTCTCAACCTTTCACAGAGCCTTCAAGGGAAACCTATTATGTGCATGGTTTAATTGTCTAAGGAGAGAGTTGGGCTACTGGGCCAGTACAGACTTACTATAATAAACAGTGTTTAAAGAGGTCATCTTGCCTGGTGATGTCTTGAGAGGAAATACTGACTCTGCATTTTTAAGAAACCATTCATTTGTAGGGAAGCTGATTAAACCAGCCAGGCATTGTATGTCCTCTGCCTCTGGGAAGGATGGCAATAGATTTTTAATAAATGCATAATATTTACTGAGCTGTATGAATATTCAGAAGCTAAGGTGTTTAAATTCTGATTATCTTTTGTAACTGCTTACCAGCCCTGGAGTTTTAGGGTTTGTCAGCATTCCTCATTCACTGGGTTGGTAAAGAGAGCCCTACACTTAATCTAAAGAAAATCCTTCAACTGTTATTAGTCTATAATGATTTTTATTTTTTTAACTCTAAAGTATTTATAGAAGGGTAGTTGCACAGGCAATTCATTTCTATAGAGATGTATACACTGCTTTGTATGTTTATTAATGATCAGTGTACAACCCAGCACAAAATTCATTTGTAATACACCAGTTTGCCCTGAAATATGGAGAGCAGGCTGAAACCTGCACTGGGATGGCAGCAGCAGTGCTGTAGGAAGAGAACCCAGCTGTTATAGTGTGTGGTTCTCTCAAGGGCAAATAAATACAGTTGCATCTTTCTCCCATGTTCTTGATGGAGCTCATTTTTGCCTTGACACTCTGGTCCCTCTAAGTCTCTTTTTTGGTCTATATTCTTAAAATTATTCTTTTGGCCTTAAGACTGCAGGTTGAAATTAATTTCCCAATGGTGTCCAGGAGCCCCAGCATGTCCAGAGAAAACAAGCCAACTGGGTCTTGAGCTGGACTCCTGAGACCAGACAAGCTGGCTGAAACCTGTGAGGATGGCAAGTGTGCAGCATCCCCAGCAGGCATGGAGCACGGGCTGGGAGAGCAGGGCTGGGAGAGCAGGGCTGGGTGTGCAGGGCTGGGAGTGCAGGGCTGGGAGAGCAGGGCTGGCAGAGCAGGCTCTGAGCTCTGCAGTGCCAGCTGTCCACGCTTCAGGTGTGGGGTGACTCAGGAGCGCTGCCAGCCTGGTGCTTGGGCTTGGACAGCGAGGGATTTCTAGGCATGGCACAGCACCATTCATATAAGAGCTAGGGGAGGGGAACTGATGGAAACTGATTTAGGCACTGTAGGATTAAGGAAAAACTGGCAAAGAAATTAGAAGTTCTGACTTTTGGAGGTAGGCATGACAGAGAGGGGTCAAAATGATTTGGCGGTTCCAGCCCTTGGGGCCTGTCTAAAGTTGCTGTTCTATTAATTATGCAGTTTTTTACAGGTATAAAGAAGATGAGAGAGTTTGGCATTTTCTTGCCTGCCCTGCCAGCATTTATTCTTTGACAAGACCAGCCTTGTGTAAACAGTCTGAACCCAATGGTATTTGCTTAACATTTTAATTGGGAAATATTTTAAAGGGAGGGAGCTTGAGGTGTCCTTTGTTTTCTGCTTGGTGGTTTCCCATGTTTCTCATGAAGTGGAACAGACTCAGCTCTTTTGTCTATTCTCTGTTTTCTTCTTGTGCTAGCATATTAATAAAACATCATAAGGCACTTGGCTATTTGTAACAGTCCAACTCATAGCCATCTTTGTGGCAAGGGCAGGCCTGCTGCCTCTTGCTCTAATCATGCTGTAACTGTGAAAGGCACTGCTAAAGCAGACAGCTGTATTACCTACAAATCTGTCATTTTCTTAACAGGAAGGAATAATTGTGTACACTTATCTTTCCATTTTTGGGAAAATGGTGAGAAATTTGTCCTGTTACAACAAAATGGAGAACAATTGCAGGTTTTGGGTTTTTTAAATACATAATTTTCATCTTCTATTTGGTATTTAAACACTTGCAAGGAGCATCTTCAAGTGGAATTGTTATTTTTGTGGATTGCTGCTGTCGCTAAGGCATTCTGCTTGTTGAGAGCACTGCTTCAGTTGGGCCTCTGCCTGTCCAGGAGGTGCTCGACAGCTTCAGAGCAGGGATCCCAACTTCCCAACCAGACAGGAGCAGCTCCACTTCTGCTGGCTGGGCCACGGGAGAAGCTCCTTTCAGCAGACCCTGTCTGAGCTGTTGAAGAGAGCCAGCAGAGGCTGGGCTGGACCCTCAGCTGTGGGAGGGCCCCCAGCACCATTAATGAGACAGGCCCAGGCCTTGTGTGGCTGCCAGCTGGCAGGCACAGAACCTCCCTGATGTAAGGGCAGTTCCCCCAGAGCCGAGCAGGTGTTTGGTAGAAGGCTCTGCTGGGATTTCCTAAGAGCTCAGGCGATGCATGCTTGGAGTGAGATCCATTAGGATTGTTGCTTGGGTCTGCAGAAGGGGAGTTGTTTTCAATTTCTCACGCTCAGCCTCCTTTGAAGGGGCTGCAAAATTTTCAGTCAAATTCTGCCCCATCCCTGGACAGTTTGACCTCGTGTGTGAGACTAGCAACAACACTGCTAACCATACAATTCCAAATTATTCTTTGTTTTATCTTAAGCAGAACAATTATATTCTATAGATATCTTTATTGCCTCTGATAAGAAAGATTATGTTTTCATGTATGGTGTGTTGCAAGTGTTTTATGATATGTAGGGTTTTACAAAGCACTCAGAAATAAAACCTGAGGGGAGTCAAAGTCCTCAGCAGATGTAAATCAATGTAGTTGCACCAAAAATAGCTGGGAATCTACCCCTCTATATCTTTATCGCTCAATCTCTCAGAATCTTTAGAGCTCACTGGACCTGCATAAGGGGCAAACAGTGAAATAAATACATATCTTTGACTTTTAAAAGATAACTAGTAATTGTCAGAAGAAATTCTGTACAAGCTAAGAATTGAAGTGAAGCTAGATAAGCATTTTAGAGCAAGAACTGAGAAATTATTGACATTTATTTCTTGCAGCTGAAAAGATGTTCTGCTTTACTTTGCTGCAGGAACTTTTATTTAACAGTTTGTATAAGAACTGCCTGGAACATTTTCAAGTTCAGAAAGAGTTTGGAATAAAAGTTTTTCTAAACTTTTCATGTTTTGATTTTTTTTGGAGAAATGTACATTAACAGTTCTGTTGTTCTTTGAAGAGCATTGGAAGTGTGTTTTATTCATTAGCTAGTATGCTAAGGAGTTGAGGTGTTGCTAGAGACTTAACATGCACCTTATATGAAAAGTTTTTATGAAATAATCTTACTCATTTCCATCCAAAGCTCTTTGTCCCAGTAAACTTTACAATTCCAAATCCTGATCCTCCAGTGTCTAGCATTTTGGACCCCATGTTTAAATTTTAGCTAAGTATATGTAAAAATGGCACAGAAGTTATTCATGCTAGTGTAAACAAAGGACTGTATTTTACATCATCATATATTTGATTTCTACAAATGCTAATGAATGGTTGTGAGGAAGATGTGAAGCAACAAACAACCAGAACTCTTATGTCAGATAGTCAGCTTTCTCCAGCATGATGCAACACTAAGTTTTGAAATTTCTCATGTAGGCAAGGGAAAACCGACTTCATAACTAAGCAACAGAAACTACATGAAGGATCTTTCAAAAGGCAAAGGGCTTTACCTCAGCATGTATTAAATGTTCTGTTTAAGGCTAAATACATTCTTGAAGGCATCATATTCAGAAAATAATGAGACACAATTATTAAAATAGAAACCTCTCTTTCTATTTTAAATAATTTTATTTCATCATTTCAATGACGCACTTGAAAAGCAGTGAACTTTTGAGAGGTGTCTCCTGGAAAGGTAGATGGAAACTCCCAAATTTTTTTTTCTCACATGTTTAAATAGTAATTGCCTTTCCATTTAGTATCCAAATGTTTCATTCTGCTACAGATTACATACACAAAATATATGCATGTTCTTCTTGGATGGTCTTCTATTTTATCATAGTAGTTTGGCATTCCATCAATATGCTTTTTTAACCAAGCTCAACATTGAGCTCCTTCAGTTCTTCCCTGATTTGCTGATTAAAAAGTGAAGGTCATATTAAACTGACTCTCACATATCACTTTCTGGGAAAGGTAATTTGAGCAAAGCATGAGTTTATCCTCAGAGTAGAAAGGTCCTCCCCACAGAACACTCAATTGTGGTATCCCATGTGCTTTGACATGTAAATGGAACACCACAGGCATTAAATAATTGGGTCAGATATCTACAAGATCTTTATTCTACTGTCAAACACAATTTAGATCAGATAATTTCCAAAGTTAAAAGAACTTGCTTCTGCTACCATTTAAGTCAAGAAAAAAATTGCCCATTGGTAGCAGCCTGGGCAGACTGAAACCTAAAGACATTATTTCATATTCCATTGTTTGGTCTTCTCTCACACTTTTTTGACTGAATAAAATTTTATTTCCATAATATTTTAAAATTCCCTGTTGAATTTTTGAATTTGCTATTATCTGATTTCTTTAATCTCCTAATTCCCTTTGGTGGCACATTTTGTTGCACATCCTACAAACTCCTAACACAAGCAATTGATCCTTTTAGACCTACGGCGTATTGTTGGAAATTAGCAAGGCCTTTGGATAAATCAAAGGCAAGATCACAGTGTCCTACATGCTCATAAAGATCATTGCCCTGCAAACACATGATAATGACTTCGTGCATAGAGCGATTTCATTGAGTTCAGAGCTTTGATGCTGCAATTTACTTCATGTACTTGGAGCCAGTTTGAATATATTGGGTTTCCTCACAAGTCCATGAATAATAAGGATTGGGGCATAAGATGACTTCTTAAGGAGTAATAAATCAGTGGCATTAAGTATGAGAAGTTTGCTCTTTGTAAAGCTCCTTTGAAGTGTAAATGTTAGGGCATCATTTTGTTACTAGACTGTTTTGTTCTCTCAGGCTCAGCTGGTGAGATAACACAGAGTTTAGTAGAATGAATGAAGTGGAGAAAAACTCAGCAGATATTTCAACAAGCTGAAAGTGATTTTCATGTTATTATGAATACTGACAATCATGTTGTTGGTTTTTCCCATTTTTTTTAAACAAACGTGCCAAACCTAGAAACTTCTAAGAAGTTCTGAAATACACTAACCTAAGCAATCAAATGGTGCATTGTAAGAGTGTGGCAGTAACATTGCTTTTCAAGAAGTCTGAGGAAATATTCTCAGCTATATCTCAGAATAATTAGCAGTCACTTTCTATTTACTTATTATTTCTATTTATTATATGTTAGGGATTCACAGCAAGACCTCTTTCAGAAAAAAACATCAGATTCAGAAGAAAACTCTTGCATAGGTAAAATTTAATACCATCTATAGCCAGGGTTATGCCATTTTCTTACTATTATTTTATTAAAATTCTTTGTTATAACTTTGATTTAGTAAAGTAAGTTTCAATGGGCTGAATTAAATGTGTAGTAATATGATGTAATTTTGTAACATTTCAGAAGAAGTGAATTAGAAAAATGATACAAATAATTTATTATCCAAAATATTATGATAGACTACTTTTATTTTAAAACTGTTATTTAAAAATAAATTATTACTTTTATCAATAATTTGATTTTTCAGAAGAATTACTTGGATAGAAAAATAATAGGGTGAATATTGTGCCAAATTATATCAGATAAAACTCTCCTTGTGATTATCTAATTTGAAGAATCAGCTCTGAATTTTGCACTAATATATGCGCATGAAATGTGCTCCAAAATTATTTCCCTTTGAAATTCAACCATATTCACAAGTGCTGTGAATACTTGTGCAGATTTTATACTCTGTTGAGGAAAATTGTCAATTTTGTGTAAACTAAATTATGCATGTTAAGTTTTGGAACCATTTATTTTTTCTTTGAATGATACAATGCTCACATTAAATATAGATTGACCCTGGGAGGAAGTAGTATGAGCCAGTGATTTTTCTGTGTTGTGGGAAGTAGAAGACCTGGGTCTGTTTCCAATTCTGCCGTTTAATTGTTATATCACCTTGAGCAAAGTCCCTGTAACAAAGTCAAATTTTAAGTGCTTCAAGTTATACATCCAGCTTCATATTTAAGAACATAAGTATGCAGATATTTATGAATGAGGGAGCTAAATCACGCAGTGAGACAGGCTATTTATTTTTATTTCTTAATAGGAATTTTGGTTGACAATGTCAGGCTTATCAAATTTTAAAAGCTGTCACTGAAATTTTTTATGCCATCTGCAGAAGGAATAATTTAAGTTCTTACCAAATGGGAATGGGTTGTGGTGAAACAGGGGGCAATGAAAGGTATGCATGATGTATTTTCAAATCTTAAGAGAACAGCTACAACATATAGGAAAAATTCACTTTATAATTACTACATATTAAGAGTGCAATTGTGCACTCTTTGTGAAGTATTTCTTACCACAGCAGGATGAAGTAGTTCCCAATAAACTAGAAACATGAAGTTATCAGAAGAGAAGATCCTGCATGAGACTTTGGTTGGAAGATGGCTCAGAAGCAAGAGAGTATATGGCTGGAGCCATTGTGAGTAGGGGCTGGAGGAAGGTAAATATCAGGAGTAGTACTGGGACAGCAGAAAGGCTCGGTAAAAAACCTACATATATTTAATGCCTATAAAAGCATTTACCCACATCATTATGCACCCTTATGAGCCCAAGTTCTCTTTTTTCTCTTTTCTGTTACGACAAGGTAATGGGCACAAACACTCTATTAAACCAGATCTTGGAAGAGACAAATTTCTGGACTAAATGGAAAAATCCAAATTCCGTGTGATAGAGGAAAAGGGAATCTGTGGAAGTATCTCCCAATAGCCAGGGCAACCTGGTGTTCTCCTGCCTCTAACTCAAAACTATGTTGTGTATCACAGAGAGGATTCAGTCCTTAAGCATCTTGGTACAGAGGAAAGTGAAGTTATGGATTACAGGCAACTATTGGAATATGGTTCTAATTTGAAAAATCCCTTTCATTTGACTAGGCAGCACCAGGATAACAAAGCCATGTGTTTCTGCTACTATATGAGGATGAGAACAGATTGAACCTGTTAAACATATGATCGGTCCTTCTGTGAACAGAAAGTGTTGTTCTCCCAACCCCCAGTTTGATTTCTGTGCTCGCTGTGTCCTGCTCTGCCCTAAACACATGTCAGCCCATGCTTGACTGCTCATTTCAACACTGGTATTGTGTGAGCAGCTGTGCTCACATCTGTTGACAATGAAGGGATTTGAGCTGTTGAGGTGCCATACTCCTTTGCTTTCAGTCTGCCTGTAATGAGGAGCCCAGCCAAGATGAATTCTCTTCTAGATCACTTTGTTTGGGAACTAAACACTGCAGCACTTAACGTTACTGCTGTGCTATGCCATTTGTCTGTGCCTCTATGAGTACTTGCTTCCACTCCCTTGCATACATAGACCTGAATTTAAAATACTGAATACATTGCGCTCTTCTATCATAAACTTGCAAGTCCTGGTACCATCAAGAGCAGAACCTACTTTCCATGATACCTGGTTAGCTAGTGTGTACCCAGTTTTTCTCTCCCTTTTTGTTTACTTTAAGTTGCCTGTTCTTTGTGCATTTGTTTCCTTCTTCTGAAGGCCAGACAATAATCTAGGTCTGGATACAAATCCAGAAGGGCTTCTGTTTGCAATCAGCAGATGAGAAATTGATTCTTTCAGGGCCAGTAGTGTTTAAATCATTGAAGTTACGGATTTCACACTTTATATAGTATCTGTTCAGCTGTCCTATCTTATTCTTCTGCAGCCAAGGGACCTTAATCCTAGTTGTGGGAAGCTATCCGTCTGAGTCAAACTCTACATTCATGAGTCATGTCAAATGCAGGCAAAACAGTAAAAGAATTTGAAACTTATCTATCTTGAAACAAAATCATAGGTTCAGTGTATCTAAATTTATATCTCTTTCACTAAGTGTGGTAAAGATTGGGTTCACACACCATCTTCTTCGACTGAACTGAATTTCCAATCTGTTAAACCATATTCATCTTCAGAATGGATATCAAGGAGATGATGCAAAGACAAAATGTGTTGACAGTTCAAAATTTCACTTTCTTGCATGACATAACACATTTAATCCAACTCTATAAAACTTAACAGTGGGCATCTGTTTGAATGCACAGCTCACTATCAAGTATAACAAATTAAATTTCTTTAAAAATATTCAAATGCCATCCAAGGCAAAATGCAAATTGTCAGAGCTACCTTTATTTTGTGGATTTAGAATGGACCTTGTATTCATTCCCCTCTCTGCCATCTCCTCCACCATAAACACAAACACACACCTGTTTCTTACCCTGGATATCATTCAAGAATATAAGAGTAGGAATAATAACTCATATTCTCCTTGTAACAGAGTTAAACTGAATAATTTATAGATTGCTTATTGTGCTGCTTTTTTCATAAGTGGGTGTGGTGTGACTTACAAAAGGAGGTGCTCAACCAATGCTAAGTCAAGGTGAATCACAGATATGATTTGAAAAGTGATGGGATTGTGGTCATTTGTGTCTCCTGATGCAATTCATTTCCTAGTTTGAGACACACCATGCTGTAAGAGTCAGGCAGCTGAGCTGGCTAATACGCTTGCCAAGGAGCAAGACCTGTTTTCCTAAGCAGGTTGGTCACTTGCGTTTGCGCCAGTTTGTGGGTATTAGATGAATAATTATTTTTACACATATTTACCTATTCCTCATTACTTAGCTCTTATATCTATGCATATTGTCTGAATTTTAGCCACAAACTGATAACAACCTTAAGTTCACTATTTTAAATGTGGTTCTGTAGTGTTCTTGACTTCTTTCTTCCAGCAATGGGATCTTCATGTTCGACTGGGTTCTCATAGACAGTAAAAACAATTAATGAAATATTATTATATGGTAGGCACATTGTTTTATCATTGTTTTATAATTTTTCAGAGACATGCTACACCATTTCAAGGTGGTGGGGCCTGGGACTATCTCCATGATCTGGGTCAGCTCAGCACATATTGTCATGGGATCTGACTTTTTTCAGGGGGATCATAATACAAAAGAAGGAGTGTTGATAAAATGGCAGCACTGAAAAATTCCAACTGCCAGTGATCGGAGCTGAAATTAACTCCAAAGCTCACTTACTAAGAAAAGCCTGGAGTTACAATGTATAAATGAATAGGAGAGAATCAAGCTCTTAATTTGGAATGTATGAACAATGAAAATTTGATTAAATGAAAGCTCTTGCTACTAGGTTTCAGCTTTAAAATAATTGCTCCAGAGGGTTAGGGCACGCAGGGTAGCTTATAATTAGTGTATTAGAAAAATAATGCAAATAAATAAACAACTTTTTCAAAGGCAAAAATCCTAGTGTTACATAACTGAGACTAAGGAATGACTGCTGGCTGGAAAGGTCTTTGAAAAATTCCATATTCATTATCCTTGAGGCAAAGAGAATTAAAATAAAGCAGAAAGTAGAGCCTCAAGAAGACTTCAGTGCAGACAGCACAGACTCAATTTCCATCTAAAGTAATGGTGTGAGCAATCTCACACCATTACTCCCAGCTCCAATAAGTTCATTGTGCCCACATTACTGCCTAAAATCTGCACACACAAAAGGAGAAACTAAAGTTTCTCTCTGTGCTCCATCTCATTTAGATAATGGAGTTCAGTATGATGGGAATTTTTATGCCATGGATGAGCACTCTAAGTGATAGAGAAATGAAAGTTGTCAGCAGCCAAAGGCATATGTTGGACTGACACAGCATTACCAGAGCTACTTACAGAAAGTAAGTAAGTAAAACATCCTACTTCTAGGACACAGAGGTCCTGTAGGTATAGGCTGACAGGAAAAACAAAACATTATTTCATTTGTGCATTTGCTGCAATAAGTCATCTACAGAGGCTAGAAGAACACCTATTTAAGGAAGATTTAAAGGGAAAAGAAAATCCAGACTATCAACACACTGTCTCATGTAAGTTTTAGCTGGTTCTTCTCTGCTTAAACCAAATCACGACCTATATAAACAGAGAAAGGTATATAAACATCCTATATGTAGTACATTCAGTTGAATAAACAGTTTGCATACTAAGGTAAACGACTTTGGTGTTTTAATGTGCTGGTGCTATAGCAGGTTCTTAGATACAGATTTTAGAACTCAAAAGGAACATGCATATTCAGGTTTTTCAATTAGAAATAAATATACTCAGGGACTGCAACTGTTTACTCCCTTGATCTTGCAAATTCTTTTCTCAGTGCCATCAGTCAATTCCATAAAGTTTTGCTTTTATTGGTAACCTTGTTTTACATAAAGAGGTAAATAGTGGTAGTGTGGGTTTCCCCTCCAAATTTCTGCCCTCCCCCCTGCCTCCCCATTCATGATCTGAAGCATGACTATTTAAGGCTTATGACAGAGGCAATGTCACTGCCTGCTTTCTAGGAAAATAAACAAAATCAAAAAATATATCCTAAGAGATATTTGCAATTTGCCTAAAAATGAAGAAGAAATTTGGTAGAAAATTGAATCTGGTAATTGATTCTATGGTGTTGCATATCAGCTGAGGCTTTGTTGACAAAATTCCATCACTGACTGCCTTTAAAGTCTGATGTTTAAACATTGCTCTGTGGCTGGCTATATTAAATCCATTCTCTCCTTTATACGCAATAAGAAGGGAGTCCTAGAAGAGGCCTTCCCAAAGTCTGTCATCAGCTAAATTAGGAAATTAAAATTGATTCCTAGGAGTCATGTTATAAAAGTTACGGGTTCTTTTAAGAAATTCAGCATTAAAAATACTGAGCCCATAAGCACAGACAACAGGGTATTTTAAAAAAGCCCAGTGCAGGGTAAGCCATGATGCTGCAGCATTTATTTCTCTTTTAATCACAGGTGTTGATGTCTGTGCCATCTGGCCTGTCTCATGACAAAATCTTACCAGCCAAAGAGTGCAGAAATAAATAGACAATTATTTAAAATGCATTGACTGGATGCACTGCTGAGTAAGCAATTGTTGTCAACTAAAGCTGAGTTTCCTCAGCACAGTTCCTAGTGCAGTTTCTCCAATTGCTCTATTAACATGTAGGACTAGAATTTCCATTCTGTCAAAGAGGGAACCAAATGGCGCATTCAGGAGGGCATCATCAAGACAAGTTCAAGCCCAGACTAACAGAAAGATTGTCACTCTTTCAAGTGCTCAGATAAGCTTTACAGCTGGTTTAGGCAGTTAATGTATAGTTCGTTTATTTTCAGCTTGGATACTCATACACGCAGTATATCTGCAGTTTTATCACTCCTTTGTACCTCATACTGGGGTAGAAAACTAATGTGGTAAACATTGTGTTCTAGATTCACACTGCCAAGTTTTAGGGTCCAAAGTGTGATGACTTTGTTACTAATTTAGTTCCTTTCTCTCTCCCCAGAGCAGATGAAGGTGGCCAGGTGCCTTGAGAGGGAAATTCAGCTCAAGTATAAGGTAAATTTCCTCTAGAAGTAACTGCCTGTGAACATCGATCACCAAATCCCAGCTGGATGCCAAAAGTTTGTAGGGTGGATTCAGACAACCTGATTGTGCAGTGGGTGCTGTCTGTACCCACAGGTAACCCACTGAAATACAGGAAGGAAAAGAGGTATGACTCATTAATCATAGAATCTCTGAGCCTGGAAAAGAGCCCTAAGATCATTGAGTCCAGCCCTTAACCCAGCACCAGTGGGTTTATCACTAAGCCACAGTCCCAAGAGCCATATCCTCATGCTTTTTGAACACTTCCAGGGATGGTGATTCTACCACTTGCCTGTACAGCCTGTTCCAAGGCCTGACACCCTCCACCTTCAGTAAAGAACCCTTCCCTAATATCCAATCAAAACCTCCCCTGAAACAACAACAGAGGCCATTTCCTCTGGTGCTACAGGTAGAACTGGTGGGCATCAGTTCATGAAAGTTTATGTGCTGCCAAAAGACCCATCTGTGTCTCTATTTTACCAATGAGCAAAAGTGGCTCATCTGGAAGTTAGTATAACCAGAATATTTTACATGTGATTCTTATCCCCTCCAAGCTGTGTGCTGAAAATATAGAAAAACAGGGATTTTTTTATAAATCTGTTCTGACTTGTAAGTAAAAGGATAATGCTGGCAACTTAGGGGTGGCTGAAGTGAGACTGACAGTACTCAGGTCACTCCTATGAGCTCCAGTTTCTGGTTTCATCGGGACTTTGTTGGTTCATGTTTTCCCTTGCTGTGATAAAGGACATCATCTGTTTTCAGATATGTTCATGAAACTTCCATTGACATCATAGGGAGTTGTACATGAATAGCTGACACCAGGATTTGGGCCTTAAAAGTTTATGGTGCCCTGAGGAGCTGTTTTTATGTATTTTACTTGGTTTCATCTGTGAATATCCTGGGATACAGCTGCTCAACCAAACAACAAACATACTTTAGGAACTCAAACTGTTCATGAAACACTATCTAGTACAAATAAAGGTGTCCTCAGGGCATGAAGTAAATATATGGAATTTATGCAATATTCATGCATTTGCTTTACATTACTAATGTTTGTCTTGTGTATTCAGTGAATTACTCCATGATGGAATTTATTAATAAAAATATTACAGCACAAATAAAGCATGGGATGAGGAAGGAGCAAAATATCAGTAAATAAATAAGAATCTTGACAAACTGTATAATAAACATTTCTAAAAAACATCTCAAGAGTTCAGAAAAACATCTACATATATCCTTACATTTATTTAAGATTTATTAAACTTACAATATTCCAGAGAATATAATGAACATGATACCATATTCCTTTTAAGTGGAGCAATCTATTTTATGGTAAATTATTGCAAAAAAAAATGCATTAGATAGCTATTTAGTCCCGATGATAGATTAAAAGCTGTATGGTGTAACTAAAGCACTATCGCTCCAGAGAAGATCTGTATTGCAGTGGCAGCCACAGATGAGAAATGTGACACTGCAAGCCCTTTCTGGGGACACTGCTCCCTCAGCTGTGCAGAGCTGGCAGCCACCAACCTGTTTTCTTCCATTCTTCTCCGGGATCATTAGGAATGTTAAGTCTCACTCAGTCTTGCAATTGCCTAAGAAGAAACACTGTCGTTTCATCTCCACTTGGAACAGGGGAACAAGGAAATGGAAATACCAAAAGTTGACATTCTTGAAAAGATCCATAACTCTTACTGCCCAAGTCTATGTCCAAGAGAATTAAATACATTTTCTGCATGAAGTTCTGATCCCAGAAGTTAGAAATATGAGTGGATCCCAAATCTTATTATTTCTTGGACGGTTTTATAGAAGAATAAAAATTTTCTATGGTCAGCTATCACAAGATTCAAAAGTAAAATGCACATTTCAGATGCTTTCTGAGCTGGCCATAAACCACATCATGGTGCACACTGTCATGATATAGATAAGGTTTTAGATTAGAGATTAATATATTTGTAGATATCAGAACAGGAATAAAACTATTGAGAAACTATGGCTGAACTGTAGAGCCAGCAGGTAGAAGATACTTTTACTACAAATGAAACACATATTTTTAATTGATTAGTCACTGAAATGAGCTAATGAGGGAAGACATCTGCATGCCTGAATTCTTGCAGTCAGAGCCTTTGATCCATGTGAGTTGATGCCTTTATGGAACATATACTTTAATTAATTACAAGATACTGGATATATGCAGGTCTGTTAGGGTGGAAATCTAACATTTTGAGATGCATTAAAGCTTTTAATTGATTAAATAGCCCAAAAATTTTGTGGGACTTTTGTTTTTGTGTCATTGGTTTTGTTTTCCTGTTTGGTTTTTTTTTTCTATGGAAAATTAAGTTCATCTTTGTAAAAACTATTGGGTAGAGTGTTTTGAAGGGATTTTCTTTTCCTTTGGTGTGCAAATGTAGGCCATGGAGTATTACATCCTGAAGTGTATATAAGTCATCTCTGGGTTATCTGTAATGTCATGATTGTGACTGTATAGACAAGGTTATGAAAAATCAGCAGAAATTATGATTTCTTTGCTTTTTCTGTTCGTGCTGCATTGTTAGGAATAGCTATGTCTGCTGAAAAATATTTCTCACACATGAGTTTTGGATTTTTTCCTAGTAACACTGTCCATAGCCTGCAGAAAAATGTGGGGCAAAAGAATGGGCTGCAACAAAAATAGAGAGTTTTTAAACTCTCATCAATAGGTTCTTACCCTAGGAAGATTCACAGCTGAAGCTAAACTGACCACTGTGAACATTCATGCTGCATTCTCAATAATACAAGTCTTTGCTCTAAAAATTTGTGCAGCAAATGCATTTCTCTTAGAGCTACATTATGGACTGTGCTGGGGTTTTTTATCAGAGGACCTGATCTGACAAAAAAAAAAAACAAAAAACCAAAAAAACGACCAAAACTTCAGGCAGGTTCTATCCAAACTTACTTACCCACACCATCACCATTAAGAAACAAAATAAAGATTTTATTGTTTTTTAAAAAAAATATCTGCCTTCACATTGTATTTCACTGTGGCTTTGTCTTGGCCACTGAAGCTCCTGCCAGCATTATAGATAATGGTCAAAATATTTGTTTGTAATTCAGTTTAAATCCCTGGTAAAAGCTATCTCCAATGTCTCCTTATGTTGTTGTAGCCACCACAGTGGGGGAGCTGGTGCTTCTCCGGAGCCACTGACCACAGAGATCTGCAACGCCCAGGGGTGGCACAAGAGGAGGCAGAGGAGGGAGAAGAGCATGAGAAGAGCATGAGCTCAGAGCCCCAGGTGAAACTGAAGAAGGCAGGGACATCCCAGTAGAGTGACAAAGCTGTATGAATGGGAAATGGAAAAGCAAGAGAGGCTAGAATTCAAACAATTGTACAAGTTACGAGCCATATACAAATGTCTGGAAAAGTTACTCTGAGATGGGTGATGCCAGCATTGCAAGGAAATAAGAAATGGAGCAGAATACACTGACAAGGATATAAGTAAAATACTGCATACTATCAATATCCTGCCTCAACTCTGCATTGCTGAAAGGGCTGTTGTCATTATAGCACTCAGACACACACACACCCCCCTCTGCATCTGCTTTTGAAAATACTTCAATCTCAGTTCCCATATTCCTGACACGCTCACACCCTGGAGGAATCAGTAGATTGCACAGGGTGTAAAAGTCATCCCAGACTCCTGCCTTCAACCTCTTTAATATTTGATGAAGAGTGTGGGTACACCCTGATGCTTATCACAGTATCACCCAGTGTGGTTTAAGACCTGGTTGATTCTGTTATGTTAAGATGGAAGGAATAAAAGAGATTGTAACCATAAGTGTTTGAATATAATGTATATGTTCATGTTGGAGGCAGACAAAGTTATTATACAGCTTATATCTTTCAGTAAATAAGGCTATTAACATTTCTTTGTTTTTCATACACAGGTCAATTAAAGTATACTCCTCCTACAGAGAATGATATAATACAATTTCAGTGTTAATTCATTCTCATCCTCCCTCATCATAAACCTTTCTTGCACAACCAAATTCACTCCAGGCTGTTCAGCCCTACATGCATATCTTTAATTTCATTACAATTTTCAGTACAGAGCTAATCTAAGCTGTGAAAGAAGATATTTCATTAAAAGTTTGGTGCATTCATGGTTATAAGAGTCCATCTTACAATTATACCAACAGGCTATTCTGAGAGAACATTTGTTTTATTTTCATACAACTCTTATCAAACTCAAAGGAGGAGAAGCACAAACTGGGTTTCAGTTGTAGCTGGGTAATAAGATAAAGAACTATTTTATTTCATTAAGGGTTTTGCATCCATGAACAGAGCTCTCCATTCTTCACAGTGTCAGGTGGAAAGCTAATCTTTGCATCTTGCACTATTATTCTCACTTCCCTTAACTACTATGTACAACCTGAACAGATGTAAGAAGCCTTAAGCAACCCAAAACAAATCAATGGTTTCAGTGAAAGTGGTGGCTATTTAACATTTCCCCAGAGATGATCAGCAGCACTTAAGATTGACTGCTGTGTTACTACACATCCCACAATGTAATAGATGAAACTTTCTCTTCATGATTTAATACTTGTAAGATTCAATGAGCTTTTTCTAAAATGCCTGCATCACACTGAGAAAAAAATTAATTTAAAATATTTAATATATTAATGGATAACAGCTGTTTTTATATTAAGTAGGTGGTTATATATACAGCACAATACTATTTTTATCATCTTAATGCAATGAAGATTAAAAGAAGTACTGATGCAACAAATAATTATAAAAACATATTTCCAGGGAGTGTTAAATTCCCAGAGTGCTAGGCATGAAGTCCGATGCTTGGTGCAATATAAAAGGGTGAACTAGAGGGCAGACTGCTCTGGTTTTCACCACTACATTACTTTTCATGCCCACAGCCCATTCTGTTGTACTGGCTGACAAAAAGAAAGGGAAACTAACCAAGGAGCTGTCCATTCTCCAGAGCCACCATAACTCCAAAGTAGGGTTGTACTGTGCTGGAGGCACCATCCTCTGGAGACAGTTACTTTATCACTTCCTAAAAGTGCACTTTGATTACAATATCTATTTAGTGCTTCAATCAGTACAATGATAGATTTATTGTTCCAGGGCTAAATATACTTTTGGCTTGAGGAAATAGAAGTGATTATGTTTCATTCAGAAGATCATTTGGACCACTTTCCTAGGCCATGTTACATTTTGGTCATAGAAAACACAGAATCAAAACAGCTAGAAATAAACAGCAAAACAGTGCATTGCATTTTTAGTTGTGTCCACTCATCACATCTCTCTCTTTCTGCACTACTACCACCAAAAATGCTTCTGCAATAGCCATGTCAGCAGTTTGGATTTATGCTGTCTCTAAGGTCTCATTTGCACCGTGCCTACTGTCAGCAGCCCCTGCTGTCCCTGGGTTACAGACTCCCTCTCTCCCTAGAAGGGCTCTAGGTCAGTGGTGGAGTCTCCCTGGGGTGGGCGTCAGAGCAGTGGCCCTTTGTCAGAGAAGTTCACAGCCTATCTCTTGGTAAAATTTCAATAATCTTTAGGGAGATGTTTGTTGGGAGAGCATCCCAAACAGCCTTAGGCAGCTCAAGAACAGAGTTTTAGACCTCTAAAGTTTGGCAAGTATCAGAACATCAGTAACCTCTGCAGCTGATATCCAGGGGTGGAAAAGAGGAATTTCTGTGTTCATGTTCTCTCTGTTTCTGCTATAACAGCCAGAGGAGTGTGGATTACCCAAGGTAAGTCAGCCTTTGAGTCACCCCAGTGACTCAGGGCATCCAGGTCCTGCAGGTCTTGCAGGCACTTGAAATCCCAGCTTGCTTGGCCCGAGTTGGCAGATCCTTTCTGTCCGTGAGGATCCCTGGTCAGCCCAGCTGGCACCGCCCGCAGCAGCCCCGCCGTGCCAGCACCTCAGCTACTCACCTCAGCCTGCTCTGCTGGGCAGGAAGGTGCAGCAGGAGCACCGTGGCACTGATGGAACCTGGTTGTGCACAAAGACACTCTGCAGAGCCCACATGTTTTGAATTATCTCTGTATTTCTAAAAATATGATCCTTCGATGTATAAATATAAATGGAGCAGTTATTCACAATTTTTAAAACTAAACCTAAAAATTATCTAAATTGCTTTCCTGGT
This sequence comes from Melospiza melodia melodia, assembly GCF_035770615.1. Taxonomy (NCBI): domain Eukaryota; kingdom Metazoa; phylum Chordata; class Aves; order Passeriformes; family Passerellidae; genus Melospiza; species Melospiza melodia. The sequence goes on along the minus strand of NC_086194.1, from coordinate 157,692,333 downwards.
AAAAAATTAAATCCAATACATTCAATTGACCCTTTAATTATCAGCAGGTCAGCAAGTACTTGGCATTGGAAACAGTTTTATCCCAAATAGCTATGCCTATCAAATCTTTCCATTTGGATTTAATGTAGGAAGCAGCCTGTGACTGATCATACTTGTAGCCAGTATTGATATTGTTCTATGAAATGTAAATTTCTTTAAAAGAAACCAATTCCCAGAAGTAGACAGCATGATAATTGATAAAAAAAAATTGGAAATACAGATTTTGTTTACAGACAATGTAGAAGAGCAGTGTAATCAATAGCACTGATAAAAATTTTAATAGGAATAATAATAACCTCTATGGCAACTAGTTCTAGAGTCAACAGGTTCAAAAAAGCAACAGCTTCTTGAGCGTCTCAGTAAATTATTACATTTTATGAATAATATTTTCAGTGTTTGGAAGAATTCTATATTGTTAATCCTTTATCCAATTTTAGTAAACCCCATTTGAAAGCCCTGTTGCAATTTTGACCTTTTCTGCCTGTGATATTTTTCTGTTTCTGAGCTGCTCTTTCATACACCTTTTGTTTTTCTTGCTGTCCTGAACACTTTGTCTCTAAGCTAGCACAGTGAAATACAATTTATTGGATAACATTTGGAATATCTTTAATATAGGAGTAGCAGGTCTCTTGAAGTTACAAATAACATAGAGACTGCACTAAAATGCCTATGACCTTTCAGTTCTCTGCATAGGCATCCAGTGAGCTTCTGTGAAATACCTCATAGCTTGAAAAGACTGTTGTTTCACAAAATTACATGTAATATTTGCAGGTAGAAAACAGTAATTACTGTAGACTGTGAATTCTTTGACATCTGCCACCATTAACAAGAACACTGCTGCTATGGTATACTATATCTATTGTTGAAAAGTCATTTTACATCCAAATTATGGGAAATAAGAAAAAAAGAACTTCAGCCAACTAAAATAATTATGACAATCATGTTTCAAATAGAAGTTCCAATCCTCTGCTATGAAAGTAAATGGGATATTTGCCATCAGATCGAAGGAGACTATGACTGCACCCTGTATTTTCAATGAGTCAGAGTACTGATATACATCCCATATATTGTTCTTGATGATTCCTTAGACTTCATAATGTTGTTCCTGTGTAGATTTGGTTTCTGGCTTTGGTGACTACAACTGCTTTTAAAACCATAGTAGCTCTTTTGGCAGTCTTCACACCTTTTCATCATTTTCCTTTTTAACTGTAATATTATTTCACAGAAAAGACAAACAGAGGAGAGAAGGATAGAACAACAGGAGGGATAGGACAAACAGAGAAAGTAGAACTGGATCCCTTGTTTCTGTGTGTTCAAAGGTACCTCATGTTAACTCTCTTCTGGAACACATGATATTTCATTCTTTTAGCCTAACAATCGAAAGGGAAAGTGTCAAAACCACAAAATAGAAGAATGTCCTGTTCTTTCTCTAGACCTTTGTAAACAGTTTGAGAAAATACCAAATTATGCATCTTAGTTTTTTTATTGTTTGGATCACAAGCCATCAAAATATTCCATGTTTCAAAAGTTTATTGAGCTGCAGAGAGTCTGAAACTGCTACCAGTCGCATTCGGAATTTTTCCTATAAAACCAGATAATATCAACAGCAACAAATGATTAAGCAAAACTGAGAATTTCACCCAGGGCAAAATTTCTCCACAAGTTCCCAAAAGAACAAAGATTTTTGTCATGGGCAACAACTCAGTCATTTTACCAGACAATGCAATAATTCTGTGGCAAAATCTGATAGGGCATTGCTCTGGAATGGAGAAAAGCTGGTTTTCTCGGTGCTTAAAAAAATAAATATGTAAATTAACTAACAATAGGATTTTTTTGTTCTATGTGCAGAGTTATGAGGCTGTGTAGCAAAAAGTGCTTTGAAACAAATTGCTTTTATCAGAAATACAGTAGTAGATCATCATTAAATCCTACTATGGCAGCAAAAATGTGACCAGCTTTGGCTGGTCTCTGAATATTGAATAAATTAAGTAATGCAAATGGTGTTACTAATAAAATAGCACCGTGGTAATTTTAGATATAAATTGATCACTTCACAGTGCTATTTACTTGTCATTTAGGAAAAAACCAAACTTATTTGCATGGCATATAAAAAAATTCTTTTACCAAATTTTTACAGGTTGAATTATTTAGAGGCAAAGAGGAGTTAGGAGGCCCTGGGAAAATCAAGAAAGCTTAAGGTATTTTTTTCTCTACTGAAATAAAGAGTCTATGCCAGAGCAGGGAAGGAATCTCCACAGCCTTTATTTAAGTGCTCTTATAGACTAGACAGTTCTAGTTTATATAAATGTTGACAGCACTTGTTGACAATAAATAATTGACAGTTATCTTTCCTCAAAAACACAAATGTGCATTGCAGCATGCATTACTCCACAAATGCATAAACACTAAGGAATGAGGGTACATAGAAGAATAATTCCTTCAACTGTTTCTAACCTTTCCCGCAATAAAGAAACTCTGAGATGCCTCTGACAGCTCATGTGTTTTGTGGAGCTCTGCACGTCTCAGCATTGCAGCAGATGAAACTCAGCATAGAATCCACTCAGAGAGAGTCCTTAAATTTCCATCATTATGGCACAAGTTAAAGACTGCGCTGCTTTTCAGAAGAAAGAAGTTAGTTCTTCAAAGGCACTCTACTGAAAAGAGAAAGGAATATAAGAAAGTGTGCATTCTTACATGATATTGTCAGAGGAATCTTTCCACACAGAGATCTTAACATTATTCAGCTACTCTTTACACTAGAGGCACTCCACTGAGGTCATAAGCCTAGCCCAGATACAATAGCAATAAAATTCCTGTATTAATAATAGAGCAATTCTCTGAACCTGGTGAAGTTCCTTGGCAGAGAACTGAGGAAAGTGAAGGTGTCATTGTGTCCTCTAGTCCTTCCTACACCTGAATGATATTTGGTGAAATCAGAGTTTGTGGCTTTTGGTTGAATATTGAAGCCATGAACAAGTGGTTCCTGTTTACTTGCTTATAATACAAGCAGGTGTACCATACATTTCTTTATGGTCTTCACTAAACATTGTTTATACATACATATTCAAATTATTTATTCATGCACAGTATTATATATATATGTGTGTATATATATATGTATGTGTATACATATAAAAAATGCATATACATATATCACCAACACATACAAAAGCTCAGTCTAGCTCCTATTAAGTCCACTGGAAATAGCGTCAGACCTTGTGGAAAGAATAGCTACCTACATTTTCTTTTCAGTGACTGCATGTACACTCTGATCTTCAGTTTTCAGATATTTTAATGATGATCAACACTTCAAATAATGTCTTTGTAAAGCTACTCTACCTGTTTGATAAAACACACTGTACAAACAAGTCTAGTTAATTGTTGCTGTGAATTAATCTTTATGCTTGCTCTAGTAAAAATCTGTCTTGTTCAAGCACAACAGTTGTGGATTTAATTAAATATGTTGCTTAGTGAAGCATCTGTTTAAAACATTAATAAATGGCAGCTCCTCTGAGACCTCTGTATGTAAAGGTTTTCACTTCATAACCCAACCTTAAAATGTGCTTTAGAAGTTATAAACCATTAGTTCATCCTTTATTTTGGGCATATTTTTCATAATTAAAAAGTACTTCTTCTCTTAGTCTGTGTTAATTGATCTTAATTTTTTAAAATTAAATTTTAGAAAATCAGGGATTCAAGTTTTAATCTCACCTGTCAATAGTAATGCAGAGATACTCCAAAAAGTCAGAGGGGCATATTCCTTTTTTTGCTGCATTTGCTGAAGTGCAAATGAATATTACTCCCTTATCATGACTGTACCTCTCCCAAGAATATACATTGTAGGGGGCACCTCACTTCCCAGACCACATCCGAGCAGAGTTAAACTGGGAGTGCACCAATATGAGGTTCAAGTGAGGAGGAGTGAATTGCACTCCAGCACCTCCCTGCCATGGCACAAATGCAGCAGAATTGCAAATGAACTTCAGGAGATTCGCATCAAGACATGAGGTTGGTCTAAACCCAGAGCAGAGCCCAAATCCTGCATTGTAAATCTGCTCTTGATCAGTAAAAGAAGTGAAGGGGACCCTGAAAACATAGGAACCATTGAGAGCTATTTCATTGTAAGAGCAACCAAGTAGTGGTACAAACTAATGGACTTAGGAATACAGGAATTTTTTGGATTGTAGTGGCTACACACATCCACTGCTTTCAGGATTGTCTAAAGGTGACTTTACTGCAGACTAACCCAAAGAGATTCTCAGCTCAATTGCCACTAACTTGATTTTGTTTGGGAAACCACTAAAAAATAAATGGATGTAAACCATATTCTGACATCACAAGGAGTGTTCCAGACCTAATTAGAAGTAAGAAACACAGATATTCCAGGTCTTTGAAGCACATTCAGAGGAGAAGTGAAGTTGTAATTACCCAGAGCTGTTCATGTTCCCCAGGTTATGGTCCAAATGGGTCCCTAAAACGTAACAGTAGAAATGTGTGAGTAAAAAAGGGAAAATTCTTGAGCCTCCCAGGCTAAATTTAGTAGCATATTTTGGTAAAAACATTCATGCTTAGCTTCAGCCAACACAGCACCCTTTCTACACTCAAGTCCTTCCAAACATCTGGATTTCCTAGAATGTCTAGTCTTCCAAGTGTTTACTTGTAATGCTCTTCAGGAGAAAGACTGTCTTTATTTGTGTTCAGTATAGCATTTGTGGCTGTCTTTCAAAATTAGGAAGGAGAAAAAGATATAAGAGGTGTTCAAACTCTGCTGACTCAAAAGCCAAAAGAGTCAAAGTGATAAATGAACCTGCTTTTGCTAAGCTCAGAGAAAAAAATTGGTGGGCAGCTCATACTCATAAGTGAAAAGAAACCTTCTTAACAGCTTAAATAGCAAGTGAGTAATCTTTTTTATGAGATTTTTTTTTCCTGAGTACCCAAATTTACCATGAAAATGTCATTCCACTAAATGTTACAATCAAAGTGGATGCCTGACCTCTCATTTCTTACAGAAAAGCTACAAATTTATTTAGGTCTAGTGTCAGAAACATTCAGACAGCAAATTGCTTTCATTTGAACACTAGCCAATCTAGACAAGGCACTGCAAAATGATTTTTCCACATTTTCTCTACTGTGGAAATAATGATAATAATTTAATTATTCAAAACAGCTAATAAATAATTATTTACTCTGAAAATTATAAAACTATGAGACTCTCTGGACATATTTTTCATTGTGTATTTTTTATATTCATAAAAAGGACCATAAACCATGAATTTCAGATTCCTCTTAATTAATTGATAATATTCTATTTGAGGGTAAGATGGGCCTTTGAAAAAAGAAAATTTTAATTGTTCAGTGCTTTGGAGCTTTTTTCCATACATGTCTTATACAACTAGAATAATACCAAAACAAATGCCAGAAAATTACCTTGAAAAATTAATGTTTTCCATTCTCTTAGTAATACATACTTTTTTGACTGGTAGATATCAAATGGCTTTACCAAGGAATGGAACACGACAAACAGGAAAATTGAGGCAAAAGGATATTAAAATGGTTTACCTGTAGTCTTCAGGAAAATGTGAAGGAGCCCTTTGAGGTCCAGCTCAGTGTTATTCATTATTGATCTATTAATTGCTGCTGATATTTTGTGCAAAGCAGCTGTTACAACACACTCAGCCATGGAAATAACACAAATCTTTTATTTTCAGCATCAGACAAAATCAAAGACATATCTATTATATGAGAATTTAATCTGAATCTTAACACATTTTCCATTGTTAAAATAGTCTTTCATAAGGTCACAGAATTCACCCTGAGAAGATCTGATCTCTAATTAAAAGACTTTTATAAAACAAAACATACTTTCCTCTGAGAAAGAAAAACCAAAACTCCAGACAGCGTTTTTAAGATGTTTTACAATTCTGACCTCAACAGACAAAGAACAGAAACTCAATTAGTGGTGAAAACCTTTGATTCCATTTTGGCATTTATGTTCTGAGAAGAAGGGAAATGTATAAGCTTCCACTCTTTTATACATATAATCTTCCTATCCACTTTGTGACTAGAGTATCATCTCGGATTTTGATTCTCACTGGATATGTCTAGGCCAATCTAGGCTTAACATTCAATTCTCTAGAGAATTTTGGGTTGTAATGCAACTGTCTAGCACCATGTCTGCATCTATCAGGCCTTCCCTGCTACTCATAGCAATGACCACAGGGAATGTGTGAGCAGCTGCCAGTGGCAGAAGAAGGTGCCACTGAAGCCATCCCCTGGCACAGTAGAAGAAGGCCAGTAGGCTGCACGAGCAGTTTGCTATGCACCTCTGCTGCCACCAAGAAAAAGCTAACTAATGAGACGCTTCTGTTGTAAATCTGGGGACAAAACCTTCATCACTTGGAGGATATGCTAGCTCTGTGGCCAAGCAGATGGTACAGCTTCTCTTCTGAAGGCAAGAACGTGCCATGGCATAGGCAAAGAGAAGTCTCAGATTGCTAAAGAAATGTAGCTTTACCCTTGGGAAATGTAGGGTTTACCCTTGTACTTGGACAGCAATGAAAACTGCCCCCTCAGCACTCCTAAATGCCACTGTTGTGTCTGGCACATAGATCTGTGATCTATGAGATTTAGGTCTCAGAGCTATGACACCTATTGAGCAGGGCCTCCCTGGGCTCTGAGGACCAACATCTCCTGTTCCTAACCTGCACAACAAATTATCTGGTTCCTACACAGACCCAAAGGGCTGAACACTTTGCTTGGACCTGCGAAACTTTTTGCTTTTAATAGTGACAGGACAAAAGGGAGTAATTTTAAACTGAAGGAGAGGAGGCTCTGATTAGATATTAGGCAAAGATTCTTTACTGTGAGGGTGGTGAGGAACAGGTTGCCCAGAGAAGCTGTGGATGCCCCATCCCAGGAAGTGTTCAAGGCCAGGCTGGATGGAGCTCTGAGCAACCTGGTCTAGTGAAAGGAGTCCATACTCCTGATCTTTGAGGTCCCTTCCAACCCAAGCCATTTTATGATTCTATGTGAGAAACGTGTAATTTTTTTTTTTTTGCCTGACTCAAAAGCCTCCATAGGCAGTGGAAGTGTGAGCGTGCAGATCTCAAAAGTTTGTTTGTTTGCTTTGTAATGATTTTCTAGAAGAATATTAAGGATCTAAGGTGTAATTATAGACTACTTCTGCTTTTAATTGAAGAAACACAATGTCAAATCATTCCCAAAGTAAGCTTTTTTTTCTATGTGAAACAAATGGAAAAGTCTGTTATTTAAGCCACAATTAAATATATACTTTTTCCTCACATGTAGATTCACAGCATGGAATAATACTTTCACTTATCCATAAAGTTTTAGAAAAAGTAGAGTGAACAAGATCTGCTAAAAATACTCTAGGAGAAATAATTTTTAAATCTTCTTAAATAAACCTCAAAAGGAGCGCTGCAGAAACAATTTATCACTTTTGTGGGTAACTTTAAATTTGACTGATAAACTAAAATAAAGAAAATATTCTTTCATATTTGCCATACAGCAAAAAGGTGTACAGAACTGGTTGGAACCTGGATTTTGGTCCTTGCCCATCTATTACTGAAAATTTTCTGTGTTGTTTTCAGTGGAAATAAAAACAGCTACTCTGTCACAGGAATTACATTTGTATGGAAAACTGCCAGGACTGATCTAATACTGATAAAAAACAAATATTGGTGTGAATTTATGGACTAAATTCACAGCACAATCTCACAGCATTTTATCCAAGACGTAGTTTTATAATTCAGAGGAGACCAAAGCCAGTGACTAAATAAATATTAAATGCACTGTATTGTACAGGTCACAACTAAAGTATGTTGGCAGACATGGTCAGTGATGCACCAACCAACTTTGTCTAAGCACTCATACATGATTTGGGAATTAAACAGAAAGCAGCTTACTTTTCAGTTAGAAACTTCAGGAAACCCTGTCATAGTCATTCATTCACACCTCAGTAGAAAGTGTATGTCTGGTGAATTCAGTGCTTTTCTGACTGTTGTTCTTTTACAAGTGCCAATGGATTGTTGGCTCATATGAAGCTTTAGTGAAACAATTAATCTTTTTGGAGATTTCAGTCCACTTTCTGATATTTTCAGAAGTACTAGCGGTGAGGCATAATTTGGAAAACAAAATGAATTCTCTACCAGACTGGCTTCGTGCCCTACTTTCATTAGAGCACTGGGACCATTTTGCTTCCTAGAGTTGCACTTTGAGAACTGTGAGTATCTCATTACCCCGTTACCGTCTGGAACACCCTGCGTGCAGCAGAGGCTAGAGGCAATGAGTTATGGTTGGAGGTGGAACAGAGACCAAAGCAAGGGAGACAAAATTCAGTTTTAAGCCAGGATATCCCTTTCTCTGCCACATAATTTGATATACTATTTCTTTAATCCACATGTTGCCTCTATCATTCAGGAGGTAGAACAATGAACCATTGGTAGAAGGGATGGAGTCCTTTGGGGAAAAACTATTTGAGAAAGCCAAATAATTCTCAACTAGTCAGCAAGAGTAGAATTCTGGCTAAAAGAAGAGCAAAGTGTAAGAAAGAAAAATTGTCATTGGCATGGATACAAAGAAGAGTACTTGCATCAAGTTGTGTTCCTGGAGATTAGGACTGGAAGAGATTGCTGGGTTGTTACTTCTTGCAGAAGAATGGCCATAGAAATACATCTAGTTATGAAATTAATCTAAGTGACTGTTTTTCTTCACTGTGTGAAGTAAAATCAATGGTGTTTCATGTTTATTTGTGTTCAAGAAGGTTAAGTATATAGAAGTTATCGACAGTAGATATCGCGTCCACAGAGACTTGATCACTGGATTCCATGTGTTCTATATAGAATGAAATAAATTAGGACTGTAATAACTGGGGCCATTTACTCCTGCTTAGTTCCCTTCCCACACAGATTTACACATGCACAGACTCTTTTCACTGGCAATGCATCTTTGATCATGTAGGCAAAAGTCCCCAAACATAGTGAAAGAACAGAGGGAAAGATGGAAAAATGGGGTTTTTCTGTGCTCTTTTACTCCTTTAAGTGGCTATCTATTAATATGGCAATTGGCAAATATTCCTTCAGCAGGACAAAACTGAATAATCACCTTGAAACCCCTCTGCAAGAGGATATCACCAATGCCATAACAGGCATGGAAAACAGTATCAAAGAGGAGGTCACTGTGTCAGGGAGTTCCATGCATTTGCCCTGTGGGGCTCCTGCCATGAAAAACAGTAAAGACTTGTAGGCCAGACAGGAAACATTACACCAAACACTTGGTAATTCAGATGACATATTTTTGCATTGTTGGGACTATCAAAACAATATTCACATCACAGGTGTAATGTAAGAGATATGGTATTGAATATTTTTGACATTTATTTTGGATCATGGTAGTGAGCTTACTGCAGCCAAGCCCCCAGCAGCTAAGCCCCCAGCCAATTGACTTCTTCCCTGGCAGGATGGGGGAGAGAATTAGGGCAGAAGTGAGAAAAACTTGCAGTTTGAGATAAAGACACTTTAAGAAGTGAAGAAAAAATGAAAAAACCCAAAAAGTGATGCAAAGACAATTACTATCTACCTCCCATCATTTGAACAAGGCCCATGAGAGTCTCAGAGCAACAACTTCTTTGGAAAAACTCCCTCAGTTTTATTGCTGAACATGACCTTGTATAATAGGGAAGGTCTCTAAGGTCTACCTGGATCAGCAGTTGCAGCTGTGCCCCATCCCAATCTCTTGTTCACCCCCAGCCCATTGGCTCATGAAAACCTTGATTCTGTGCAAGCACTGTTCAGCAGTAGATAAAATGTTTCTGTGTTATCATCAATACAGTTTTGATCACAAATCTAAAACACAACACTATACAGGCTGCTATGAAGAAAATTCCACCCTAACTACACCAAGTGCAATCACGAAAGAGAAGGACTCAACCAAAGTTCCTATTTTGCCACAGAACATCAAGCATCACATTTAAGTGCAGCATGACACAAAGAACTTCAGATGCTGACAAGATTTTCTAAAATCATACTTACCTTTAAAAAATAGCTTCTTATTACTTTTTAAAACTTATCTTACTATAGAATAAGTGGGATTCAAGTACTTGCTTCTTGTTCAGAGAAAGAGAATTGAAGGCTGGTTAGTTGATTCAATATATAAAGATATTCATGATCACCTAATCTGTGTGTTTGTTGAACAAATGAAAACTGTGGAAAATCAGCAAATAACTTCATGTGCAGCTGTGCAGCGCTGAAGCAGTTACACAAAACTTCACAGCTAATATATCATGCCTGATAAGCACAGAAAATGAAAACGAACTTCTCATGGTTAGGAAATCCTCCTCTATGATTGTCTTCCATTAAAGGCAGCTGAAACAGAAATTACTTTCTTTTAGGAATGTGCTCTTTCTTATTTGACATCAATTACCTGTCTATGTATATGACCCCTACCACCAAGCACAGCAATGACTATTGTTACCAGATGTTGCTCTCCACACAGGTAGTGTTAGAGCACTTCTGTATTCATGACAGAAGTGGAGAAGTGAGGCACAAGTTGTAGTTAGAATCACAAAAACATCAGTTTCTTTCCTACCCTAATAAGTTTCTTTCCCTACTCTTACAGTGCCCTGTGCCTCTATCAGCAGAAAAGCCCAGCAGAGTAAGAGAACTGGCTGACAGAACTATTTCTGAGAAAGCTTTATGATATCTAGGACTGTCAAAACCCAAAAGCACTTTTCTTTCTGGAGTTATGTCAATGCCAGGGCTTTTGTTGGGAAAGTTCTGACATTTAGAGAACCTACCAGACATCTAAAATCGTGGTCTGCTGAGTCAGAACAAAATGTAACTCATCAAATGTCCTTTTCAGATGTCCCTAAAGTGACTAAGGATTTCATTTAGAATACCTGAGGCCAAGTTTCCTCATCATCCATCCCTGCATTGGGACCTCTTTCCTGAAGACTGTAACAGTCCAAAGATGGGAGCCCTGGAGTAATGGGAAGGAGAGTGTTTCCAAATATGCCTCCAAAGTGAAATCTCCAAAAATCTTGTTGCTATTGGAAAACTACTGTCATGGCAGAAGGACTCATCTTCTGAAAGGGACTGGGTGACAGATAACATACCCTTGAGAAAACATGAAATATTTGTCTTGTTCACATTAAGTTCTGACCTCTTCCACTAGCAGCAGAGCACCTTAAGAATGACCTTAACTAGCCTAAAAGCTTTACCAGAATGAGGTCATGACCAAGTAGAAATGGTGTTCCTCCTTGTGAGTAAACAGCTCTAGTATTTGTCCTATCCCAGCTGCCAAATTTGGCAGCTGTCCTGAATTGCAAGTTCCTATTCAGATCCTATCATCTCTGTTACTCCACACACCTTCCCCAGAAGTTGTTTCCTGAACTAGTCCAGGATCCTTCTGTGGAATCTCTTGCAAGAGCATCCGAGGAACAGGAGGAAAGTGCTGGTGAGCTCCTTTATTAATCTCTTCATATGAGTAGATGGAGCACAGGTTTTGTGCAGGATGTCAAGACTGATTGCAAATGGAAAACAGAAATAGAGCCCATTTGTGGGATCAAGCTCATCTTGAAGCTGCACCCTCACACCTTCATACTTTGCTGACACAATCCTTGGACTACATAGCCCCAGACACAAGCTTAGAGTGAGACAGTTTCTCCTTGGCTTATTAACAGAACATGGGCAAAGGGAGAGCTGCAATCCAGAACATCCACCCCACCCTCCACCCAAAAACCCCCACTGCTTCTGAATCAACCATTCTGGTTGCTAAAGAGCACACAGACAATTTTAAGAGATCATCTTCTGGGGGAAGAGGGCATGGCTGGACCCATGCACCTGGAAGCTGCTGTGTCCTTAGGAGATGCCAGGGGCTGCTGGTGACAGGGGTCACAAGACCGGTGATTATCCATCTGAACAGCGTGAGCTCACTCCCTCATTTCTCTCCTGTCTTTCTTTCTTGTGGCCAGGCAGCCCCTCTCAGCACACAGACCTCCTCCTGGTTTGATGGAGGTTGGCATCCATGGCACTGAGATATGCAGACAAGCATCTGGAGCAGAAACTCAAGAGAAAACAAACTTAGTGGGAAACCACTTCAGGCTGAATCATGAACTTGAGTGGAACAGCTGAGGGGGCAGAAGGAATTGTTTGATAGTGACCACCCTGGGAGTGAAAGCCATGGGAAGGTAAAGACTGTGAGAAAGACAGTGGTATTTCTTTCTCATTTATTACTGTTGAATTGTTTTATTTCTGGGGCAGAATGACCTCTGCTGTTCTACAGACTGCACTCAGGCAGAAGCAGGGAACCTAAGCTCCCATGAGAATTTCCTAAATAAGCACCATAATTACTTGGGGGAATAAAGATGAGGGCTGGTCACAAAAAAAAAAAAAAAAAAAAAAAAATAGTGGGAGATTAAATTGCTAAGTGGCAGATGAAATCCAGTGTAGGTAAAAGCAGAATGCTACACGCATTAAGAAACAATCCTACTTTTACATTCATTAAATAGTGGTCAGGGAGATTTTGAAGTTGTTACAGAGAGAGCTTTGAAAAAACAGCAACTCAGTGCTCAGGATCATGGCCTGCTGTTGATGCTCCTGTAATGTGCATGCTCTGTCCTATGCCCATGAACTCTACATTTGATGGCTGCAATCATTTCACTATTAATTCTTGGTAATGGAATTGACAATGAGATATCACTAGCTCAAGCCTCAAAGACCAAGATTATTCTGACTTAAATGAAAATTGTCATAACACAGCTACTAAACATATTGGTATTCAGCAGTCTTTAGAAGCCTCCATTTAAAATGTAAAGCTCAGGTGTAATGTCTATGTCATTGACACCTTCAATAGGATCAATAAAGAAGCAGAAAGCGAGGCTGTTCAAATGTCAATCACGCCTTTATTGTGATTGACTGGGAAGTATCTAGAGTTTTTGATAAGCATAGTAATTAATTTCTATTACTCTTAAAATTGCATTAAATCTCCCCTAAAGCAGAGAAGGTAGTATATTAATAAACTTTGTTTTAAACACTTCCATTCTTTTCTTAGTTATGTAATATGAGACCTTGTAGCTAATCTTAAAGTATTTATGTAAGCAGGTACAAAAATTATAATTAAAATCACTTCTCAAAACTCTAAATTATTATTGGTTTTAATCTTTTAAAGAGACAATAAAATAAATGAAGGACTAGTCTTTGCTGACTAAATCTGCTAGTATCTGTCCAGTCTTCTTGCTTATTTTTCACCTTCTCCAATACCCTGTTTGTTACTAACAGCTCGTATATTTGCTGTCAGCAAAACTTTGGTTGAATGCAGCCCTAACATTTTTTTAGGACAAATGTTATTTTTAGTTATCCATTAATTTTCATGCCCAAAAACTCCTCTAAACTTCCTCCTCCAAAATCCCAGCACTGTCAGGGAATTTTGAAAAACAGAATTTTCCTTAATATTCTTTAGGTCTTGCTATGAAAAGTATGGAGCACTTACCAATGCAAATGCAACATTTCCTTAAGAAAGTCATAAATTCAGCCATAGTATCAATCCCAAGTATTTTGAAAGTGAAATATAGAAGAGGCACTGCAAACAAAAGGAGTGAAGTGACAATTGTCAATACTATAAAACCTTTACTTTTTTTTTAACCTGTATCAGGCTACGTAATTCAGGTTCAACATAAGGGGAACAGTAGAGAGATGTCAGATATTATATATTTCTATATTTATTGTCATGTTTTACTTTATTATGCCAGTTTTGGGGTAATAGACAGCAAGCACTCTGGCCTACGCATTTAAGACATGGAATATCCACGTCTATCTATTGTTAGTGCATAGATATTTGAGGTAGAAAAATCTAAGTTTTGGAATAAGAACAAAGCAATAAGTAATTTTTTAATGGCTATACAGGAAGCCAGTGGCAGAGAAGCAGATATTCTCTAAATATCTGCTTACTCAATCTTCCACTGTTGCTATATAGTTTCATTTCTCATGTTTTCCCCAAAGAAGACAAAATTGGAGAATAGGTCAGTTGTACTTTCAAAATATTGGCTTTCAACAGTACTCAAGTGTCTTTTCTTAACTTTTTTTTCATATATATGTAACAAAATTATTTAAATATAACCTGAAATGCAAACCATTATCGGTTTCAAATTTTTTTCTTTTCAAGTTATCTTTGATGTCTGTGACCAGAACCCCAGTGCTGCTACAGCGACGGCTTGAAGTACTTTCCCCAATACTTGTGCCATTTCAAACATTCCCTTAATATTAAAATAAATGAAAGTCAGAAGGTATCTAATTGTCCTGGTTTTGATTTTGTTAACAAAATGTGAAAGGTTAAAATGGAGCAAACCGTTTGTTATAGCCATAGAAGTACCAAAGCTTCAAAGATGACTTGGAAATGAAAGGCTAAAAAAAAAGTTACATGTAAAGCACAACATTTAAAATAATTTCAGGACGTCAGTTTCCACTGAACTTAAAGGGAGTTTGGTGATGACTTAACTCCTCATAAAATCTGGGCCAGTCTGAATAAAAGCACATGAGGATTCTGCAGCAAGGCCAATAACAAGTATGTGTTTTGTTGCAGTATGTATCTTGTAAAGGGATGATGCTTGGACAACAGCATTTGTACCAATTTTGATGCAGCCAGCAAATCCAACAAACTTAAATTCACTGAAGACAATCTGAATATTTATTTACCTTGAATTATGTTCTTTGCTCATCCTGTAGGGGCAAGAATCAGTCATTTCAGTACTCTCTGTAACACCAGTGTCCACCCTTGCCCATTCCACTCCGTCACGAACAGTCTGCAGGACTGTTTGACTGCCTCTGTTATTGCTCAGGGAAGCATCTGGTTCACTGAGGCAAGACTTCTTGAAAGGGAAATCTATTGTCACACATAAAAGGCACTTGTTCATTAAAAACAAGAAAGATTAGTATCTTCTTTACAGGAATTAAAAGGAATACAAGAATACTGCCTATCCTTTCCCTGGCCTGGTTGTCAGATGATCTCCAACGCTTGATTGTATGCAACGTAATTCTGTTCAGAAAAACTAAATTTAAAACTATGTAAAAGAACCAAAGTGTCAAGTTGTCACTACAGATGCAGTTTGTATTTTAGTTGGTTCTGATGGCCTTTCTCTCTTTGAAAGAATCAGTCAGAAAACAGGCACTCAGTTCTACAAGAGATTGATGATATTAGAAATGTAAGGGAGATTTTGATGAGCAAAATCTGAAGGTTTAGCTCTGTAGTGTGCTAGTCTGGGCTTTTATACTTTAGCTGTGCTCTTAGGTTGGAACTCTTAGTTCAGTGAAATGGATGAAGATTACTGAGATGAGGCCAGCTGGGACCCCTGACATCTAGAACCAACTGTACATTCAAGAAGTGCTTCAGATACGCATGGTGTGTTCTAAGGTACCAGATACATTATTAGTAACAAGAAAATTTTATTTCCCAGTCAACTGTGGAAAATCTTACACGGACTAGCTTTTTGAGAATGATAAAATAAATATTTACAGAAAAAATGTTCTTCTCAGGTGCTGCAGTCACTGACAGTGTGCCTGACTCATCATAAACAGCGAAAACCCCTTTAGGATATAGGCACCCATTTATTACAAAGGGGTGATTAGGTGGCTGAGGCAGTTCTGACCCAGGGCAAGGTTCAAGTATTGTATAAGTGAAGTGGTAATTTCTTACTGGACAATCTGAGTCAACAAGTGCTTTTAAGTCCCTGTAGATAAATGCTATCTACAGTGTTATTTTTATTTATTGATACTTTGATGTTAAAGTGGATTTTTTTAAAGCATACCATTTCACATAAGGAAAATCTGTTGTTTCTGTTGGTATTCATCTTTAACTATTTACATGACTTTTTGTTGGGGTCTGAACATCCCTGTCTGACTTTACAATCAAATACTTGGCGTTGTCACTATATTGCAAAGGTTCCATATTCCTTATTATAAGAGTTTCACACCTTCTTGATGTTTCTCGTAGGCATCTCCTCTAAGCATTGCCTCTTCCTTCTTCCCACAGTACCCAGCTGACTCCAGTTCCTCCTCAACCAACCAATCCACTCTTTTATAACACTCTTCTTATTGGCTACAGCTGTGGCCTGTTAAGGTCAGGCCCACTCCTAACTTTTAAGAATTAGCTCAGTTGCAACATTTTAGGGGTAAGATTATCTCTATACTACCTTTATTTTCTTATATTCTATCCCCCTACACTTAGCATCATCTCTGAAAAGCCAGTGTGTTGACAGCATCAATCCTTTTCTACAGGTAACATTTCTCATCTCGTATTCAAGGCTGAGGTTAGGAAAGAGCAGTGACTGCAGGAAGAAAACCCAGTCTTCCTCACTAAGCAAAGACCCTGAATCAAAGCTTAATGGAAGAAATGATAATGTCTGAGTCCCAACAAAGGAGCTGCATATTAGAGGACTAGCAAGCAGAGGTATTATCTACTTGCCTTTTATCATTGAAGAAATGCCGTTAAATTCAGTGCAAAGCTGGTTTTATTAGACCATGTCAGAAACTGTAGAGAATAATTTTAACTACTTGCTACCCTACAAGAACACCTAGCAAAATCTGTAGCAAGAAGCCAGATCTGTATATCATCTGAAATAATCTGAAATAATAGCTTCTTTTACTGGTATATCAATAGAAATTGATAGAGATGCTTACATTGTTCATTGTTATTATAATTATCTATTAAACTAGCCACTCTTTCTTTCATATCACTTTGTGATCTGCACCAGCATCAATAATTGTTTCCAGCTGGGATACATGCAGTTATTATGAAAAGCAAATCAATATTTCAAAGCTATTTAACTTGTTTAGTCCTTTTCTTTCCACTAGTGCAACTGTTAAATCATAGAGAGGAAAGGAATTCATCTCATCTAAGCTTTTCCTTCCTTGTTTGATAGTAAAAGCCCTGGTATAATTTTTGGTTTGTTCAGAGCTCTTAGAATTCATAGAGTTCTGACAGAGGCTTTTAAGGTGGAGTCTCCTCCCATTTCTGTACTCTCTTTTAAAAAAGTAGGGCACATGACTTCATGTAAGAAGCAGTTTTATGCATGGTCTTCTTTGGTAACAGAAACCACTCAGGATTTACAAGAACTGATTTTGAGAGACCCAAACAGACAGCACTGGAACCCAGACTGAAGTCTGTATATGATGAAGTGAACAGGAATTTCTCCACAGTGCACTAATGTTCTGTATCGTTGGCTCTTGGGAAGAGGGATCTTTTTGGCAGAGCAAGACTCCACTTTGTAGTGGTAGATAGAAAGACAAATGCTGAAATGGTTCACAGGAGTTCCATTTAATGCCAGTGTTGATGGGTTTCATTGCCTGTGTGAGCTTCAGCTGAGCAACTAAGCCCTTAAATGGGACACAGGGTTGCAAGTTATTAAACATTCTGTTGCATACTACAAATACCTCCTTCTGTCTTCTTACCATAAATAAAGTGGGAAAATAAAGAGTTATGGAAGATTTTGCACTTCTCCTTACTGCAGGTACAGACCAAAGACCTTACAGGTGAAAGGCTCCATATACTACCATCAATCTCTGGAGTCATGTTTGAAGAAGCACACAGGATGACGAATTTAAAACCACAGATTTACTTGTCAAAACCCCAGAAAATATATCATAAGCACCAAGCTGACTTTAGCATATTGGCAGGTGTTTGTTGTAAACAAGAATGTTTGGGGTGGTCCTGAGGGACACCTGGCTTAAGTTTTGTGTTGTATTTAATCCAGCAGCATGCTTCCTTGTAAATTACATACTTGCACTTGCAGGAAACATTTAGAATATTTGCTAAACAACACAAAATCTGCATGGATTTCATGCACTGAAAGGTGAATCATCTGGAATTCAGTAAAAATATTGGATTTCCTTGATATTGCTAACAAATTTCTAATCATTTCATGATGTTTAAACATTTACAGGAATATCATATGTGAGTCTAATTGACAAGTCTAGCTCATTCAATTAAAGTTAATCGAGATCCTTTTCTAAAGCCAGGTAGATCAGCCCAAACACTAATAAAAGTTGACTATCATTCCTGGCTATTATTGATTTTTTCAAACAGTGCTTGACTTAGACAATTTTTCCTAGAAAGCATTGCTTTTTTCCTGTTCATTAGTATAGTCCATCAATTTTATATCCATTGCCTGGGTAGATAGCTCTTTTCTACCTCTTACTTCTGGTACCTCAGAAGACCATGAAATAACACGCAGCACTTGCCACTACAGAAACCTACACTTGCTACAGAATTGAGTTCCTTGCTTGAAAAGCAATTAGGTTTCAATTCCTTGCTCTACTTTTGACTTCAAGAACAATGTGCTCTGTTTATCTGAGGTGAGATAGGGAATCCCCACCCCACCCAACAGCTATTTGTGCTCACAGCTCACTGTTGTGTACAGAGGTGGAGTAAATTCCTCTGCCCCAGGCACACATCTCTCATACTTAATCCACTCTCTTGTCTGGGCAAAGATGTACTTTGACCTTCCTCTGTCCTTCCATAGCTGTCTGTGACAGCATAAATGAAAGAGAAGATTTGGGCACAGATGGCTTGTAAAGGCTGTGGTCCCTGACCCCATCCAGCCATCCCTTCCCCCCTGTGAAGAGTCAAAGGAGGGGCTGAAGGAAGTTATTGGAGAGGCTCATGTTGGACAGACAGACACAATCATACATCCCCAGTGTTTAACCTGCAAACTATTTCAGATTCTGTGCCAGGCTGCTGTCCAACCCCATAGCATGACAAGACTGGGGTACATCCCATGCTCCCTGTGCTGCTGCCATGGGAAGGAAGTTCAGGAGTGGAGTCTCAAGGGAGCTGTGGTCTGCAGTGGGACGAGACTCCTGCTGGTGAACTGCTGGGAGCACCAAACCTCGGAGCAAGAAGCTTGTAGACAAGTAAGAACTTGAAGTCTGCACTATGCCAAGGGCTTTTGGTGGGAAGCTGAGCTCGTTGACTTATTTCAATAGATAAAACTCACTTCTCCTTTCTTTCCTCAGAAATAATTTGGCATCTTGTTTTGTTGGAATAGGCCAATGACACTTTGCTACCTCAAAGGGTGTTATGTGGGTGTACTTATGTTTGTAATTGAGGTGGGGCAAAATTTTTAATGAATCCTAAATTGCCAAAAAAAATTCTTGGAAACCAAAACCATGTAAAAAAAATTGACTGAAATTAAAATAAACATATATAACTGGGGATATTTTGAAGTGCCAAGAATTTTGCTTTGACATTTTTTATTAAAACATTTGTGTTTTGTGTCAGACAACATTTTAATTAAAGACAATACAAAAAATTTAAATCATTGAATGAAAAATACAGAATATAAATATTTTTGAAATATGTAGCAGAACAAAGATTATGGGCTGAATAAAACACATGTTTTGAATTCCTAAAATCCCAATAGGGAAGGAGTCTCTATTCTTTCCCCAAAAAGAACTGCTTTCATTATCACTGATTCCCTTACGTTTTGGCAG
Source organism: Melospiza melodia melodia (assembly GCF_035770615.1). Lineage (NCBI taxonomy): Eukaryota > Metazoa > Chordata > Aves > Passeriformes > Passerellidae > Melospiza > Melospiza melodia. Next base: position 157,672,795 of record NC_086194.1, on the reverse strand, counting down.
ATATGTGAGCCACCAGACTGAAATAACCCATTATTTGCTCACCTATGTACATAAGGCACTTTGAAACTACCACAGCATAACTGCCAAAGTTAATTTATATGTTCTTAATCACTTTGTTCATTCCATTTACAGGTGAAATTATCAAACATGAATTGCTACTATTCTTTATGGGAACAACTTCCTTTCCTAATAGCTTTCATTAGACACTCAAATATGGGGGATAAAGTGCAATAAATAATAGCAATCAAATGGCAAGATACTTGATACTGATTTCAGTGCAAGTGTAAATATTCTTTTACACTTATAAAATGGGAAAAAGTATGAAGAAAGATGCTGCAAAAAGAGACAAATTTTAAGTACAAATATTACATCATTACTATGTCAGAGGCCTCTCCACACAGCTTTATGACCCACAATAACTCTATTGTTTGCCATAAAGACTCAGCTGTGGACAGAAATGTCCAGCTGAATGGTCATAAAAGATTAAAGAGAAGTTCTTGGTCTGTGAGGTTTATTTTATGAATATAGTTCATAGTGCTAGCAGTGATCTATAGAAGGGAATGAATGAAAAAATCATAAAATTCTTGGCAGCTCATCTTTGTAGTGGGAAAATGCATTGAATGTAAGTTGAAGATGTGCAGGTAGGTGGCTACTGGAGCAGAGAGAGAGCAGCTGCAGTGCTGGGTACAGGGCCTGCCCATCAGAGGGATGCGTTTGAAAAGCCAGGGGGATACTTGTGAGACTGCCAAGAGGCAGTATGTTTGCACCTTGGATTGGGGCATTTTGTCTTCTAGTTGGATCAACTACTGGCACATGCCTATAGCTGGAAATCTGTGAGATATTTGTTCAGATGTGTATTTGTAACACTCAGTTTAAAAAATACATCAAAGTACCAATATCTGAATACCACTTTATTTACACATGCCACAAATTCTCTCTCATGCTGGGGTATAATTCACTCATAAATTCGCAGTTGAGGGTTTTTTCCTTTGGGAGAAAATGCTTCCCAGGCCTCATTCCTCCAAAGCTTCACTTCTGCTACAATAATCTGCTATATTGCTCACTCTTCTCTTGGTGGAAGCAATCATCCTCAGCAGAATGAAGCTCCCTTCATCAATGATACTGGGTTTTAATGCTTAAGACAGTCTCCTCAGAAGCAGAAAGCAAAGGATTGAAACTTGCTTCACTCTGGAGGGAAGAGACCCAAATATTCACACCTCCTGTGTGCAGTAACCTCTGGAGTCTGGCATGAACGATTCTTGTTTTGCCGAATTGTTTTTAAAATATTTCCTTGAAACAAGTCCTGGACAGTTTTTGGATGTTTGTTGGGTTTTTAAAATTTGTTTTGATTTTTTCTTGTTCCTCTCCCTCAAAAAAAAGTGCTTGTATGTCCTTGTGGGACATGACTTGAAGATTTAAAAATAGTATCAAATGTCTTTAAAAAAATGCTCTTTACCTGAAACACGATGAAAAATATTGTCTGATTTTTTTTGGTCTGGTTTACACCAGAAGTCAAAGAATCAGTGATGTAACTGGTGTTCAGATGTAAGAATTGAATGATACAGACCAGAAGTATACAATAAAATAATTGTAATACTTCCCTTTTATATTCCCATAAACAATAAAATTATTTTGAGAAATATCATCTAGTGTGATTCTGGCACACTTGGGCAGATCAAGATTTTGTGCTGGAAATATGTTCCCTTTTTTAAAACAAAACCAAACCAAAAAAACCCTCTTTATCTGAAGGATGAATGAGCTCCTTTAATATATTGTAAATGTTACCCTGGCTGCGATCCAAGGGTTGTGATGTGGAAGGAATAAGTTGCTTAATTTCTGTATTTGAAGCCTTTGTTAAAAAGCGTTTTAATCTTTTCTTGACTCCACTATAGTTTAAAGTCTGGTTTAACATTCCAGCCAGGCCACAACAAAAAGCATCATTGTTTGACATGCTTTTCCTACAGAGCCTGTCAGATGTGCTGCATTATCTAAACAATGTTGGCAGCAAGTACACAAGTAGCAAGTGTGAATCAAATCAAAGATGTCCTCAAATCCAGACTCCAAGCTTGAATGTTCCCAGACTCCAAGGGTATAGCAGCAGTATCAATAAGCATAACCAAAAATAATCTAACCATTTAGAATTCAAATCCAAAACTTGATGGTTTCCTACTAGTGAGGAATAACCCTCACTCTGTGTTTTCATCCCACTCTGGAACCACCAAAATAGGAACTACTTGAATTTGTTCTTTACCTTGAACACAAAAAAAGGGGTTGTTCATAGGAGAATATTGCCTGACCCTTGCTGAGACACACGAGTCATTCCCAGGGCACAGAACAAGCAGTGAACAAGCTGCAGCCATGTCTGCTGATCCTCTTGCACTGCCTTCAGCCTCACCTTCCAGCCCACTCTGTCCTGCTTGGCATTCTCACAGTGCACTGACCAACTTGCTAAAATCTGCCTGCTCAGCTCTTTGGGCAAGGTTTTTCTCACCTATTTCCATCTAAATGAATTAAGCCAGCAAAAATGTCCTACTTAAACTTTGAAACTGGTCTGACTCACTGTGAGTAATGTGCGTTTGGGAGTGATTGTATGAACAGTTCAGCCTGAAGGTCTGAGGAAAGCAGTAGGGAGAAGCCAACTACATTAGGTCTGTGATGCTATGAGCAAAGGCATCTTCCACGTAAGGAAAAGAACTCAGAATGTCAGTAACTTATTTTATTTCTGCATCATTCTTACTTACAGCGCATGATACTTTGAAAGAGATTCTTATCTTTCACAAATATGATTTTGAAAGCATACCTTGATACAAGGTACACTACTCCTAAAATAAGTTTTAAAGAACATTTGCTTCAGGGAAAGTTTCACTAAAAACCAAAATCAAGTGGTGAAAACAAGATTAAATATATTCAGTGCAATCAACTAATACTAGTAAATATGAGTTGTGGTTCCATATGTTTGACATGCAATAACAATTAGTCTGAGGTTCTGTGAGAATATTAGAACTCTTTCTGTGGGAGGTGCCACCATATAATACAGAGATTAAGGGACCAGGATGTGGTAGATGTTAACTGAAGATTCCGGTCTTTGCAATATGGTAAAATTAGGTTCAGCTGTGTGGCCTTACAAGGGATAGAACCTGCACTTGATTTCAGCGCTCCAGCACAGGCCAAGCTGTGCCTCAGCAGCCTCTGTGAAAGAAGGGGATCTTCCCTTTCCCACCTCATTACTCCATGTTGTCAAATATTTTACTTTCTGCACTCACAAAAGGAAACCCTAATTAATTGACTGCTATACAGCATTTTGCTACTGTGACTAAATTTAGGCACAAGTATGAAAAGGTCTCATTTTGTACTGCCTTAAGACATCTCTCACGTTTACGTTTTGTATTTGCTTTTAAACAAATAAATACACTTAATATTGTGGCTTTAAATACACAACACTAAATTTAGTAAGATTCTATAACTTGATAGTTATTCACTAAAAATCAGAAGCATGCCAAATTCAGTTATTCTTCAATGTCAGGTCTGCAGTCTTGTAAGGACCTAAAAATAAATTATAGAATAATTAATTACTAAGCAATTTCATTAAAAATTGCACCTATAAAACTATTTTTGTCATGTACATTTAAAACAGCACAAAAAATTTTATATTACTGCACTGAAGTTTGATCAAATGAGGAAAAAATGTTTTCTCGGTCTTGTATGAAATTTGATTTTGTGCCTAACAACAACAACAAAAAAAGGAAATAAAAGGAAAAGAGATAATAATGACATTTTTTGTAGTTTTTGAGGAATTGAAGGACTAAACTTCAAAACCTTGTCTGTTTCTTCGGTGAAAAAGCTGTCTCAGGTAGCTAGGAGGAAAAGAAAATATTCTTATTAGCCCTAAGTTTTCTCATTTAACATGGATTTTCTAATTCTTATTTATCTTCTTAAATTTTCACTTTATTTTGTTGTAACAATTAAATGTATCAATAGAGATATAAAAATGTCATGATGAAAATGGAGAAAGACACAAGATAATCTCCAATATGATATAATGGAAAAAGATTACAGTGTACCAACAGCTGTGTATGTATCATTTCATCTACTTTTTGAGCCAGACAGCAAGGTTTATCTTTGTAAGAATTATTGGTTCTAAATTAAAACACTATGGTAGAACTAGATTCACTTATGGCTGAACCTCCTTATTTAATACTGTAATTATTAGTTTCAATGCTATAAAATATTTTAATTCTGATTTTCAGGAACTCTGTATTTCAAATGACTTTTAAATGCCAAATTTTATAGGAAGGAAATATTCTCTGTAAGAGCAAAGTCCACATGAATGAAACAGGACAAGACAAAACTCAAATGAAAAATAAATTACCTGAAGAATAGAAATGCGACTTGTTAATGTTGTCAACATGAATCATTTTCTTTGAGGAAAAATTATGGTTGACCATTGAATATAGAAGGAAAAAATTAAATCCAAGTTCTTATCCTACCTTTGTGTCAACTCATAAAGAGGATAAAGGCTTGCAACTTTGCTTTCCCCTAACTTTGAACTTTTAAAAAGGTTGTATTTCCAAGAATTTTCATAAAAATAGAAATTTTTCTTTTCTTCAAATGTGTTTTTCCTCTCTGTTTCTTTTTTTTTTTTTTTTTTTTTGCTAGAACTTTCCTTAACCTGACATGATACAAGAAAACCAAAGCTAACCAGAATCTTTAGAGTCAATGACTAAGCAAATGGGCTTCACATGATGGATGTGGAAGAATATGTCACAGAATCACAGAAAAAGCTAAGTTGGAAGGAACCTATAAGGATAATCAAGTCCAACTCCTGTGTCTGCACAGCTCCATCCCCAAGAGTCACACCATGCACCTGAGAGCATTGTCCAAATGCTTCTTGAGCTCTGTCAGGCTTGGTGCTGTGACCACTGCCCTGGGGAGCCTGTCCCAGTGCCCAGCCATCCTCTGAGTGAAGAATCTTTCTCCAATGTCCAGCCTAAACTGCCCCTGACCCAGCTTCAGGCCATGCCCTCGGGTCCCATCACTGCTGACCGCAGAGATCAGTGCCTGCCCCTCCTCCTCCCCTCACAAGGAAGTTGTAACTGGAATGAGGCCTCTTCGCAGTCTCCTCTTTTCCAGGCCGAATAGACCAAGTGATGATCTCAGCTGCTCCTCATACAGCTTCCCCTCAAGGCCTTTCAACAGCTTTTCTATCCTCCTTTGTACACTCTCATAGCTTAATGTCTTTCTTATATTGCCCTGACCAGAACTGTACACAGAACTCAAGGTCCTTTTATCCCAGAAAAAGGGAATACTCTTCTAGGTCTAGAAACAACATTTTCCTACCATGAGCTGTATGTCATCAAGTAAGAGCACACACAGTATGCAAGGACTGCAAATGCCAGTATTACATCTGTGGTACTTCATTCTCAGAGTTATGAAATTTTTATTTCAGGCTTCCTTTGTTGATCAGAAAGGGACTAAACAGATGCAGAATGCAGCATGATCAATACTTTAGGCATACATTGCCAACTGTGCCATCTGCACACAACAGTCATGAACAGAAAGTTGTCAGTACTCTTCCAACCCTTCTGATTCTGGAAGAAACACAGTAAAATCATGTACCACACAAACTCCTCTTCCTCCACATCACTAGACTTGTATTGAGCACATACCTAACACTCAGTTTCTCTCTGTGTCTGTCAGCCTGGGCAGAAGAGGAAAACAGCCTGCAAAGTCTCCTTCCTTCCTAGGCAAAATCCAGCAGGGGGGCTGATGACGGAGTACCTGGAGCATTCATGTCCAGCAATCATTAGAAGAATCTCCTGTTAATTGCTTGAGGCTGTTATGTGTGATTGCCAATCAATATTCCAGCTTCAAATGATATTAGTTAATTGTGACCAAAAGTTATTACTTTTTTACATGACTATAAAATACAGATAATACATCTGCTCTCTTAGATGGCATCTCTAACAATTGTCATTGAGCAGTAATCCTTTATTGAAAATTCAGAATTTAATGAATTTATTCAGAATTTAATGAAACCTGTGTAAATTTTTAAACTGTAATTATTTTAATCTTGCTTCCATGGCAGATTAATGAGGAGAATTTAATATCTTTTCTCACTGATCCCTTTTAATTTATTCCTACAATATTTATTCTCATTCTGTTTTAAGGCTGGCCAGAAATGATATTGGATTAACTCAGCAGATATAGAAGAAATCAGGTAACTGCTTTGATTCTTTTGATGTTGTGTTAAATTGCCTAATCACCGGCAGTGACCAGATGATGCTTTGTTTCTCAGGGACTGACAAACTGGCAACATCTACATGTCTTCCCAAAGTCAATTGGGGTTATTTTTTGGTTTTTTGAGTCACAATCCACTTACACAGCATAATCTTGCTGGCAGAAGGTGGTACAGGCCTCCACAGCCTCTGAGGAATTTGCAGATTAGAGCCTCGATCTCTGTCAGCCAAAAACTTTCTTCTTCACTGAAATCAATTTTTTCCCTGCAGTTTGAAGGAGGCTAAAATTTCTAGAATAGGTCATTAGAAGCCATAAGTAAGGCTGCAATTTTAAAAGTGAAAAATACATCTAGAAATGTCACAAAAGAAACTCCTAGGCAGTAATGGCTTGAAAAAAATTATCTTAGTCATAAGAGAGTTAAATAACTCACTTTAAAGTTAATCTTCTGTGATTTTAGTGGGAATTAACATATTTCAGGCTTTCCATCCAGTACCTAGCACGGTAGAGAGGAGATTTTCAGAGTCTCCCTCCACAGGGAAATGTTACAGAATGGATGTGCAAAAGTCATACTTGTATTTTGATGTGTATCAGGAGGGCAGCTTTGCCAAAAGTGTAGAACTCACCCACCTGTTTTGGGAGCTCACTGAAGCCCATCTGGTTTTCTGGGAATTTCTTCTACATGGGCCAGTTCTGGTCAGGCACCAAAGAGGCAGACAATCAAGATTAACCTGACTTATCTCAGATAGCATCACACTATCTACATGTATATGTATCTTTTAGTGCCTGTGCTTTTGAGGCTTGCTGTCTATCGAACTGTATCCATAATTTTTCAACTTGTTGGCCAAACTCAGTCAATGAGAAAGGGGTGTCAGAGATAAAATTCCACAAGTTTACCAAAAAGACATTGCTGCCCAGAAGAAAAAGCACTTCTCAGCATGCTCCATTTAGGAACAAGCTTCAGCTGAGCTCACGCCATGGGAGATGGATGGCCTAAATACCTGCAATGCAAGAAAAACTTTTAAATGGGGCTTACACTTTACTAGACACCGGAGAATCCAACTGTGAGGCACAAATCCATAGGAAACCAGGCTTCATTTATTCTGCTCACTGCACAGGGAGCTCCTTGTTTGTACTAAAAGCAAGGATGACTTTCAGTGTAGTTTCACTTTTGGCCAATATTATTTATTTATACCTCACTACAAATGTGAGTGGCATTTTGCCTTTCCTCCAGTGTTTCTGTCTTGAAGAACTTGGCCTACGGGCCAAAATGTTGTCCTCAAATTCTCTTGCTCTAGCAATGGTTCACTGTTAACTTGATACAGGAGACAAGTCTTTCTATTGAAGTCAGTCAGAATTTGTGCCTTTCCTTGCCACGGTGTGATGAGAATTCATGATGAGGATGTGTGGGAGGAGATGTCTGGTCCTCCAGGTTCTGAGCTTTGCACAGGGGACTCTGAAACAAGTCTGAAAGGTGACTATTTTGAAATCATAAAAATTTGTCTTTAAAGATATTTGGTTTTCTTGTTTCATGAAGCCCATCTTAAATACCTATTTGCAGACTTTTAGGCAATTTACAGAAGGAAAAAACCCTCCCAGAAGAAAGCAACACATCCACCCCTATGTTTGTGGATTCAAAACACCAAAGAAAGAGTGACAGAGCTCCACATGTTGGCCTGAGTGCTTTCTTTCTGTGCAGGGGTCAATCCTGCCAGATGCTTGGGACCCCTGATTCACTCAGGCTGAAGACCCTTCTCCTCCTGTCTGATGCTCAGCACCTTCACCAGCACAGGCTTTCTGCACAGTTTTTGTCTAAGGTAAACAGACTTATTGACTAGGCATTATGTATTTTCTCACTTAAGTAATAAAAAGGCTTGGTCATTTTGCAGAAGATTTGAAATTAGAACAGCTGATGTAACAGCATTTCTGTGTTGTAATAAAGATGAGGGGTGTTATTACAAATACAACAGCATATTAACCAGTGCTTTTATGGTATTCATTTCAATTGCTCCATCTTTAAAATTGTATTTCCACTGTTACTTTGATACAGGAGGTAAATTTTCCAAGTTCTCACACTTCCATCTTCACATTGCTCTGTCACTTAAAACCATTTCAGGACTCTTTTGTATGGAAAAGAGGATATACAATATTAATAAGTATGCCAGCCGTAATGTTTCAGTAGTAGGAGCCCTTGCATGGAGTTGAATATTTAAATATATTCTAAATATACTGCTAATAGGCTCCAATTAAGACATGTGAGAAGCATAGTGTAGGTAGATCAGAATATTCCTAATGTGTCCTAAATTTACCAAGATGAGTTTCTCTCAGTGTTTACTTATTAGTCTGGTTAGCACAAAAGGCAAACTCCACTCCTCACTTAGATACATCACATATAATAGTATGCCCAAGCTAGGGGGAAAGGTGTGCTCTGACCACATACCAGGTAAAAACCATAGAGAATCCTAGTGAAGATACGGTTTTCACATGTTTGAACAAACTGAAAAGAACGCTGAGTAGGAGTTTAGGGATTTAATTTATCAGAATTTAGTTAAGTTGCACCTTCAACGTCCGTACATGTTAATGGCTACAATCTTGGCCAATGTAGGACAAAAATGTCATTTTTATTCCTACTGAGTCCTTACTGGAGGCAAGGACTCACAACAGTATAACAAGGTTGCTTAAGTAGCGCAGCTGTATCACTGAATACAAACAAAATACCAAAATTTTTGTATGTGGTGTCAGTTTAGCATCTAAAGGCAACTTTTGCTCATCACTCAGGTGTTTAAGAAATTCTTAATAAATTAGGCACCTATACTTATGGACTGATCTTTCAGTTTTAGAAAACTAGCCAGTTTCCCTGAGGAAGGTTATGTCATTTGTGAAGATGGAATATATGTATACAGACATATATGTTTATAGCTATAATTAACTATGCTTATGGCCATAATTAACTGCAAGAAAAAGGTGAAGAGAGAAGAAAAAGTAACACCCTTCAGTTCAGGAATTTCCTCTTCTGACGCAAGCACCATGGAAAGCTCTGAGTTCCACTAGCTCTTCTCACTGCTCCCCTTTTTTCAGAGTGGGAAAAGGCAAGGCTGGTATTACTTCTTTTGCACTTATGGTTAATAGTGTAACAAAACAGTTTTCTACTAAGGTTCATCTCCTTTAACCATAGACTTCACCTGGCAATCTAGACTCCTTCAAAGACAAGATACTTCCTTCATGAATACTTCTTCCCAATTGTACAGGCTCTTTGGAGCTCCTCAGCTTCCTTCAGTGTCTGCAGAGGAAGTCTGAGCAACAGACTTTGACTAAACTTTTAAAAAATCAAAATTAAGTCAGATGAATTATTGACCCAGAACCTGAGGAGCAGAGGTGAAGGTCCACTGATATAAACAGCTTATAGAGGTGTTCTCTGGGAAGTGCAAGCAGTGTTTACCAGTGTTTACCAGCATCTTCCTTTCACTCACTGAACATGTAAATAATATAATGGTTCAGACATGCCTTGTGGAATTAATTTTTCATATTTTAAAAATACTTATTTTGGTATTAACCCAGGAATATTGTTTCAGTAATATCACATCTTTCTTTTTTGATTTTGACTTTTAAATATTTAGCTGACTTTTTATATACATTTAAAGATAATTAAAAAGGTGGGGTTTTTTGTTTTTTGGGTTTTTTTTGTTGTTGTTTTTGGTTTTTTGTTTCTTTGTTTTAGTTTTTTGGGGGTTTTTTGTATGCTTCAATCATGAAACATTTCTGGTCATTCCTTATCCCCTCCAATTGCTTATTCCATTTTTCTTTTTTAAACAAAATGTTGTAAAAAGTCGACATTTGTAAGCATTTTGCCTTGAACCAAACAGCCATTTTCCTTCAGGGAATGGTTTTCATTATAACTTGAAAGACACACAAGTCAATTGGACACTGGGAGCAGAGGGAAAAAGTGCAAGTTTTCCTTTGGCACTTACTTGGCTGTTACTACAAGGACTATTACATCAGAAGTGAAAGATGTCCTACTCCTTTCAAAGAGCAGGTATTAAGGGAAGCTCATCTCTGTCTTTACAGGCCACTGTCATGTGCTGCTACTTGGAGAAAAAAGGGAGCAGAAAAGCAGGAGAGAAAACCTTTTCAAACCAAACTGTAGAGGAGTGCCACCAGGAAGCCCCCCAGCAGCACACAGCTGGTGGCATCTCACACCTCAGTGAGTTACAAAGGGATGATGCTGCAGTGCAAGCACTGCCTCAGACTCCAGTTCAGAAATCCAGCAAGAACTGAGGGACTGGGGCCAGAGGGCTGGAAGGATCCAACCAAAATGTAACAATAACTTGTCCAAGCACAGATCAGCACTAAAAATTAAGAAAGCTAAAGGTTTACATAATTAAAGGTGTGGCTGCTCCAGGAAAGTACATCAGCCCACGGGGATTAAGACTGGCCTAGACCAAAAAGGGTTACTTGGTGATAAATAACCCTTAGAAATGGTAATTATGTTATGCCCTAATGTTATTTACTGCCTAATATTGTTCACTGTGACTCCTTTAATTAATCTACCTGACATTCTCACTAACTCTTTCCTTTTATCCTTTGCTGAGATTAAAGGTCCTTTTTATCTTATTGCTTTTATGTTCATTCTTGGGTGAATCCAGTATTAAATTAGATGCCTGTGTGCATTTTGAGCACCCATAGCACTCACTTTTGGGGTTCACAGGAACCTTATTGCCCCTTCTAAAATAAATAAAAGTTCTTGACAATCCAACTTTCCTGGTCACTTTGAAAGCAGTTTACCCAAGAAAGAAGAGACGTTCCCAAAAGTATAACATTTCCCAGCTAACAAAATCCTTAAAACTGACTGTGTCTTTTTAGACTCACAGAAAACCTCCATGTTGTTTTTCAAATCAAGATTTCTCACTAGGCTCTAAGTCGCTCTGAGAAGCTATCTAGCTAAATTACCCAGTAATTTTCCTTTGCTAGTTTGCCCAAAAACCTGACGAACCTCCCACATTATTATTTCCCAAGACTGTGTTTTTCTCTCTCAGGATATCTTTGAACTGCTTTTAATTACTCTGACTGGTCAAGGTCTCTACTGAAAATGCTCCAGTTCCCTGAAGCAGATCTTCCTGATGACTTAGGCAAGAAATAAGTATTATTATTTCACCTTGTAGTAAATTGCCCATGATCGGCTCTATGCTGCAAAGCATCATCTCATGGCCTTTAATAATTGTGGTGGCTACTTCACCAGCAACATTTGATCCTGTAACACATATTCTCCAAGCCAGATTAAGCAGAGTACTTGTTTACAAACAGTTTAATGAGGACTAGCAATGACACACACATCAGTTTCCCCCTGACAGAAGCACATTTCCTATTTTTGCTATACAGATGCCCCCAGATGCCTCAGCCCCCCACTCCCAGCAGCTCCACGCTGTGCTCAGGGCAGGGTTCTCCTGCAGCCCTGCTCCCAGCTCAGGGAAAGCTCTCCATGAGCATCCAGAATCATGTCTCTGCTCTCCACTCTCGTGAGCACTGTTTCTGCAGCCCTGGAAAATACATTTGAATCCACCATCACTCAGAAAATAACCCCCCTTCTCTCACATAATTTAGTTGTCATTTCCCTCCTCTTAACTTGTAATGGTATTTTATGCCTGTGTGGTACTTTAAACATTTTAAACCAAATATAATAATTTCTCAGTGGTTTCTTCATAAAATGTGATGGTGAGCCAGAATGTTGCTCATTCTTTTTCCTGGCTTGTCTACCAAAGTAGTCTTGTTCTTTGATTTCTAAGCTTTTGGCTGGGATACCTTTTTAGTTCTGAGTTTATACAGCACAGGGTGCAAAGGGAGATTTGCCCAGGGGTAGAATGGTTAGACATAGACTCTCTGGAAGTACTACTAACAGTAATAATAATAGTACTACTAATAATAATTATAGCCAAATTTCTTCAAGGATACCACACATGGGGAGTGAGATTGTGGTCAAAGGATAAGTGTTATTAATTTTTTGATGAAATAGTGAGATGCTGTAGTGAAAAAAAAAAATAAGGAAATTTTTTTGTTCAATTTCTGTTTTATCAAGTGTAATGAAAATACACATTCGTTTAAATTTATGTTTTGTTATTACTTTTGCCATTTTTGTGAGAGTTGTCTGCAATAACTCTTCAACTGGGCTGAATTCTGTAACTTACTTAAATGATAGTATTTCTGTTATGTATTATCAAATTGTTGAACTAAAACTCGCAGAGCCATCAAGAATTGTGATGTAAAACTTCAGCTGTTTGAAAATGTGCAGTGAATGTCATCTTTAGAGCATATTTTGTCATCACCCTGCTGGGCACTTAGGTATCTTCTGTTTTCCATATAACACATATTTAAAATACATAAAGCAGAATAAAATATAGCAAATATAGATATCAAGCTACTTGCATGGCATTACAACTCGACATTACTACTGCCATAATATTACTGAATACCCAAGGCTATGAGTGGAGATAATCATATTAAGCCTAGCATAGATTCTCACTAAGATGATGATTTCTCTTCTGATGCCTACTGATATTAAATACCAATAAAATTTGGGCCCTTGTTGGGAAATACTAATCAAACATATGTTCTGCTATACTGATCTATTTCTGCTATTATCATGTGATAATGTTGCTCTGCAAGGTGCAGAGAGCAGTATGCAGCTTGATTCATTTCCCATTATCAGGTAATACACGAACAGAGCTGACTGTAACATGAAATTTCCGTGCGTGAAAGGGAAAGTAAGAAGTACACCAGTGTAAAAAAGAGAAAGAACAAATTAAGAAAATGTATGCCTGCCAGGGTTAGAACTGTGGGCTTACCACCATCAGCTTAGCAAAGACTGAGAGGCTACAGCTATACTTTATTGCTTGTATTTACTACCACTATGTGAGATGACTGCTGACAAGGTGAAGGTGATGAATAGAAAAGGCAGCTGCATAGCAGAGCTGTATTTCACTGATGTTTACTTATGTTTTTGTAAAAAAATAGACTAAAGCCTGAACAACTTGAATGCAATTCAGAAATCAGAATGGCAAGGTTAATCTAGAAAGATACTTGGAGTTGCTCTCACCTGATTCCTGCTTCATTTTTCCCATTATACTCTTACACTACCGGTCCTTGAGTCTCCTGGCGGCAGACATAGAAGCTGCATGATTAATGTGCAGTGAAGATCAGTTTCATTGAATTCTGCTAGATGTTATCAGTTTGCTAGAGATGGTTCTGTTACACTTGTGAGAGATAAAATGTGACACATACCTCTACACAAAAAGTGAAACAAAAAAAATGACATTTTTAAATAACTTTTAATTCTGCTGGTTGGGCATTGAACTTTGTACAGTACCATCAACAAATAATATTGTACAAGTCAGTATTTTGAAGATGTATATGAAGATGTTTTTTGAAGGGTATATGAAGATGTTTCTCATTTTCTCTTTTGTTGGCTTGGAAAGAATAAATAGCTCCTATTTTTAGCTTTTTGACCCAGTGTTATTCTGCACGACTTGGCGACTTTGTCCATTTTTGCAGTACTAGTCTTTACTAACTGCTGCATTTTAGTTGTTAACATGGCTAGAAAATGTAAACAGCTATGGCCTTGAAAACCTGAATTAAAAATTGCCCAAATTAATAGCTGCAGCTCCTCCGGGGGCCATAGATGCTCGTCTTAGTTTCGGCACTTTTTATGGAAGAAGAGACTAAAGATGCTAAGCCAGGCAGAAAACAGTGGTTGCAACAAGCCCAGACAGAAAGGATGAGGGGACATGACAAGCCTCAGCAAACCCTCAGCTGCCACGGGTACCAGTTCAGCAAGCCTGGGCACAGACCTGGAGCAAGGGCATCCTCTCTGTGCAGATCCTGTAGGGTCTAATGTCAGCCATGAAGAACATCTGCATTTGGTATCCACGCTTCAGCCACGGCGGGTGCAGGAGGACTGGCCCTTTCAGGATATGATTCACTGCTTTTGAATACCCAAGTACCAAGCAGGCACTCCTACAGTTCATACATTTTTTTCCTCTTTTTTTCCCCCCTGTTTTTCTCCTTTGATACCATCATTTATATTTAAATAATGTATAGGTCCATATACAGAACTTCCTAATTTTTCTGGTTGCACAGTTTTGAGGGAGACCATGTGTTCTTCACATAGAGATGTTTCAGAGGTGTTTCATATTCTGAGGTTAACAGCTCAGTAATGTTAGATTCACTATTATATCTATTTGCAGTAAGCATTGTGGTGCCAAATACCTGATCCAGGCATCTGCACTTAGTCTTTAGGTACCCTCATGAACTTCCATGGAAAGAAACTAGGAGCACCCACTGTGCAAGGTAGTCTTTGCAGCAGTTTTGTGCAAAGAAGGGGCAAATTCAGCATCAACTTTCAAGAAGAAAAGAAAAGAAAAGAAAAGAAAAGAAAAGAAAAGAAAAGAAAAGAAAAGAAAAGAAAAGAAAAGAAAAGAAAAGAAAAGAAAAGAAAAGAAAAGAAAAGAAAAGAAAAGAAAAGAAAAGAAAAGAAAAGAAAAGAAAATTTTAAAATCATGCAAGTTCAAACATTTTTTAAAATAACTATATTAACGTTATTTGAACTCATATATTCACTCACAAAATGCCTCTCATTGTCAATGAAAATAATTATCTGTCCTCCCACAATAATTTTTCAAAGAAGTTGGATTCTCTTTGTTAAAAATTGAGTCCTGGAAAATATTTGTTTTTAATACTGAAACGCCCAGTTTGAAAAATATAATCAATATTTGAAAACTGACTATTTTCCTGTTTTCATCTATGGGAAATGTCAGCATAAAAAAGAAATTTAAAACAACCTTTTTTTTTCCTTTCTCAACTTTCCCATGAAAAACAAATGGTGTTTTCCTTCAGCTCTACTGGCAACAGAAATGTCAATATAGAAAGCCTTCAGGCATCAGACTGGGTTTCTCTTCAAAAGCACAAGGTTGATGAGTGCATTGAGAATCGTCAGGAACTCACAAGTCTGAAGGAACCTCAGATCCATCTACTGGACTATTTGCTCCATGACTCACAGGAGAGTGAAAAGTTGAATTACCAGTCCTTCCCTTTAAGAGGACAGATAACACTTGCAAAGCTTCTGAAGATTGATCCCTTCCAGAACCAGATCCTGCAGCTGGCTTCCACGATGATAGCAATTCCCTGCAGGATACATATATAATCTAATTGTTAAAAGGCTTCACTTATCTACTGGTCAGATTTTGGTTTTTTATTGGTAGTAAATAAAACAAGATATCAGAATTGAGAGCCTTTGAAAATGTGTCTTCAAAAACTTATGCTGAAATATAATCCTAAGAAATACTGCCAGTTTAAAACAGAGGCAGTAACTTCTTCACCACCACCACCACCCTTTATTCAGAAAAATTATTTGCTTTTCAAAACACTATTTTAAAAACCCAAAACAAAATAAAACAAAAAACCAACTGCAATACATATAATTCCACGTGCTAATGGACAAAGACAGCCTTATGGGTGGGAAATGGTAAAAATGACTGATTTTCAGAACATGCTCTGAAGATGTTGATCTGCCTGTTTTGTAGACCGTGAGATGTTTCTCATGACCTGATTCCCACTAAGGAGAAATATATGTTCTCCAGGTACCACATCTGAATAAGTGCAAAAGAAGTAGCTGTAAATGTAGAAAAAGATACCATTCATTCTGCATAAAAGTGTCACTTTCTGACTCAGTGACACAACATAGCCAATGTTAGAGCCTGGATCAAAACAAAATTAAGGAGGTTTTTTTAAACTCTACTATATACTTGCATTAATGGATTATAAAATTCTTTGGAAAATATGGAATGTTTAACATATAAATTTTGACTTTAAAATATTTTTTCCTCATGTTATATGAGAGGCTACAATGTTCCATAGAACATGTATGCATAGAAATACATTATTTAGTACACTTAGAACAAAGTTATATTTGAATCACAGTTTAGCATTTCTATTTTCTTTCCTAGCTGTACTTTAAAATAAAAATCTGTCTTTGTCTTAAATCACATTGCAAAGCTGCTGTGCTAATCAATAAATAGCATTTATGATCATCAGGCAAATTGTTTTTGTTACACTGATTTTTATCATGATCATTGTTCTGTATGTGTACCTGATTATTATCAGCCTGCAGGACGTGTCTGTGCAGGGGCTGGGGCTATGCAGAGTAGATCCTTGCAGGCTGCAGTAACTGAGTTGAAAGCTCTAGGCACTGCCAGGGCACCGCGCACAGAACAGAAACCAGCTCAAATGTCATGCTAAAATTCCTTCATCTAATCTTAAATTCCCCAGAAACTTATGTTTCTGCACAAAGAGACGCAGTGAAAATCTCAGCAACTAGTAATTTTCTGGATTTACTGTATGACAGGAACATCAGGTGGTAAGTTAAATAATGCAAGATGCAGAAATTGAGTAAAAATCTTCCTGTGAGCCTGCTCATCACAGACATGTGAGCAGCTGCTTCCCATTGCAATCTCTTCTAAGGCTCCCCAGCTGGGACAAGTGAAAGCTTTCTCATGGTCACTGACAATCTGACAGCCCTCTGAGATAGGCTGTGAGTCAGGCCCCCATGCACTGGGAGGAACAGAAACTTCCCCATGAAGCTTTGGCTGGCTGCAGCACCTTTCCTGCTTTGGTTCCCATGTCAGGGCACGGCCCCTGCTCAGGGAGTGCTGCATGGACAGCAAGGGAAGGTTCCACAGGCATCTCTCACACACCTAGTAAAGGTTAATGTGCAAAGCCCGAGCCTGTGATCCTCCTCAGAGCAGAGCAGTTTTTCACAGGAAAGGCAGAGGCATGCTCCTCAAAGATAAGGGATCAAACAGTTCAAGGCTCACACTATCTCTGTGAAGGCTGGTGGTGGCATTCCCACATGCCACTCCATCTGTAATGATGGCATACAGAGGGGATGGTCTGGGTTTGGGCATGTCAGAGGCCTGATGCAGCAGTGCTCAGCACCTGCTTGAGGGGGCTGGGTTTGTGAGCTGGACCAGCAGTGAGAGGCTCGTACTGGCCAGCAGGCATCAGGGGTGCCACCCCCACCCTGCAGGGTGCTCAGGTCTGGGTGCTGGATCCTTCCAAATGTAAAATGTTAAAATGTTTACCCCATGCAAGAATAGATTGAAAAATATTTTTCTGGAAGATTAAATAATTCCAAGAGTAGAAAGAGGAATGGCTTACAGTGGAGAAGAGAAAGGTATCTGTGCAAGTAGAATTAATTTTTCTAAAATTATTTATATATTAATTCAAGAAAAGTGGGGGGGGGGGGGGGGAAGGGGCTGAGTGGAACAAGCGAAAACAAAGAGAACATTCCCAGTAACTGGAACAGTCTCTGTATGAGAGGCAGAGATACCTACTTATTTTACAGGTTGATGAGACATTTAAATGAGACGTTAAAAATTCCATGCAAAGACCGATGTGTCAGCCCCACTGTGTAAAGATGGTCAGTGATGAGCCTGGCAGGTAATCGATGGAGATTTGCTAAGGCCCGTGCTCAGCAGGTGCTTAATGCCTCTGTAATCACAGCTCAAATGAAGCTCACCTCCAAACCTTGCTGTATTTTTCAGAATCTGACAGGATCCCTACCTACATAAGAGAAATAAAGATTCTGGGGCATATCTGGACAAGAAGTTGACCCTCCTTTAATTCATGTTAGTTGCAGAAATCCGTGGGTGTTCACAAAATACAGGATTGGATTCAAAAAAGGGTTTTCTAAATCATACCAAGCAGAATATCCTGTGTGGCTGAACTAAATAGTCCAGAGAGTCTCCTGTGAAAATGCATTACTTGCCAATTTTGTAGCATGAAAGGTACATGTGCCCTTGTGTGCATGCCTGTGTGTGCTTGCATGCATGGGAGAATATTAGAATTGGTTTATATTAGTGCATATTTAAGCAGGAAACATAAGACAGTTATTACAACTAATAAACTAGTGAGTTTAGATCTGTGAATTGGAAAAAACCCCTTATGTTTCTTTAAAAGTCATAACCTAATACAGAGTTTTGTCAAAAACATGGAGTCAAGTGCTAGAATTCTTTTTCCCTGGTAATATTAGTATAATTTATGTCTCCATAACAAAAAATTTGGAAGTCTGTTCATCAAACAGATTGTGTCTGGGTGAGATTTTATGTTAATAAGTTAGAACTCTATGTTTGATTTACTTGATGGATAATATAAAGAGAGTAACAGTGAGAAAGAAATACATTTTTAATATACTATTCTGCAGTCTCTGTGGTAAACCAGCAGATGAACTATGAAATTTATTTTTTAGATTTCATTAGGATTGTATTAAGATGTATGAAAGATTATTATCCATATAGGTAAAATAAAAAAAAAGATCCATCTATTGTGACAATTACAATTTTTTAAAAAATCCTTTGAGGTTGGAGTTTCCTGTCGTGTTAGACAAGCTGGCTCAACTTAGTCTCAAACTACAGTAGATGCAATAATTCATAGCATCTGAATGGTAAAAATGTATTCCAGTATTTAAATTAGCCTTTAATAGATGGCATGAATCATTTTTGTACTCAAGCTTTTGCACATAGGATTGCACTGCCAGAAATGCAATGTTCTTGGTGACATTGTTTAAGGGTTTAATCTCATATTGCTGCTTCAGTAAGATTCCAAGGGCTGCAGAAAATGTGATGGGGTACACTGAACAAACTTATTACAAATAAAGCACTCCTCAGCTGTTTAGATAGCTCTTCCCGAAGAAAATTTTGAGTTACATTTTTATACAGCAGCAGTATATCAAAAATATTTTTAATGAAATGTAAAAGCAGATGACAAATTGTATCCAAATCAAAGCTAGTAAGCTCTTGCAAAACAGTAAGTTTGAGCCATGACTATTTGTAATGTGATAAAGTTAATGTGAATTTAATGGTTTTCAAGACACGTGCTATTAAATACCATACAAACCTGGTAAATCTATTGTAAAAGTCAGTTCCTAGTCTTCTAGATCTTACTACAGTTTCAGAAATTGCAAGTTTAATTTCCAGCACCCCCAGCTGAGATTCAGAATTACAGCAAAAACAATGACTTTCTTTAAGGTATTACATACCAGTCAGGAGAGTGAGTCACTATTCCAGGAGATTGCCAATATATACAGAGACAGATACAGGCAAGGAGGGAAAGGCCCATGGAGGGAGGGATGAAGGGCTGCCTCACCCCTGCCAACCTCCCGCCCCTCAGCCTGCAGCCAGCCCTGCTGCCACCCTGGGGCTCTGAGGAGCCTTGCCTGAAGTCATTCCCCAGCCATTGGCTGGATTGACACTGAACTGAAAGCAGGTAAAAATACACGATTTAGGAAAAATATTAAACCTTTATTCACTGGGAGCAATGAAAAAAACCCAGCAGACAATAGCACCAATAAACCAAGTGATCCATAAATACATTTCTACTCGGCAAAAAAAAAAAAAAAAAAAAAAAAAAAAAAAAAAAAATTTGGTGGTGGGGAGAATTAACTGGAGAACATTTTATCATGCTGAGCAAAATGCAGACTTCTGCAGGTTACAATAAAGCAGTCACAGCATACTTTTCTCACTGGCTTTGCTCCCACTGAGCTATCTCCCAGTTCTCAGGGACTAATTTCCCTAAGTATCAGCAACTGAATGTTGTTCTGCACATTCAGTTGAAATTTTTATGAATTTTTAAGATTTTGGGCTTAGCATATTCATGATGAAAATTCTTGAACTACTATTGAAATACGAGAGTCCATGACCGTTCCATGAAAAGCCACCAAGGTCCCACAGATCTGACAAAATACATCCCTTGGTATGCAGCTTCTCTCATGCAGATGCTGGGTTTGAATGAGCAGAGTAAGGTCATCACCTCCTCTCCCATCAAAGGTGCTCCATTGCCTGCTTCAAAAGAAAAGCAGAATCAGCAGCAAACACAGCACTGGCATGCTCCTGTAGTTGCTACTGTACAGTGCAATCCTGCCTTTAGACTTCCTGCCCATTGCCTGGAATTTATGACACAGGATGCCTGTCCCTATCTGACTCTGATGTTTTAGCCCTGGACCCTTTCTAAAAACACTGTATCTCTGAAATTATGTTTCAAATCTGCTAAAATCTCCTAGAGAGGTTCTATATTTCTGTCCTGTAATATCATCAAACAGAAGGGTTGTGAAGGTACAATTTAAACTGGATTCTTGCTGAATAAAATGTCTGTTTAAAATACTCTTCCCTGTCAGTGACAGCAAAGCCTTGGAGTTTAAAGGTAGCTTCAGAATAAGATATTTAAGCTTTGTCTGTGGAATCTAATCCACATGCTGATTATTTGGGTGTGTGCCTGGCTAACAGACCCTACCTTCACTTGACTACATGCTTTATCCACAGATGAGTAAGAATGTCCAAGAATTTCAAGACTGATGTCATATGCCTTTTTCTTTCCTTAACAGTATTTTATATAACCAACACAACATAAGTCAAGACTGTCAAGCCAAAACAAGAAAAAATCCCTGTCAGAGTGGTTTCTTCTAACGTAGAAACAGCATTTTTATTGTCAAATAAAACCAATGCCATTTTCACTTCAAAGCTCCTGTGCTTTGCTTTCCCTGCAGCGTTCTGCCTAAGGTCCTTCCCAACTTCTTGTCTTTTAAAGAAACACATGCAAACAAAAATGCAACCTGTAAAAATCAATAACTCCTGCATTGGCTGTAATAGTCAGGAAGAGTAATGACCAGACATTTTGCAAAGGCCAAGGTTTCCATTCTTTTCCCCCGCTATACTGTGCATGTAGGGTACACAATCATTTTGGAAAAGAGGAGAAAAAGTTGTGTTTTCTTACATGAGATGCAGATTCCCGCCAGTATATTGTTATTTCTGAATTTTTGTCTCCTAGAGAAAGAAGACATATGCCTCCCTAAGTGCAGAGAAAGATTTAGCATATTTTTAATATGTGCCATTATCAGTAAAGTAAATAGTTAAGAATGAAATTAATTGAACCAGTGGGACAAAAGTTTGGATTAAAGTCTTTGCACTTGGGTCCTTAATTTAAGGTATTAATTCAATAGAATAGAATCATTTGCACATACCTTAAGTAATCAGCAAATATATACAGCAAATTTGAAAATCGCATTTCTGCCTAAATATACTGAAGGAATTAGAGTTTTAAGTAAAATTAAGGCTTCAGTTTAGAAACACCTATTCTCCATTTTCCTGCAGTAAACCCCTTGAAAGGGACTCAAACTATTTTCAAATTTGCCTAGTAATGCTCTTTCTGACTTCAGCAGGAAAAGAAAGAAAACACTCAGAATATATGGCTGTATTAAGCTTCTATTATGGAACTGAAGCTATTACAATTCCAGCTGACCATGACTAGAATAAATATTTTCTTGAAGTTTTCCAAGAAAAAATAAATGAAGCAGGCTTTAGAAGTGCCTACCCAGATCTTCCTTGAAGAACTGCAAAGGTTTGCCAATTGTTACAAATGTCTTCACAAGCAAAGTCTGCTTAGAAAAGTAGGCAGTGAGACCAATTGATTTAAGTGGGGAAAAGCAAATAGACTTTGGAATACAAAGATATTTTTTGAATACAGAGAATTTACATCCATTATTTACAAGTGCTGTGTGACCATTAAAGAATATTTACTTAGAGATAGCATCTAACACAGGAAAAAATTAATAATTTTTCACACAGCACCATAGAGCATGGGGAGTAAGATGATCTTTTTTATATAACAATGCCTTATACATGTAGGTAGGTATGTTTTCTGAGACTCAGAAAACCCTTAAGAAAAAAGCGAAGACTGACTTGTAAAGGAAACATTTAATTCCCTATCCTCCCTCTGAATAGGGGATACTACAGTAGAGTGTATTTTTTGTTGTATTTACAACTCAGTAAGAATAAAAAAATACTGGAAGCTTCCCAGTAAAGGAAGTCTGTACTAGGCAAAAAATACAGGAAAGCATTAAGTTTTGTTCTGCAAACAAACAAAATAACAGTGTCTTCTGTCCTTCTATCTAGAAACATTAATAACTCCAGAAAGTGCCCAGTTGACTTTGTGATGAGGTGTCTCCTGGACTGCAGTGAAAACTCATTTCACAAGTCCTCAATGAAGTGAGGCAGAAATTATGTATTTTACTTTATTTTTAATTCCTAAAATTAGCTTCCTTACTGCAAATAGCCTTGCAGAGGATGTATAATTTTGTGGGTCAGTACTAGGCAGAGTTTTGCTGGGACTAGATATCTCTTACTCAGTGTCTCTTTTTGAGGGAGAGTACATCTCTGCAGCTCCTCATGGAGAAGCTTTATGGCTCTGAATACTTAAAATTTCCTATGCCAGAAGAAAGCTTTTCCAAAACCAGATAAACAGCAAATGCTCAACAACACAATTCTGAAGAGCTGTTTTTTGAAACGGCTTTTCTTTTAGAGGAAAACATGGTTAACCAACTTTTTCAAGTGCCTTGCAGAGAAAATTTTACCTTGTATGATCTTAAGCCACAGTTTCTGTAACTCCAGTTAATGTTTAAGGGCTAATAAATACCTCAAGTCTTTCTGCCTCCCTTTTTCTGTTGTCAATTGGTACAGAAATTACGAATCTTCTAAAGAGGAAAGAGTTTTCATGAAAGTTGCTTTCTTGTTTTGTTTTGTTTTGTTTTTTCTGGAGCATTAATGCACATTTTGAATGTGAAATAAACATTATTACAGGGTAACCAGTGCGAAGTTTTGTTTCTTTGTGGGTTGCCATAAAGATCCATTGATGAGTTTGATTCAAGACATTCCTTAAGTAGAATTGATGTTTCACTGAACATTCACTCTAATGAAATGTTCCAGATATTTGTTTCAACCTCAAAGTCCTTCTGAGGGCCCATGACCTATTAGATACTGGTGATCAGCCATGAACATCTTGATTGTTAAGAGCAACACTTATCATATTTTTCATATCCCTCCTGTGTAGCAGTCCCACTGCTGCATCATGAAATAAAATCTCAATGTGTTTCAGGTAAGATTGCAGTAACATTTCCATGGATGGTGTCTCTAATTCAGGCAGAACTTCTGGCAAGTGCAATACAGTCAATAACAACTCTTTCTATTAAGAGGATTTTAAAATGGTATTATTAAAATATATTCTGTTTTATTAATTATATTTTATTGTTATAATATAAAGAATATTTCTTGAACTAAAATCTGAGAAATTATACCATCATGTAAAAGAAAGCCCTTAGAAACTTTTAAAGTCATTTAAAAGATGGAATTTATGTCCTTTTAAGAGAGATGGACATTTCTAATTTGAAAATCTTAATGAGGAAGCCAAATCCCTTTTTTCTGCTCAATGTAACATATTACAGCAGGCCCACACTTAACTGTAAGACCTTAGTGCCACATAGGACAGTTCTTAATAAAATACTTACTTAATGACTCTGAGGCAATATGTGCAGCACACTCAATTTTGAGCTGTACAACCAAGCTAACACAAATATGATTAAGCATTGGGCTCCCTTTTCTCCCTATGGCATTCAGAGCAGCTCAGAGCTAAACACAAAGAACAGAGACTTTTCTTTCTTCTCCTTAGCACATGAATTATTATATTTTCAGGACAGAGAATAATGTTTATGAACTCTGGCTAGCTGCTGGGATTACTAATGGTGTATCTGTATGAGTGCCTCATGACTGTATAACTTTACACAATTCTCTTCCCCACTTCCAGGCCACCAATATGAAGCCAATCATTGCTGTCAGGTCATTTGAATTTTGTCAGAGCTATGACTGAAAGGTCTGTATGTATCTCTGTCATAGTAACCATAACCTAGTTTCTACCCACAGAGGACTGGAGGAGTGGGGCTGCCTTTCTCTTCTCTGACCTGTGCCTTCTGGACTCTCTCTAACTGCCCCATTTGGGGATAGGAGGGGCCCAATATGAAGAAGCCAATGCCAGTACTACGGGCAAGATTTCAAAAATGTTTGTTTGATATGAGACCACCAGCTGCTGTGGAGAACCTCAGCTAGGTGAGAAGGCACAGCAAAATCACCCACAAACAGTCTCAGACCCTAGCCAAATGCCCTGAAGAAAACAAATTACCAAAGAAGCACAAGCTAGCTCAGCCTTTTATGGCAATGCCATATTTCTTTTCCTTCTCTCTGCATTGAAAAGGACAGCTTGGCCTGAGTCACAACATAAATGTGGCACAGCAAGACAAACTTGACTGATGAGCATAAGAATACAGCAGTGGTTCATTTAATCAAAAGCTTTTATAAGCAACTAATGTAAATTAAAATGCTGAAAGGAAAAATCAAAGTTACCCAGGCTGCTTGAACCTGCTTTAAAAGCATACCAACACCCATATCCACACCCTTTTTTTTACTTCTTTAGTTCCTTCTGGAACTATAATATATAGTTTTTTATAATTAAGTAAAAACCACAAACCAGAACTTTCAAGCAGGATTGTACTTTAACAAAATGCTCCCTCACGAGTGAGTCAGTCTGCGATGCCCATTAATGGCTAACAGCTCCGTTAAAAAGGGTGAGCAAAAAAGCCCTAAAATGTTTTATTGTTTAACGTGAAAGCACTCAGAACAATGGATGGGCATTTTTTTCTGTGAATCAAAATAATCACATTTAATTAATTAAATGCACATAGCATCTGATTCTGTAGCTGTTCTGTGCATGGAAGTCAAGTGGGTTTAATAAGATGCAACACAATAGAGTCAATTAGTGCATTTGTCTCTAACCTAAAAAATGAGGGCAGTTGGTTTACTTGCATATAAGCTTACCCCCGGATGAATATCTGTTTTCTCCAGTAGCATCTACTCCGGACAGGTTTGGTTTTTCTAGAAGTGGCTACCAACTATGGCTTTAAGGCCAGACCAGAAACAAAGCAGGAAATCACTCCAAAAGCCAGTTGAATTCAGCAGTATCAAGGGTTCATTTTTATCTTTGAAAAATAAGATTGTGTCAAAAGCCAGATACCTGAAAACAGAAAACCTATTTCTGAAATACCTATCTTTAGGCTGTGTCATGTTTATTCTATGTTCAGTCAGGAATTTTCAAGAAATTGGAGTATCTATGTTGAGTAGAAATACAAGCAGAACAGTGTAGATATGAAGCCAGATGAACATCTGAGGGGAAAAAAAATAGTTTAGGAACTTATTTATTCATCTAGTCAATATGATTGCCTCCCTGCTGAAAAAACCCCAGAGCATTATAACCAATTTCCTGGCGATGCAGTAGACCTACTGGGAGGTCTATTAATTGTGTGTTAGTCTCTTGGATATACCTGTCTGCAGTAAAAGGGCAGGGATTGATTTTTAGTGTAATGTTTAAAAAGAAAACAATCAGATCATTCAAAGACAAGAATGCATTGGCAACACTCTCCCATTCCACCCCAAATAAATCCAAGATGTAGCTCTTATTTTATCTTGAATGAGAGGGTGATTTAATTCAGAAGATAGGCTAGCTAGGCAGACAGTAAATACCTTTGAGAGTATCTGCTGCCATTTGCAGTTAGGGCATGGCAACCAAATCATTACAGGGGAAATAAATCTACTCTGGGACCAAGTTTTTGCAAATGACCACTTCTTGAGACAACCTAACCTCTCTTCCTTTAGAACTAAAATGGTGACTAAAAAGGCAAAATCCATCCTGGCAGCAGTTTAGGCTTTGACAAAACTCAGCTGAGCAAGGAAGATCAGAGCAGACTGTAAGACATCATTCCTCCAAGTCATTTGCACGAGGAAGTGATTTTATGTGATATCCCAGACCTGCTAAAAGGAAGATGGATCGTGGCAAGAGGTGTTAGAGAAGAGTCAAGTGCTGAGTTGCCTTTCAGGAACAAAGCAGTCGTGAGCTATTGATTATATGTGTGTGTGCATGTACCTATGGCAAACATGGGAAGTAGTGGGCCCAGTTGGTTTTCCATCCTCATCCTGAAAAATCAGTCTTATCAAATGTCACCATAATAAGACTCAGTAAACTGATCTCACAGCAGTGAGTAGAAGGTTGTTGGTTCATCTTGCTTTGCAACCACATCAGTTTTTCTCATGCTAGTTTTTATATTTCTTGTTAGAGGAAAAAGATTAATAAAGGCAGTATCAACCTCGTGTAAGTCAACCATGTGCTATGTTTGGCCAGACGGTCTCCAGAGGACCCTCCCCCAAGCTAGATAATCCATTGGTTCTCTCACCCAAAAATTTGGTCAATACTGGTTAGTAGTGTATTATGTCAGTCATTTTCAAAGGAATTGTATTAAAATATATGTATCTAGCATTTCATTCCATCATCTATTCACAAGGAATGCTTTACATTTTCAAGTATATAAGACAACATATCTACTTGCACTTTTTTTTTCTTTCTGAAAAAAGTATATACAGTATGTCTCTGCAGATACCCAGATGTTTTGATTTCCATAACTTTATTTTTACAAATGCTAAATGACCACAGTTGTCACTGAACCTTTGAAAGCTCAGGTAGGGTCCCACAAACCATTATAGATTAACCTTAGTTTGTCTAAAACACATCTTATTGGTGTAGGGGTTTTGAACATAGGACCCTCCAGGGCTGAAAGAGATACCAACCTTCTGCAACATAAACAATTTTATTGACCTCAGAAAGAAATAAAAGTTGGGAAGTGAAATCCTTTCGTGACAGAATTCTAGTTTTACACACAGACACCAATCGTGGTTTGAGATGCTGCTTTGGCTTGGCATGATTAAGTGCCAATATTTCATAAATAAAGAAGACAGAAGAGATAACTGTCCAATTAACACTTAGAAAAATTAAAACAATTTGGTAAACATAAATGTTTGCAAAGTGTGAGGGAAATATATGAGTGGGCTGAGGGCAACTGAAGTGTAGAAAGGTAAAGCATAATTATTCTTAGCACAGAGTTTTAAAAATTATCAAATATATGATAATTTTTAATTTGTATCATAAAAAGTATCACATTTCCTCCTTCTTTGTACTGAATTTCATCCCTGCAGACACTAATGAAGTATGTGGGCCATTTCCTGGAGACCTGTTGTTGACCCTGGCTTGATCATGATGTTAAACCACACCGTCCCTTCTATAATCCATGGTCCAATGATTCTAGTTGAGTACAGCCAGTCAACTGTGAGACTTTTTGCTTATCTTCATACATTTTATGGTCATCTCACTGACCTGCTAACCCTTGTTTTCTCAATAGCACTGTAGCTTGAGTGTGGCCCACAAGCTACTAAATTTTCTTGGGTTCAATAAATCTAACAACCTTGACTGAGATTTTTATTTGTGAATACTTTTCAGTTCATCTTATCACACTGTGCATTGCTGACAGCCCTAAGAGGCCCTTAGAGCATAGAGGGAGGTTTGCGTGGGAGTTTCAAAATTACAGTGCAACGATAGCTACTGAACAGTTTCCTTAGTAAGTGCCCAGCATGCACGGGCTAAAGCCTTGGGCTGGGCAAGAGTGTGCCACTTGAGTTTACACTCAGTTATCTAAAAATTGAAGGGCTATGTCACCATCATTAAATAGGCACTTAAAGGGAGGTTAAGAGAAAAAAGTTGTTGGCCTGAGATGGGAGCATAAATGTTAAGTTTTGATTATGTAGGTTATTTTCTACTCTGTTTGTAGAGCACAGACATCTTGTCTGCCCACTGAGTAAATTTTTTTCCTGTTTACATATTTTATCTGCCGGAACCTCACTTCTCACAAAAAATTAGTGAATCTCCTGAATTTGCCACTAATTTTTTTTTTAATTTCAAAAGACCTGTTTTTTTGAAATGTAAATATTTTGTTTTCTATGTCCAAACTCAAATTTTATTTTTCATTTTTGACTTTTAATTAAGAAATAAATCTACTCCTTAAACTACAGAGAATAAAGGATTGCAAATGACAAGTTTTGCTTGAACCAAAGCAAATTGTCTTTCATTCAGTAAAAGAATTTTAAAAATTCAGGTATCTATAAGATAAACGTTTCTTTCTCTAGTTCAGCAGTTATCTGCAAAAACAATTATTCATGCAGCTCTATTTAACCTATTCTGATTTCATGGACCCTTTGGCTTTGTTGAGACTCCTGAACACAAAATTCACAAATTGTCTTTCAAAACAATTTGAGGAAGCCAAGAATCAGTGCTATAAGAGAGATCTGCAATCTAAATGCCCTGTTTGAGTGGTCAATGGTACACACAGAAAAATGAGATTATTTTGAATAGGAGTTATTATCCAGCTTGTTTATGTCTGCTTTGAATTCTCCTAGAGAAAGCACATTTTTGGCACACTCAAGCACCAAAGTGTTACTAGTTCATGACCTTATTCATTCATTATTGAAAAACATCACCCGAAACACCTGGTTAAAATAACTTAGCCTCATGTCCTGAAGTTAATTTAACTATTAAGGTATCAAAGAATTTGGCACTGAGTTAATAAATCATTCTAGTGATCATTGTTATGAAGTAGGGTGCAGAAAGAAGCAAATAACCCCATGGAAATCAATCTGTCAAGGACTGAAAATAAATTACTGTAAAATGGAGTGTGTTTTAACCACTTCTCAGCTGTTTGACTGTTGAGTCATAAAAATACAGACCTTCTCTGTGTGCTGCAGAGCAGAAAGTGTCAATGTGTCTGACTTCAGGACCAAGTATTTACAACAGAACAAAGCAGTACCAAAAGATGTGCTTCTGGGAGGGATAAGCAAATTGAAAAATTGATGATGTTCCTCGATAGTATTGTAAGAAAGGTGTATCAGAAATGTTAAAGATAAAAGATAGTTCTAGCTGGGTTAGAATTAGTCGGCATTGCTGGAGCAAGGCATGGAACACTTTCATCTTAGACCCTCTAATGGAAGGCATAACATCAGCAAACTCTGAATACAAATGTGGAAAGCCAGGAAGGTTAATCATCAAATTAAACATAGGGGAGATTCAAACCACACTCTCTACATACATGTTGATAATGGATGATGGCCCTGTTTCCCCATGCAGGGTGAGCATAAAGCTTGTGCAAGGACTAACTTCATTATATAGACTTAAAATTAATAGCTGAAGGAGCTATCATCAAGGGTCATTTACCTCCTGTCTGCTCTGACTGCAGAGGCATCCTCCTGTTGAATTATGCATAGCTATATTTATGTTCTTATTTAAATATCATTTAATATTTAGCTTGTATAGGGTTTTTTTTGCATAGTTAAATAAATAGTCATCTGCTGTTTACCAAGCCTGCAGCTTCCAGGGCCACATAACAGAGCCTGAATTCCCTTTCCTATGAGCTGCCTACCTCGACTTGTAGGACCTTAGTTTTCCAAACCTGAAAAAAAGATTAAATCATCTTCACATCTGGGAAAATAAAAAGAAAAGAGTCTAATGTTCTGTCTGCCAAGGACCCAAAGGCACCCTTTTCTTTGGAAGCACAAATTAAAGAAATGCATTTAGTTTTCTTAGGTTATTTAAAACTTCAATCATTTGGATGTTTATTAGATGCAGGAAAGACATTGTGAGGATTTATATTTTATGCCTTGCATTTTGTTCTGCAGGATGTTGAATCAACTACTTGAGTAGAAAAACAAAAAAAAAATCACAAAACATTGATGAACTCCACGGTACGTCTCGTTCTAGTAGAGATCTGTGGGGAAGGAAGAGAAGCTTGCAGGCCTCCTCTTCCTGTTACATCCTTCGTATAGGTGAGACAGAGAAGAAAATATTTTTCCTCTGGAAAATAAAGTCTATACGTACAGTGCTCAGTGCAAAGCCAGTTTAAGGTGGGCTGAGCCCCCAGACAGACAGGCAGGCTGCCCACAGAATGCTGTTTGACTGCAGCTGAGGCTCCAATATCAACCCTTGCCAAGAACTCTGTACCTCAGGAAATCATGACCTGTAGCAGGACTGGCCTGACTCATGGCCACTACCTCCAGCCTGAGTCAGCAGAGGGCTGTGTCTGTGCTGGACAAGCCCTACAGGTGGGCTGTGGCTATTTTGTGCAACGTGGATAACGGGCAAGTCCTGTCCTGAGAGCAGATTTGCTCTCTCTTGTCTTCCCAAGTTACCCCAGAGGAGTGAAAAAGAGCCAGACCATTAATCCACTTTCCCTTGCACCAGCCTGCAGAACTGGCTGAATGCACCCGAGGAATGGCGCGGCCTGCATGCCCAAACCTGAGTGCTGGAGATCTGCATGCAGGATTTTGCCTCAGGGGTCACAGTCCCTCCTCAGCTCCTCCAGAGCCTGTCTGGCTCCTCACCACTCCTCAAAGGCCCTGGGCTCATCTGCAGTCACATGAGCCCCCACCAAAACTTTTAGGATTCTTCAGGCCAAGATCAGAGGCCTCCAACCCCACATATACCCTCCAGCAGGGAACCAAGGAAACCTGGGGTGGGGGTGAGATGTGGGATACAACTCAGGATAATGCACTTAGACTAAGGTTCAGCAGTCCTGCTGCAAACCTCTTGGCCAGGCTGAAGCTATCTGAGTACAGTTCACACATCCTTCATATCATCAGCTTTAGAACTGAGGCAGGGATAGAACAAATTAAGTGTGTGTTTTTAAGATCTGGACCCTAATCTAAAATTGCTAACAGAAGCAAATAAATAATTATCCAGCTGAAAATGTCTCTAAAAGGAGCTATTTTTGGACTTTGGCAAATAAGCTCTCTATTTATGCTACAAGATGAGCAAAACAGTAGTGCATACCCTTCCCCTAATGGACCTTCATATTTTCAAAATTAATTACTCCAACAAGACTGTGAATTGTAAAAACATATTTTGCCTTTTTTGGTCCTACCTGAAAAAAATACTATATTTGTAGGGAGTTTTTAATTAAAAAATAAAATCCCTCTCATTTGTCTTTGTACTTTAATTAGACGTTATATAAGTAAAAGGAGGTTTGTTATATCACTTCGGAAAACAAAATAGGGTTATCAAACTCAGGTTGTGTTATGACTTTCCTGAAATACCTGATGAATGTGGTTTTCTGAAGTGAGTGCTGATATTTTTCATTCCATTTGCCAAGTTGGAGATCCTTAGGTTCCTGTTTCTCTGTTTGGGTTTTTTGCTGTATTTTGTTTTAAGCTGCTCAAGTTCTGATATGCATCCATGGAGGTGTATTTGCAATTCAAGAGAGCAGCTTACAGAGGTAGATAAGCTGTATCTGAACAAAGTGTACTGTATCACACCTCAAAGGCAGACTCATGCTCCCAAAGCAGTGGCTAAGCAGGCTGGCAGTCAGATTCCCTTTTCATCCATTAATTGAGCAAATGAGGCCAGCTAGGAATTCTCTTGCTATCATTGTTTTTGGTTTTTTTCAGGCCAGGACTGGAAAAGGGGGCTGTCAGAAAAGGCTGAGGAGTGAACCCACCATAGGAAATGCCATTACAACATAAAGAGGAGATAAGTCCATTAGGAGAGCCAGGGAGTAGTTGGTGAAGGAATCCTATGGTCACTTGTGTTAATATCTGTATCAGTAATATTCAAACAGGACAGATCCCAGCCTCAGGGTAAGTCTTGTTTCAACATCAAACATTGCATGACACAGATATTTTCAGTATGCATTTAAATATAAACTGTTATTAAACCTGATATGGTGACTTGGAAACTTCTGAAGTGCCAAGTAAATACAATTTGGCTATCATTTTGTGGAAAGAAATGTACCATTTGCTTGGGAATAAGTAAAGATAAATTAATGGGAATTTATAATAGCAAAGGGAGAGAGAAACATGCTTCCTTTTTCTAACTTACAGAATGGACATTTCAGCACTTTGTTGTAGTGAATTCCCAAAATACAAAAGTGCATGGGATTTAATTCTAGAGTTAAAAAAAAAAAAAAAAAAAAAAAAAAAAAAGGTCAGGATAGGGAATCTATATAAATTCAGAATTTGGTATGTTAGCTGCTTACCTGATTGTTTACACCAGACTTTTCACTAAGACAACTAAGAAAGAATGATTTCTCTTGTATAAGTCCCCATTTCAGACCAGAACCTCTCTGGTTCCCGCCTGAATTTTGATTCAGCGCTATGCTGAGCCTATCTGACTCTTTCTGCCACTGTCAGTGTCTATTTATCTTGCTTTTTCAAGCATTTGCAGATCATAATAACTAGCAAAGAATTTGCTAAGCTTACACTGAGCAGTGATTATCTATATCCTGCAAATATTCAGATCCCATTGTCAAGCTGACTTGACTCCTGCTGGTATTCATGGAAATTAATTCTGGGAACTAATTATGAAGCCATACACACTGTGACCAACATGTGCAAACAGTTTGGCACAGCCCAATGAGAGAGATCCAGGTCAGTCTTGTTTACCCACTTTCCCCACCCCTGAACTGCACCGCACCTTCCAGCTTCCTATCCAGACCATCCCAGGAAATTAACCCAATCAAAACCTTAACTTACTGTGATATCCCACCCTGAAGAGTAAGAGAGCACCCAAGATTCATAGATGCTCATGGGTGAAAATAATGACAAAAGTCAGGGGCTCCTCTCTTCTTATAAATCTTAGAAAGTTTTATTGATAAATTGCATACTTGGAATGGAAATTAGGATATTAGTCCCTGACCTATTCTATAAGCACATGGCAGTAGATTTTAGGTAAAGGGGGAGGGAGAGAGTTTAAAAATAGATATGTTTTCCCCACCCTGGATGTAAGTTTCTCACTTTCTATGCAAAATAGATATCATATACAGTCTATTTTCTGAGAGTTGGAGGGCTTCAGCAGTCTTGGGTGGTTTTGATCTCCCCCTCCAATCCATACCTACTTCTTGATCTCTTTCCTATGCTTGCACTGTACTGTGCTCTGCTTATCTCTAGGATCTAGAACAAGGATGTTTGTCCCGGAAATTGCTGCCCTGCCTTGACACTGCCCCCTTCTCCTGCCACAACTTGCTCTTTTCCATAGTGTTATTATCAACAACCTTTGGTTGTTGCCAACAGTTCTTGGCTGGCTCTGCAAACATCTGGCTATCAGTGTCTAAGACACACATATTAGCCCCTTATCTTCTGGATTTTCACACTTATAGAAAACTAACCCACCTAAAGAAAGCCACCAGAAAAAAACAATAGTTAAATAGTTTGTGAGTTTACTTGGTGAACAGAGCTAGCTTTTCAAAGATGAGAGGATTGTTAGGGTCAAAGTAAAGTAAGTGACTGTGGACCAGTGCAGTAAAGAGGATTGATTGGAAGAGAATGAAAGAGTAAGTGAGATCCCTCCTTTTCACCCTCAGTACCAAATATTATCCTGTGTTTATAAAGAATGTGAAGGTTTTTGCCAGATCCTGGCCTAAGACCCACTTTTACTCTGTGTAAAAATAACTGAAATCAATCAACATACCAATTTAATAAAAAGAAGAAAACCTACAATCATGTGCAGGCAGAATTATTGTGTACTATTATTAAGCTAATGGAATTTAAATAATTAATTCTGGGATGTAAAGAATATCATTTATCAATGACAAGGTGTAACTTCCTTGGAAGAAGGACAAAGCAGCTTAAAAAAGCAGGTCAATGGAAATCTCTCCATGTCCCCACTCTGCTTAAATGACAGTTTGCCAACAGATGCGAAGTTCTCTCTATTAATTGATCTCTGCTACTGTCAGTACACAACAGGGTTATATGATTTCATAAAACCACAGCAGTTTGTAGTGGGTGATGGCAAAAACTTAAGAGCTATGCCTAGGTCACCACAGAGGGCAAAGTGGACTGGTGTGGTGGATCCTGCTCTGTGCTTACTTTATTCAACCACAAGAGCCTCAGCCATCAGCTGCAGGAATCACTAGAAATGCAAAAGCATTCTCTTTTGCTTCCACATTATCCACAGACCTGCAGGCTTTGGTTGTGTTCAAGCCATAAATGTTGATATTATTTGACATTTCATTTCTAATTTCTGTTCCAGCCTGAGCAGGTCATGGACCAGGTCAAACTGTAGCTCTGCAGTGGAGCACTGGCGAAACACATTCCTCTAGCATGTAAACATGCAGGAAGGAAAGGACGCTCTGACAATTACATATGAAATAATATTTAGGGATACACCTATCAATGATACTCAGTATTCCTGGTGAGCATTTTTTTTTCCCTACCTGTTGCTATTCAGCCACAGTTAGCTGCTGAGTGCTGGAGAAGGGCTGGCAAGAGAGAGGCACAGCATTATCTGATGAACAGTGGTTCGCAGGAGCAATTGCGTCAATGCCTCTCGATGTGGGGGACCCCTGCGTCAGCTGCCATCTGTGGAGCAATGGATTTGCACCGATCCTTCCACCACAGGTTGTCAGCAATAGGTGAAGCACAGAAAACACAATGAACCAGAACACCTCCTTGGACTGTCAAAATAATGTCTAACACCACAGAACATGAATCAGCCAACTCCCTGACTTTTCCCTCAGTGGATGTACTGCCAAACACCTGGCCATTAAGTAAGGACATTTGTTTATGGAAAAAAATTTCCAATCAGACCAAATCTCCCTCAAATAATATGATTTCTTAATAATCTGATTTTAAAGATGACCATCAAAGCACTTAACAAACTTACTCATCCTTATAACTTTACTTTCTTTTGTTTGTTTTTTTCCCCTTCTTTTATGTTCTTACCTATCCTCACAAAAAACTAATGACTCATTCTGGTTGGTTAGATCTTACTTAGAGTGCCTGGCTCATGGAGTTTCTCTCAATTGCACAAAGACCAATCCCTAATTTGATAGCACATCTCCAAGCACTTGTTTCATTTCAGTCCAATGATTTGACCCCCAGAGCTAAAAGACTCCAGTCTTAGACCATACAATAAAATAAACCCACCCACACCAAGACCAGTGTAACTCTAAAAAATTAAGTGTACATCCTACTGCTTCCAAATTTTGGCATAAGTGCACTTCTGTGGGTAGGTGAGAAATTTTAAAACCTCTTTTTATGTTCTTGAAAGATGGGGTGCAACTACAGAAGCCAGAGAAGCTTCAGGTGTTGGTCTATGCAGTATTCATGCTGTAAACACAACAGCAGTTAGAAAGACAGTTGTGGCTGGGAAGAGGCATTGATAAGGCCTAGATGGTGGCATGTTTTCAGCAGGGGCACAAGTGCTCCTGAGAGGTAAACATGTATAAAGAATGCATTAAATTAAAAGCATTATTTCCTTTGATTATTTCAGACCTACTTTTGACTCAGCAATTAGAGACCAACATACAGTCATCTGTGCTGATTGTTTTGCCTTTCTCTGATTCTACTTCAAAATCCCTAGTTTCTGCTCCTCCACCCTCTTTTTTTTTTCCATATTTCCTGACATTCAAGCCTCAAGTCACACCCAAACCAGAAATAATCATATTTTGAATGAGATCAAACCACATGATCTCATTCTGAACATGACCAAATGAGTTTGACAGTTCCGTTGCCCCCAGTGCTTATGAACAATCCCCATTTCCCAGTGGCTTGGATGAATGGCTGAATGGCAGTGAACTCACATGCTCAAAGGTGACTATTTGTCAATGTCTAAACCTTTGGCAGATGTCTCACTGTGCTTTTCAAAATATTTCTGGGGTTACAGGAGATATCCAGACTGTTGGATCATTTTTATGTATTTGGAAACATCTGTATTTAAGAAGCTCTCATCACCTCCATCAATATCTGTTCTACAAGCCACTGGTTAATACGTAATCCAAGCCTGGGAAGTTTGTTACACCTTCCCCCAAGCAAAGCCACTATGGATTCCATAGTACAGCAGATATTAATATTTGAGCAGATTACTTGGCAAATCAAATTTGAACAGTGCCAAACACAGTTTAGTAAGACATAACATAACATCCTAACTGGAATTTATAATTTAAATTATTTCATAATCAGTGTATATATTTAAGGCAGAAACTAAACACTAAGGAAACCATCAATTTTCTTTTCATTCACAATTTACAGCTCAGAAAGTTGAGGAAGAGATCTGTTGCTTTCTTGTGCGTATACTGTACAATGTGTTTCACTACTAGTTAACTAATAGCATGATTCAATGTCCACTCTGGGTTGATGTACTTCAGGCTGCCTAGAGGAGAGTTCCTTTTCTATCAAGAAACTCTTAATATAGAAGTTTAGGTGCATCTCCCTCCATAAAAACTTACCATAAAATACAGTAAGTTTAAAGATAGAATTTTTTTTTGAAGAGTTTTTAGCTAATAATAATGACAAATTTGACAAGATAATTGTCCTCAAAACATTTTGTATTATTGTGAGTTGGAGATTCTTTCCAGGTTTTTTTTTTTTTTGAAGATATTTCAGATTTTAGCAATGATGTCTGATCACCCACCTGTTTCTCAGACAACTATTTTTTATATGTCAAAAAAAGTGCATTTTACTTGGTATTTAAAAAGCATATGGCAGATACATTATCCTGTCTGAGTGCTCACTGCCAAAGAAATCAACTGTCATGTGAAAAGCTTTCCTGAAGGGAAGAAGACAGACTTGTACCTGTGCCAGGAGCATCTTTGTTTGAAGTCAAAGCAACTCCTATGCTCCACTGGTGAACATTTAGAAAGGCAAGTTCTAACCTAGGGGCATTTGTCACCCTTCATTCAGGCTGAAGTTCTCTGCTGAAGCCAAAGATTATTACTATCCTCATTTCATATTTATTTTTTTTCTGAATATCATTGTCTTGCTATTATACTTTAAGCTTTTGTCAGGTTTGTGTTCTATGTTTATGCAATACCTCCTATGAGTGCAGGCCTGAGACACATTTTTCTTTACTCCCGTTTTGGTGCTTGATAGCATCTGAAGTAACACTAATGCAGAAGAAGAAATGAAGGATAATATAATTCAAGAGGGATCCTTTTAACACTTATCTCTTATAAAGACTGATTAAGATATATAAAAACACTTCAGAGATTGTGTTCTGATCTCAAACCACTGCTCATTTTGCCTCATCATTTTTAATGGAATGTTTCCTTCTTTGCACACATGCAAGTGAAAACAGTCAGACCCAATTTATTTCCTCTTATATTGAAAATACCTCCTGGATTGAGTGGGACCACAGGTCATCACAGTTTACTAACAGCAATTATTATGTGTGCTGAGCTTTTCTTTTATGATCAGATTAATTTGTGTGTTGTATTCTCATTACTCTCTATTTGATAAATAACCTTCTGTATCCTTGTAACATTAATTTTCTAGATTCATCTGCTGTATTTAATAAATTGTATTAGACTAGTATTAGAAACAAACATTTTTAACTTTCAAATTTATGCCTGATCCTGTGCCAGTACTCAGAGGACTGGTATGGAGAGCAGCTCTAGCATGTGCTGTCAAATGCACACCTTAGTGAGGTGACACCAGCTGAAGGACTCCCATGACAAAAAGACTCTCATACCTATGCCTACTCAACATAAAACACACTCAGTTTTAATTCTCTCTGCACAGATATTTGGTCAATGAGACACTGTAAGTCTGTAAGTACTTTAGTGAAATATTGAAATACCTGCGTAGACGTTGACTTGCACAAGCCCTGGGCAGCTATTCACAAAAATCCAACAGGGATCAACCTGCAAGGTCTGCAGCCAAGATATTCCCAAAGAATACATATTATTTAGACTTGGGGAAAAAAAAGTCTGGGGTTTAGTATTAAGTTATAGAGTAGGTTAGTGGCGATGATTCTTCTTAACATGTGAAAGATGTGAGTTCAGTGATTTCACTCACCCAGAAAAACTTCTAACTGCATTTCCTGTCTTCCCAGGGAATACGTAAGTGACCAAGATATCCTCAGCCTCTTCTGCTCAAAGTCTTTAAACTTGCATGGAAAAATTAAATATTCACTGCTACAGAGTAGAGAAATATATGATAATGGCTCTATTAGACTAGTGGGTGCATGAGGAAACTCACTTGACAAGGCAGAGAACTATTTTCAGTCCTTGCTTCAATTTATATTCAAGTATTCTAGATTCAGATTTGGATTACTGGCTAACGCTCATGCATCTTAAACAACAGAGTGTATTTTGGTGCTCACAGTCTTGTCAAATATTTGGTCATTGCAGTTTCAAGAAGAGGGATTGGAGGAGCTGTTTGAAATGCACTCTGTTGCCTCCTACTTCAAGCAGTTGTATAAAATGTGAAACTGGCAGGTTCAGATAAAAGAAGGAATTTAATCTTGCTCTTCTACATGTCAAGTTCATGCTCTGATGAGGGAAGGAAGGAAGGAAGGAAGGAAGGAAGGAAGGAAGGAAGGAAGGAAGGAAGGAAGGAAGGAAGGAAGGAAGGAAGGAAGGAAGGAAGGAAGGAAGGAAGGAAGGAAGGAAGGAAGGAAGGAAGGAAGGAAGGAAGGAAGGAAGGAAGGAAGGAAGGAAGGAAGGAAGGAAGGAAGGAAGGAAGGAAGGAAGGAAGGAAGGAAGGTGGGAGAGTGTCTCCACTCCAAGCCAGGCTCTCAGGTTATCATTTTTGATTGAAGACAGTCCCACCTGGGCCACAGCTGCCTCCATCTGCCAGGGATCTCAACACAGCTGGCAGAACTGCACTGTCTCTTGACCACTGATAATGTAGTGAAGACACAGCACTGTGTTGATGTATCCACACCATTTGTGTGTTCAGGCCACCCTGCTGTGTGGTCTGTCTGGTGTGTCTCTACAGGGAGTCCCACTCTTTCTGTTTCAAGTGCCAGCATATGTGGGGTGAGCTCAGATATTTTGGGACCTGCATGTCAGACTTAGTTCTAGGTGTTTGCTTCTCCTAAAGCAGTTTTTAGGCAAAATAAAGTTAGAGCTCTGGCTTTCCTTGAATGATTGCGTCCACAAAGCACTCCAGGTGCTCCTGCACTTCTTTGTAATTGTCACCCACAGTTTTTGGCTGTCTCAATGCCTCAGTATATTTTGGTGTCTCATTTCAGAGCTTCAATGTTTGCATGAGTCCTGCCTACAGACAATACGGACCTGAAAATCAGACCAGCTTGTTAGGAAAAGCTGAAGATGATAACTGAAATTATATGTAATATTTTTGCTTCATTTACAATTAAGCAGTCCATAAAAACTTTTAATGTCAGGAAGAAAAAAAAGCCATATTATCAATTTGTCTTGTCATTCTTAAGCATAACATAATGACTAAATTATTTGTAACACAGACATATTACATTACTTTTAAATCAATTATTTATTTCATTAGAATTTGTTAAAATGGTCAATATTTAGTTGCATTCAGCTAATAATTATGTTTTATTTAATTTAATTTTTCACAATGCTACCAATTAGTTGTGTTATTTTAATTTGTTGTCTACATGCCCTCAGTATCCTTGCTCAGTTACTCTCAACTCTATGGTTCAATTACTGCTTTTCTTTCTTGTTGGGAAGATAATCTCAATGATGTGTTTAGTTGTCTGGTGGTCTTTGATGGCTTCTCAAAATTTTGTGGATAGCTGCTGAGCCTGCTGATGCCTTGCAGAGTAAAAATAAAAGAAATCTATAACCAGTTACTATGAAACCTATGAATTTTGACTGTTTCTCTCCAATCATTCTCCTCTGACACTTCCTGATGAGTAACTTTCTAAAAATATAACTTGACACTCTCTTATGTATTCCAGATACATCCTTTTCATGGATACCTTATCCTTGAAAATTGGACATAATGAGGTCCTGTTACATTTGTCTAACCACTAAGGAATTATATTTCAGTATGAAATAAAGGGAGTAAAATAAGAAGAAATATGTGTTGCAATGAAATCACAAACACAGGGGAGTTGCAGGCATATATATATGGCTGTTGTGCTTAAATAAGGTTTAAGTTTCACTAAACTTCTTGATAGTCACTGTAGTAAACCAAAATGGTCTGTAACACCCACAAGATAAAAGTGTCTCTCTGTTGGCTACAGGAAGACTAGAGAAATGAGACAAAACCTGGATGCAGATATTTTTAGTTATGTTAATTGCTGTCAATGGAGTCTACAAAGATAAAAACATTCAGCTGAGAATAGACTGAACCAGTTTTGCCTTCTTTGGTAGAAGCCATTTACTCTAGTTTTGAATAAAGAATTGAAGCTGTGTATGAGCAAAGAGACATAATTTTGCAAAATTTTCAGGAGGTTCAGCCCCCTTTTAAAATAGGATTTACAAAATACCTACATTTTTACAAAAAAAAAAATTCTTATTCTAGGGACATAGGCAGATTTTTTCAATTATTTTCAATACCCTGGGTGAAGAATTCTTAGTCTGGCACAAAGCAAAGCACACAGAGAACTTAACAACTCTAGGACAAACAGTACCACAAACTAGATTGGTCAGGTGTTTGTGTATTTGTGTGTGCATATATACACAGCAAACTCATTTTTTAAAGCTCAAGATATGCTGACAAGTTAGAGTCTTTGAAAAGTCACAATGGAGGGTTGAATGTCATTTGTTGTGTCATAGGCAGACTCAAAGCTTCTTTTTCAAAAGTATTGTCTTCTTTCAGAATGTCAGGATCCTGCCTGGTTATAAAAGTTTGCCTTCTGTCCAAGGAATGTCTGCTCAGCTTAATCATGCTTGGGTCTGTTGGAAAACAACTAGAAAAACTGCATATTAACATCCAAACTTTTTGTTCTGCTCTTTTTTATCCTTCTTTTCTTTCCCACAAAGTACTTTCTCTGGTTTTGATGAAGGCGGCAGCATACACTAGAAATATTCAACTAGAATTGCTAGTACTCTCACTTTGTTATTTTCCTAGCAAGTTAAGTATCATGTTCCTAACAGTCAATAATTCTGTTCCTCTGTGGCGCTTCTAAGATGATTTGTGAAATTACTATTTTGGAAGAGTTTTTTAAAGAAATTTGGAAATCTTCAGACAAAAGACAGTACTACCTCTGCTCTCTGGATCCTATCCCAACAGAGAAGGAATGACAGCCTAAAATTCTACAATGATAGTTCCCAGTATTGTGTTTTAGTAATTCTTGTACCTTCC
Organism: Melospiza melodia melodia; assembly: GCF_035770615.1. Classification (NCBI taxonomy): domain Eukaryota; kingdom Metazoa; phylum Chordata; class Aves; order Passeriformes; family Passerellidae; genus Melospiza; species Melospiza melodia. The sequence goes on along the minus strand of NC_086194.1, from coordinate 157,631,768 downwards.
TGCTATTTGACCCTCAAATGGGGAAGTGGTGTCCATCATGGCAGCACCTTTTTACTGTGTGTGCGCTTTAATTAAAAATTACTCTATATTTCTGTTGCTTCACATCAGGAGCAAACTAGCCACTTTCCTCCTAAATTCTGTTCAAATGTGCAAGCAAGTAATCAAGTTTACATCTCTTACAGTGTAGCAAATCCTTACCAAATTAGCACGGTCTTGACCTATATCCAGGAATGGAAAAGAAGTAGAGTAACACATTCTGAAGTGTGGCAGCATCAGGATGCCAAATTAGTAAAAATATTAGGAAATAGCCTGCTAGGAAGGAAAATGTGTCTTAAAGACATTTTGACATCTATAATGAATGTATACATATAAATGATCTAAAGGTGACTTAGGACACCTTAGAAGACTGGCAAGAGGTTGAAAATCAAGTCATTGGATGTGTAGGAAACTAAATACAACCCATTTCCAGAGTCCAAAGCAGCTAACCTAATTAACAGATCATTTGTTCTCTTTGATTTTGTCATCTGTTTTGAAAGATTTTAAGCTAGAGTGAACCTTTAGTTTGCAATTTCTACATGAAAACTATACCAAGAGTTTACAGGCCCATTACAACAACTTGCATAGAAGCAAGTCTTTGGCCTTAGTTATTTAATCAAAATTTACATTTCCCACACCAATGCATGTTCCTCAGACTTAAAGAGTTCCAAAATCTGGGTGGACCACCATGCTCGCTAGAACATCCCCATTGTGTTTGAGACTGGATTTCATTTAAGTTCTGTCTCTTCTGTCTTGCAAAGGATAATACATGTGGACATCTTATGTGAGACAAAAAAAAAAAAAAAAAAAAAAAAAAAGAGCATCCTATGAATTAGCAGGGATAAAACTGTTTGAGGACAGAGCCAGGCTAATCCCATTCAGGAATGGTCTCCTCACTGCTAGGACAATCTCAAACTCTGCCCAAAAGGAAAGGGACTTTTGATTGTATGCCAAATTAGTGCTACCCCATAATCAGATCTGCAAGGCTAAGGAGAAAGTCCCTTCATCTGATTTGGTAAATCTGCATTGCATAAGCTCCCTATCACTGGTGCTTCCTTCTTTGAACGACATTCATCTAAGCTCACCTCAGTGATGTCTCCACCTTCCACCAGTGTAGTCAGCAGACTCTAGAAGTCCCTACTTTTACCTTATTGTGGGAAGACAACCCTTAATAGGTCCTTGCCTATATCTCTATACTTCCTCAAACATAAGGATCTGTGTGTTACTTTCATAGCATGGTCCAGTGTGACAGTAGAAACTCCAAGTCAATATTTGCACAGTTGCAGTGTGGACGCAGATAAACATTTTGCAGCAGATGAAGGGCTGTGCCCACAAGCATAATTTCAAATGCACATCAAAGACTGCTTTCAGCTATGACATGACAACCAGCTGAAAGCAGACAGGCTTCCAAACTTACTAAGCAAGCAGAATAATATACAATGACTGCCAATATCTCTTCACAATGTGATGTCTGCTACCGACATGGGTGGTAGCTTGACTATGCTGCTGCTAAATATTGTAGACTGAAAGCAGAGCTTGGGTTTGGCAGTCTGAAGCAACCACAGGTCTCTTACAATTTTACTCAGATATCTATATCTTCATTACACCATCCAGGCCTACCTAAATTTTGGTGGGGTCCTGTCCAAGACCTTTTGAAACATAAAGAATTGTGTAACCCCTCTGCTGAGTGGTACTCCAGCCATTTCAAACTGCAGAATATACATGAAAAGGTCATGTGGCAGACCACAGCTGCCACATAATACCTTCAGTAAGGTACCTTAATATAGGGTGGAGTTCCTTCTAAATTTTCTGCCTAAGATCCATTGGAAAGTTGGCAGTTTTGCTTAAACTTGAGTGCAGCTGCCTCATGATGAAGCAGCAGCAATTCAACTCACACAATCAGGAAATGCACACAAGCACGAAGTCTATACATAGCTCTTGAGCAGAACTGGCCCTGACACAATTCATACAGACCCTTATTTTTTTTATTTCTGCCAGAAGCCTTTCCTTCACTTTGATTTATACTATCTGTATGTTGCCACATGTCTAATTATTAAGTCTTTTCACCTCTCAGATACTGATGCCACCATGGAGCCCACCTTGCTCCCTGATGGGCATTTTGTCAAAGGTTTTGCTAAAGTCCAGATGAATTATGCTCAAGACTGTCCCCTTCTGTTATCAGCCAAGTCACTGATTACTGCTCCAAATGAAAAAAAAAAAAGGCAAAACAAAACATATTCATATTTTACCCTTGATAACTCTTTACTCTCTGAACACTCAGACCATTCTGAACACTACCTTGACAAGTGACCTGGGTCATAATACCTGGATGTTTTACTCTTACTGAATTGCATGTTCAGAGGCAGCTACAGCAGCCTCTAAAAAAGTTCCTGGGGGAGAAAGGAATAATCAGGCAAGAAGAAACAGGAAGCTGTGTTCAGGGACTCAGAGATAAGATACTATTTCTGGTTTTCCCACTGGCTGATCCTGGGATCTTGGACAGAAGAAATTGTAGGATTGCAAGCTTCCAGTCAATCTCCTATTGCTTTTAATGCTTTACTCTCTGGAGCAAGGGTTGTCTTGAATTAAGAATTTGTAAAGCCCATTGTAGAACAGAGCCCAAGCACAGCTTGATATCACTGGGTTATATGTAACCTGCTACACAGAATTAGTGACAGTAAAAAAATGTAGATGGACACAAGGGCATTGTAAGGTGCAGTATGAAGTGTAGGTTAAATCCTAGCAGAGGATGAAAGCAGAACCTAAGTACCCTGCACAGTAAAGTTTGAAAGCTTAGGCCTTGCAAGTCATACCCCTTAATACAGATGAAAGGTTGTAAAATTTTGTCCATATTGCTGAAAGTTAAGGAACAAATCAAGGAAAATACTTTTTTGTATGGCTTTTCTTGGAATTTTCTTTACAAGTGCAGGCTTAAGAAAATAATCTTCACCCCAGCAGAGTAGGAATGAGACCCAAACCTCTGTGAAATAGCCTCTGATTTATATATTTTTTATTCTTTTTCTTCCTGAATGGCTCTGATACATCTGTAAAGATTGACTTAAACCCTCTGTTTTCCTTTATGACCATGCACGCTATTCTCTTCTGCTATGTTCTGCCTTCAAACCATTTAAGTTCACACAGAAGAATTCTTTTTATTTTTATGGAGTAATTTGCTACGCAAAGGCTGGTCTTTTCATTTTCAGATTTCTAATGCTTTCAAGTATCTGAAACAGGAGGACTTTTTTTCCCCCACTTCATGGAAAAAAAGCCATGCTGGCAGATTTCAGGGCTTAATTTCTTTATAACAATAGATTTAATACAAAACACATTTTTATTGTAATAAAAAAATAAATAAAGGAAGCAATATGTATTTGAAAATTCTGCCAAACAAGGCAATGTTTGTTTATTCTTAACAAGAAAATCTAATATATTTTTATGTTGGTGTTGACTTTTTCTACACATTACATTTATGTATACATGTGACTGTATACATGACAACTGAAGTTTAATTTGATTTAACCATAAAGGTCTCAGTATCTAGTCCATCAGACTAGAGATAAGATTTACGTTGAGAAGTTGTGTATGCTATAATTTCTTTTTTGTTGTTCTTTGACTCATCTTTCCAATAATTTACGTTCTTGTTACTGGAGTTGGTCTTTCTCTCCCAAACCCCAAACTACCATTCCTACCTTGTTTAAAAACATTACTGCTCCTCCTTTGGTCCAAATACAATAGAAAGGGTTAGTGTTTTCCTCAAAGACCAAACAATTAAATTTTCTGAATAACCATTAATATACAGTCATTAATTTTGTTGGAAACTAGCCTTCCATTGACTTTCATAAAAGTTGGCCTTAAGAGAACAAGAGACTTGAGGAATCTTTAGACTCAAGTTTCTTCAATGCTAGACTTCTGTGCCAATGGGGCTGCACAAATAATTTGAGCTCATGCAAATCTCAGTAAAATGTGCTCTTTGACTTCACAGTTCCTGGGCTCAACACCTTTAGTGTCCATATACCAGGCAGAAAATATATTGCTGAAAGTAATAGATGTTTCTTTAAAATTTTGTACCACCTCTTGCAGCAACATGATTAATGAATTTGACAGATTAATAAATACTAGAAGTCTGCAGCAATCAATAGACCTCATGAGACCTGAAGGCTCAATGCATTGATATAGAATGGAATAATCATCATGGAATCAAACTAAACATTGTTCATTACTGGTAGAATTCTATTGACATCTGACCTGGAGAGATTTGAAACATGTAAACAGCCTTAAATCTATTTTTTGGATTCCTGATAGACAAAAGATACTGGTTTTCACCAATATCAGAAGTGACATCCACAAGAACATAAATATTACTGGAAGTGATTGCCAAAAACGAAAGAAAGTGATAGCGCTCCTTTACTACAAAAATATCTTCTGACTCCTTAACCTGGCCAACAGAGAAGAATGTGAAAAGGTCTCTCTGCCAGGCGTGGTCACGTTACTGATCCTGGAAGGAAGGGGGACACACAAGCCCCTCTAGTGGTGTTCTCCTACTGGGGGCTGTAAACAGCTCCTTGAGACGATTATTAACTCCACCTTAAGAGCAGGTAGGCGTGTGCTCAATTTAGTATTACTGGCAGCATATTTTAAAAGTTGGTTGCTACAATTGCTAGATACATTGCCACTTTGAGATTAAATTTTCTGATGATTACGTAGCCTGATGTATAGGCTATATAGTTGAGTGTATAAAAACATTACAGTACAATATAAACCCATATGAATCCTACAGAAAAATTGTCTTCCCTCTAAGATAATATTGCAGCAAATTCAGTAACTTTTCATCATATTGCAAACAAATATATTGCAGCAGGAGGTAAACTGGGTGGAAAATAGCTTTCCTGTTCCAGGAAAGTTTTTGAAATTGCAAAATTCACATTCTACACTGAGCCAAACCCAAGACCTTTCAATTTTTTAAATTTTTTTTTCCATGGGAAAATAAAAAGAAAACATGATTGGAATAGCTGTAAGTCCAGGATTAAGGGCTTTCCTCTGGGACATAGGAAACCCAAGTCCAAGTCTACACTGTGAAGTAATCTTAACAGGAACTTGAATTTCATTCTCCCACATCCTGGGAGATGTGCATAACAGTCAGGTTACTAGTGGTACTGGCTCAATCTCTATTTGATCAGAAATTCCACAACAGACTCCAAAAAAATGTTTTCTGTCTCAATGACACGTGTTTTCCACAGAAAGTCTGGATATTGATGGACCGACATTTTTAAACATGAAATCATTTTGCTGCAGAAAATTCAATCTAACTGAAGATAACAGCTCTTAGATGTAATGAAAAATTAAGTTTCTTACCACTCTCAGTCCTTAGTGCTTTGAAGGTCCGCTGTGCCAAAATAGCAGGGTTAGTCTTTGTGTTCTGATCATTTTACCAATTTGGGTAATTATTTCCCCCCGCACCCCCCTCCCCCCATCTAAGTTTAATCTTACATTTCAGTTGGATACAGGGTTATTCTTCATTTCATGACTTAAACTATAATGTACTGTTGTTTCATACTGTTAAACAGCTGCTTAGCTCTGTGAAAATAAGAACCATGTGTTCTACCCCAGAGGTGGCTGGCATTTCAGTGGTAAATGAATTCATCTTTGCTTTTTAAACTGTTTTTGGATTCAAGTGTTATGTAGATATAAGATATTTATTGTTTCAGTTTTATTAAGCCTTGCTCCCAGCTAAGAGGACTAGAGCCAGAATCTGGAGAAAGGACCACCCCTTATGATCAATGATAGGTCAACATAGGATTCAAAGAATTCCTCCATGGTAGGTAACTAAAAACATATTAGAAACAGGAAAAAAAAATCATACAGCTAAGACTACAAGTGAGGGAAATGTATGTCAAATTTATGTCTCTAGAAAACATGTTGGCATTAATCATGAAAAGATAACCTCAAGAAATATGTTACTTGCAAATCACCAAGATTTAAAGAGTCAAGATGAAAAAGGCAGCAATTGTATTGATAGCATTTTTCTTTTTCTTCTCCAACATAAACCCATTTATAATTGATCCATGTAGTATTGCTCTGAAAAAAAATTTTCTTCTCTTGCAAAAGACCTCCATAGAAATCTTTTGAGTCTCCATAGGAAGTCATTCTCAGAAATGGGGCTTGGAGTTTATGAATTCTTTGTGTTAAAACAATTACAAATAGACTTTTCAGTGTTCCAGTTGCATCTAGTTAAATTAGTGCTGTTCATAAACCAAAGGCCTTTAAAATTACAGAAATTTTCACTTACTGCAGTGAAAATTTAATTAGATCTTTATGCTATGGCTAGATCCACACACAATAAATCCATAACATTCCAAACCTGTGGGAGCACCTCTCTCTAGACCTCGTTCCTGAGTTTCTGAAACCCTCAAACGCAATAGAAATGCATAATATAGTTAGGCCTTTCCATTACACAGAGATGGAACACAAAAAAATAACCTAACAAAAACACATATTTGCATTTGAGAGCTGGAAAGCTCTGGTCAAAAGGTCTTGACTCCATCAAGCTATGTGCTAATAGCAGTTTTTGTGTGTGTTTTAGTCCAACCACATACAGAGCTCTCATCAACATCCAGGCCTATACCAAGAATTCTTTTCCAGATGCAGAAGTGCTGGGAAGCTTCCTCCTCTGCTGGAATGAGGGGCTCCTTAGGGCAGCAAGTGCCATGGCAAAGACATGTTTCATGTGCTGGCCACCAAAGAGTAGTGAGACCTGCCAGCTGTGAGTGGTTGTGATAGAAAGGAATATGGCTTGATGAAAGCTCTGTGTATGAATCTCAGAGAAAGAGCAGAAACAGAGTAAAGAAACTGCTTACTCTTTTCTCCTAGGGAATTAACCAAAATAATTTATGCATTGCTTAAAAAGTAGAGATACAAATAATTATAAATGTGTGACTCTTTGCATCTACTACTTAAAAGATGGATATTTCTAAATCTTAAGTTCTACTTGACTGAGTATTCTCCACATAACAGAAACCCTTTTTATTTGCTAAATATAGTACATTAATGCAGTACATTGGTCAGTTCAGATAAAACCTCACAAAAGAGGGACGAAAAATAGCATCACTTTTCTTCTTAGCAAAGTAAGCAATCATCATACCCATCATTTTGGGGAATCTCCCAGTCAAACTACAGGGATTTCCCACAAGTTTGCTTTACAGATAATTTAGGCTGTTTCACTTTCATATGTATGCTAACTTCAAACAATTATTGCTATAAATTATTTATATTTTCAATCTGTTATTTCCTTGGATAAATTAGAAATAGGGTCTATCACACCAGGATGTTAAGCAAATCAAAGTGATATCCTATCTTGGTAATCCTTAGCCTGTGTTCCATGGCACACATGTGGCTCATAAGACCACAGTAAATCCTAAGCACCTCACCTGAAAAAATTATTTTAACTTTTATTTTTTAAAATTTCTAGTTTCAGTTGTGAAACTGTGAAGGATGGTTCACCTAAAGGCATTTCATCCCACTGACCTATTTGTTGAAAGACAGAAGGCCAAACTTGCAGTTTTGTATTTTGATCTCTGTACATCTATAAATGCATATCTGACAATCACAGCCATTTGTAAGCTGTGTGTTTGTGCAGGATTGATTCCATTTAAAATTGTGTAACACCATTTACTCAAATGGATTTATATAGTTTTAACTGAGAGCAGAATCTGTCCTAGATAATATTATTGAAATGTTTGGAAACATCTTCACATACTGTTTATTTTTATTTTGCAAAGAACAATGTGGCTCTCTGTTCCAGTTTCAAATCAAAAGTGGTAGGGTGCAACTCCACTGACATCAATGGAATCACAATTACTTACAGCAGGTCTGAATTTATCCCTGTGCATCTATATTCATTTAGTCTTTCTCCCCCGGGGAGAGGAAGAGGGAACTAAAATGAGACAGATATTTGTCATATTGCCTAATGCACTACTGGAATAAGATCAGATGCTATGCTGATGGGTATGGTATAAATGAACCTTTAAGAAAACTGAAATTTCACCAACAAACACAAAGAGACGTGGAGATTCTTCAGGCTACTTTTCTTTCTTCACTGAAGGACCGTCACTGTCAAAGCCTTTAAGAAGCTGTGACATTTCATAAAAATACACCTGCTCAATATTGTTCTTCATTTTCTACACAGTCAGCAACACAGCTTGCCATGAATGGAGATTTGTATTCCAAAGAGAATAATAATTAGTTCTTTTTACATGTAGTATCTTAAGACAACTCAGTAGGTGTCTTGTTAATTTGCTCATTACTCAGTGGATGGAAATGTTGATCACATATATAAATACCAATTATTCTTTAGCTTAAATGAAGTAACATCACTAAGACAGAGACCTACCTTTATTTATATTTGCTTCAGTAGCAAATTTGACATGCAATATTTTCATATGCGTTTTTAGAGTGGGTGCTACTTCTACTTCTTCAAGTCAGAGATTCTTTGTCTGTTCAAGAGAATGTTAGGAAGCAATTTTTATAAGACAATTAAAGAGAAATGAAACATAAATAACTAAATGTGCTTTCTGATGTAATGTCATCTGAAATCAGGAAAGAGCTGTTGTGAACTGTGGATGACCTTGGTGCCTACTGCAGCTGGGAAAACCAATAAGACTATTTGATGACAGCTGAAGTAAAATACATGCATTCTTCCCTTCTACTCTGACTTTATTCCCATTCTCTCATTATTTCTGAAAAAAGGTGTTGTCTCTATAAAAGTGAAAAAATGTACCGTACTGTCTCAGTGTCATCCTAGAAGATGTGAGGGGATCTTAATCTTCCTTCTTAATCTCACCGTTTAACAGCACACAATAGAAAAAAGTCAACCAGACAGATTATGCTTATTATTTATAATTATAGTCCAAAAATGTTGATTCTGGGAATTGAATCACAGAGATTGAGATAGGCTGAAGCCAGCTCTTCACATCTAAACAGTACTAAATTTGAGAAGACCATCCAATATATATCTGAGAAGTATTTCATTTATACAATGTCACCACCACAACCAAAACATTTCAAGAGATAACACTTCATTTAACATTTTCATCTGACAGAAACAAACCCCAAAACTGTTTAATTTCATAGTCACTTCTACACAAGCATAAGTCCTACACCTTTTTCTGACAGGATTTGAAGTTATTTAAAGTATTTGATTTTATAAAAAGCGTTTTGTCTTTACAATACCCCCTTGTTTTCTGTCTTATTCCATTCCACCCCAAAAATAAACAAACAAAAAACTTGAGGCTTATGAAATTTTCCATTAACCCATCTTCCCAGCATGATGATCCACATGGCCTACTGTTATTAATTGTCTCCATGTGAGTAGACACAATTATTAAAATAAGATGGTAATCATAAAGTGGCTTTTATCCTTGTGATTTTTTGAAAATTTGCATCATTGTGTATATCAGTGTTAGGTGACTAACAGGTCAAATGAGAGAATGTAGCTGTGCAGGCAAAGATCATTCTTCTGTGATTATACAGAACACTCCAACAATTCTACAACATTTACCAAATAAATGTATTTTCTTCAATGGTTCATCAAACTTGAGCTTAATTTTAAACCCAGAGGTTTTGTAAACAAAAGTGGCCCATAAGGTTTTACAGGAGGGGAAAAATTCCCAATAGCATTTGACAAAAATTTCAGTGAGAGTTTAAGTAATTCATTTGAGTAAATCCACATAATAATCAATAGCAAAGCAGTTATTCAGCTAGAATTGCTACTGAATTGAGTTCAGAGCAGCTCAAAGTTTGCGGTTAGTGGTCATGCTCATGTAAATGGACATAAGTACAAAGATGGTAGCAGCATATTCCCATATTTGCCTTCTAGTGGCAAAAGTTCAATACCCCTTAAAGAGATTGGTTTTAATCACCAAGACACCAATCTCACTTTAATACTCATGTCTCCTTTAAAAATCTTCCTATTCCAAATTCATCTGTTCAGATAATGCTTATGAATTCTAGCAAGGCCACAATGTAATTAAAAATAGAGTAAGCTCATTAGGTTCAAGAGGAAGGTCTGAAAAATTTGAGAGAAGTAGAGAAGATTTTGTTCAACTGATTGATTTGTGAGCTCTTCACGCCTCCCTCACTATTTGTATTAGCTCTGTCAAATAAAAAGCTAACAAGCTGGGAAAAAGTTATCACTCAGCATAAAGAGGTAGAAAAGAGGAAAAATTAGGAATTATTATGCAGGTTGTTTCAATTCTGAATGAATATGTGTACATCAATTTTTAACCTCAGACCTAAAGTAAATATGAAGGCATTAAAACCTAAGACGCTGGTGTTCTGCCTCATGTTGGAACATCAATTTGCCAGCATTACAGGGTGTGAACATGCTCTTTAAAAGATGACCATGATTTCATTCAGAAGTTGAATGGTAGGTTGATTGTAATCTTCACTGGTGTCATATCTTGGGAAGATATTCAGCAGAGAAATTAATGCAACAAAGGAAAGGAGGGGACTGCAGGGGGACTGCAGACTCTGTAAAGCCACTTGCAGTTATCTCAAGTTAGAAAGTGAATTATGGGAAGAATTGTCTCTTTCTGACTTCTATAGGTGATGGCTTTCTTGGAAACCAGAATTTTGGTTAGGTGGAGACTTCTTTTGCCTTACATAGCAGGTCTGTCTTGTTTCTTCCCATTAGTCAATTTGCTCTTTGGAAGGGTCTAATGTTTTACAGTTGTGTCTTTGAAATGTGTTTTGAATAAAGCTCCAGCCAAGAATGTTGTGTATGTCATTTGTGGGGAAAAGCTAAAGACTGCAGGAGCCTGCCATGGTTATGTAACTTGCTTATTTTTATATCTGTTAACTACTGCTTTTGTTAATAAAGTTTATAACAAAAAGTTTTATAGATTTATAAAAAACTAATAATTTTAAAAAACAGTCACATATTTTGGCATTTTATATGAAGGTTCAATTGTACAAATTTTGCAAATAAAAAAGCCAAAATCCCAGATGATTAACAAAATATGTGTTTATTTAAACATACAAATAAATAAATGTTAAGGCCATTTTACTTGGAAAAATCTGAATTCAATATTTGTCTTGCAAAACTAAGAAATCTGAGCCATGCCTTTGGAACCCTTAATGCACAGCAAAACAAAGAGAATGAGAATGAAGTTTCCAAAACTGGGAGTCATATAGGATGACGCTTGAGACAATAGGGATATTTCCCAGAAAACAACATGAAAAGGTATAAACTAAACTAGGACAGACTGTACCCTTTTTGTTTCATGTCATTCATCTCAGAATTTAATCTGTGAAAGTCTAAAGATAGATCAGAAAAGATAAATCTTGTCAATATGTCCTGTACCATTTTTGGATTGACAGAGCAATGTGACTGTTTTAAGAAAGCATGAAGCAAACATTTATGTTATCACTAACTCGACAAGTCTGAATAAATCAACAAATTTTCAGCACCAAAGTACTCATTTTCATACTTACACTGAGGGAACCATGACTCAAAATGCCATTCCTGGAACATTTTTCTTTATCTCAGCACATTAAGACACTTAGAGATGCTCCACACCTACACTGAAAAGGAATATGCACAGTAATGACATAAAAAATGCATGCTAAAATAAGAACAAAAGCAAACCCAGTGTGTCAAAAAGCCAGCATTGTCATTATCACAAGCCCACAAGGTTTTCAGTATGTCACTACTTAAATCAAAGACAATCAGGCTTGGATTATTGGCAGGACACTGTGCAGAACTCTGAAGAACAATATCTAATTTAGAGAAAATGGACCACATCTCAGTTGCCATAATTTTCCATATCTGGACCTGACTAACTTGTCCCAGTGTGTTATATTAAGCATGATACAAAAGCCAGCCTTGTGCATCAGGACTGGAGCATTCCATAGTCAAGAATCTATCATCCTCTAAATTACTAATCATGGTTATCTCATGGAGCATTATGGACTTTTTTCAAAAGGTTGGGCTTTGAATAACATATAGGTACATTCACACTGTCTTGAATTCATAAATAATTTAATTATTTCTTAGGGCACTTTAAATCCCAAACCATAACTCAGTTTTCATGCAAAAAATTATGTCTAGATTTCTATGAAATAGTTAAAAACTCATGATAAATTTAGATGAGAAGTTACAGATTTTATTCAGGTTTGCAGTAGCTGTGTGGAAATTCTGTCTAATATAACTCTAGACAGAACAAAAAAAAAACCTCAAACCTTTAAAAAAGTTTCTGGAAATAGTAAACATATGATTTGCTTGACTCATTTCTATTTTAAACCCTAAAGTATATATTACCCATTTCAAACAAAAGCAGACTACTCTGTGAAACTGGGTTTCACAGGCATCTTCAACCTTTCAAAAATGACCTCAATGAATTCACAGTAGAAAAGCAAGCAAAATAAAACACCACCACCCAAGTCCCAAGTTACTTGAATAGCATTAAAATTACCACACAGCTAATAATAAGGAATTATTTGTTAAGTATGACAAATCATTCTTTATTGAGGTAACCTCAAGTAAAACCCATTTTAATGCCTCTTTTTTCTCATTGTTCATGCAAGCATTATAATTCAAATTCTGTGAGATGGAGCAGAGGCAGGTTTGCCCATGTGCAATGATAACATGAGACACTGTGAATGAATCTTAGGTAAATCCATAATCTTCCCTTATATTAACTTTCCATTTTCCTTTCTACTTTGCAAATTATGCCCATCCTATTAATTCCTGCCTCCTCAGATCTCTTTCACCTACACCTTGAACTTAATTCTATTCTCTCAGAACCTGACATACTTCAGTCCTCACCAAAACCCATTTCAGTTCAAACAGCACAAGATCGCCCTGAAATATAAACATTTTTTTACTAAGAAGTGTCAACACATGCACAATTCAAATGTGTCATCATATGATCAGATTATTGACAATCCCTCTATAGTTTACCCCATAACCCCTCTGTCTATTTCCTTTTTCCATCTGATCATCATCTTTGTCTGATAATAGGCTGCAAAATCTTCAGGTCAGGGATTTTGTCCTTTTAACCATTTCTGTACGGAATTAAGAGTTAAGCACACTCATCAACCATAATCACTGAATCATGAGGCCTCCTAAACTTATTTGTCCAGACATTGTATTGGAATGGAGTACAAGCTTCTTAAGAGAGATCTTGAATAATAATCCATGTATATCATAATGTAAGCATCAATATTTAATTTACACCTTTCAGAATTTGGATGAACTTTAGCTTCCTATATAAAATCTCTTGATAACTTTGTTAAAATTTCAAGCAACATAAAATACATAAATTTCCATAATGAGTTAAATCAAGGTATGATAGAAGGATCTACTCTGATATATTCTGATAAACGCATACTTTGTCTTGGATTTCACACAGCAAGCAAATCAAAGGGAAGGTGCATTAGAGGACAATGGCTTTAATTGTAAATGTACCTTCAATTAGGGCAATATCTTGATGAAGAGACAGTAGAGAGAGTAGTATGGAGAATGAACCTAGCCTACATCAACAAAAATAGTAGAGATTAGATATGGATGAATATGAGTAGAGGTTTTTGAAAATATTAAAGGAAATATTTCCAAAATGAACATTTTATGACCTACCTAGAAGATACTCTCAGTCTGCCTTACTTCAAATAGTTCCTATCTAATACTCACCTATCTATAACTGATTTAGATGGTGAAATTTTTAGGACACAGACCATACTAAATAAGTGCTAAAAACAAGTAATAAAATCCTAAAATCATAGGATGGTTTATGTTGGAAAGGATCCTGAAGATCATCCAGCTCCAACACCCCTGCCATGGGCAGAGACACCTTTCACTGGACCAGGTTTCTCAAAGCTCCATCCAACCTGCCTTTAACACTTCCTGGGAGGGGGGCAACCACAACTTCTCTGAGCAACCTGTGCCAGTGCTTTGCCACCCTCACAGTAAAGAATTTCTTCCTCGCAGGTAATCTGAATCTGCCCTCTTTCACTTTGAAGCCATTACCTCTTGTCCAATCACTTCCTACCCTTGTCAAAAACCCCTCTCTAGCTTTCTTGTAACCACTTTAAGACACTGGAAAGTGCTATAAAGTCTTCTTGCAGCCTTCTGTTTTCCAGGCTGAGCAACCATAAGTCTCTCAGACTGCCTTCAGAGGAAAATAAATCTTTACTGGAGAAAATTAGATAATGAAGGTTGCCACTGGCTCAGTCACAGGGCAACATTTCCAGCAACAGGCAATATTTATAATGTTTTCAATCATAGAAGTGATATTCATGTAATACTTTCAAGCTTATCTTATTCAAGCTAAACCAGTTATCCATAGTATGTGGGCTCACTGAGGCCCCTAGGCCTAATTATCACCTATCTTACATGTAAATGATGCCTGACTTAGTGCTGCTGCTGTACATCAAAAAGGAAAATAAACAGTAACATGTTCCCTTGGGATAGTATGTATGAACTGCAGTTCTGCCTAATTAACCTGATGTCTGAAAGGTTAAGGTGGGGGTAGTGTGATTATTCTCACTGTAACTTAAAGGGTGTTTATTCAGGGTGTACCAGCACAGATATTGACTATAGGTGTCATTGCCCTCTACTGGGCCACATCAAAACTGGTCCTTCATCTCATGGGGCTGATAAAGGTACTTGAAGAAATTTTCCTCAAACTACAAAAAAAAAAAAAAAAAAAAAAAAGAAAAAGGAGAGAAAGGCTCACATTGTTAGATTCAAAAAACATATGCATTTTTTTCTTTCACCAAAGTCTAATGGCTCAAGTGGATTTACAGAAGCACAAAATTCAAACAGTAATGTAGCTGGAAAACCCATACAATTCAATCTCCATGACTATCTCTAATGTATATAATAGCACCTATTAACTTTTTCCCTCTCTTGACTTGTATCCAAGCTGTGGTCTTCTGCCACCAGCATTATAATTTGATGTTATGTTTCATCTCTGGCCATTCTTTATGCCACCTTTGTTTGAATCTTCAAGCCACTGAATATTTGAATCTTGCATATAGATTCTCTCAGCAGTCTGCCCTGGTATTTTCATTCTTGTGTCTTCAGCAGCACGTCTGATTTCTGCTCATCTTCAGATTCCATCCAAATGACTAGATCAATAATTGTTGTTGCTGCTGTTTGGGTCTTAATTTGCCTTTGGACTTTTGCCCTGTGGGCTTTTGAAACTCATTTAAAGCTCTTTTTACTATGTTAATGAGTTTGTGCCCCAAAATGACCTCCTTGTCTGAGGCACACTATCTGTCATCTGCTCCTTTGACATGAAACATTTTAGAAAAGAAGGAAGCTGAAGAATTTACAGGCAATATCTACAGCTGCAATCAAATTCCATAGGTTTAAAAACAGTAAGTTTGGGGCAGAATATAGGCAAACTTTCTCATCTTTTGCTCTGATTTGTGAAAGTAGACATGAGGTTTAACATGCATAACGTTTGATTTGACCAGGCCTTAAAAATTACAAAATTTTAAATCCCACAGAATTTGAGTTGGCATGGAACTGTTGTAGACATTTTTGTAACCATCAGTTTTCCTTACCATTTAAAAAAGAGAGGAATGGTAGGATATAATTCTTTTCTTCAGAGACCTTTGAAGTTACAAGAGTACTGTAGAGCTTATATGTGAACAGTCAGGCAATAACTTGCATATCAGGAGACAACACCCAAAAATACATAACATAATTCCTAATTTTTGTAGGATAGTTGCACACTGAAAATGTTTCTTCTTTATATAGGGGTGCTCTGGGAAGAACCCTGTTACACAGTTTCCACATGTTTTCCTAGTAGGGAAAGTCTATAGACAATGTGAAAGGCAATCCTGTGTATGCTGATGGCCAGATCCAACAGAACTCTGTGGAAACAATATGTGCATGTTCTCATGCTAGACTGGAAAATATTCTCTGTATCTGACCTTGATTTTCAGTTTCTGGTTGACCTCTTCAAAACTGGATCATTTATTTCAACATACAAGTACAATTACAATTAATCTAAAGGAGAAATTTCATTTCATGTGCATCATTTCCACTACACTAACCCTTCCCTGTTGCTGAGTATGATGAAAAGGAATCTATATTTTTGCAGAAAAAATATAGGTGTGACAGTGAACAAAAGTAGCAACTTTTCACACACTTCATCTATTCTAAAAATTCTGGAGATTAATTCAGATGTTACTTACTTAGAAGATTTCTCTATGTGATGACTTCCTACCAAAACTGTAATATAAAATCATTAAAAAAAATAAAATCCACACTCATTTTTCAGGAGAAAACACCAGAATTTGTGTCTCTTATTTCTACTGATAGGAACCACACAGATAGTCATCACTTTGAAAAGCAGAGCTCTATGATGCACTCAGTGAAGATTCCAAAAAAAGAGAGATCTTCAGACTTTGGCTCTGATTGAAGTTTCCTCAAAACTGAGGAAATATTGAGATACAGAAGTTTGATTCCTGTTTATCTCTAATTGAAAACAGAATGAAAATTTCCCAATATTTCCATCAGGCAAGTACACTTTATCATGAACATTGAAAACAGTCTCAAAATCGGGAAGATGACACATAATAACACCAAATTAAACTGCAATGGATTAAAAGTTCATTTTGCATAAACTGCAAAAGTTTCTGAAAGTTATTCAAATTCATATCAGCAAAATAGGAACTGATGCCTCACAAGCTCAGGCTTTCAGCTTGTTTCTGCCTAGCTCAGTATGAGGAAGAAAAACGTCAAAGCAAAGATAAAGAAATCTAACCGATAGCAGCAATATTAGTAATAAATTAGAACTCTTCTGTCTATCCATATGATCAGATTTATAAAGTTAATATATTTAAGCAATTGCTTTTTCACTTACAGCTGAGAAGTCAGAGAGCAACTTAATGAATACTACAAACTCTGAAGAGAGGGTTAAGCAGAGCACTTCGGAGTCTCTGTGAAGAGGCTCAGTCCCCTCCTTCTTTCAAAAAATTGACCTCAAGCACCTGTCCTTTCATAAGCTATAGTGGAACCTCACCAAGTATGAATGTTTTATTTTTATCACATCTTTTCTGCAGTCCTATCAATGCTATGAACCTGGTTCAACATCCTGCACCCAGTGGACTGGTCACACGCTAGGAGGCAGTCCTCCATTATTCCCAAGGGGAAGTTGCAACATTTTATACAAGCATCAAGACAAAAAAGGGGAATCAAGATCTCATACATACAAGCAAGACAAGTCTACTCTTCCCTACATTTTGTGGACTATCTAAGAAATTGTCCCTTTTTTTGCTTAATTCTTGGGTGATATATGTGCCAATGCTTATAACATAGAGCTCTGTGATGGAAACACAAAGTCTGATATGAATGAAGTACGAATGGAAATACCTGTGTGGTAAAGCACCATAAGAAACTACAGTGAATGGCATATCTTGATATCCAAGGCTGTGCCTGACATTAGTCAGACCAATAAACCTGGAGGAACATGGTATTTCCATGAGGACATGAAGGCCTGTACTTCAGCGAGGCCACAGCACAAATGAGTTACCTGTGGGAGACCTGAGCAGTGGTGGCAGGAGAGAGGACTTGAGGTTCCAGCCTTTCCTCTGTGCCATTCTTCCTGCTGTCCCAAGCAGCATCCAGGAAGCCATAAAGGTACCCAAAACCTGAGAACAAAAACAATAGCAATTTTGAGTAAGACATGGGGATATTGAAATGAGCAAAGGACCACCAAGATATTCGGGATAGGCATACTTGCTCTCTGAGGAGAGGTTGGGCAAGCTGAGCTGCTGCAGCCTGGAGAGGGCATGGCTTTGGGATGGGCTTAACAGTACCCTCCAGTGCCTGCAGGGACATTACCAAGAAAGTGAAACCAGATTTTTTGGAGGGTCGAACAGCTGGAGGGTGAGAGAGCAGGCATGAACTGAAGCTAAATAGGTTCAGGCTGGATATAAGAACAAGCTTTTTCCCCATAAAGAAAGTCAGGCAATGGAAAAGGCTGCCAAAGAGTGTTTGTGGCAAATCCATGTCTCATAGACTTGTGCTGCGGGTTCCTTAGATGGTCTCAAACTTGATGCCCAACAGTGGGAGTGGTTCTCCATTCTACCAGAAGCCTCTGCTTCTGCAACTTGGATGGTGTGACTGGAGCACTCTCTGGTGAAGACCAAGGCAAAAAAATCAGTGAGTACCTCAGCCTTCTCCATATCCCAGGTAACCACATCTCCTGTTTCCTTCTGGAGAAGGGCTAATCTTTCTTTTAGCACTGATTTACTTTCAGAAGCTTTAGTGTTAGCCTTGATGTCCTTGGCCAGATATAATTCTATCAGACCTTTAACTTTCCTTATTTGACTCCTGACTGCTTGGACAATTGGTCAGTATTTCTCCCAAGACATAGGTCCTTGCTTCCACCTTCTGTAGGCCTGAATTTGCCCAAAAACTCCTTGTTCATCCATGCAGGCATCTTGACTTCATCTTTGTTTTGTTGTGCCATTCCTGAGCTTGGAGGAGATCCTTGAATATTTACCAGCTTCTAAGGACTACTCTTCCCTCCAGGGCTCTATCTACTCCACCAAGCAAATCACCAAAGAGGTCAGAGTCTTCTCTGCTGAAGTCTAGGCTAATGAACTTGTTGGGCATCCTTGTTGTTGCCCTCCAGATCCCCAACTCCACCATTTCATTGTCAATGCAGCCCAGGTTGCCCTTGAGCATTCCCCACCAGCTCCTGCTTGTTGGTGAGAACAAGGTCCCACACAGCACCTCTCATTGCTGGCTCCTCTACCCCTTGGAGAAGGAATTTACCATCAACCAGTCCAGGAACCTCCTCAATTGTTCTTCCCACAGACATTGGGTGTTTGAAGTCTCCCACAAGGCTCTGGGCTTGTGGAAGTGAGGCTGCTCCCATCTGTCTCTACAGGGCCTCATCTACTTGGTGTTCCTGATAGTGTGGTCTGTAGCAGACCCCACTATAATGTCACCTGTCCTTGCTTTTCCTTTAATCCTGACTCATATATTCTCCTCATCCATTCCCAAACAGAGTTCCATGCACTCCAGCTGGTCAATGACCTTCCTTCTTATCTCCCCCGCCTGCCCTTCCTAAAAAAGCCTGGATCCTTCCATTCCTACCGTGTCTCCAGGTTGCCAATAAGGTCAATCTGTGAACTCTAATATAACTTTAACCCATATGGAAAAATAATAAACAATACTCATGTCCAGTTTTAAAACAGCAAAATTAGATTAAAAAGGGAAAAGAATTGTCACAGCTTTCCTGAGAAACTGAAACTGTAAAGGAATATACAAAAAGACCACCCTGTTCTAATACCAGACATAATTAAAGTGAGGCAAAAGAGAAGAGAAAGGAAAAAAAAAAATCTCCAAACCTGCCTATACCTCAATTTACTAAAAACTTCTTCATAGTTTAAAGATGTGAAGTTGTAAGAATTGTGACAGAACAGAAGTTTTAGAAGATGATGACTGGGTGAACTGGTTCTGGGAGGATAAGAATTCCTATATCCTATGGACCTGGCCTGGCACTGTAAGAAGCATGTGACGTACTATACCAGGCAGCAAACAGCAGAGTGCTTGTTAACAAAATCCTGTTTTAAAACACACTTGCACATTTTGAATACATCTGGACAACCTCTGATTAAGGACACTAAGCTTGGCCTTAAACATTTTCTGAAATCAAGACAGTGAAAGATTTGAAACATACATAACTTGGAAATTACAGGGATGGATGGGACAAAAAAGCGGATAAATATCAGAGAAAAACTGAGCTTGGCAAGACAGGTCCTTAAAAAGGAGAATTATACTGACAATATCTGTAATTTCCAAAGGGTCAATGTTTAACAGTCTATGCATCTGAGACACATATTGAAGATTCAAAACATGAATACCATCAAAATATAAAATCTGCTGATATTTTGAATGAGCACATTTTTCAACAGTAATTTAGAACTTTTAGTAGGTGTTTTTTTTCTAAAATGAACTGGAAAGTAAAAAAAATCACCATTTAGTGAATGATCCTTTTAGAGAGCAGATGAGATCTATAGCAGTGATTTTATCTGCAGTGTAATTTATTTTATTTCCAATTTTATTTGAGTGCATTAATGAAGGGAATGACTTAACCAGAAAAATGATGAAAAGAAAATTAAAGCCAAGTTCTAGATGTGTAATAGCTTGTTTTCCAACAGCCTGCTTTTGAAGCACATCAGCTTATGAAAGATTTAATATTCTTTAAGAGGGCAACTGAAAATGTTGTCAACACCTTCCATTTCTAATTGATGCGTTTGAGACCAATAAGAAGTAAAGACCATTCAAACACTCATGACAGAAGACAGGATACATGATGACAAGCTGGAGAACTATATTAAGCAATACAGGGGAAGTAGACTGTGGTAAAACAGAAAACAAATATGGCTATCTCCACAACAGGTGAGTGAGTTGAACAGAAACTACATCACAGAAACTAGAAATATAAGTAAAAGTGTTGAACAGCTACTATAATATAGAGGGAAAACAAACCAGCAGTGAAGCAAAATTTTTTGTGTTCTAAAACACCCTATGAAAACAGGTAAGATTAATAATAGGGATAAAATAAAGCCTTATCATAAATACCCTATGAGACTCTTTCTGAGTTTAGTTTTTATTCAAGGTTTTACTGCTCCTGACTATAAAAGGAAGGAAAAAAAAAAACAAGGAGAAGAAAAAAAACAACCTTATAAAATCTTTCTCACTCTGCACAGGCTTTTAGAGAAATGTATGTGCTCTCAGGTAAAGAGGAGGTGCAATGCCAAAACCCCTGAGATCCACACAGCCCCTGGGACTGGCAGCAGCACAGGACAAAGCACAGACAGACTTTTCCCACATGGGCTCTGCATTGCAGTTGCTCTTTTCATATAGAGCAGACGAGGGTGATCACTTTTGCCCTCTCTAAGTGTATGCCACGACATTAATTTGGTCTCCTGCCACTATTTAGCTCTGGAATGAAAAAAAATGTGCTCACTTTTTCCTCTAATCCAGTTGTGATTAATATTATCTGCTAAAATCCCAGTTTTCAGTGTAGTGTACAAATGCATAAATGCAATAGCCCAGTCAAGAAGGGAAAACTTAAGGGTATACCAGGAAAATGCAGGATATGAAAATCAAAGCTCTTAGATGAAGTGAGATGAATGTCAAGTTTAAGAAAAAAGATGAAAAATAAAAGCAGGTGAAGCATAAAAGAATGGATCCTTAGGAGGGAAACATAATGTTTTGTTCATTTGAAAAGCTGGTTTTAAAGGGCTGGTGAAAGAAAGAAATCAAACTTTTAGGGAACTTTTCTATTATCTAAGACTAATTTTATGCTGAGATTTTGTACATTTAGATATGTCTAAAAAATTGCTGCTCTATAAAAAAATACGTAATAAGTATAACTAAATAAAAGTTACCTAACTGTAAATAAAGTATCTATGAATACATAAACATAGAGAGTAATTTTTGGAAAGCAAAGTCACTCTGTATGCAGTTTACTGCAATATAGCAATGTATAACTGTGTAAAATAATTGAAATTATGAAACTTATATCCTAGAATCATATTTTTAAATTATAGAATTATAGAATCTTTGAGTCTGTTTAAGTACTTGAGGAGATCACTTAATTTAACATCCCTGCTCAGAGCAGTGTCAGCTAGGGCAGGGTGCTCATGGACCACCCCCAGATGGTTTTGAATACCTTTACAATCTCTCAGGACAACTTGTTCCTGTGTCAACTACCCACACAGAAAATGCTTTTTCTTTCATTTAAATGTAGTTTCTTGGTTTTTTTCAGCTGTGCCAAATTACCTCTTGTCCTGTCACTGTGCATCACTGGAAAGAGCTTGGCTCCATCTTCAGCCCACCTCCATTCCCCGTGAGGTCTTTATAGACATTGGTAAGGTCCCCTGAGCCTTCTTTTCTCAGCTCTGTACAGTCTCAGCTCCTTCAGCTTCTCCTCATATGACAGGTGTTCCCATCCCTTGCTCACCCTTGTGCATCACAAATATGTGATTTGACTTCTACTGAAGCAAAGTTAGACCAAAGGTTCATCATCTTTTTAAAATACAGCCATGTCTTCCTCCAAGCAAGCAAAGAATATGACTTGACACTGTTATCAGTCACACCACTCCTGGGAACAAACCAAGGTTCTTCTCAGTGGAGTGTTTTATATCAGAGATCAGTCATGCTCGGCTGTGTGTCATCATCTTCTTTCAGATTGTGACTTGACTAATTTCCATAAGAAAATTTAATGACGTGGATTGACTGATGCAATGGAAGTGATTCTTCCATGTTTAATGCAGATGCGATTGGGGGTTTTAGTTTTGATTTTATTTTTTTTTACTGTCTTAATTAATTTTTTTACTGTCTTAATTAATAGTAAAGAAATAGAAGAATTCAGAGGTAAGTGGTCACCTGGGGAAAGTTGATTACATTTCCATGATCTGTTTTGTGAATGCTCATATCTAATGCATTCCTATATAGTGGCTGATGTTCAGCATGAGGGGTGGACTGCACCTCGCTGGCACAGAGGGCAGCCTTGCTGTGGGGAATAGAGTCATGGGTGGTGCGTCTGGAGGGACCCTCAGGCCAAATAGGCTCCAGGGATCCAAAGCTATAGATGACTCATCCAATAAATGATTCATGGATATAACAGCAGGAACCATCATGGTCTTACATAACATGAGTAAGAAAGGATTGCTCTGAGCATATTCAGCACTGCAAGCTCCACAGAGGACTGAAATACAAAGATATTTCTTCTCTGAGTTTCAAAAAGTCTCTGATAAGAAGTAAGAAATCAGGAGGAGCACTCACACTTCATTACATCATTTCCACCTGAAGCTGTATATGCCAAAGACGTCTCCACATCTGCCAGAGATGTCTCCACACATTAGATGGGGTTTCCCAAAAATCACCTCTTAGGTTTAAGGCTCCATTGCTTAATAGAACTCTAGGCATGCAAAGAGACTTCCTTGTGAGGGGAAGAGGAGGGGCAGACACTGATCTCTTCTCTGCCTGGTGACCAGTAACAGGACCTGAGGGAATGGCCTGAAGTTGTGTCGGGGAGGCATAGGTTGGACATTGGGAAAAGGCTCCTCACCCAGAGGATGTTTGGGCACTGGAACCACTCCCCAGGGAAGTGGTCACAGCACCAAGCCTGACAGAGCTCAGGCTCTCAAGCACATGGTGTAACTCTTGGGGATGGTGCTGTGCAGGGCGGGACTTGATGATCCTTGCAGTCCCTTCTAGCTAAGCATATTCTGTGATTCTGCTTATTCTGATTATTTTATTGAATGATGGTTATTATGGCCCAAAATTAATCTGCAAAACCTAATAGTAGGTTACATCCCAACAACTAAATACAAAATATCTCAATAACATCCTGCTTTCAGGGTCAGAATTACTGTTTTGCAGAATGACACTACAGGGCACAGATTTTGTCCTTAGTGAAAGTCTGCTTAAAGCATTCACAAAACCCTGGTATTGGAGCTTACATCAGCTAATGCACAAGAGAATTCCTTAGGCCAATCTCTGAATGCTGCAACACTGACCACTCAAATCTGTGTGGGGAGACCAGCAAATAGACAGCCAAAACGTTGCTCCCAGTCTTCCTCTCCCTCCCCTCCCCAAGACTCTGAGGGACATTTTGCTGAGAAATGTCATGTGGGATGTAGAACCTCTTTAATTAAAGATGACAATTGAAGTGAGGCAGAACGGGATATTATCTTGCCCAGCTTGCCATTTACAATCTCGAGTAGGTCAGTCATAATCAGAAGTGTGTACTCCAGAATCCTGGGGTGGGTTTTTTTTTCAATATTTAGTATTGAATTGAAGAGTGGATTCAAAGCAAGGTTTTCTTTATTAGATTTTGCCTTTCACATTAATTCCCATCAGTTGCAGTGACAATTGCATGCAAGAGCACATTTGATCAGCTACAGACTTCCTCATTGCTGAGGTAAGCCAGAAAAACCCTCCTGACTGCAGCAGAATTGTTAGCAATAATCCTAGAGATATCATGTGTTGCCAGGACTTAATGGCTGGCTCTCTGATTAACAACCTGAGGTAAACAGAGGGCAGTTAATAACATAAACCACTATGGATTGTAATATCAATAATGCCATGAAATGACCAACTTTCGAAGGATTATTGCTGATATAAAGTATATTCAACAATTTATACTAGCAATGTTATATATTTAAAGGAAGAAGGATGGGCTGGATACAATATCAGTTGTTCCACACCATTAACAACCCCATTCTTCCTTCCAGAATACAGCTCTTTTGGTTATGTTTACAATTTTACTTTTGGATCGATGCAAACTTCATAGGGCAGGATTCTTTCTCTGCTTCTCTCAAAGCAGTAAGAAATGCCAGCACAGTCAATATACAGAATTGCCTGGCTCAGCACCAGAGGAGATAGTGCTAATCAAAGTAACAGCAGCAGAACTTGAACCAGGCCTTAGAAGGAGAAGGTATTACAGGCTAATTCATTAATCTGTTAAGCCTCTGTGTCAGCGAGAAGTATTCTCTTTAGCTGAGTGTCCTTAATAGGATATATCAGCTCTGACCTGAGGCAGATCAGTTTTTAAGTCCAGCAAAAACTCCTGGGACAGAGATCTGAAACATAATAAAAACATTTGCTATAAAAATAGGCATCTGGGCATCATCTAAGCAATCTCTACTGCTGAATGAGCTACAATTGAGCTATGTCTCAGCAACTACAAAATATGCCAATTTTTTACATTTGGATAAAGAATCACTAGAAAAATAGAAAAATTAAAATTATATAACAGCAATTGCCTACTATTATTAGACACACACAAAATACATTGTGCAGCCTCTGCTAATAATCATGAAGCTCATCTCCCCATATCCATAGCAGGAGTGACAATGCCAGGAAGCAACGTGTTCTGGGAAGGGCACTCAGTGGTGGGACACTCTGCAAGGCATGAGACAGTTAACCCATTCACCAGCTCTCAGTTTTATAATACAATAATATTGTATTATAATATTGTATTGTGAGATTCTTCAAATGCTAAAGAATTCAAACTGAGTGAAAACAATCAGATTTCACTGAAGAGCCAAGAAGGAATAGGCATTTTGTCTCCCAGTCCTCACATTCCGAGATAGAAAAGCACAGACTGCAAAGCCAAAATTTTGCCTCAGCGTCAAGTAAAATAGCTCTGATGAGAATTTAGAGGAAAATCTGGGGTGTTTTATTTCTTTATTTTAGTTCTGCTTATAAACCATGAGAACCTCTAGAAAGATGGATGAAACTTTGCTCATGCTTTTAAGATAAACAAAAGAACCCCTGCCTCTGTCTGACACCAGTGACACAAAAGGATTTTGTTCCATAAAGTTTTCAATTGCAAACACACACACCCTCCCCACACCCCCACCAAAGCAAACAGAAAAAGGATTATCTTTTGGAATCTGGAAAACAAATTTGCATATTTGAAGGAGGAGAATAACAACTAGTATTCCAAACTGCATTCAGCAACTAGAAAAACATTGTTTTCCAAAATTTTCTGTAGCAGGAAACAGACAAATTACTGGGATGGCAGTAACAGGAAGAGAGAGAGGGAACTCTTCTTACAAACAGAAGCTAACATTGGTTGATTATTATGGGGTTTTTAGGGTATCATTGTTCAGGGTTTTTCCTAAGGTGTTTGAATTGAAAAATTAGGTGAAAGAAAAAAAAATGGCATTGCATTGGAACTTTCAATGAGAAAATGGAACATTTAGGTTTCCAGTTAAGCTTTTTCAAAAACAAAATTTAAACAAATTAATATTTCCTTTTGTACTGAGTTATTCTGAAAGAGGAGGAGCATAATTTCTCAAGCAGCTCTACTGACAATGAATTCTTCAGGATTTCACAACATTGCTTCCTACTGTGTTTCCTCCAATTCCAGAGAAAAACAAATGCAAAGATTTGCAAAGCATTAACATAATGGCAGGAGTATGATTTATTGTACTGTGCATGATTTAGAGTACCATGTTTACTCCAAGCTGGTAGCACATCTGCAATGGCATTACATGACTTTTCTAAATAACAGAAAACAGTGGCAGGAAGCAATTATATAGAAAAGCCCACTAATATAAGTCATGTAGCCTTTAAAACTAGGAGGCATTAGTTCCTATATAAAAGTTAAATCAAATCATGTGGATCATGTAATTACTGTAATCACTCGTTTTTCAGGTCTTGTTAGGTTTAAAGATTATTGATACTTGCTAGGCAAACAGCAGGGATGCTAACAGCAGTGGCAGCTTCACAGTGTTTGCCAGATTCAGAACTGAGCCAAACATTACCCCTTTCCATTCACCACCATTTACCTGATTAATCCAAACCTAACCAGCTCCTCTCTCCCCGATGCCCACCAAGAATGGTTAAAGGGAAAACAAAAAGCCTCTCTAAAAAATGTGCCTTAGTGAGTTTCTTTCGGCTCCAGTTGCCAAGGAAACTTGAGCAAATTCTTCTCAGATAATACCCTGAACTGCTTCAGCCGGCCAGGCTTCAACCTGGTATCAGGAATGAGAACAAAGATTGAAAACACAGGACAACACAGTTGTGCTCATTGTGGGGAGAGAGAAAAATAAAATACAGGATAAAGCATCTGCTGGAATAGAATGTATTTCATTTAGGTCAAATCAAGGCTTTTCAATCTCTCTCTATTTTTCCTCCAATGGAGGAACCCGTTACTTCTGACTAATGGAAGAGAGAATAGGTCTCTTGTTTCAGTTGTTGAGTTGATGGTGTTACAAATCATCTGTCTTTTGGAAAGCTGCCTATTAGTGTTCTCTGATCCTTCATGAAAAGGAAGCTGATTAAAATTATTAACAAAATTATCTTCCACTTTTTATTATGAAGTGTGATCCTAGCTCATAGAGGAACAATATCAGTAATTATCACTGGTTTAATCAGATGCCTTTTGTACAGTTTTCTCTCTTCCTCTTTCCTACTCTCTTTCCTATTTTCTTTTCTGCTTTGTCTGATTCTAAATCTCAATGGTTTCATTAAATGCTTAGGGCCAAATTTTGGCACTCTGCAAAGTTGGCAGGAAAACAGGCATATATTAATGTTGCAAAAGCATCTTTATTACAAGCCCAGGTCCGGGCCAGCCCAGACCCTGCACACTTCATATTCCTTCTCCACAGCATCATTCCCTGAAGGGGTCATTTGTTCCAGAAGCAAGAGTTTATGCTTGGGTTGGGGCGTTGAGGGCCTTGTGTACATTGTTTATAGACTGTGATGATCTGATCTTTGGGACCCACCCTTTCTATCCTCATCATCATTGTATGGAAGCACTCCTCTGCCCTGGAATGCAGCTCAGTGGACACACCACAGCCACATGAAACACCATACCTGAACTTTCAGTCTGAGGAGAAAGATGGCCAAGGTAGTCAAATGCCTGAGATCAGACCACTGGCACTTGCAAG
The DNA here is from genome assembly GCF_035770615.1 of Melospiza melodia melodia. Classification (NCBI taxonomy): domain Eukaryota; kingdom Metazoa; phylum Chordata; class Aves; order Passeriformes; family Passerellidae; genus Melospiza; species Melospiza melodia. The sequence goes on along the minus strand of NC_086194.1, from coordinate 157,604,294 downwards.
GAGCAGGAAGAAGAATTCTGATCATCAGAGGTGGCTCCCAAGAGTTCTCATACCAGCTTAAATCAAGTTTGCACCACAGATTTCAAAGAACTTTTTCTGATGCAATATGAAACCAAATAAAGGCAATCTAGTTCTCAAATCAATAGGAGAAACTTTTTGAATTGATCCCTGTTGAGCTTACCGCCAGAGTCTGCAAAGTATGGGGTGATTACAAGATGGAAAACAGTCAAAAGATAATTTATCTGCTACTTTGAAAAATAATTAAATATGAATGAACAAGTCCATGAAAATATGTTTAAAATACACTTTTCTATAGACCTCTCTGTGATCCTGTGGTAGTGTGGCAGAGGACTTCTGAGGAGCTAGAAAATGAGAGGTGAATCACAGCCAGTTTGGAAGGGACACTGTAAGAGAGCCAGGAACTGAGCTGAAGAACTGCTGCAGCATTCCCAGCTGTCTGAAACAGTCCTTTGCCTTGTTGGAGCTGCAGTCCAGGCTTGGCATTTTACACCCTTTCTTTAATGTTATTTAAATAAATATAGAAAGGTTTTTTTCCCCTCTGTGAGTTTCCTTAAGGTTTTTTAGATAGAAGATAAGAGCAAAATGAGCAGGAATGTGAAAGAAACTGTGTCAGAGAAGTGTGTGAGAGTTGGCAAGAAATCTTTGGCGCTATTGTGATTGACCAGCTAAGAATGCAGTGAGAGCCAAACAGTCCCCTCTGTGGATTATTTCTGCACAGGGTATACGTGAGATTGTGCTTATGGAATTTTTGCCTGATCCTTCCATTGGGAAGATGGGATTTGCTCTCCACGTGGATAGGGAGGAAATTTCATATGTCCAAACCTTCAGTTCCAGGCAAACTAGTGTAGAGTCAGAGCTGCCTATGCATTTTTAAATACATCATGGCTAATGAAAAACTCTGTCTGTATGAGTGACAAAGGTACATTTCAAATGCTCAATTGTCAGCAGATTTTAAAGTGCTGGAAGCAAACTGTGCATCTAACATAGCTTTTAGATTGAGGTCGAAGTGTCCTGTCTATGCAAAAATATCTAATCTGTCTATGCAATAATATTAAATGTTGGTGAAATACATCTGTAATTAAATACATTCTCTTTTTTAACATATTTTTCTACATGCAAAACTAATGAGAAATTTGAAAGGGAAAAGGTATAGTAGGAGTTTCTCTCTGTTTCAGAATCACATGATAACAATTCTGGTGCCCTGCATGTTGCAGCTTATGAGACCTGTCAGGCTGTGTTTGGTAAGAAAGCTCAGAAAGCATTCACAGTGATACCAAATTCATCCTATCTCCCCTGCCATATTTGGAAGCTTTCACTTCTCCAAGACCTATAGAAGCTCTAAGTTACCAGCAAGTTCCCATGCAAAATCTTCTTTGTGTGGCTTTTAGACAAATCTGGAGATGGAAAGTAGTACAAAAAACTCATTCTGATTCTCTTTTATGTTCACAGAATGGGGAACGGAGTACTGTGCCCTACTCCCTGCCCATATTCTTTGGTTTTCATTATCTTTCATTGTGGTTAAATCTTCTGGATTTTTAACTCTTTGTTGTCTTTCTGATGCTCTGACTAATTGCAAATTACTTGAAATAACTTTCCAAATGGGAAACTGCATACATTTTCCATTTGTAAACAGTTGATTGCTTCCCTATTGATTACAAAAGAGAATATTTTTAAAAGTAGCAAACTTTGTTTCAATAGCCTCTGAAATTGTATTCTATACCCTGAAGAGGATTCAAGGTACTGAATTTAAAATGTAATCTACTCAAGGGATTTCACTGAGTGGAAACAAAGTGTGCTATACTGTACCTGAAGCCACCAATTAATTTCTCATAAATAACACCTGAAAGAGAACTGTCAGCAATTCTCCCTGGCTCTTCTCCATGGCCTACCTATCCTTACCACCCTTTGCTAATAACAGCATCTCTGCATGGCTCTTTGGCTCTCCTGGAAGCAAACGGTGCTGCTGTATCTGGCCATCACATAGATCATAATACCACTCTTTTACTTAATAGGGTCCATAAGATCTCTCTTTTACGTAGCAGAGTCATGCATGGGAAGCTTGAAGCATTGCTGAGAAAAATACTGAAATATTGCCTTTCAATGGCTCAAGGCAGCTAGGGTAGCTTGCCTTTTTGTGTCTGTATTTCCCCAGGCGAACTGTTCTAAATTCAGCTTTAGAGAAACAGAAGGAGTACCCCGAGTGGGGAGATGTGCAGAAGCTGGTCACAGACAATGGGCCTCCTTTCTGCAAGACACGACTGGAGATGCAGTCTCTTTGGGATCAAAATGTCAAAATCCTTTTGATGACATGAACTTTTCTGACAGGTTTGAGGCACACAACACTTCCACTCCCTTACATGCAAAGAGAAACAGGAACAGAAACAACAAGGGATTTCTTTGTTGAAGGTGAAAGAGGATAGGAAGGAAAGGAAGCATGAGATCCATTTTAAAACATTGAAAATGTTCAGCTGTCAAGGGAAAGATGCTGTTAATCGACCACGTAAAACAAACATTATTATCCTAGTTATAAAAGCTCACTTAATCCTTCTTATTGCTGGTGAGCCTCAAAAACATGGCTTCTACATGCCTGAAGTGTAACAATTGCTTAAATCGTGTTTCAAGCTAAAACCCACAAGTCTTCTGGGGAAAAGTACTGATATATCATTCACACAGGTACATATTCCTGGAAACATATAGCCTGGAGCAGAGAGTGGAGCTGGCATCGAACAGGATGGGCAGTGGCACGTTTCCTAACCTTCACAGCAAGTTCTTGAAGGAATAGGTCTTGAGCATTATCTGACATCAGTGCATGTCTAGTATCTGCAGTTTTAATATGCTGTTTATATGCATTTACTGCTCCAGTTGGAAGTCGGAAGCACTGCTATTTAAGTGCTGTTTGTCTTCCTTTCACTTTATTACTGCAATCAGTGAGATTGATCTTAATTAAAAGTCTAAAGTTCAAGATAGTTTAAAAAGGAGTCCCTATAGCTTTGATGGCCTCTTGAAAAGGCTACCTGGATTTTGTTTAAAAACGAGACTGCTGTAGTCTTTGCTTTATTTTGCTTATTAAGTTCTATTTCCATGCCTGACTTTAAGGGCTGCCTTCTTAGTGAAAACATTTGTACATATCTCTGATAAGCTAATGCTGAAGTCCCAAGTGAATTCTCCTTGGACCCTGTAATGTGCAACAATCCAACACCTAATATCAATGGCAATTTTTAATAGTATGCAGCAACATGAAATGAAACCGGTACTTTTAAAGTTTACAACTGTATCATATAATTATGATTATAGATTTGTGTAGGATTTTAATTTAGCTTAATGCAGCAAAACCAAATGGGCTTAAGGTGTTAAGCCAAACAGCAAATATGACAAAGTTCTCATTTTCAGGTATATCTCCATTGTAATTTTCTCCTAAAAATAATCTCACTCTGTGTAGAAATTTAGCACCCATTTAAGTCATGTTTTCCATTTAAAATATGTCATACACCCAGTGAATGACTGAAAATGCAGCAGATATACCAACTTTACAATGGCTAGATTCAGGTCAATGTATGAATGTCCTGTCCTCATCTCAGACATGAACTGTTTTACAGAAAAGGCTAAAATTAATGGAATTCCATGGTACAGTTCAGGGAGTTATCTGTGTCCTCATTGCTCTTCCAATCACTGCCTTGTTCTGTGCTGGAGAACCAACCTACCCTGTCTGGTCTGTTCAAACACAGGTATCTTTCTATATTTGAATATTCTCATCTTCCCTCAGAGTCATGGCAGCCCATCTTAGCTTTTGTGTGTAAGAGAATTTCATGCCTGCTTATGATGGTGCAGGCCTCAACATCTTCTGCTGCATATTTTGGATGTAGAAAGTATTCTAATTAATAATTAGTGTAACAATTCCTTCATCGTTTGAATTTTGAGAAGCATTTATCTTTGTATGTCTTATTCAAGATGTCAGTATGAAAAGAAAATGCAAAATAGCAACTTACTTGCACATTTGTTATTCATTCTTCCTTTAAATGATAATGTGGGTAAAAAATCTCATTTGTCAGTCATTTCATGTTTGAATGAAATCAGCTACAGGAGAAAAAGCTTTATTGTGGATTTAGAAGGATCTACGCCCATTTTGAGTTGCACGCACCCTTTTGGAAAATATTTTCTGCATTACTAACAGAAAAGAAAGTGTATTTAAAGAATTTTCCCTCTCTTGTGTTATGAATTTATATACTTTTTGCTTTTTGCATTTATGTACAAATTGAGATATATACAGGATACTTCTGTAGGGCACAGCATAATTCCACATCATTCATTATGGATTTGTCCGGTCATGTGTTCAAAGCAATGATGCACGTAGTTTTCACAAAATGTGAGTATTGAGCCCAAAATATTAACACACTAGAATGTTTATGAGCAGTTATTCTGTTAACTCTAATTGAACACTGATGCAATGTCTCGGTGCTCTTCTTTCCTGCTGAAACACAACTGAACTTTCAAAATATATTTTTCTGCCATTTTGGGGCTGCAAATCAATAAAAAACTTCAGTAAAACACAATACCATCTACTTGAAGCTCTCCAGATCTTTAGCATCAAAACGAGAGATATAAACATCTCACTAGCTGACTGCTTAACAAAATGAAAGGTTAGAAATGCAATCCAGGCAGAAGAGGATTCCATCATTCATCCAATAACAAAAAAGTCCACACACTGCATTATACTACAAATAATCGTTCAAGGTTTTCTAGAACAGGTGTCATACACATTAAGTAAAATAGATATGTACTTTTCCCTAGGAAGTCTAATCTGAGAAACAAACATGCCTGTGTCATCTACAGTCAAAATAGCCAAAAAAATTATACCAGGGATGTATTTTCAGGGAGGGAAATTGTACAAAAGGGCATAATGTGCACTCCACGTATGTAGATCGCATTCCAAACCTGTATCCCAGGGTGCCTTTGTTCAAGAATGTCTCAGTGAGCATCAGCAAGGTGGGCAGCCCTCTGATGGTGCAGAAAGTGAAAGGAAAAGGGAGAGAGAAAAAGAATAGCCAGTCAGGATTCCTAATTCCCCTGGTCCCAGCTGTAGACCCAGAGCATATTGCAATGGTGATGGAAGCAATGCCTGACATGGATGCCCCAGGGCTCTGCTGGGCAGTGAGCTTAGCAGAGCTGTACACTGGGAAGGTCAGCCTCTAACTCGAGCCCTTTTTCCAGTTTCACTCAGCCTCCCATTCCTGCTTTATCACAAGGCAGTATCACTAGTGCCATGGCAAGTATGTTTTGGTATCTGTAGTAGACGCTGCTGTGTGTTTTCCCAGTAACAGGCAAGTAGGGACAAAGGTTCATCAGTGAGTAATGAATCAAATGCTAAGGTGGAGACAAGATTTAGTTGTTTAAACACAGTCATTGCAAGCATGCATCAGCCTTCCCTTTGAAATGTACTGAGCTACAGATGACGGGCAAGAAAACTTTGGATTTTTTCAATTTAAAGCTTGATCATATCAGCTGCTCCCAGTCTGAGCAGTTACAGGTTCTTTATTTTACTAATTATAAGCGTAATTATGCCATTAGTTCTCAGAAAGTAATTTTAATAATTAGGTCAAACACAAAACTACTCCAATCTCATGACATACTAATTTAAGTTGTTTGGATATTGTAATTTAGGAGGAGGAGTCAGTGTTAGAGTCATTTTGGGGATTGTAAGAAGGAAAATACAGCTGGAGAAATAACAGAAGATGAATTCTCTGTCAGAGACATTAGTTAAGTTGTTTCTAGAATGATGTTAAATGAATAATATTACAGCTATTTGATAGTGATGACAGATAAAATTATCATGTATTGAAAAATATATTAAAGATTTTATTCAGAGACCATAATTTTGACTGAGTATACCAACCCCCTTTCTCTATTACGCTAGCAGAAGAAAACATTTTCAATTCACCCATCTAATTTTCTTGAGAAATTAATCCATTCATATCTCTGCATGATATATGCTGCTCTCAAATCCAGTTTCTAATCTTAGTTGCAACCTCATAAATCTTGAACTAAATTTACAGCCACCAGAGAGCTTAGGCCACCAAAGCCAATTACATTGATGTAAAATCCATGTACGTGAGATATTTGGGACAAAAGAAGAGAAAGGGAGATTATTTGGCCAGGGCAGGAAATTAAAACAATGTCAAAATCATTTCAGACCTGGCTTCTAGCAGTTTAACTTTATCAGTACCTCTAGACATTTGTCTTAGATTTAATACCAGTGCATTTTTAGGAGTATTTGTCCATGAAAGTATGTCTGAGTGCGAGCAGGGTCCTTGGTATTGCATGGCCCTGGACTTTTTTTTGCCACAAGTTAGAAACGTGCCTCCAAAAGTCCAAGAATTAAGGAAAGTTACTTTCTGCCAATCATGACTTACACAACCCAAGATCATCTGCTGCTGTGCCTTTGGCAGGTGAATAAAGCTTCACTTCCCAGCATATCCCATATAAATTCAATCAATAACACATCAAACCCTTCTGGTGATGATGGTACAGAAAGCCATGTTTGACATCTCTCTCCCCTGACAAATTATTCTCCCCTGACAATGAATTCTCCTCTCTGAAAGACAGAGGATAGCCACATACAAATCACAAGTCAAACAATTCTAAAACTTAGGATCCCACTGCCTGCGTTTACCAATAAAAGGAAAACAACAGCTATGTCCCCTAAAGGTTTGCTGGCATTCAAACTTTTCTTGATTTATTTACCCCTACTGAGGGTGCAGTGGAATGGAAAAGCACACAGACTTTTTTTTTGCTTCACACACAAGGAACAGAGAACACAAAACTTTGAAATTGCATTTCATGAAATGTGTTTGCATTATTTTATTCAAGCAGTAAACATTGTGGTATAAAAATAATCTTTACATGAAAAACATATTATTCCCAGCTCACAATACACTCTTAATTTGACATTTGAAGTTAAAAATGAATGGGACTGGTGGTTTAGTCAAAGAACGTATATTTTTACTGACATAACAGAAGGTTGCTGGCAAGTTTCATTACATTTATTACAACTGTAATTATCTTTAAAAGCATATCAGTGAACAGTGTGATTCTACAAATTAGAAGAAGCAGTCCTGTGGAACTATGATGAAGTTCTGCATTTTTACTTTTTTAAACAAAACAAGCAACTTTACTTAATGGATTCATAACTGCAAAATACACTCAGAGCTTGGCAAGCATTTTCTGATAATTCTAATTCTTCAAAAATTCATAGGTAAGTTTAAAATATATGTTACTCATGGATTACAATGAAAGTCTTTAAATTTTCACCAATATTGATCCACATTAAGTAATGGACATTTTTATAAATATTTGAAATTAATGTAAGTATTTGAATTGTAAAAGAAGTTTATAGATTTATGCCTGAAAAAATATACCTAGAAACAGTTTTTCTACTGTCTGTAGAAAGTACTGAAATTTAAACTAACAGTGATGAGACAACTGTGGTTGGAATTGTTTGGGATCTTTACCGTCTAGAAGGAATGTTAGTACTGGTGAATTTTTAAGCATGTCTGCACATAGCAGTTATGCCACTTGCAAATCATATGCAAAAGAAATCCATTTGCATGCAGTGAGTTTTAGACTAGCTATGAATCCCACAAAAATCCCATGTCAGATTCCACAAAAATCAAGATGTTTAGCCACTGCTTTCAATGAATTAATTGTTTCTGTTCATACAAATACTGACCATACTCTCAAAACCTAGTGAAATAATCTTTTTAAGACCATCAATATATCTTGTCTGAACTAGTTTTCCAGAATTGCTCCCATAACTACCTCAAAGGCTGTTTTGTTTTTGAAATAAGTATTGTTGTCTTTATACACCAGAAACCAGATTCATTGTGCATAGTACAAGGACACATAAAAAAGGACCTTCCAGGCCATTCTGTGGAGTGGAAATCTCCCAGGGGAAGGTGGGTGGTGTTGACATTGCAGCAATTTCAATTTCCATTAAAGAGTTCTATAGGAATTCTGCTGATGTAGTATTTTTCCCTCCAAATAAATACTTCACTTTTTGGTCAACCTTGATCACGCATTTTTTGTAGTATTTGTTCATCTCTCATTCCTCAAAGAAGAAAGTTTGCCATTATAAGTTTCTAATCTTGCAGCCTTCTCTTTTTGTGTATTTCATTGGCTTCAACTTACCCTGTACCAGCAGCTGAGTTAAATTCTAGCCTGGATCGATATCCTGTGTTTTTCTGAAAATCTGTTTGCCAAAGTTGTATTGGTGATTAAGATATAAATAATCTGAGATTCCACTTGCCTTGTCTCATCTTTTTAAAATTTTTGCTTCAAAATATTCCATTTCTTTCTCATAAATGGAGCTAAATCAACATGGATTCAAGACTTTTGATTGGCAACAGACAGAAGCAGGAAAACGTTGGAGGGCCAGGGATAAAATTGGAGGAACAGGGATTCCTATTAACTAGAGATCATTTAGTCATGAAACCCTTTACCACAGTGTGTATAAGGAACAAATCAATTATAATCAAGCAGTTCAGAGGTCCTCCTAGAAGAATCTGGAAGTGGAATAGAAAAAGTTATTCAAAACTCTCAAGTGTATTTTGGATAGAGTCAGAAAGCAATGAAGTTATTTCACTTTTCTGTTGTAACTAATAGCTACTGAATTTTGTTACAGACCTTTTCACAGATGGTCATACCTACTTTGCGAGGCCTAAGGCAGATACTCCCTAAGGTCAATGTTTGAGGAACTGCATCTGGCAGGAACATCATGCACCTTCCAAAATGCTCTCCCAGTTCTGCTGGCCACAAATTCTTTACTGACAGCATTCAGTGATGGAGATCTCGAGAGACTCCTGTGTTCAACTCACTGCACATCCTAATTCAGCTTGAGTCACTTTTGCCTCCTAACCACAGCCCCTGAAGTTTCCATCATCACATCCTTCTCTCGTGCCTTTTAGCTTCTGGGTCAGCATGTAAGCCACTGCCTGTTTAATACTTTTTGGTGTGCTTCTCCTCAGCACTCAGTGACATAGAAAAGCCATGTGTCCCAAGACTTGCTCACTGCATCATCATCTCTCTCTGTCACTCCCTCTGTCTTTCTTGTCTGATGGTTCATGGTTCCAACAGTAGGAAAGGGAACTCTGTTAATGCCTTCACCTATTTTGCTGTCCTTTCTCATTATTTTAGTTGTGGTGAGGAATGGACTCCAGGACCATTACAGACAAGTCTTCAACTCAAGCTCCCATGGTTTTCAAAGAGGTCTTCACGCCTTTCAAGAAGAATCATGATTGGCTCCATTTGAGGTCCCATATACTTTTGAAATCAGAATATCTGATCTAGTCTGACATTTACTTTAACCTCAAAGTAAAGTAGGCAAGTAAGGTCTTGAGCATGCTAGGTTATGCATAGCAGGCTGGATGCTGCCTTTCCAGGACTATCTGCATTGCACAAAACCAAATAGTTGCATACTGAAATTTTTCTGGATAAATCAACTCACTCCTCCACATAGGTAAGATGCATCAAGGCACTGCATTCTGCTATACTTTAAAGCATACTGCCAGGCCCCATGCCCTGAATTCTTAAAAATAACTTGACAAATATTTCAGATACCCTATTCTTGAGGATTTCTGTGTAGACAAACACAGCTAACATTCTAAGGTATCCTTGATCATCAGACAATATCCTCTAGTCCAGAAGAAATGAAGTTATTGAACTTTGGTGAAGCCTTTAAACACGACTGCTCAAAGTCCCAAGAAGCGACTGCTTTCAGCACATTTAATGTAAGAACATGATTGTATGCATCAGAGCTGCAGTCAGGATCCAATTCCTACCCCATTCAATGCAGTCAGTCCCATCCTTGGGGCTGCAGAGAGTCCTGGCATCACTGGAATAGAAGTCTGTTTGCTCTGGTAGGTTGGATTGGTTTATTGTGATTTCACAGTTTTGCAACAGTTTTATTGTACACTATTGTCTGCATGAGGCAAAGAGAAAGTTCAAGAGAGAAATACCAGGACTTCTGCTGGGCTGGAGATGCTTCCTGCAAGCAGTTCTCCTGTAGGTGGGATGCAACATATTTAATGCTGCCATAAACGGCAGATTTATTAGAATCAGGCAAATGTCATTCCCTTCACAATGCAAAAAGTACTTTAATAGTCTTGTAAAGTTCATTACCACTTTTGTGTGGCATCCATGGGCTCTCTTAGCAGCTAAAATACAAATGAAGAAAAGAGATTCCCTTCCACAAGGACCTCATGATCTAGTCTTCCAAAAACTCTGCTGAAGGTAGTGATGGGCTGGAGAGAAAGAAGAAGAGACATCAACAAAATGAAGCAGTTACACACCAGGAATAAGTCCACATCCCATCAAAAAGACCAGTAGAATGCTTATGCTGCTTTTTACATTTTGGAAATGACAGAAAGGAAATGTTCTGGTAACCATCTTCTAGTAAATTCTTACAGAAACTCATTTTTTAAATGGGACCTTGATGTCCTGGCATCAATAGGGTGGAGACCATCCAAATCCTTAAAGCCTCACCATGGTAAAAATATTTTTCTCAGGAGGTGTTCTGGTAATATTCACGTGATTGTAACTTTATTCCCTCTACTTTGTCCCGTTACAAAGGAGAATAAGGTTACTATTTTAAATGTGGGCATTGTTGTACAAATGGCCAGAGCAATGTTGCATGAACTGTTTCCATGCTCTTTGCCAGGCAATTTTACAGATGCTGGCAATAGTACAGCAATGACTTGAATCTGTTTCTTTGGGAATTAATTCATCAGGGTTCACTCATAGCACAATTTGAGCAATGGAGGAAATTTTTGCAAATTTTTAAAAGTACTTAAGAAGTGCCCCAATCAGCATGAAAAAGGTATAAAGAGTTAATTCTTAGGTCCTCGCATATTCTCAGCTATAAGAATGATAGGGCAAATTAAAAATGAAAGCAATCTTTAGCTTAAACAGAATTAATCTTAGCAACGAATTTGGGTTTATTGTGCCAAACTGTTGTTTGGATTTTAGGGTAAAGTTTTCTTTTCCTTAACTAATTATTCCCTAGTTATCCTTAAGAAAAACCCAACATTTCCCATTACTCATAGCATCTTGCATAGCTGTGTGGGATTTATTCCCTGAGTATAGATGAAATTGAGATCATCCTAACTCTCTATTTTATTGTCATCCATCATTGCATCTTACTAAAGACACTATGGGTCCTCAGTCTTTATTGAAGATTTTCAGGTCATACAGAGATCAAGTCGCAATCTCTAAGTTCTGTACTTCACAGAATTTAAAAAAGAAAACCCTCTAACTTTCTAAAAATAAGAACATTCTTATATGAAAAAAGAAAGATTTCACTGCTGTCTCTGTAACTGATGTACCATATTGCATCCTGGATCACATGATGTATCACATACACATTCAGTGTAATTCCTTGGCCCATTCTCTATCATATAATAGTATTCAACAGAAGAATTTCAGAGCAGAAGGGCTTCAGCTGAATGCGCGGCACCTTGAGAAAGTCACAGCAGGGCCCCAAGAGAAACAGATTTTGGTGATAAAGGAAAGGTTTCCTCGATATGGTAACTCATTTAAGGGTCATAAAAACGTACAGCAAGACGCTGCAATTGAATGTGACTACCAAAGAAAGCAGCAGAACCACACAGCAACTTCTATCTGAGACTCCACTATTTACTTTGACACTGGTCATTCTGTTCTTTGTTGGTCTTTCTGGAAATTTTCGCCTCTACATGGTCTGCCAGCCTCGATGACAGTGAGATGAAGATGGTGGAAGTACCACAAAGACCAGCGTACTCGATGCCTTTGTTTACTGCTCGTGGAGGAGGTGGAGGTGGAGGTGGAGGTGGGAGTGGAGGTGGAGGTGGAGGTGGAGGTGGAGGTGGAGGTGGAGGTGGGAGTGGAGGTGGAGGTGGAGGTGGAGGTGGAGGTGGAGGTGGAGGTGGAGGTGGGGGTGGAGGTGGAGGTGGAGGTGGAGGTGGAGGTGGGGGTGGAGGTGGAGGTGGAGGTGGAGGTGGAGGTGGAGGTGGGAGTGGAGGTGGGGGTGGAGGTGGAGGTGGGGGTGGGGGTGGAGGTGGGGGTGGGGGTGGAGGTGGAGGTGGGGGTGGGGGTGGGGGTGGGGGTGGAGGTGGAGGTGGGGGTGGGGGTGGGGGTGGGGGTGGGGGTGGGGGTGGGGGTGGGGGTGGAGGTGGAGGTGTTTTTCCAGGTGAGGCAGCTGAGGAGCAGCGGTGCTCAGTCTGTGACGGAGCTCCCCCTGATGATGTTCTGCAAATGGAAATGCATGGGTGGGGGTCCCAGGTGCTGCCCCTCCAATTGCTGCAGCCACAAAGGCTGTCCAGACCAGCTCGGACTGTAAAAGTCTCCCACTGCATTCCCCTGAAAACAGCTTATGGATAATATGGAACAGGACCCATATTTTTGTCATTAAAAGTCAGAAATCCCTCTCATTCCTAAAGATAAATAGGCTGGTTCTGGTGGCGGTACTGAACCATGGCACTGCTGAAGGCCTCATACAGAGGAGACAACAGAGCAAATACTGAGAGCATTTCTTGGGCTGTTGTTGTTGTTGAGTTTTCTCTCACTAATCGCTTTGCCATGTAGAATAAACGAGCTCATGATTTTTTGAATCCTTGAGCTTGGCAATGCTGTTAACATGTAACAGAGTTTGTCTGATGATCCTCCAAAATAAACTGACTGTACGTGAAGCGACAGGGGAACTTGGTCATCAGATGTAAATCCTCCACTACAGGCTAGCCAAGCACTGAAAAATCATGAGCTGGATCCCTTAAAAAACACAAAATTCTCTTTAAAATCATGACTGTTACATAAACAAGCAAATTTTGGTTTTGATTGTTTTTTACATTGTCTAGTGGTCTTTTCAGCCTTCAGGCTACATATGAGTGATACTTTTTATTTTCAGACTTTTTCCATAATATATGGCTTTGAAACATTTTCCTTTGATATATGAACACTGACATTTTAACAAAAATCTTATTTGAGTTTGAACCCTCAAAATAGGTCTTTAATGAAGACACCAAGATCCTTGCAATAAAATGGAGGTAGGGAGAATTGCATGGTCTGAGTATAGGGCAACTGAATAAAACTTTGAATTATAAACCTGTCTGAGACAAAAATCTTTACCTCATTTCCCAGACAAAATCTTTACCTCAGTTCCCAGACAAAAATCTTTGCCTCTAGTTCAACTTCTACATCTGCACAGCAGGACTAATAGTACTTTATCCCAGGGCTTAATGAATATGGTGATTTTACCATTTATCTTACTCAAATATCTTGAATGCAAAAAGACTTTGCAAATTCTATATAGCATTATTCTGTGCTGGTTTATCCCCTAACAAAAAACTCTGTCATAGCATACATTCAGGTTTTTAATTTTTCTAACCAACATGCCTTAGAACAGGGTTTTTTCTGTAGAAAATAACAGTGAGGGGGGGGACAGAACCCAGCCTCTGTGGGGTGCCAGCTCCCTGATTTGCAGTCATTCCCAGGGCTGGCTGGCTGGCATAGTGCAGCTCTGCCTGTCAGTGCTAGTGGAATATTCCATTATACGTTAAACAATGTTTTCCAAAACAGATGAGTTATTTCTTACTGAAAACAACAATAACAACCCAATCCCCCGGAAGAAAACTTAAATCATTTGTATTACCCAAACAGCAGGACACAGACTATCAGAGCAGTTTCATTCACAGTATTGTTGCCAGAGCCACACCTAATGACCTCCTGAGATGATCTTCATGCCCTGAGATGGTACCATAAGCATAGGCATTAATTTAGTATGAGGAACTACAGTGATTAACTTCAAATGACTGGCTGAAATTACATGGTGAGATGCTTCTGAGGCTGTGTCAGAGCAACAGGCTAGCCAATAAACACTGGCTATCACAGTTTGCATTTAGATCACTCCCTTTATCCAGAGCACGTTATAAATATCACAGATTTTTTTGTCTCACCCCAGACAGACAGATAAAGCATGGCTTAAGAAGCTCCACAGGGAGCAAAGTCAGGCATCTGTGTTTGCTGTTAACAATACAAGTGAGTGGTTCAAGGTCCAATGACTCTGCCCCCCACATTTCCCTAAATAACCAAGCACTGCAATATTGCTGCAGTTTAAGCACCCGAGTCACAAACTGCAGTCAAAGTTGCTGGCACAAGATCATTAGCAAATGACTCCCTTAGTCTGCTAATGCCCTGGGTTCATACCCTAGCCACTAATGCCTGTAGGAAATGTATTACTCGTTATCATACTTGAGTACACGATTCACACTTTCTGGAAGGTTTCATTTTATTATTGAATAACATAACTTCAATTTTTCAGATTTTCTGATGTGAACCAATGTAAATCACTCTTTAGAACCGGGGGCATGTTTTAGGGGAGCATATGCTCCTTCATTTTGACTTGTACTTCTCCCAGGGGCATATCCCACGGAAGTTACTGTACACATGGTGTATGTGGGATTTAATAAATAGGAAAGACATGAAATTTAAGTGATTTTTGGCAGTTATCCCTTTGTAAATGTTAGCTTTTTCCCTGCAAAGGGTGTGTAACCCTTAGTGAATCAGCCTTTTAGTGTTTTATTTGGTAACAGACTTAATAGTATGTTGTACACTGTCTAAAGGCTTAAGATTAAAATGATACGTATCCGGTAAAAGGACTGAGCTAATCCCCACCAGCTGGAATACAGTGCTGAGGGGCCCTCCTTTCTGGATGGATTTTGCACTGGAATTAAGACCTCTTCTTAAAACAAATGGAAGAAAGTTTGCAGAAGCGAAGACATACAGTAGTACAGCAAAATGAAGCTGCAGCAATAAAGCCACAGAAACCCTTCTTTTGACTGGCTCCAACCTTCCAGACTAGCTCAGACAGAGCATCAGTCCCTGCTTGCTGCAGTGCTGGGGCAGACAGCCCTTCTCTGCTGTGTGCAGCCATCAGTCTAATAAAAAGCCTTCTTCCCGATTTGGAAGATGTATTACTTCTGGATTCAAACGCTTCCAAAAATATATGAGATGTAGAAAACACTCCTCATTTGCCAGAAACACATTGGAGTTTTGCTTACATTACATTCTTTCTTCGTATATGTTTGAAAAAAAAAAATGAGGGAAGGAGGGGGGGAAGAGACTGTAATACATTGAACTAAAAACTTTCATCACAATGATAAGATATAACTTTGGGTAAAGAGACTGGGGGACAGCTCAGTCCATACTGTCTTGAAATCTTCTTTTACACCTCTTTCTGAAGTATAAATATGGACTTCATCCAGTTTTCCCAATCTGAACGACTTTGGCTGGGGGAGGTTGGTATGGAAGTCATTTCCCTTTTAGGTGCAGTAGCTGCTTTCCACAGACTCAACAAAGACATGAAATATCATTAACATCTGATTCTGAAAGGCTGACAACCACTTCTTTGTTTTACACAGCCGTCCAGGGAAAGCTGCTGTGTATTACCATATCGCAAGAAAAATTATACCTATTAAGCTCTGATAGCAGCTCTGGAATATTTCTCTCGTTTGTTCTGGGATTTAGTGATTGAATATGTCTATTGTTTTCACAATCAGCATTTCATAATTTAAACTACATTATGTGTAAACATGTCTTCAGTTAAGGGTGAGTATTGCTGGGCCAGACAAGCCTGTGACCTGTTTGGGACTTGGTTTCAAGGATAAGGGCTAAAACCTCCTGTATTAAAAAGCTAGAAAGAGGTGAGACAGTTTGTTCAGTGGGTGCTGAATCACAGCAGAAAACAGTCTCCTCCTTCTTCCAGCAAGCAGGAAGACTCTGCAGGCCTCAGCAATCCTTCTCTGTTCCACAATAGAAGGAAAGCAAGTTGAAAGTTTTGCCCAGGGGATTTCTCAGCTCCAGAACTCAATGGAAAAGAAATAGGGAAATGCCACTTTTTATGCGTGTTTAATTCCAAAAAACAATCAAAGCATTCCTCTGAGTTATTTTAGAAGGTGCAAAAAGAGTCTTTGTTTTCCTTTAATTCCCTCTAACAGCCACTCAGGATCACACTATTAGTGCTAAAATCTTCTATCAGAAATTAAACTTCTTGGTCATACACATGATAGAAGAATTATTACTTTTTTTCCATTCCTTTTTTTTTTTTTTTTGGTTGCCTGTAGGAAAAGAAAATTGAATTTTCAAGTAATGCTGTTAGCTAATTATCAGCAGGAGCTGATGATTTTTTTTTATAATACACCTAATTAGCATAAAATTAACATGATACAATAAATTAAATGTTTTATTTGAAGAAAGACTTAAACCTGCATGTCTAAACTGATCCTGTTTTAATTGTCCTCAGGTTCTCAAATCTTGCAATAAGCATAAATAAAAACTTCCCAGTTGCTCTATCTGAAAGAATAGTTAAGCACTGTTATCACCCCCATTTTACAGAGAAACTGGTTCCAAAGCACGGAAATACTTTGGTGAAAGGTAAAAAAGAGCATTTGTGCCAGATCTGGGAACAGAACTGTTATCTGGTGCCTTCTAGGCATCTGCTTTAACCACATCCTTCCTTCCAGTACACTGCAACTTCCTTTCACCAAACATTTCTTTACTGCTTATTTCTTCTGATAAAGCACCTGAAATCTAAGTGGAAAAAAGAATGCAAAAACTTTACACAAGGAATTTATGTCTCTCTTTTGTTCTTTTTTTCCTTTAATATTCTGGTGAAAACATTTCCTGGAAATTCAGAGGAATGTTGTGGACTGAAGCACTGCACAAAAGTACTTATCAATAATATCACCAAATGGCATGATCACCTAGGAGTACAAGCAAATATTCTGTATCATAGTTATGCTTTTGTATTTAAAACATCAGTCCTTTGTGACATTTGCAGGGACAGCAATGAAGGCAGAGTGGGATACTCTGGCAAAGTCTTGCCTCTTAAGATGCCTTGTGCTCACAGTGGCATTTTGCTCTGGAGGAGGCATTTGCCCCTGTTCAGTGTAGCTTCTCCTCTCCCAGAACAACTGTGCTTATGTAAATAAGATAAACTACATTTGGAATTTAATGCTCCTGTACCACTTTATGTTTTTTTCCCTTTTGCAGAAGTGCCCTTCAAAGCGCTGGTTGGAAGGGAAGTAAGCCTGCTGTCAGAGCGTGTCAGGAGAAGATAGTTAAAATTCATACTTATGCTGCCCTCACCTGAAATATTAGTCCAAGATCAAATATTAAGTATTTGATCATATTTAGCATATTTCAAAGGAAAACAGCCAGGGCTATATTTTGAAATTTTGGTTAATTTATCTCCATGAACTCCCTCCCCTTGTTTTGATAGATATGTTTATGTTTTTTCCAGTCATAAAAGGAAAAAAAAAAGCAAGAGCAAGATGTGCTTTTCATTTTCTCAGTCCATCCCTAGTTTTGCTCACCTCACTAAATAGACACTTTACAATCACTTTTTTGGCCTTCTTTCTGACTTTATATCCAAAAGCCCTTCTATTCCAGTGTCTGTCTTTTCCTGGTGTCAGGCAACTGGCTGCAACTGCTTCAAAATCTCAAAAATTTGTTGCTAGTAACTCAGTCTAAAATTTTCAGACACTTTATTAGACTGAAGTAAATTGTGCACAGATGCAGTGCCATTGGGGTTTTCTACCTGCTTATAATGGCTTTTAATGTGCTGTATTAAATTAATAGCTAATTTAATAGGAATTTTAATGCAAGGCATTTTCTTCACTTGCACTACAAATTACACTGAGGTTTGTGTACAAATGTGGTCATTCTCACCCTGTTTAGTATCACAAAATCTAAAAAACAGACCTGCTTTTTGAAGAGTTTCTCTGCTCAATTTAAAAAATCTCATGGAAAATTTCTGCATTTTGTACTAGATTCAAAGCAAAACCAGCCTAAATGGTTTAGTTTATTTTATTACCATGTTTCATACCCCCAAATACACTGATAGCAGCCTCTTTCTTAGGACTTCTAAGCTTAATTTACTGTATAGAGTGAAGCAATAGCTGATTGGGGAAATTATAAGTATTTTTCTATTATTTTTAGGTCAGTCACTTTATTTGGCTTAATAACTTGGTGTGTTAATATTTCTTAAAAAATCAAAAATGTTTAAATCTTTTTTAAGAGTACTGCCACTTGTGTTAATGCAATTCAATTTGCTTCTCTAAAAAGTCTATCTAAATTCCATTAATGTCTTGCCAACCATACTGGTTTAAGTTCTTCTTCTCTGCTAGTCTCAAACAGCCCTGCAGTTTTCACCTTTTTCTTTTGTGAATTTTCCTTTATGAAGCCCCTTTCCTAAGCACAGTATTTATCCATGTTGGTGGTACCTGAGAGGAGAAGCAAGGTGTGGGAGGGAGGATTGATGCGACCAAGCAAAGAACCTGCCAAGAATTTCAGAACATTAATACTTCTTTGGGTGTGAGTCCAACTTCAAACTAACAGCACTATACAGTTTGTTTAAAGTATAATGCAAATTCTCCCAAAATATTAAGGGCATTTTTTTTCTAAATGACTGTATATGCAAAGCAGGGTTTTTTTGGATGAGATCTCTGCCATGTTTCACGTAGTTTGGTGTCAGGACACCAGTTCAGTTCAGGTAAGAGAATGGCCTGATCTGTCATTTCTGGCATGGGAGCTGTCATGCTGCTCAGCTGCATCTCCATTACTTTTCCATGGACCAGAGCACTCTTTCATAGGGCTGAAAGTAAAGACCAGGTGTATAGCTTTGTTCTCCTCAGGTAAATATATCCTCCAGCAATCTGTGGTGCAGGGAGCCAACATGCATCATTCTCAAGCAAGCAAGGGAGAAAGAGATTTCTTTTGGTCCAGACTAGCAGCTCTCCAGCAGCAGGGATAAGAAGAAAGGAGATGTGACCTTTTCAGCTGTAGCAGCTCTTCTGGAAACACCTTCCTAGCATGAACCAACCAGTAAAGCTTTGAGAGCTGGCTGAATCTCTTCATAAGCAGGAAGGCAGTTAAAACATGGGCAATTTGTGACATTGTAAAAGCCTGTGAAAGTGATAGGCAAGAGGGGAAATTGCCGAGGAACTAAAATCTGACCTCTTTCATCCCTTTGGTAGCAAAACTTTGCAGTGCTGCCAGAGGAAATGAATCAACAGAACTCAATTTATAAACACACAAGATCAGACAAAACTGACATTAAACATTTTCTGAGCTTTCAAAACAGGAGCAGCACTTCACATATCAATACTTAACAGAAAAACATGCTTTTAACCTTTTTCTTTTTAATCAGCAGCTCAGGGGAATTAAATATTTTGGGTATTTTAGGAGTAAATTACAACACAGGTGAATCTGATAGGGTTTCCATTATCTGGTATCAGGTAGGAGCTGCATATCAGAAAGAAAGCTGTAACAGAAGGCCCTGTCCCACGGATGAAACATTCATTGAGTGTTTATTTTTTGAGATTGAATATCCAGTCCCTAAGGTGAAACAATAATGAATGACACCTTACTGACTGCCCAGACAGATCTTATGTTGCACTTTCAGATAATATGTAGTAATTTGATATCAGTACTCATAAAATCTTGTGTTCATGGAAACCAGAGGAATACAAACTACTTTGCTTGAGCTGAGTTTTAAGTTAATAAGATAAATGTGGGGGGTTGTGTTTTGGTTTTGTTGTGGGTTTGGGTTTTTTTTAATTCATTATTTGCATTTTAATTGGTTTTGGATATATTTCATTTAATTTATGATGTGTTGGGATTTCACATTTATATTTTTGTTTCAATACACTTGGTCAACGTAATATATAGTTTGATTTCTTTTTAAGTCCTTAAGTTCCTCCTTGTGTGAAATGCAGAAAACACACAGGCCTTCATTTTCAGAGCTTGATTAGGGAAGCAATTATACTTTCACAGACACTATTAGTCTGCTAGACACATGCTCTACCTTTTGGTCTCCTAAAACTATACATTAACCTTAAAATTAATATTGATCAAAAAAGAAGGACCATGCCTATGAAAATATTTTTAAAAAATTAATAGGTTTTCAAAAAGTTTTTCAGAGAGTTATTTTCCTTAATCCTGACAAAAATTCAGTGTTTTCATGGAAAGAAAACATGACTGATTAAAAATATGGTTTGCTTGGAAAAAACTCAAACCAATTTTATTTCATGAAGCCGACCATCAGAATATACAGCCAATACCTTTAGACAGAATATGTGTACCCTGAATTCCAGCCTACCAGGAAATGCCCTCACTCTGCAGTCTGCAGCTACGTAGACAGGTTTGTCACATGAAAGGTGTGAGACCTGGGGTAAAAAGAGAAATAATATTTATTTAGATTATAAAATGTACACTACTGAAATGGAAGCTATCCAAGCCTCAAAGTAGCTTCAATGGAATTAGAATGACCACTTCTATTTCCTACTACTAAATAAATGGGGCATATCATTATAGCAGTCTGACCACTGCCACAATAAAAGCATCTTATGCCTCTCCAAAGATCCATGGAAGTTCCTAAACTCACCCAAGGCATTAGGAGTTGAAAATCCACAGGCAAGTACAGGTCTACTTTTTCTGTATTAATCTGTAAATCATGTGGAAAAGAGAAATAATTTTAACAGGTTCCATCTGCAATTAAGCTGTAAGTCATATCAATGTCATGCATTGCTTTGGAATGGAAAATTGCTGTCTGTATTACTAAGGATACTTGATTGCCCAGAAATTATTTTTTTTTCCAAAATGCAGGTCTTGGTGGTTCACATCTAGGAGTCTTCAAAGTGTTATTTAAGTAATACACAGAATTAATTAGACAAGGGAACTAACAAGGTAAATTTAACTTTACTTCTGAAAACACAATATTCAGAACTTGAGTTTACACAAAATGAAAACACCACTTCCAAGCAATGACAAAAATCAAATTGTTGATCAGCTTGCTAGAAGGAGAACTTGAATTTCTAGAACAATAAAGCATATTACAAATTATTGTAATCACAAACTTTTTTCTAAAACAGACTAATTTATTTTCTGGTTAGATGACCACACTACTCTTCCCTGGGTTTAGGGATCCCAGTCCTGGGTCATGCTAAGGAAGTTCTTCTCTCTAACTGTTGCTTTCTTTATATATTATGCCTCTCTTCTTTTACAGTGAAGGGAGGGACTGGAATTCAATCTGCAGTGAATTCAAATAATTCTATTTACAATCTATATATAGCACCAAACAAAGCTTAAGTAATACTGATTGATAAAAGAGACTGAAGATGAAACACCTAGCTTATCGTAATGATGTCTCACATAATATTAGTGGCACTTGGCACACACTCCATGTTCAAAGCAATTCAGAAACATTAAGTGATTAACCTACATATGACTTAATGCCTTCTGCCAAGATTGCTGTACACAAGCAAATCACTGGAAGTAAAAAGAACTGAAACCAGATTTAATCTGAGAATATGAATAAGAGTTATCATAATAATTATTTTAATTTTTCATCTAGGCTTTTGCCCAACATATTTTACATTTTTTTTAATGAACAGGAGACCAAAACTTCCGGTTCTTAGTTGCTCAGAAGTCACACTGAACTCACTAGTAGAGATTTAAAGCCTTAGTAGTCATGATTGACAACTGGTTGACTGTATTAAATATTGTGTATAGCACCCTCTAAAATTCTGTCACCCCCTGCCTGTTGCTGAACAGGAAAAAAAAAAAAAAAAGAAAAAATGTAACACAGTATAAATGAAGAACACAAAACCATATAAAGGGAGGTTTCACTATTTAAGGAAGCACAAAGGACTAAGGAAGGCTTTCTTGCTGAAACAGACTCATTGTTCTGAACAAAAGTCAGAACTTCTGAATAACACAGACCTAGTCTGGGGTTGTGGGGTTTTGGCTTTGATTTCCTCATTTATTTATTACTTTCCACTGTTATTTTCTGAATTAATTACAGTCTCTGCCTCCATGGTGGAAAGACATTCTTTTGCTCCTTCTGCATGGCAAATAATTTGCTCTCTACTACATATCTTGTAATCCTTCTCTTTACTCCTCACCTTCTGTCAAGAAAGTGGACAATGAGCTGAAAAGTCTGCTGAAAAGGAGTTAGTGATCCATTTAACTCAGCAGTAGACCACAAGTTGCTGGAAAAAGCAAGCACCCACAGCAGCAGTGTAGAGCCCCTGGCTGTGCCTCATTGCACAAAGCAGATCACCCTGCAAAAAATGCATCAGCTTCTTCTGCTCTTTAAACCCCACAGTTACGGGTACATTTTCATCCCCAGTGTAGATACATCTACATTCCTCCAAACAAAAATCCTTTTGAATATTATTGTCTCCACCTTTTAAACATGTACCACAGTTTTACGAGGTCTTTGGTGAGTGCAGGGTTAGTGGGAGCTGGCATGAGACAGGTGATTGTTTATGGAATTATAAGAGGGAACAAAGACAGAGTTGTACCAGCCAGTAGGCAGGTGGGGTCAAGATGCCTTCATTTCAATATGGATAAAAGACAAATATACTATCATGTATGAAAACACACAAGGAAGAACAAGCAAAGGAATTGGAAAAGGCAGAAGAAAACAAGCTAGGGAATGAGGCCAGGGGGATAAATTACAAAATATAAGTCTTTGGAAAAAAAATTACCTTCTGTGTTTTTTGGCTGGACAAGCATCAGAAAGAGTGAGCTTGGTGACAAGAGCAAGTGAGGAGGAGATACTAGAGACCACTTGAAGTAGCAGCAAGAAGGAGATGGACTAAGAGCAGCAGGGTGCTGCAGAGCCATGCATGCCTTGCCCACTGTCCCAGTGCTTCAGGAGCCATGGCACGCTCAGCCAGCAGCAGAGACCTGCCAACACAATCACAGGCTGGTTCCACGGATTCACTCTCCCCCCATTGGAAGGGGCTGGGAGGATCCTGGAGGTGGAGGGAGGACAGTCCTTTCATCCTCTCCTCCTCCTCCTCCCATCCTCACTGGCACTCTTTCTCCTCTCTGCTCTCACTCTTTCCATGAAGCGGAGGGCGGGGGTGGGAAGGGAAGCGGGGAGGGGGGTGCCCCGGCTGGGTGGGCTGGGGGTCCTGGGGAGCTGCAGGAGCCATGCAGAGCCTGGCTGCCCGCACGTCCAGCAGCACATCGCTGCACTTGTGCAGTGCGGAGGGGAGTATTGGATATCACTTTGGTCGGGGCTGAATCTATAATTGAGAAGATGAGAGTTCATTATAGATTTTGGCCTTGGAGTGCTTGTCTTGGCAAGAGGCTTAGCTGAGTGTTAAAATCATTACCAAGTGGCCTAAATCTAAACAAACACCCACCTTTTCCATTTATTACCAGGATGAAATGACTTGCCTTATAGAACTGAAATACCTATAGTTGTCAGCTTCTCATTTCCCAGTGGTGCATAAAATTCCCTCTCTTATGGCTGCCTTTCCCTCTGGTCTAGCTTTCCCTTATGTTATTCTACTGACAAGAATTATGTATTAAATTACAAGTTATCTGTCGCAGAATGAGAATTTCACTTCACACCAGACAGAGGTCCGTTGTACAGAGCTGAGTTCCCTTTTCTCTGATGCAGTACTGTAAAGGAAGGCAAAGGTAAAGTAAAAAAAAAAAAAAAAGATGATAGAATGACTCTAACATGATGATAGAGGATAATTCAGGCACATACAGCAAGAGAGACATTTCTCATTTTAATAATTATTAGCTGTATAGAACCAGACAATATTCTTACAACTGTGGTTTTTTGTCACTGCAAGTAGACTGGTGGAATTCTAGGTGTAGAGGAATGACTGCAGTTATTTAAGAGGTTTCTTTCCCCTTGTTTTTCACCAAGAAGTCTGTCTATATTGTTCCAGACTCCATGAATGCTTCGGGAACTGTGACCCATTTCAGAATTCATTCACAAAGAGTACAGCCATTAGCATGCAGAAACCACAGTACTCTCTCTAAGAGAGCAACTTTTTATTATTACAAGGAGATAAAAATGATGTATTATATATTATGTTTCATCATTGAAAACCATCACCCATGAAATATCCCTCTGTTTCTACCTCCCTATCTAAAGAAAGGCTGAAAAGAGAAGAAATAGAGTTACTGATTGGGGGACTTCCCCCCCCCCCCCTTATTTATTTGTGTGTGCAGAAAATACACACGAAGAAACATATAAAGCAAATCACTCAAAAGAGTGATTGGAAACAAATTTAAATGAGTAGTGTTTAAATAATTAACACCTGCCAAAGTAGGAACAGAGGCCTTATTGCTGATATTAAATCATATCCTTTAACGTCTGAAACAGATGACAGTAAGTAATTCCAAAACAGTCAAGACAGGAAACCAATTTTTCGTTCTTGGAAAGTTGAATTAGTTTCAATAAAGTTGATAAAAAGCCTATTTTGATTTTGCTAATTCTACTATGGAAAGCCAGTTTTACATTAATTTATTTTTTTTTAAACTAATTTAATATACTGTAACTGAGAATTTTTGAATCGTGATTTAAAGTATATTCATTATTCAGTAAACTAATGATGTATGTTCCACCTGGCTGCTGCAGAGCCTGGTAAGTAAAAACTGTGGGTAGTATCTTGTTACCAAGAACAAATATTGGACTTGCCAAGTTTCCAGTCAGTAAATATAACTCACAATAGCTATGCCAGATAGGCAAATAAGGATGTTCCGTTACAGAAGAAAAACAAAAAAGGAGATACTGTGTAGCAGCTCAGTCTTAAAATTCAGCTCCATAAAAGCACCCGTTGCAGAAATTGGCAATTTTGCCTGAGAGTAGACTGTGGTGTAACGGTTTGGAGCAATGCCTAGAGTTTTTATTCAGGAAGAGTAAGTCAGAGAGAGTGTGTGTGTGTATGTGTATATGTGTGTGTGTACATTAAAATAACATTAATGTTGAAACACATATGAGCAAAAGCAAAGCTATTCTGGCTGTCACCTCAGTCCTAAATTCTCCTTTGCCTCCTGGTACTTCATCAAACGTGTCCTGCATGGTTTGATCACAGGTTGCTTGTATTTGGAAACTCATTTCAAATAAAAACACATCTGTCCATCTTAGACAATTTTTTCAGTGTCTGGACCTCCTACAGTCACTAATGGATGTTATCATTGCAGCATTGCCTCAAGGTGGGTTTGGGCATGCAATCCTGAGCCCAGCAGCTCAGAATTACTGCCCAAACCTCAAAGATGTGAAGTGTGGTCAAGATTGTCACTCCCTGCTCCCTGGAGCAATGCAGTTCTTTCCCTAAAGGACAATACAATTCTTTTGGCAAGCAAGGACTTTCTGGGGATGGAAATGGTCCACCATTAAAAAAATTAAGAAGAAATTAATATTTTTAAGTTAACTTGGAAAAAAAAAATAAATCCTTCAATAAAATAAAGACCGTGACAAGTCTAACCACTTCCTCAAATGCAAGTCTCAGGTCTTTGTCCTGCCTTCTCTCCCATAAATATAAAGAGACATCCATCTGAAAAAACCTACATCTTGAAAACCTGATCAAACACAGGTGGTGATGCCATCTCTGAACACACAGCGGGTGCTTTGTGTTGCAGATCCATCTGAGCAGGGCTGGAAATGCTCATGGCAATAGGAAGACCAAAAATCAGACTGGTCAACTGGAAACTTTGGCAAATGGCAACCCCAAATCCCCAAACTGCATGCATGTGTTCTCCTATAAGAAAAGGATGAAAGAACCAAATAATTCCAATGATGCACAGTCATATAACTTAACGTACAGTTGGCAGACATCCAGCTCCAGTAGCAATGGCTGTGCTACAAAGTTAATATAAAAGAGTATTTTACAGAGGGGGCAACTAAGCTACAGACAGATCAAGCTGTGACTTGCTCCTGTAGAATTTGAATCCACCTTCTCAGTTAAAACATCCTTTTTCTGTATGCCTCATTTCCAAAGCACAGCAAAGGATGTTTGAGTGGCTACAGCGTTCCTCAATGAGTGCAGCAGAGAGGGGGAAATCCTGGGGGAAAAGGGAACATTTCACCCCTTCAATGGCCACAGATGAAATAAACCCGAAATACTGAATGCACTGACATGAGCTTCAGCCTGCCTTTGATTTTGTGGTGCTCAGAATTAAGGACCTTCTTCCTATTTGCAAATGCTGTGTAAGTTTTCTTAATGAACAACTGCACTTTTTTCTTTAAAAACACCAAAAAATACATTTGACTTCTTATTGAAGAAAAAGAGAGGAAACTGAAAACTCCTTAGTTTGTATTTGAAGCAAACAGACACAGAAATGGGATTCAGAGTTTTGAAATGGAAGAAATAAAGCTTTACTATTTTTGCTTGTCCCCTACAGTGAAAATTTGCATTTTGCATTCACTTATTCCACTGCATCCCCTCCAGAAGTCCTTTATTTAGAACATAGAGAGATACTATTGAATCAACTTTGTTCCTTCAGATACAAATTTAAAAGTAGATCTCTCAAAAGCTGTATCTTCTTTAGTAGCTATGGCAGGGCCCTTACTGTATTTGAAACTAAACATTGGTAAAATCAATCAAGCTTACTTTATGTCCTCACATTCCTCGCTTTATTTTTTTTTCATTTTATTTAAGAAACCACTTCCCAACTGCAGGCCAGCAAAAAATATTTGGGGGCTAAAATTAACAACTCGAAACCAATTTTTTTAATATAAGAAAAGGAATTACGTTAAAACGCAAGAGGAGGTTTTCCAGATTGCCTGAGCAGACGCATACCTGCCCCGTCCCCAGGGCTGGCTGCACCTGCAGCAGTCTCTGCTCCCTTCCCCTGGGGCGAGTGCTGCTCCTGGTGCCCCAGGAGAGGCAAGAGCTCTGGAGCAGGGCCAGCAGTGCTGCAGTCACATCGTGCCAGCCTGGAAAATGTTTGCTTTCCCTGCAGCTCTCTCATGGCACAGTACCATCGACCTTTACAGAGCAGCAGTGTGGTATTATTTTAACTCTTCTCCCTTTTTGAAGATATCTGAGACAATAGGACACTTAAGTAGTCCAATATTTTCAGTCTAAATGCAGTGCTATAATATAGAAAATATACCTCCTGACAGTGATGTTCTTTTAACAAATTCTATTTTAATGGAATACATGGATTAAAAATTAAGTCTATAAATTAACCTAGGAACTGGATGTGACTAGGTTATTGCTGGAGAAGAGCACCACATTTAACAACATTGTACAAAGAGGAACTGACAAGGCTGTGCCAGCTCATATAACATTATTTTAATCAGTTATGTGCTAATGACAAGAATAGAAATGAGACACAATTTAATGAAATAATACTTTCCAGTTTTTCTTGGTCAGACATGGATTTGCCAGGTCATCTCTATACTGTGAATAGCTGCATTTTATCTAGTAAAAATGATTCTTAACTCCTCTTCATATTGGCTATACAATCCCCACTTTACCTTCTTGTTCTTCCTTGTCTAGTTTTCCATTTTGGGTATCTACTCCTTCCTCTCTTTTTTATACCTTTCTAGTAACATATAGTCAAAAATGTGAGTCTATCAATTCTTACAGATATCAATCCTTGCAGTCTATCTTTCTTACACTTTCTGTTCCCCCTCTCTCCTTTCTAACTCTTTTGCTTTTGTTTAATTTTGTTTTATTTTGACCCAATACAATTCCTTTGGAGGAGCCCATGGACAGAATGGCGCCCCGAAGCATGTGTATTGAGCCCACCAGAAAGGCACACTGGCTTTGGCTGCATGCACAGGGCTTTGTTTCCCCTGCACTTATGTGCAAAGAGGATAATTCACTGTATATTCGTCACAAACTGCAGTTTGTTAGTCTGTGCTTTGACAATGCTTTGCATGACTAGAAGCATTCAGTTAGAGAAGAGCACCATATGAGATGGTGGCCCATTTCACACCAAAAATAATGGATGGTTTAATATCCTAAATTAAAATCATCAAAAGCCACAAGCTGCACAGTGATTATTCACATTCTTCACTGCATACTTATAATTATTAAAACAGTAAATTCATCTCAACACACAAAATTTAAGAATGGGAAAAAATAAATACATCGGTGAGGTATTTGACCAGTTTTAGTAGTTTTGTGGCCTGAAATAATAAAGAGAGCTTTTCTGCAAAATTGTGGTTGAGAACATCTCTTACCTTTCTTCATTGAAGAAGCCTGTGAATTTTCTGAAGTTCATAGGTTGTCTACTGCAAAAGAATAAATGGTAAAAATACAAATATAACTTATAGTATGTTTTGATTGTTCGCTCACTACCCACTTAGATATTTTACAGATGGTCTTTTTGCATATTAAAGTGACCTCAGGACCAAAAGTTTAGAAAAATTCAGCAAGCATATTATTCTGGAAATAAAACAAAAAAGCACTACCTTGTTCCCAGAATACTGTTTGCTCTGTCATAACTTTTTACAGTGAAGGAAAAAAACCCAATGGTTTAAGTAATTTTGACCATGAACATGCTATAAAACCAGTGAATCTTCAGTCTTGGTTGCTTTGTGCCCGTGGCTGGAAATGGAAAGCCATTAGCAAGGACCTGACATTGGAACAGTAGGTGCTCCTACTGAATCCTGGAGGTCAAGACAGTCAGTGCTGCTCTTATTGACTCAAAAATCTCTAAAGCGGTGCCTTATACAGCAAATTATATGTTCAGAGAGCTCGTATAAGATACTGTGCTTTAGTTCTGTGAAGAATGTAGACTTCAGCATCATTAACTAATCTGATTTATAATGAAAATTAATTATTATGGTCATTAGAGTAAATGGCTTCTGTCATCTGTAAAGACATAATTGGTACAGAAAATTGTTTCATAGCTAAGGAACAATCAATCAACATGGCCTGAACACACATATGTATTTTTTTCCTCTCTGTTCTCTCACAGAATGAAAATCCATATACAGAGTGAAGGGTCTGGGATGCAAGGCAGCTCCTCCACCAGTGAGTGATGAGCTGAGGCAGACCCATCCCATACAAAATGAGGAACTCAGGAATGGTGTAGGAAGGGAAACATGGGGCTCTTATATGGCCAAAGCCATCACACCATGTTCCATACTCCTGCAGCCAGTACCACCTTGGCCAATGCCAGCAAGGGAGATCTACTCAGCAGTTCTCTCAGCAAACCTGCATCAGATACATACAGCACAGTGTTTATACTTGTCTTTTTAATTCCACCTTCACTGGTATGTAATGACAGGCAGCTCAAATATTACTAATATTATCATTACTATTATTATAATTATTAAGGGAGTTAAAGTGCAAAAAAATGTGCTCCTCCTTCTATTCCTCCCTTTGAAACCAAAATCCTTGATAGAACTATAACAGATGCAACACTAAAAGAAAACTTTCTTCTTTCCAATCTCCAGCCATCTCTCAGAAGCATGAAATTAATACTGTATTTAATTTTAATTTCCTATGTTGTTTGGTTGGTTGCCTCTGGTTCAGAAATATATCATAAGCAGAGGTGGGAATTTTCTAAACATCTGACAATAGAACAAAGATTGAATGAATCATTTGAAAAACTTACAATTAAGCCATCTTTCAATTAAACTCTTCCAATAATATAATGTCTTTATTCTGCAAAGATTACTGCAAAAAATTGTACATTTCACATTTAAGATTCAGTAAAAAGCAGAGACGTAGAAAAACAATACAGAGGAAGCAAAAAAGTTTTTAAATGGTGAGAGCACTCCTTAAAGAGTTTGTATTTGTCTTATTTTAAAACTTGTCTACCTTAAAATTTTAGTTTATTTATGTGACATCTAAACCCACTAAGCTACTTTATTTTTGGCAATTTAGCAAAAGCAGAAATAATTTCAAAAGACACACACACACATACACACACATTGCGTGCTTAATTTTTTTTTTTAATAGGTAAGCAAAACCAACCAGATTTTATTTCTATCCCTTATATTAATTTGAACCATTCTTGGAACTCTTAGAATCTGCCTGCCAAGGACTTCACAACATTACAACTTTTTCAGCTGTGTTCGGCTGAAAACAGTTAAAGTGATGCAATTCTTTGTGTGTTGAATGGCTTCAGAAACAGAGAATGCTGAAAGGTTGTTCTGTGGGTAAAAGACTACTTGTCCTAATCTGCTCCATTCCCCAATCTGCTCTTTAAACCCATTCCAGATGATTTGGAATATTCAGAACCATAAATGTATTGAGTCTGGAAATTTGGAAGGAGAAAGTATTGAAACCAGAAAATTTGACTTCCTTAAGGAAGAGTATAGGAACATGTGAGTCCTTGCCAAAAGGTTTGTCCAGGGTTCTGTATTCAGCTTCTGAGACTTTATTTGATACAAAAGCTGTTTTTTCTATCAGAAGATAAGCTATTTCCATCAGAAGATAAGCTACTTAGTATAGTCTCATACCAGAAGAACAATTAGCATTTTAAGGAAGGGATTTACCCACAAGACCCTGTAGCGTAGTCACAGCATTTTCACATCTCTGTGGATCTTGTTTCACTTTGTCAATCAAGATAACTAAACCTAAATCTATCAAAGACGTTTATTCTTGAATATTGAGGCATATCTGCACAGAATTTACAGCAGCAATAATGCAACTTTGAATGTGACTATCTCCTTGACAGGATTGCAGGAGAATTTCAAAGACATTTAGGCAATAATTGCTGTTCTTCTTTTGTCACTGGAAAAAATATTTCAAAGCAGTAAGGCTTACTGGTTAATTTTTAATGACTACGGACCAAAGGATACTAAATAAGACCAAAGAAGGAAACTGTAAAACATCCAAACCTGGTATAAGGCTACTATCATACTCTGAAAATTAACCTTTGCCTCTTCTTCAAGCCCACAAAGTTCCATTTTTCTACACTGCTGAACAGCCATGAGGCAGCCCAGTCATAGGCAAAGTGATTCATCCAATATTTCCTACCAGAGAACTCCTCAGTGGCAAGAGCTGGAATCTGAAATGAGGGACATATAACTTCCAAACTCATCTTCTTCTTTCTCTGAGATTACAAACACAATAAATTCCACCACTGTAAACAAAATCCTAAGTGGTTTTGGTGTCTTCTGCAGTACATAATTTTGAAATGATTCAATACTAAACAGTACCTCTCTCAATTGCTGTAACCTATAGAAACATTACTGCCTATATTAAGGTTCAAACAATCAGGAGCAACACAGATGTGCTATTTTTTCTTTTTACTTCTTTTTACCATAGAATAAGTGAGTTTTTGATTTAAAAACATTTGCGATCTGCTGAAAATCCCAGGTTTGGCAGTAGATGATGTCAGGTTTTCAGTGAAATGTAACGCTGTTAAGCCACAGACAACAGTGTTGTCTAAGTTATTGTCAATCAGGGAAAAAAAAAAAAAAAAAGAGTTCCAGATTATTTTCAAGGAAAAAATAGAAGATATATTTTGGGCTGACCTGGCTATGGATGCCAAAACGTTTCAATAGCACTGGATCCTGCCTTTGATTGAAATGCTTTCAGTTTACAGTATAAATTATCACACTGCTAATAATACTGAAGATGTAGGTAGGTGGCCAAGATAAACACACCATGTGGCCGAGGATGGGGTGAACTATTTGAAGAATGATGGGGGACAAGCAGCTGTCACCCAATTCTTGTGTGTGCTATAATCAAGATCACTGAATAGATGGAATGTATTGAGAAAGGAGCATTTGTATATTCTTTCCCTTTCCCAGGCTGCAGCATTCTTATATGCATAAATTCTCCAGACCTGTCATGTTTTCCACTCCTTATGCTGCTTTTATGGATTCATGCACACAGGAGAGAAAGGTTTTATGTACCCAATAAAAAATGTGAATGTGTAGGTATATAAACATGTAGAGTGGCTTATAATGATTTCCAAACTGTACAAACTAAGAAGAAAAGAAAGAAAAGGCAGTAAGAGAATTATTCTAATAGCTTTTATGAATGTGCCCCTTCCACTGTTGTTGCCTATAGCTGACAGTAGCTGAACAATGAAAGCACATTGGAAGACTGACTGAAACTCAGTATTTCCCCTGTGCAGGTATGTCTGGTCCTTTCTTTGCGGGCAAAACTTTTGGAAGGGATTATGAATTACAAGCAGTAAAAATACAAAGGCAACAGCTCTGCAGATGAATGGGACAAAAGTCAGATAAAATTGAGCTGAGTAGAAAAAATAGCAGAAGCACAACGTTTTCATTTAACTTGCAGGGTGAAGCAAGTAACAATAAAAATTACATGTTTCTGTTGTAGTAGGTAGGGCATGGTTTCTGTTTGGTCTGACCAGAAATGGGCATTTTTAACACAACTTTCACTTATGTCTCATCCACACAGCTGCTCAGTATGCTATATTCATTTACCCTTGCACAGATCCAGTGAAGGCAGTCAGAAGAGGAACTGCATTTGAAGATGGGTAGGTACAGAATCTCTGGGAAAGGAAGGAACACAGATATCAGAACTTCCACCCCTGCTGTCAACACACAGAATAGACTCAGCTCATGCTTGGAGTCTCAGGACAAGCTGACATAGCTGACATTTGGGTACTTACCTCCTTTTATTTATCAGCTGACTAAATTTCATACAAAAATCACGGAGAGGCAATAAATATCGAGCATTGCAAATTCTATTTCCACAGAATAAATGCAGCATCCAATGGTTTAATGCTCCACATAGGTATTGCCTCAGCTTGCCAACTTCAGAGTGGAACCACACTTTAAATATTCTGCAGACTGTAGTTAAGTGCTGTAGTATGTTAAACTTTCCAGTCTTACATATTTCAATTGATTCTTTGTTCTCTTCTTTCAGAACAGGTTAATGAAGCTCAAGAAAAGGAGAGAAGGATTGGCCATTCAATAAAACTGCAACATATGGAAAATCCAACATTTCAGGGAATTCTAGGAGCAAGCTAACACATCTCTTCTGGTGAGACTGTATTAATGGCTACTTATTCTTCTGTTCCTTTCCTAAATTAAGGATTTATAAGACCTTCTACACACACAAATTAAGTCACATCAGTTACCCGAAGAAGAGATTGCAATATTTTTCCCAAAAAGAGAAAATAAGGTAGATAGATGTTAAATGACTTACCCAAGATTGCAGTAGAGCCCAAGGTACACTCTACCCTCCTGGAGTTCCAGTCCCATTCATGAATCCTGATCCCACACACCCTCCCCTTGCAAAGAAAAAGGGGGAAGTTAAGGAAGATTACTTCAAGTTAATCCTGATACATTTTCAGGATCCTTGTGCTGGAGTGTCTCAGTGGATGTGCACCCAAATAGACAGGAAATCAAAATACTTCCCTTTTCAATTAACTATTACAAAGTTTCCCAGTTCCACACATATATAAAAAGTGCATTTTTAGCAGAAGGATTTAAAGGCATAACATGAAAGTAAGGAAGTTAAGAACAGAACATCAAAGTCACAGTAATTAGCTCCACATGTCTAGCTGATAATGAGAGCTGTCTTTTTTCTTTTTTAATAAAGAAAATGAAGACACCAGAGTGGATGCTACTTGATTTAATAAGCTATGTAATTGCTATGGCCCCATAATCACAAAGTCAGGGCGCATCCCTTAGCTCAGACCATGCATGCATCTGTGCCACATACAGATTTTCTTCATTGTGGCAGTCCCTCTGTCCTCAACTCCTGTGCAAAAAGGAAAGAAACATTCATAAATAACCCTGCTCCATGAGTGTGTCTGGGAGAAAATTGCTTGTAAATGTCAAGAATGGCTGATAATAACTGAGAAGACAAGCACAGAGGAGGAAATCATTCTCTGTGTGCATTTGCAAGCTGGTTTGGCCACAGCATGATCAGTAGGTCACAATTTGGCACAACAATTTCTATTTAAGTAGAAGTTCCTCCCAAATATGCAAAATGAGCTTATGAGCTGTGGAGCTCAGCCTCTATCAGAGGAAGCCCTGCAACATTCTCTCAAAGAAAGTAAAATTAAATATTTTTTTCTATATGCCTTCAAAACAACCACTGCCAGTGTCCAAAAACATTTTAAAAGCCAACAATTGAGCAAATTACTGTAAAATATATTGAAAGGTACTTGTTGTAGTCAGGACTCCTACACATCTTCCAATTAGAAGTACCCCTTTTGCAAAAAAATCTATTCTCATTATCCCAACTCCACCGCTGCTGCCTAATCCCATGCATTCCTCTCAACATTTACCTGCTCAATCCTCACTCACCACTACTGCTCAGGCACTCCATAATATAACAGTTACTTTTGGTTCAGCTGTAAATAATGCATGCCCATGCCTGCCATCTAAATCCTCTTAAGTTAGAAGTTATTTCCAGCCATAAAATCATAGAAATTAGAGGCAGAAAAGACCTATTAGGTCATTTAGACCAAAATCCCATGCCAGTGCAGGATTGTTTCCTGCAGTACACTTTCTACTGCTTTGTCCAGTCTAGTTTTAAATGTCTCTGGGGAAGACTTTAAATGTCTCCTAAGCGGCATTGCTGCTGCTTCCCTCAGAAGGATTTTCCACAGGCTGAGAGCCATGCTTGACAAGTGAGTCATGCTTGTTTGAAAGTGCTGGTCCTGGTAAAGCTCTATGCCTTTAGCTCATGCCTTTTGATGCCTGATTAGCGTTGTCTAAGGCATGTCAGCTGAGGTCTTTGAGAAGGAAAAGTGTATGAGGAGTTCACTGTTTCTGCAGCAGCTCTGTGCAATTAATTGAAAGTAATTTAGTGCTGGCAGGCTGGTAAAGTTTGCAGCACTTTCATTGCCTTGGGATGTTGTGAGACCACGTCTCTTTCTCTGTTAAATATATCTTTACCTGTTTGGGTGCTACCTACTACAGGATGAGTGTACCACAGTGACAACACTCTGTGACAGGGGCACTTGTATCACTGAGGAAAAAGACCTGTCAAGGAAGACAAAAAGGGTGATGTGCTGTGTACAACTCATTCATAGTTTGGGGAAGGAAATTTAAGGAGGAGAAGAGTAATGTTCTTTCCTGAGGAGTTTCTGGTACTTCAAGCACTGGCTTGATGTCCAGATCAGAAATGCATAGGAATGGTCTTGGGCTCAGTCTGCTACAGCATCTGGCCAGTCTTCTGAGGGTACAGACTGACGGCAGCCAAAGTGTGCATGAAATGCTCTGTCAGCTATCTAGTGCACAGGAGAAGCTCGGGAAAAAAAGAGTGCTCACATCGTGAAGCGGGATGAGATAGGATGGGAATGTGGTGTGGGAGTAGGGTAGGAAAATCCCCTTTCAGCAGAGCTCACTTTGACCCAGTCACACTCACTGTGAAACTGCTTTCAAGCAACACTGTGTCCCCTAAAATCCAAATACAGAGTAAGTGGGACTCACCAATGTATCAACAGAGCAGAGCAGTGAGAAAAGGCCGCACTCTGAACACTTGGATAGAAGTAGATGTAGTTCAGTTTTGAAGTAAAGAATTGTTTTGGATGTTGTCTAGAATCAGCTGAGCTTCAAAAGTTGTGACAAACACAACAAACAAACTGTGTTGTGCCCAGCTTAACTAAGTATCTTGTCTTCTATGTTTACCTGAAAGCCAGATAGCCTTGCCTAGAAGGTAGTACCATGTCTACACAGTTGAACAGACAACTGCATAGGAAACTGAGGACTGGTTCTCCCCGGTCAGCTGAGGAAACAAACAAGAAGCTCATATAAACAAGCAAGGAAAAAAAAAAAAAAAAAAAAAAGAAGACCACATTTATTCAAAGATGGCATTTATTCTAGTAAAAGCTTATGCAAAAGCTGATGTGGTTGCAAGCTTACTCCAGCAAAGACCTATGCCAGCTGAGCTGTGCAGCTACCCACTGACACCAATGCAGGTGCCAGGGCATTCACACTGTCCCATTCCCTCTCCAGAACCAAGATTCCTCCAGCCTTTTGCTTCCACAGAAAACAACAACCCTCAGACAGAAACACTCAGAGAAATTACTTTCCAAATGAAATTTGTAGGATTTATCATGGAAGAGCATGTTCATGCATGTGCATTTTGAGGAAAGGGGAGAAGAGCACAAAATGGCAATTACATGGCTGATGGTCTCTAATCTTCTCAGGGATGCTTGTACAGGATAGATGAGTTGTCAGCACTTCCTCAGCCATTTGCCACACTGTCCCACAGCTCATGTCCAAACCAAAGAAGTACATATGTAAAATATCATATGACTCCTTTAAATCCTAACCTATACAGTTCTGCACAAAGGCTCACTATATTGTGAGAAATTATGCAAAATGTGATGACAGAAAACTTTTTACTAGAGAGCAGTTCCTCCATAAGAGCTTCTGGGAAAGGAATGTTCCTTCAGCCCATGTTCTTCTACAGAAGCATTCATGTCATCTCCCATGCTTCATGCCCTGCCTAAAATTCTAGCTGTGGTAGGTTGTCCCACTGTAAAGAAGCAAATAAGTAAATAAAAGTTAAGCCAGCATATTTAAGCAAGCGCCGATGCACTTCAGCTGCTCTGGTCCTGGCTCTGTTTCACTCCTCACACACAGTCTGGAAGAAAGAAGCTGCAGATTGCTCATAGGATGCAGAGTTTTCTGTGCCAAATGAGTCCACAACTTCCGCACCAGGCAGATGTCTCCAGGTGCTGAAGTGGTAAGGACAGCAATGGAGGGTTGGCAGGCTAACAGGATGACTTGCTTTGCCACAGACAAAGAGAGGATGAGAAAGGTAAAATAGTGAACAGAGGATGGACTGAGGTAGGATGAGAAAGCTGTTCACGACCTGGCCCTCAATTTCCTCTGAATTCTCCACCCACAGGAGCAAGCTGGTGTGATGATGGCTGTGACCACAGCAGCTGTCAGACACCCCAGTCAGCACAGCAACACTAAAAGCCTGGAGGAGAAGGCAGGGAAACAGCTATCCTGCAAACCCACCTCCAAGCTGTACAAGAGTGCAGCAGCATCATTACCTGTTGATAAACCTCTATGTGCACCTGGAAAGAGCTTTTCCATCCAGAGGCTGGGCCCTGCACACAACCTCTCACACAGACAGGAGTTCTGTACGTTTGTGGTCATGAGCTTTTCCACCAGCTACCAGCCCAACTAATGCAGTGCATCCCAGTGACAGCCCAGGAGGTGCTGAGCACACTGCAGATCAGATGGCTTCACACGAGGTATTCCTGCCCACCCTGCAGCACCGCTGGCCAGCAGCAGGCTGAGCAATGAGAGGAACAGAGGTGACACTCCACAGAAGGAAAGTGGAAAGGGGAGTAGGTCCTCTCTACAGTCTCTTTAGTTGAGCACACAGATAAGGGTTTCTTGAAAGCTTCCTGCTCATGGTCTATTCCTCTAAGGCCTTAATAGAGATTTAGTTTGTTCAACCTTCTCTTTGGTTAATGGAAATAAAACTGATGGATAAAAATCTCCCATAGGAATATACACACAAAAATATGGTTGTAAAGATGCCCTCAGTGCAGCCACCCATGCTCTGACTGGCAGCTGCTCAGAAAACATAATTTCTTGAATACAAAATACTAAGTAACACCATATTTCTTAGCTCATGTCCCACCACAGTTTCATTTCAGCACAGCAAAACCTCATTAATTCGCACTTTGCTTATCCACACACCTTATAATTCACACGTAAAAACAGCAGTCAGCAAAGATTTAGCAACAATGTGCTTTATTGAGGTTTCATGTTGCTGAGATTTCATTATTCCTGCAAAATACGCTACCGTTCATTCACTAGTACAGTAAGATTTCAACATCACCATAAATATCTCAACCCAGAGATAGGTTCACACTAGCAAAGTTTGGCTCCAAAGTCCATGACTAGGAAATGCCAAAGTTTTAAGCTGGAGGAGAAATAGTTGTGCATAAAGGCAAAATGAAACTAGATTACAATCGCAGCTTGTGGTGTTTCCTGCATTATTGTATTTCCTTGCCTTTTAAAAGCACCTTTTCATAGGTTATACCAAGAAATGAATTCTTACTTGCATCCAGAGAAACTTGTACCACAGAATACAGAGGAGGCTTTAACACACATTTGTAGTTTTTCAGCTCTGGAAATATCTTCAGGAATTCTGGACAAAGGGTCTTTAATGGTCCCAGTGCAATTCACAGGTGCTTTTATTGCAGTCACTAAACCATCCCAAACATCTTTTCCCACTGCTCCCCAGCAGTTATTGATTATTGAGAAGCAAATGAGAACCCTGAGCTTCAAGAGATGTTTTTTTACTGACAAACACATGTTGGGTAGGAGCAGTGTAGAGCTGCTTCACGCTGGGCCAGTGCAGCAAGGCAAGCCATGGGAGTCGATACTCACGGCTCAATTTGTGTGACAGGTATGGAAAGTAGAGGGTTTGGAGATTGTGTGAAGTTTAGGCTTACAAATTAATTTCAGAGAGTCTGGAGAAGCTGTAGCAACAAGCAGCATGAAGCATGGTCATTACAGCATGAGCTGGTCATTACATTGGTACTTGGACACCCCAAAGAGAGGTTAAGATGTTCACCTCTTCTACATGCTGAAAGACTTTCTCTTGCTACCTAACTCTGTGCCTTGGGTCTCACTATGGCTGGCAGATTGTTAAGACTCCCTTTAAGAAGACTGCATTTTCTTGAAGTTCAAGCCTTCAACTCTTCAGGGTTGAGCCTGCCTCCCTACTCTGTCTCTAGGCTTAAACACACATTAGACTCACCCTGCTAGCCCAAGGGCTGCCTCACCCTCACCTTCCTGCCTCTTCTGAAGACAAGGAGCACCAACACCCCATTTCCACTCTCTTCTCCTCCCAGACCTCCACCCCCACTCATTATAATATTAACAGATTCTACACTATATCAGTTTCTTTGCCTGTTTAAAGTCTGTTATGTTTAGTAAAATATTTAACCAATGAATTCCTAAATGGTGAGAGGTATTCCTTCACAGAGCCCAAATGATTGCATTATTTAAGCAGTGTTTTTCTTTCATCATTCTGTAAAAATCAGAGTTTTGTTCCAACCACCATGTTTATTCCTTATTATATGATCTGCTTATTTCAAGAAAAGATGTAATTATTTTATTGCAACTTGTATCAGAAATTATGGGAGTATTTACTATTGGTATACACTGCTTGTCTGAGGTTTTAAGAACACAAAGGATAAGTGACTAATTACAGCAATGTATGTATCTTTGTATGGACAACAGGGTGACATAGCTATTACCATTTTATAAGATTTCCCATTTGATTTTAACATGAGCAATTTTCTTCAGCAGGAAAGCTGTTAAACTGCTCTCAGGAATAACTTCTTTGTTCCACATCTGTTGCTCCACACCTCCTTCTGCCCACTTTCCCTGCAATTGCCAGATCACAACAGATATCTGAAGCCTATTGCAAATTTCAACCACATGATTTAAGTCACAGGTTTGCCATGTCTACACAAAAGCTCTTTAGTATCTGAGCTCTTTTTGGATGTCTGTAAAACTACTTTCTTCAACACCCAAAATTTGAAGATATGAAACCGAAGAAGCAACTGTCAGTCTAGTGCAATGATGTGAAACAGAAGTCAGTGCTCTGCTTTGCAGGAAGATGTGAGAAAATCCCTGGCACACACAGAAAACTCAATTCTCAAAAAGTTTAAAACCTTAATACCATTATAAATTTCTTTATCTGGTGAATTACCTCCAGCCTGTGTCCTTTTCTTGCTGGTTCTACTGCAGCTCAGGATGACCTGCTCATCATAAATATCCAGTCATTCCTAAGTTTGCTCAGTCTTTAGCCTGAAAAACATCTCAGAAAAGAAAAGTTGCACAGTCCAGCTCCACATGCATAAAACATGTTGCTACCTGTGCTTGTCTACCACCAACACAAGCAACCTTATTTCTCTCACCATTTCCTAAAAAGGCCCTATCATGCTTGCACCTGTCAGGAGTGAGAATGCATTTGAGGCAGCTTTTGAGAAGTCATTTTGCTTCAGTGTGGTAACACAATGGGAAATGCAGACTTTGTCACAGAAAACATGGTTCACGTCCTCCCAGAGCTGATTCATTCCTGTCCTTTGGGGAGAGCTGCAGAGAAGCAGCAGTGCAAGTCATCTCAAGACTCTGAGGTGATTATTCAGCTGCCATTTGCTCTTCCTATTCCCCTCATTACAAATGCAGATCAAAACACACTGCAACTGTGTAATATATGCTTCAAATATTCTAATCTGCATTCCTCTGATAAGAAAATGAGACATATATGTCTATATCCAAACTACAAGAGAACCAATCAGCAAACTAGTGCCTATTTCAGTTTGGATATCCCTCAAAATATTAACTGAAAACAGATCTCAGGAATCCAGACCAATTTTTTTTTCACTATTCTTCCTGTCAGTGCAGGTAAAACATATCTGCTTTCTAGTAAAAGAGGGAGAAACAAATGATGCAAATGAGTAGACAAAGATAGTTGTACCACCTGTAGTTAAGCTTGCTGGGATCACTTGCATTTAGAAATTCTCAAAAGCTACAAGTAAGTTTACCATTAGAAAGCACCTATTTTTCCAACTGGAAGATCAAATTACTTAAAAAAAAAAAAAAAAAAAAAAAAAACAAAAAAACAAACATAGAACCGAGAGACAAGATTTAAATTTTTCAGCACAGAGAAAGGTGATACTTCTTTTCTCTCTATGTTGCAAATATTTTCACAGTTTATAACAATAATAGAGAACATCTAGATTAGATGTTTTTTGACAGTTCATGACTGCCTGGGTTAAAGGCTCTGTTTTATTTGTGGACCTCAGTTGTGCCATCCAGCTCAAAGAAGCCTACCATGATTAGCTCAGCTTCCAGTGTACTTCAGGTCACTGTGGAAACACCACTAGAAAAAAGATAAAAGAGTCATGATTTGGTGCTCTCCCCAGTCTGGTTACGTATAAAATTTCTAGACAAAAGTATGTGACCAAATGCCATGAGATCAGTGCATGTCAGACTCACCATGCATGACTTGCATGGACAAACAGTACCCAAGAAAATTACAGATAAATTTCCAGAATTCTCAAATTCTTGCCAGAAAAGATTTCTGTGCTTGGAAATATCAGGAAAAGGCTTATGGCTATTTGGAAGCCAAACATCAGCAAGGATAAAGAATCATGAAGAACTGACTGGTTTTTGTCATCCCTCTTACTGTTGCAGCCTCTTCTGTGCCTGTCAGAAACACACAGCAACCAGATTCAGAACAAAATTAGCACCAAGATTTTCAGTGCTTTTGTTTCTGTGAGATTGGTTGAGAAAATCTTTTCTAATCAGTAAAGAAGAGCAAGGTGCAGACTCAGGACCTCCTCCTTCACCACGTATCTCATAAAATCATTGAATATCTGTTAAGCTGCATTTGATGTGCACCATGCACAACGAGGAAAAGTTGCCCACAGCCAAGTGTGATGAGGATGTTTTAAATCTCTCCTAGGAGCACCCCAGAGGAACTGGAGAGGCTCTAAATCAAAGGCTACAGGTGTTCTATACCAGACATGCCCATTTAGACACTTTGCCCTGATGCTTTTTATAACATTCTCCTCCAGGATCTTTTTATGTTTCATATTCTTTTATTGCAGTACCAATTAGATGAAACAACGACAGGAGCCCCTAACCCTGCTGTGAATATTAAAAAATGCTGGGGACTGAAATAGAGAGCACTACTAGATTAATAAAGTGGATTTTTTAAACAGAATTAGAGGACAATAGAAGTCTTTTTAGTTTGTCTTGATAAACTGCATTTCAGAGAGATTCAGGAAG
The DNA here is from genome assembly GCF_035770615.1 of Melospiza melodia melodia. Taxonomy (NCBI): domain Eukaryota; kingdom Metazoa; phylum Chordata; class Aves; order Passeriformes; family Passerellidae; genus Melospiza; species Melospiza melodia. The sequence continues at coordinate 157,562,749 of NC_086194.1, read as the reverse complement.
TGTATTTAGAGACTGCAATAAATTTATGCATTTGTATATTTGGTAAGATACCTCCTCATGTGTGCAGCTCCTGCTACATCAGGACTTTTTATTAACTGGCACTTTCAAGCTCACATAAAGATCAATAATAAAACCACTCTCATGCATGATGAAATACCCAACTATCACCCATAGTTTAAGAGACCATAGTGGGTCATCTGGTCCAATGTCCCTGCTCAAGCAGAGCACATTGGGCAGGTTTGCATTTATCCTGACTCCAGACAGGACAGGGTCAACTTTTTTGCAGAAGCCCGGAGGGGCACAGCCAGAACCCAGAGGTTGTTCTATACCACCTCATGTTGTTTTCCAGGGATAGGGTGAAGGAAGTCTCTTCTGAGGAGAAAGGATTCCTTCCAGTCAAGCAAGAGCAGCAAAGGGAGTGGTGAGTGGGCCCTGGCTCCCAGCTGGATAGACCTGCTGGGTGACACCCGTTCTGAGCCAGAGGGAGTGGTTGGATAATGCTGGGTCTGAGCTGGGAGCAGTTGGGTAGCATGGCAGAGGGAGTGGTCAGACATTTTCTATTGCTGGGGGTTTCCACAGTGAGTAGTGATGTTTCTTTTCTTGTACCCTGTCTCATTATTGGTGCTCTTACTGTTTTTCTTATCTCATTGCCATTTCCAGTAAATTGCTCTTATTTCAACCCATCATCTTTACCCTTTGTGCCTCCAATTCTCCTTTTTATCCCACTGCAGGGAAGAAGAAATGAAAGTATGGCACAAGCAAGAAGCGCATGGCTTGGAGTGGTTTCAGTGGGAAGACTTAATTGGAGAATATCCCTCCTAAACCACAACAGCTTTCAGATAGTTTTTTAATATGCCCAGTGAGGGAGACTCCATAACCTCTTCAGCATCATCATTCACCTGAAAGCAGTCAAAAAACATTTTTTTACCTCATTTGACAAAATAATGCTGTCAGGTACATGAATGCTGCAAGAAAAGAGTCTAGCATTACCCATGTCATCTAGAAATGGAGAGTGATCAAGTGATAAGCTGCCCTGAGAGGTCTGAGGAGCCTCCAGTTCATCCCTTCAGATGGAGTCTTTGTGTTAACCCTCAAGTGTGTCACAACACTTCCACTGTGCAGGGCAATTTGCCAACTGATAGCACTGTCCTACTTCTGCATGCCATGGAAAGAAAATTAATGCACTATGACACTCTGCCTGTGCAGACACCTAAAAGATTCCATTGTTCTTTCCCCCCCGGCCCGTTGCCCCTCTGCTGTACAATCCCCCATCTACTGGCAGTGCACTATCACCTCCTTATACTTCAATTAATGTTTTAAGTAGATTTCCTTCAGAACTCTTAATGAGATTTCCATCATTTAGACGTGAGTTTTGTTTCCTTTCAGAGCTCTCCACCAGGTAGAAAGCCATAAAGCCAGGCAGGCATGTGTGGCTCCAGGAGCACTGAGGGAAGGAGAAGCTCAGTCCTGAACACTGACCTGGTCTAGGGTACTAGTACATGCTGCATCTGAGCACACACCCATTTGGAGTCTGTGAACTTTCAAATCATCCTGCACCTCCACCAAGCCTGCTAATTTTGGGATGGCAGTAGCAATCTGGCCCATTGGAGCCATTGGGTAGGTACAGCCTGAAGCAGGCACTATGTCATCTCACAAGGGTGTTCATTTTAGCTCCTTTTATCTCATTGGCATCCAAATACGTGTCTCTTTAAGCAACTGCAGCTAGTAATCTATGAATGACACCAATGATGAGATAGTATTCTCTCCTGTTTTGCAACAGATGGATTCACAGTATTAAAATCAGAATATAACTGAAACCCTCCCAGTCTGGATGCAGTGATTTGTTGTTAAATGTCATCCTTTTTTTGCCACATCTGGGAGATTGATTTGCAACATGCTTGTTCTCCTGATAATAGAAAACCAGAAAGATGTTAAAAAGCTTCCTCCCCTGCAAACTAGAAGAGAGCAGTTTCCAGCAATGCTTCTTCTTCCCCAGAGAGAAAAAGCCCACCCTGTAATGATTGTAGAAGGTCTTATTTAAATGGTTTTAAAACAATGGGAAGGAGAAAAAGGGAGTGAAAAAGGGACATTTAAGTGTTCCAGAACTTTGAACAGATTTGTTCTTCTCATGCTGATGCACACTGTGCAGCATCAGATCACATGCTGCTAATATCATGTTGATTTATAGTCTGCATAAATGGAAATAAATGGTATTTGCTGTTACCCAGAGAATAATAGATGGGCCTGGAATGAACACAACACCACATTCACACAACAGACTCTGTTCATGTCACAAGCAAGGGGAGTGCAACTTCGTAAGGGCCCTCTCTGCCATTCCCACCAAAAATCTTTGATACCCACTGATTTTAATGAGTAGGAGTGGACATTTTGGACAGCATTTTCCAAAGTGTCTGAATGATTTAGAAACCAAGCTGTGGTATAACAAAGCAGGGGAAATGTTGGGTGAATTTCTCCCTTGAATAAGAAACTAGAGACTCCCCAGGTCTTTCCACAAAGTTCACCAACCACACAAGCTGGTCAGGATCCTCTGCATCATTTCCTCCACTTCTTCCCTTCCCTGCAAGAAATCTCAGGGCTTTTTTCATCACTTTCCTCCTGGCCTGAGTGACTTGAGCTCCCTCTTGAGAAGGACTCTCTTCAAATATGGTGTGGGCACTCAGACACAGGGGAGCTGAGCCTCTGAGCTCCTGAAACCACCCTGCCACCTTTGAAAATGTGGCTTCAGGTGCTAAATAACTCCAAAATCCCTTCCAACCTTACCCATAGTGCCTGGCACTAAAGTCTAGCTCCAATGCAGCCTCTGATTGTGGGCATACAAGCAAAAGCACTGAGTTACTTTGGTTTAATGACTCATTAGTTAAGCTATTAGGTTTTACTTTACAACCAGGGAGGGTAAGTTTGTGCAACTAGCCAGTTACCACTGCTCAGCTGATGAGCAACACCCTGTGAAGATGTGGCAACCTTGTTGCTTTTGAACATCTGCCCACGCACTCCTCCATTATAACGGGGTCTAATAGAGCTCCAAATAGCTTTGGTTCCAAAACAATCTCAAACAAAACTTCTCCTTTAATAGACTTTCAGCACTGCCAAAGCATTCACATTTCAGGCTGAAAGACTGAGTATTTAACCTCAGGACACAGATGATTTTCTGTTATTGTTGCTGTTGGCAGAGAAGGGAAGGTTAAATAAGTTTGAGACAATTTCATTTTTGATTCTGTATAAATATAGTCATGTCCATAGTATTTTCTATTTCTCTGGTTAGATGATTAAAACCTTACAATTAATGTATGTTAAATTTCTCGCTATAATTAAAGGAACAGCTGGTGAAGCCACATACTATTAAGGTTGTCTGATGCTTCATGTATTAAGATTTTGCTTCCTTATGGAGAGCTTTGCACTACAGCTGAATTCTTATCTTTATTTTTGCTTCCTGACATGTACATCTTAATTGTACAGTCTTTACGGTTATAGGTTTGGGTGTTGTGTGGATGTGTGTGTGTGTTCTGAATATATAATTAATAGCCTAATATATAAATAGAAAATTGAAACTACTGATACCTACTCATTCATCCTTGAACAGGCGTTATTATATACCATGTTGATGACAATTAAAAAATCTCAGTTCAACTGAGCACAAAAATCTTGGGTGTGCTGACACTGTAACATTACTCATTTATTTGGCTACTCTACCTTAGTAGGAACACCTAAGATGAATTTAAGAAGATAAAACTTATACAGCAATTCCCCTTCATAGCCAGAATCTTACGATGCCCAGCACTCAACACTTCACAGGAGATTGATAAATGACAACAGCTTGGCTGGATGGTCAGGCTTGCAGTGTAGTGGGCAAAATTTCCTCATACCTGCTCCTCTTCTGAAGCTGACAGAAACAGGAGACATAATTAATATAAACACTTTGTTTGCTTTGGTGTTCTGTGCTCTCCAAGACACACAAGAGTGTAAGCACAGAGAAACAACTGTCTCCATCATGACTGCATGCAACAAAACTAGAATCCTAATAAAAATCCTTGCAAAAGAAGGATTTCTGGAATTCCCCTACAATGGATGTGCACTAACTCAGGTCACCACTAAAAGCACTGGTCACCTTGATCTCCTCTGACTTCAGCTATTAGGGCTCAACAGGTCAAGAGGACAAACTGATGTAGGCACAGATGAACACCTTTTCTTCAGCTGCCACAGCCAAATTTGCCAAGGATCCTGAATCACAGTCAGTAGTGACACAAAAACAATCATGGAGTTACCAAGGAAAGAAAACTTGTGTCTTTTTTCTGACAGATATTTGCTAAAGGAAAAAGCAAGAATACACTAATTAGGGCAACAATCTATGCTGGATATACACTGCATTCTGGCAGATACTCTCTACTTGGTGTATCTACTCAGTGAAACAGGTGAGGAAGAGTAGGAAGCAAGACAGAGATGAAGTTAAATTAAATCTTCAGGGTTCCTTAACACATAAAAACAAGGGCCCAGGACAGAGTTTTCTAAATGTTTCCTGCTGAGAAATCTATATAGGAACATTCACTTTCTCAGGGAGGAGGTAAATGAGAAGAAAGTTCATTTCTTCTATTACAACTTTAATAACAAAATAAGCTGTTATCTCATTACTTTAGCATCTTCATCAAAACCTAAAGCCAAAACTACCAAAGCAGACACAGCTGAAGCAAAGAAAACCTGAATAATCTCTGAATGTCACAGTAGTAAAACTGTAAAAAATGAAACTATTCAATCTTCACAAAGAGAAACAGTTGAGTTAACTACCTCAATATTTATAAAGAAAAAATGAAAAAAGGAAGAAACTGTTCTACTTCTGACCAAATACAATTTTTCATCTCCAAACAGAACCTGCCACAGTAGTAAGTTCAATCTATTTAAGGGCAGTTACAGTGGAAGAACTAGCTCACAAATAGATTTTCTCCAAATAGCATCCCTATATTTTATACTCATTGAAATTCTTTAGACTAGAATTCTCTAAACACAATTTTTCCTTTCTTAATAATAGTTTACTTCTATTCAGGTAAAGCTAAAACCAGAAAGGTGGAACTGAAGGCAAAGTCACCACAACACTTTGAAAGCCCAGCCCTGAGTCCAATACTGAGTCATCCAGGGCAGATAAATTGTGCATGCCCTAAAGAATTCTCCAGCACATGAATGTTATTCCAGTAGACACAACACCACTGAATTCTAAAGTGGTTCTTAAAGCTCAACTACATTTTTTGCACATGGTAATTACATGCAAGGACGTTTTTTTTTTTTCTGATGTGGGGAGAGGAGGAATGTGCCACCAACCTGTCACAGAGCCTCAGGGATTGACTGAGAAGCCAGCAGTGTGATATGGCTTCTAGCAGCACACCTAGCAGCTGATCAGGGCAAGCCATCCAGATAATAAACCCTTGAGGTGGGAGGGAAAGCTCAGGACAGTTCTCATTAATGGCACTGCACACATTTACCTTTGGGTAGCTGAAGTGCTGCTAGAGAGCAGTTGCCTGTGTTATTTCCTTCTCCCCTGTACTTTTAGAGAAGAGAACTTTTGCCACTTGGCTGGGGAATGTAAAACAAAGCTTTTCAGGCAGATGGATCACTGCCCTGGTGTGGAAGAACTCTTTCAGCCCTGCTGAAAATACCAGTGTATTTCCTCTAAATACCTAACCATGGCTGCTCCTGCAAGTTGGGTGGTAGAGCACAATATGACAGCACTTCTTCTTTTTAAGTCACAACACTCTACATAATACAGATCCCCAGAGAGATGTGAGTGCTGCATTTTATTGCACTTTAAAAACACTGTGCTAATAAATTCCAGTCTCATATAAACTACATGGACAGAAGTGCTCTGCCCATGCAATCTGTCTGCTCAGTAGAAAATGTGTGTTGTTCTGAAAAAGCCCACAGCTAAGGTTCCTCACTGGAGCGGTACAAATGAAAGGAAGAGCTCTGCTACTCCTTTTCCCCTTGGAAAATAAGGGCATCACAAAATATGCCAGATACAATAACTCATGGACTTATGGCTCCAGTGTTCTTGCATAGTTTCTTTTATTTGCACACTACAGTCTCTACCTTTTTATTCTAAAAAAAAAAATTCCTGTAGATTGTCTTTTTTCTTTCTTCAAAATAACAATGCCCACAAAAGTCTTCAGTGTTTGCTTTTAGCACAAAAGTTTCTTTTTGTCTTCTGGAAATTTCTTCCATTTCACATTATAAGCAACTGAGACAATTAGATCAAATCTAAACTGGAAAATTCCATTATCTGGTCTCCTACATTTTGCAGTTAAACAGCTTTTTTGAAAGCTAAACTTCTACCTCTCAAGAAAATAAATTACATGAACAGTTAGCAGTTCTGAAATAAAATCAGAAATGGAAGAGCCAGCTGAGGCCATGGTGCTGGTCTTAATGTTTTCAGCTTTGTATCCCAGATCCTTGTGACTCAGAAAGATGTGGCCGCTTTTCTTCTTGTTTTAATGAAGTTTGCCGCAGCCTTCCTTCTTTAATCTGCTGGGATGACATTTTGTTACCTTTTCACAGCAACCAGTCCATTTGACATCTTCACTTGTGTCTCCTACCTAGGCTCATTTTAGTCAGATCACACTCTGTTTCTCTCTCTTTCCTTTCTTACATGCATCCAAATCCCCTTTTTGGTCTTCAGCAGGGCCCTTGCAATCAGCAGGGACCCTCCAGGAGATGGTCCCCAATGCAATTCTCCACCTGGCTGGCAGGGACATGGATTTTGACAAGATCCTGATTTTGTGGCTCAGCTCTGGCCCAGTGATGTTTTCTGTGTCCTTGATCCCCAAAAACTATTCCTTATTCAGAAAATTGGAAAGCAGCAGAGGGACTCAGAAAATCAGTTTCCTAGCTTTTAGCTAAATGCCAATCTCCTCCAATAAATACAGAGGGGAGAAAGGAAAGGATTACTCTAAAAATTTCATAAAACTCCATTAAACAACCAGCTAGAGTTTATGTCCATTACTGTAATCCTCACCTAGTTTATTTGCCTTCCTGGACTGGGATGCTTTTGGTTACTAAAAACTTTCAGTGATGTGCTGGGCACTTTTCCCTCATTAGCAGAATGTCACTCCTGCAATGTGCAGGTCTCACAAGGGCTCAGCCCCTCTCTTTTACACCTCTTCTGCTCCTTCTCTTTCATCTCCAACAGACATTCAAATATTAATATCATTCTTTGTAAGTGGTAAATCCATAAACACCTGCAGATGAAGGGAAATTTCATTCAGGATATACTAACCTAGCAAATGAACTGCTTTACCCCTCTGCTCCTCTGGTATGCCCATACTTATTTTGACATCAAATGTACATCTAATATCTTTATACTTATGAAGTTATTTCTCTGTAGGAAAGGAAATCAATTTTATGGCCCCACAATCAAATTCTCCCCAAGGTGTTTACTGTATGACTCTCTATGTAATAAAATCATCCTTCCCAGACAAATCCTGCACCACTAAAGGCCTGGTGAGAAAAAGAGGCCAAATGAGAAATAAGTAAGCCTCCCTGACACTCTGTGGCACCACCGAGCCAAAGGTTTGCTGTTTGCTGTGGGTGGAGTCTGCTCTCAGGAGAGGGTGGGATTTATGTGAATTCTGGTCCAGGGTCCCAGCCCAGCGCTGCTGAGAGCCTCCCCTGGGCAGGGGCTCAGGAGCCTCCCCAAACCCTGAGGGCTGTGCCACCAGCTCCTCTTCCCTGGCATGGCTTCTACAGCAAATAAAAGCTCCTTCTCTGTGTTCCAGCTCTAACCCCTACAGGGCTGAAAAAGGCAGCTCAGGGCCTGTATCAAATGCTTTCCCTTCTAAAGACCAACCTTCTTGAATGACAAAATCATTGATTTTTGCAAACCACAAAGAACCTTGGATTTCATCTCATTTTCATGGCCCACAAAATTTCAAGAAATTGCATTTCAGGACAGATATACTGAGGTTTTTCTGCATTGCAAGGCAGATAAATTTATATGTCTTAAACTAAGTTAGGCATATTAGACTTCTGTATAGTCAAAGGAGAGAAAGGATAGTCCTTTTCATCTTTTTCAGTTACCCTTCTATATAAGAGATTCATCACCAGCAGTTTTGTATAAAAAGGCCTCTACAGTGAAGTGCTGAGCCTCAGCTCACATTCAACAACCAGGACAGAGTAGTTGTATCAGTCATGTATGGCAGCAAAGTGAAAGATCCCAGAGCTCTGGTTGAAGAGCAGCAGCACTGCTCACGTGTACCCTGCATGGTTCTGACCTGTAGCTGCCACCACTCCACCATCAATGCCAGCACATTGTCAGGAGACAGCACAGCTCAGGCACCAGCCCCAAAAAGCAATAGGGATAAGGCCAGTTTTTTAGGGAAAAGAAGAAAGATAATTTAGGCATATGGCTGCATGCATGACCCAAAAGCTGGCCAGCAGCCCATGGTCTGTCTAATTTGCTGATGAAGAGCTCCTTCTCTCTTTGCTTTCCTGTGTATGCTGTGACTGTCAGGGATCTGCCCTGGCCCTGCTTGGAGAAGCCACACACATTTTATAGCAGGACCTTTCCTTTCCTAAATGCCTGTGCTCAGAGGAGGAATTCAGCCATCCATTCTCTTACGTCTCTGCTGAGATACTTTCACTAAGATACTGAGGACTTTTTCTAGATAAGAAAGCTGTCTGGAGTGTATCACAAAAGATGTGCCTTGATCAAAATCACAAGCATATCCAGACATTTCTTATTCTGTCCTGACTTAGCTTTAAAACAACTAAAACAGGATTGCACACAATTTTTCAAAACTTTGTTTCCCATTTCTAGTGAAAGAAGGACTAAAGGGGTTACAAAGTATGTGGAAAATACTTGAAAATAAGTCCTTTTAAAGAAGAGAAGCTGGCCACTCCTCAAACTGACAGCATCAGACCTGTTGCTCCCCACTCACAAATCTTTATCAATACATGATGAAAATTAATGACTAGACTAAGAAAAAATCAGTTCCCCATTGCAGGCGTGGGACGGGCAACTATTTGAGACACATTTTTCTTTTCTTTCCATCTCAATTTTTTTCTTATTGATTTGCAGCTCTTTGATGATAAATGGATCAGTTGTTTGGTAAGAAAAGCAAGAGGCATATATTTACATTTATAATCACAATTTTAAGCATTCATCTCATTTTAAAAGTCACTGTTAGTCATTTTTATGGTTTTTTTCTCCAGCATTTTATTTCAGCATAAAGTGTTAAAATGTTAGCACTTCTCATTACTGACTGATTATTTTCCTCAGGATTTTAAGTTTTCTTTCTCTCTCCCTGTGCCTAAAATCCAATTTACAACCTGCTAAAGGCCTCATAAGATTTTTATGGATTATTTCCTGAAATCACATTAATCTAGCTCCTGTTACTTTGCACTAATTTCACCTGCCATTGTATGAAGTAACTAAATTCAATTGCTTGGAAATGATCCCCCGGAGACTTCTTCATGAAGCGAGAAAAAGAAAAAAGTGACCCTACCTTGATGAGGTTATAAATATGGTGGGAACAACAGGCCTATAAATTCACAGTATGTGGACCCTTATCAAACTTTGACAATCAGAGATCTTCAAATAAGGTCTTTCAAATAAGATATAGATAAGGGCTTGGATTAGATTGCATTTGGCTTTGTCTCAGCCACCCTGTCAGTCTCTCTGGCCTCAACAAGTGATACTCTATTTATCACTGTTTTAACAAGCTATACAAGTTGTCCAGTAACTTATCAGCTGCACACTGGTTCATTAAAACATCATTTCAACCAATTCTAACTATGCTGGACATCAGCTATCAATTAGATGTGTCCCTTATTTTAGGGAAAGTCTGCAGATAACTGCAAGCCATCTAAGAAAATGGTATTTAAAAACAATGCAGCAGCCTGGTCTCTCTGACACATAATCCTGTCTGCTCCACTTGTTTACATGATAAAAAAAATCCATCTCCTACAAGCCTCGTCACTGGGTAGTTTAAGAGCAGCAGATATGATGGAGATAGAGTAATTCAATGTAGTTGCTCAGGGTTGTAAGAAAACTCTGAGTTTGGAGCGTCCTGTGTGTGACCCACACATGGCTCCCCAGACACAGAGAGGCCTTCATGAGCTGGCAGCCCTGAGCTCCCTGGGCACGGGGCTCATCCACACGGGCTGCAGGCAGCAGATCAAGTGCAGAGCAGGGTCTTTGGTTTCCCAAGCTCTGGACCAAGATCCAGCAGGATGCCATGAGGACTCCAGCAGGCTGCTTCCTGCTGCTCCCATGTGCAATGTCTTCTGGCCTCTATTCCATAGCAAGAAGAGACTTGGGCTCTTGGCTGCTGCCCCCACTTGCCCATGCTGGGCTGTGCTCTGATTCCTGAGGAGCAGCAGTGTGACCACAGACCTGGGAAGAGTTGAGTTTTCTCTTCCTCAAATCACTGCTGAGTCTGAGTCAACACCAGTGTGGACTCTGGATTTATCCCAGCCAGCAAGTACTTCTTAAAATCCTTTTGATTTTTGTTTCTTGGGATAGGCAATCATTCTCCTGTCAGATATATCTGACAGCAGATAACTAACTGAACCAACCCAGGTTATCCACACTGAAATTCTCTTATCTAGGCTACCTTAATTGTACTTGGAATCAGTCTGCCATTCCTCTGTTTCATACTTGGTGGTTAGAAATGCTCCTTCCTAAGTCGTGTAGGAAGTATCACATAGGGGAAGATTTACAAAGAAGTCATCATACAGCACTTCCCATCTATAGATTTATATAGCAGAGAAGTAGGCAGGAAAAAACATGTGTTTCTGGTTTAAGCCACCATAGTGATTTTTAATGTATAAAATGCTAGCCCTAAAGTAAGATCTTCCTAGATGGCAAAGCTAAAATATGTGCCTTTACAAGTGGTAAATTGCTACTTGAAACACATTTGTACCTTTTCACCTGGACAGTTTTACCAGTGGGGTTCTGACCACAAATTGCCCTAACTGAGCAAGTCATTTAGAGATCAATCCCCCAAAGGGGTTGTTGTTTGCACATCCTTAGTCTCACCCTTTATGGCTACGTGTCGGAACACTAGCACAGGAAAATATATGGAAAATATATTTTATCCCTCAGCCCTAGGGGAATCAAACTCAAAAGCTTCCACTTTTCAGGAAATTGGTCTCAACTCCAGGCTGTGGCCTAAATTTGAATGAACAAGAGAAGGGCTCTAGGGCTCTGTGAGGTCTTCCTGCTGAAGCTGCTACTTTTCACATGACAAATGTACCCATTTCTTGAGACAGAGAAAAAGGATAGATGCAAAGAGGAACCACTTCAAGAGGATGGACTTAATGTTCCCCACCCTAAGAATAGTGCAGGGGCTGGTGGTAATGGCACTCTCCAAGGAAGTATGAGATGTGACTTTACAGCCCCTCAGGCAGAGGAAGGAACTGAACTTGGGTCACCCACATCCTGAATGAGTGTACTAACCAGTGAGCTGAATAATAAATAATAATGAAAAGGAGCACTGTCCCCCAGCAACTCTCTTCTAAATGAGAGAAAGATCTCTGCTCTGTTTTTCAAAGCATATATATTCTTAGGCTCCAGAAATCTAAGAACTGTGTAGGAGTTTAAACTTTTAACCCAAGCCCAGGACTCATGATACTCAGCTGCCCTCAGCCTTTTTTGCCAGCTAGAAAAATGGCCCTGGGGCTGTTTGGGATCAATCTCTGAAGCCCCAACTCTCTTTTATTTATATAACCAGCTTGGGTTTCTAACTGGGAGCTGTATGTTCACGTAATGAGCAGGTGCAGGGTCAAATGCAGCAGTGCTCACAACCTCTTGTGGCCGCTTTCATCTCTGGGTCTGGGGCACATTTAGGTGCTTCACTCTCAGTGACTTCTTTCTCATTCTCCAAACTGGTCCTACCAGAATCACCCTGCTTCACATCATGTGACTCACCAGCCACTGTGAGATCATCAGACATCCACAGAAAAAGGGAATGTCTATCCTCCTGAAACACAGAACTGTGTGTGCATTTTGTGCTGCATTTCCAAAGGCCATTAAGCCCTTCCTTATTTATATTTTTTATATTTTAATATAGTCCTCATTGTTCACCAAAAACATTCCCCATTAGCAGAGACTGGGTTATTTTAGAAAGGAATGGAACAAGCAAATTGTCTTACTTCTGAGATTTCCAATAATCAGGTTATCAGCTATTCATAAATCAAGACGTTTACTGCAAAGAATGTTTAAGAAATACAAAGTACAATTACAGGAAACTGCAAATTTCCAAACACCCTGGTGTTTGAATATTCAAAAGATATTTCATGTTCTTCTGTTTCTTGCCAATAGCTGAAATGCTGAGTCTTTATTAGGAGTGTTTATGGTAAAAAAAGCACATGGCATTATCTCCTCTCTGATCAAAAAGAGTCAACATACTACTTTAAATGTCAGAGATCTATTTCTGCAGCTTCCAGTAGTTATTGTTGTAAACAAGGGATTGCTGCATTTGCCCATAGCTTTGCCAGAATGTTAATGTTTCCTATTAAACATTTTCTTCTTTCTTTCCTAGACCATTTTGTACTACCACACCCAGCTGCGAACATCTGGCTCCAAGCAGTGACACCAGCTGATGAGAAATGGCATTCCTGCAGCTTTTTCTTCTGAGGACTCATCCAGAGGTGGCTGTTATCCAGCAGACAGCACTCTGCACTGTTGAATGTCAGTGTCTGGAGTCCCACTGGACAAAGGCTCCTAGAGGAGTTACTCACACTGAACTGTGTAAGATAAAAAATTGGGAGCCTGATTCTCAGATCTGTGGTTCTACAAGTCAGCAAGGTCCTCTGGCCAGTCACCTCAAACACTCTGTCACCCTGGTGATGTATGGACTGAAGCATCTGGACATCCAGTCTGAAGCACAAGACAAATAGTGATTACTAACTCCGACTGGTCTCCTGGCACTAACTGCAAATATGCCAGTGGCAGCTCTGTGTTTGAAATCAGCATGGATGACAGCAGTCCAACTCTGACACCCCTTTATGTCATCTGGCATGCCATGGAGCCTCCATTTCTCCACCCAGTAACACTGGGGCAGCTTCTGGAGAGGAAACCTTTCATGCTTCAGAGGTTGGCTGGTGTGAGTACTGGAAAACAGAATAACACTGAGTGTCAAATACTAAAAATTATCATTCTAATTAGAAGTCATAATTAATATTTAATGAATTTAATTCTTAATGTAAATTAATAATATTTTAATAATAATTTGAAGTCAATACCCTTTATCACGGGATGCCAAAACACTTTATAGATAAAACCCAATTAAACTTCCCATTATCCACTTCTGTGATCCTTCCCACTTCTTGCTCTCCGGGTGTTTTATAAGGGGCGGGTCCCTGCCATCACTGTGGTGAGGAAACTGCAGCACAAGGAAGTTAAACACCTTGTTTGCTTTGCCTCAGAAAATCACTGCTAAGATGATAACAGATCCTCTGTGTTCCTATACAGAACCTATTGCTATGTGCAGCCAATTACTGTAGCACTTGAGTAACAATGAACGCTTTCCAAGGCTGCCCTCCAGACTGGTGGGAGGTGGTAAACAAAGCAGGTTTTGAAACCCTGGTTGCAGGGTTTGGTACATCTGCACAACCTTTTGAGGTCAGACCTATGCCTGCCTCAAGAGGGCTGGTTGCAAGCAAGCGTCCAAAAACTGCAAAGCTTCATTAGTTTTGGGCTGTTTCTCTGCAGAATTTTCTGTGACTGCCTGACAGGCAGGGATGGGTGACATCCACGTTGCTGTGTATGGAGGGGGACGGGCACAGATGTGTCTGCAAAGGACTGAGCAGCCGTGGCCCTTGCTAAGCATCACACACCTGTCAATCTCAATGCAGAGTTAGCAGGAACATTCCAGAATTCAATATTCTGGGGGGCAAAACCAGAACTGAAAATGTTACTCAAATACAGGATTTAGCTGAGCAAGCAGACTATGACCAGTTAGTAGGCATGTCACACAGTGTATAAAATGTATGTGCTAGAGCTAGGACCTGAGCACTACAACCATGGAAGATTTTCCTTGTATCACCCATCTATTTATTGCCATATACTGAAGGTACTTTCAACACTTTAAAGTTAAGTTTTCAGTTTTAAATTCATTTTTCTTTCTGGTTGTCCAATTTAACATTCGGTCTAGATGATGAATTACAGATTCTTCCAGACAGGAACTAGCCCTCAGCACCCAATCCTTACATTATAGATGCTCTGTAGCAAAGAAAGGAATCTGAAAACTCAAGATGCTTCTCTGCATTGACCTCAGTGCCAATTAAGATACACAAGATGTAAAAAAAGAAGTCAGTAAAATGTATTCTCTCGTAAAGACTATTTAATCTAGAATGAGTTTGTTGACCACACATTCACTGTTCAGCTCTGAATAACTTTGTTCAGGTACCTGGGTCTCTCTCCATGAGCTGCCATGGGACATGATGGTAATTATGGCCACCAGAAGTAGTAGAGTAAGTAGGTAGTAAGCAAATAGGTAGTTTAGTACCTAAGACTAAACTAGTTTAGTTTAATCTTAGGTACTAAAATTCATTTTGAATTTATCCAAGACCTTTATGTGAACTCCTAAAAACAGAGGTTACCTTGAAAGTCTTGCCTTTAAGTCCATCTGCCTTATTCTTCACAAAAATCCCTAAAAGAGCTAACTAAATCCATAAAGCAACTCCTCATGGTACAACTTTTTCCTGATTTTCCCCACACCACAGATTTATCCTTTAAGAACTAATTCAGTTTTCTTCTACTTGAATTTGACAGATTCTATGTAAAATAAGTATCTTTAAACAAATTTTTCAGATGCCAGTAAAGATAGATCCATTTGAAAGGGTAAATAACCTGTTTTAAATAGTGTAATGAAAAAGAGGCCAAAACTCTCTATGAAATTTGCAATCATAAAAGCTTTCTTTGGAACAGATTAGAGACAAAATATTTCATTTGCTTTGTTAATGTCCTTTCATTTGAGTCATAATTATATCCAAACTGCAGCTTCTGAGGGCCACACAGAATAATACAAACGCCTTTGTTTCCGTGGATTCATGTTCTGTTGTTTCCATTCCCATTGCAATCCTGGTTAAATGAATGAGGAATCGGAATGCAAAGGCATGCAATATTCTGGGACTTATAAGAAGCTGAAATGCTTTGATGTTTTTTCCAAAGCCTATAGCCAGATTCTCTGTTCTTTTCCCACCCTATCCTTGACCATAGCTTTCCTGGGTCTTTGTGTAAGCTACAGAGCACCCTCCAGATCTGAGCTGTGAGAGAGATGTTATCACATCAAAACATCACTCAGCCAACAGAAGTGTCTCACCTGAAACTGGTGTGTCCCAGAGATGTCATTTCCTTGCCAAGCCTGGGCCCTACAGGTGCTGCACTAACTGCTCACAGGTAATCACTGGTATGGACAGTCAATCCATGCCTTATTTGCTAAAGTCCTCCCTTCTGAAATTAGAGCCATTATTTTTTGCCCATCATGTCGGAAGTTAATGGTGATATTCTAATTTAATATCTAGGGCTTAAGGCCAGCACAAATTTAACAATGGGGAAATGAAGGGGACTTGGGCAAGTCCTAGAGGAAAAATGCAAAATGCAAAGGTTCAGAAACTTCTGCAAAACTTAGACCCTGATCCAGATCCAGAATAACTTGTGTCATTTGTGTGCAACATGGGGATGCAAAGGTTGAAACTAATCCTGAGAATATTAATGTCATGACACAACCTTTGCAGCTGAAATGCCCTTTCTTACTAGGCTACAGAATTACCCACTTCATGGCAATACTGAGAACATCAACATACATGCTTTGCCTTAATTTAGTCCTCAGAATACCCACTCTTAAATGATAGATATCCTGGATAAAAAGGAACACAAATTTGACCCAAGACAGCTGAGATCTATCTAGAAAAAAGACATTTAGTCTTACCTAAAATCATGTCACTGGTCTTTTAAATCAATGTCTCATGTTTCTTTCCTGATAGCAGCTCAGACTCAGAAATTCTTTTCATGCAAGGTGTATTATAAAATATTTTTCTGCATGTTGACATTACTGATACAGGCCAATTCTCCTGTCCATGCTGCAGGAATTGTGAATTATCTGCACGTGGAAATCATGGTTATAACAACCTGAGCCCAGTGCAGGGGATGAGAACAGAATATCCAATTGAGATCTGCAGTGCAGATAAACTTACTGCACCGAGAACAGAAGATGTGAATTTTACCCATACATCAAAAACATGCAGTATTCTGAAACTTGCTTATCCTCAAGTGGCATGAAAACACAAAGAGAAAAAAGCCTTTCTGATGTCTGATAATGAGAAACATGGCTGACTTTCAGATTTGAAACTACTTAACACACACACATACATACAGAATGAGAGAGAAATATTTTTTAAAAAATTTGAAATTAAATGAAAAAAACTACTTATTACAGTAGACATCAACTAATGCATCACACTTATTTAGTGTCAGTTTAAAAAAGCAGGGGGATTTTACTAAATGCATCCAAAAATACTCACTAGAATACACAGCAAATATGTTATAAACTCATTTAAGCCACAGAGCTCATCAACGCTGTTTGCAATTATGAAATCATCTGGGGATACGGTATTTTTTTAGAAGGAATTGTTTTGCTCTTAGATGAAAACCACATCATAGTCCTTCAGACATAAATCTTTTATTGTATCTTCAAGAAAGAAACTGGAAATTGTGCAACAAGGCGCCACTGATAAAATGTCAGCATCCCCTTGGAGTAATCTGGATGAACTCATTACTCGAGGAAGATAAGAGGGTATGTCATGGTTACAAAACACTGCTTTTCCTTTTCAGTCAGTGACACAGGAACACAGTGACCATAGTCCTGTACACAATATAAAATAAAATACTTGGTTCTTCAGGACAGCAACTACTTCTGAGTCTTGGCTTTGATTTACTTCACAGTTAGATATATAACCCAGTCAGAGTCAGGTGGACAATTTCCTTTTCATTCTGTGCAGGTAGCATTAGCATCATAGCCAAGGGCTGCACATCAAAGGCAAGTAAAAGGAAAATAACACATGATGTAAACTGATGCAGTGATCTGACAGAACTTATTTCAGATGTAACCTGTGACAGTCTAAGCCTTCAGACTTTATTCATCGTTTGTGGTCTCACTTTCACCCACATCTTCTGCATACCTGCCCCCCATCTCCATTTACCAAATTCAGATGTAGGGCTAAAGATCTTTCGCTTCTTAGGGGACTCAAATACTTTTGTGTGACTAAGCCACAGTCAACACAAACTTTTTCCATTAATAAGAAGTGAAACCTCAAGGCACTGATTAACTTGCAACACTTAGTCTATAACATGGCTTGGTAGGCCATGAAGAGCATTTACTATGAGTGTCCAAACGTAGTTTCAGAATCACGTTTTTCTTTTCCTCTGTATACCAAATAAAGGCATAGAAGAAACCCTACAAATCCTCTGAACACAAACTAAGGGAGAAGACCCTGGGTTCTGCACTTTTCCTCTGATTCAGATGGTTTTCAGGAGCAGCAGTTCCAAGCACCACTTCCATCAGTGTCACTGATCACAAAGGAACCACTCATTGGGAATGATTTGATGAAAAAGAACAAAATGGGCGAATTAATTTCACTAAGGTTTGCACCAGGATGAAGGTATATTGTACACAGTATTTATCACCATCACAATCTATTTGCTACATCCAATTGAATGTCAAATGACATTGCTACCATAACTTCTGTATTGAACACATCACCTGTGTGATATATTCACATAGAGGTGAATACAGAGGCCATACCTTGAATTTTTAGACACTACAGGGACACTGAGGCCATTAATTCAGTCCTTTTACTCCTCCTGTAAAATAGAGGTCTACTAGACACTGGTGTAATAAAAAAATTCTGGTGCAATTTGGTTTATTACTTAAATAAGCAATAAAAACCTGTGATTCTTCAGCCTAGGTTGGGCTTGCCATCTGTTTACAGCAGAAAACCTAATAGGAGTGCAAGAGAGAGGACTCAAAGTTACAGCCTTTCATCTTTGCCATCCCTCTTCTTGCTGTCCCAAGAAGCCAGGCAGCCATAAATGTACCTAAAAGTAGGGAACAAAAAGAGTAGAAGTTAAAATCAAGATATATGGGCAAAGTATGAAGGACTCTGAGGTGGGAGGTCACCCTATGACAACAGCTGACTCCTGAAGAGTATAAAAGACCTTATCCAAAACCAGTTTTTTGTTGCCAATCAGAAGGTAAAGAAGACTCAGTGGCTGGTGTCTTCTATGCTCCATGTCCCTTACAAGTGATCCTGATCAGCCCAGCTGGACAGACTTGTCTTGGTTCTTGGGAGTCTCTATGACTGAAACATTACAGAATACAGGTTTGGGAGTGAAATCCATTCATTTTAAAATAAATAAAACCTTGCACTCCCATAGGTCTCTTGTTAAGTTTGTCACATCTTATTCTGCTCTAATTAATCCTTACACCTAACCTGATATTACTGATAAAAATATTCTTGCTGCTGAAAATAACTAGAGACAAATGCCAGATTTTAATGTGCAAAAGGCAATGCACATTTCTTCTTCCTGGTAAGCAGCACCAGTACATCAGCCAAAGCCTAAAGAATATTTCATGTCCAATGCCCTTGTGGCAGAAGGAGAAATACAGTTGAGTAGCATCTACTGAAAGTAAATAAATTCAACTCATTAAAACACAGCTATTTTAAGGGGATGTTTTGTTATGCACAGATCACACTTTATTATGCACAAATCTTCCCACAGAACCCCGAGCATCTTCCAGAGAAAACAGGTACATACCAAGTACCTGAGAACTCATTTGTTGGAATCAACAGCTAGAGCAAGTGGAGCTGTCTGCCACAGCAGAGAGAAAATAGTTATCCAAGGGAGAATGTTCATTTATTACCAATATAATTCTTCAACTAACAGTGCAACATCAGTTTCTGATTTCTGTTGAGCACCAGTGATATTAATTGCTTCCTGTTGTAAAAACGGGAAGCTTTAGTTTAAAGTCTTGCTTCAGTTACAAGAAAGGTCGAATCCTGACTAGCAAAGGGGCACAGCATAGTCATAATTCCAGAAACTAGGTTCACAGATTTCATTGCCCAGATATTAGTTACCTAAGTGTTGATATTTACAGTCATCTTGCTCTTCTGTTTCCTGCACCTGGTTAAAAGTCAAATCTCCACATGGAAATGATTCCTAACGCACAACCTAAAAATGTCATCAGATACCTCCAAAAAGTGTGCTGGAGTCTTCTGAGGAATGGTTTAACATACAAGATAGGTGTCTGTTAATATTCCTAATCATTCCTGAATGTGTTCTGACAATATCCAGCTCTTGCAGAGCCCAGCTGATGTCCACGGTTTACCTGAAGAGGGGAATGTCCATGCCTAATTGTAGTGGGCTCCAAACACTGTTTGCCATGGGTGGCTCTGTTGCTCTCAGTGTGGGACCTGTCACTGCCCCACTTCATGGACTTTACTGCCTCTCTGTCACTGCAGCCGTGCTTGGGTTTTGACATCCCTCCAATGGGCAGGACTTATTCCCACCTTTCAGGAATGTTTCCCCTTAGCAATACACTGACTGAAATGCAGGAACACAGACCATGTCTTCAAGGATGTTTCATCACAGTATCTGAAGAAATATAGGGCCCAGAAAACCCAATATAGCATGTGGGATAATAAAATATTGAATTGCCTTGTAGAAGCACAGCTTGCAAAAAGCAAAGTAAAAGCAGAGTGTAGAGCTGTGGTGTACACTCTTGTTCAAGATGTCCATCTAGTGAAACCCATTTTGGTCTGTCTGAACTAAAAGGGTTGGATTAGACTCTTTTGGGCCTTTTCAACTCTGCAATTCAATGATCCCCTTTCACTGCGAGATGAACAGATCTCACTACTAACTTTGGGTCAAGATACAGCCCAGCTCCCTAAGAAACCAAAAATATTTGAGTTTTAATAAGATCTTTTAAATTTGATTGTGTTCATGTACTGTAGGTAATGGTAAGTTAACCACTTCCTACATTTCCAGTAAGTTAACCCTACTCTACATGAGGCTTAAATATTGCACTCAGAGAACAGAGCACGAGGCATTATTTAGAAGCATGTATAAAGCAAAGTGCCAACAGGCTGGAGGAAAGTATAGGTTCATCCAATGGAGTGTCAAAAATGGCAATATAGTGCTGGCTAATAAGGAAAAGATAATGAATAAAATAGTGGTGTATCAATAAAAATATTTAATTGCATGTATAAAATGTGCAAAATTCTATAGCAGTGGTATATTTTTGTTAAAACTCATATTAAGCAGAGACTGGAAGCAAACTGTATTAAGATGTCTGCTTAATTTTAGTAAAATGTTTTTCCATTTTCTTGAGGAATAAAAGATCAAGATTCAACTGTATTTCTTACAAATACAGGTATCCAAGTATCACTGTACATCCAAAATCCAGACAAAATGAAACTTCTTAAAAATTCTGTTTACTTTCCTGTAACATAAGTTTGTCTGCACAGAGCTGAGACACACAAGTAAGCTCTCCCTTGCAGGAAATCCAGTCTTTCCTGCAACACACAGGGATGTAGCACAAAGTCATGGTCTTTGTCTTGCATATAAGGTCAGGAAGGACATTTGAGTTATAGCAAAGTGCTGCAAGACACAAACCCAGGCTCAGAGAAGCCCCTGAGACCACGGAAGGCATAACCAAGATCATATGATGCTGTTCTGGAAGAAGACACTTTGCTAATTTCATCTGTATAGACACAGAGGGTACATTTATCTACAAATGATATGTAGTCTTCAATTTATTGAACAGCAGTAGCTCTACAGTACAAACACATACAAGTTTTCAGTGTCAAAGATGAGCAAAGCTTGGTCTGTGCCCCCTTGCCACCACCCAAAGTCTGCAATTCTGGCAGGTGCTCTCACACCTTCTGAAGATTTGATTTCCCGGAAAAATGGAGAGAAGTTTGTGTGTTGGCAGACACAGATCTGCAAGTTAAGACAAATAATTTGGTAGATCTGTCTGATGTTACCACCTATGGGTTACAGAGGGCCTTAAAACACAGTGAAAATAATACATAATTATTATAACAATAATAACTTAACAATAATAACTTAACAATAAAAATTTAGGTATTAGGATAACACAGATTTTGCTGACTTACTGCAAGTCTGCATATTATACAAATGGCACACACTAGGTCTGTCAGCAACTTTAAACCCCTTTTTTCAATTTTCTTTTTTATCTCAATGTGTATCATCTGAAGAAAACTTCCAGTAGCCAAATACAACTATTTTGTGTGAGCTCTACCATTATGAGACAGTATTTCAGAAAAAGAGAACCAAGATATTCAAGGCAGCTTCTGCTCTGAAGAGAGGAAACATAATTGTTTTTATGAGCTATGGCAAGAATAAGTTTGTTCAATCACAAGTTAGTGATTTTTCTTTCCTCATTTTAATGGCAAGGAAAGGTGCACAAAGTCAATTAATTCCCCTCCACTCACAGGTGGTCATAAGCACAGGAGCAGCCACACTGGCCAGCTCAGAAATCCACCCTGCTCACTGGCCTCTGTCCACCTGTAACCATCAGTGGATGTTTCTTGGCCAAATATTAGAAATAAAGCAAATTCAGAGTGTTTTTCCCCAGTGTATTCTTCTGGTTTCTGAGAACTATTCAGCAGGGCCTTCCTGAAGTATGGTTGGACCTACACCATTTTATGGTTGTATCTATACCATCTATAGCTACTTTCAGTAGCTATCAATGCACATCTTCATCTTTTCTTGCAGAAATTAATTTTTGAAAGCACTCTGTCTTGATTGCTTAGAATTATCTATTATCTTTGTGTCATTTTATCTTCTGTGGTCATCTGCTATTACTTTATGACCTTGCCTTCCACACATACACCCACATCTAGTGGGATTCCATGCTCCTTCACTTACAGAGTTATTTTTTTTAATGAGAATCAGGACTAAGTTCACAAAAAATGGGAGGAGGCTTTAAAAAGAAGATTCCAGTATTTTCCTTTTATGATAAATTACTGTACTATTTTCAAGAAGATCTATGCCATGCATGAGCAGGTTCTGGAATTCTGTTTTAAGACTATATTTACTTGTATAGTAAAAGTAAGGTTAATAAAGAATAGCATGTAAATATACTCAGACCACAGGATATGTAGGGATCAGGTCCTGGAATAAGATTCACAACCTTGAAGGGAGATGAATTCCCAGAAAGCTTGATATATTTGGTATAAAATCTATATATGTAATGACCAAGTGTGTTCACCTGACAAGCAGGTAAATTAGTATATTTCAAAGTTTATCACTGCTATTATCACTAGGTCATACACCTCTATAAATAAACAAGAAACAAACACCTCATCAATGTTATAGCTATGTCATCAGAACCAATTATTTTTTGCATTAGGGAGTCTTGTATGATTGATTTTAAAAGGCAGTTAAAAAGAAAACCATTTTAGTCTACTGGATTAAAAACAAACAACAAGGCATTAAAGGAGTAACAGAACTGATGGATTAAAATGCACATAGGAAAGACAACAGTGAATAGCTTGGCATTTTTCAAAAGCCAGGATAAAAAGAATTCAGTTCCCAATCAACAAAAAACTGGCAAAAGGCAGGAATCCAGACTCCCTCAGATTTATGCTTTATCTGCCAATTAGCATTAGCAGGCCTGATCTAGGTGTCTCGCCAGCTTGTGGTATCATAAAAAACCAACAAACCTTGAATGTGTTATCAGCACAGAATGTGTAATTACTTTAAGCATCAGCTGAAAATTACAGTGTGATGAATTTGTAAATTTGTATATATTTATTGTAGAGATAAAGTTGTTGGAGTAGATATAATCTATACTTGTGTTTAAAATCCTACTTTCAACTATTTCAGTGCCAACAAATTTTGTATTGAAAATAAACACTAGTAAAATGGTAATGCATTATGATACTGGATTCACATATAAATTTTTCTGGGCAACTGCTGTTCCTTGTCTGAAGAAAATAATCTTGAGTCATTGACAGCACAGATACTTATCCATGTGACTGGAAAGATGCAAAGCTAAACATGTAAAACATAAAATTTCTACATGATTGCAAGATGGGATCACTTGCTAAAGTCAGCCTGATCTTTCAAGACTGTCACTTAGAGATCACAGACAATAGCACATAGAATAGCTGCTGAATGATGTTAATACTGTAATTATTAAATAAATAACAATTAAATCCTAAATTATTCAAATGTACAATTAAAAAAAAGCAACTTCTCTTGCTTCTGAAATGACTGAGATCCTTTTTTCCCCAAAATAAACAAAGATTTACCTATGCTAAATGTTATTCAGCAGCAACTAAACATATATGTACAAATTACCTGAGAGGAAAATAAAGACTGCATTATATTATATCTCAAATTTGATGACAAAAATTATTATTTCACTTTTCAAATCTCCTAAATAACAACTGCTGATTAGTACTGTTTCCATTTTATTCCCATTTACCTCTAATGTCCTATCATCTCTCAAATGCCATGTTCTTCACAAGCCCTATGAAAATGAGACATCCTTTTTGATTTCTCAGCATACTACTTAAGACAGTGAAGCATTTTTTTTTTTCAGTGAAAACTCTCTATCATTATTCCCTAACTAAAGAACAATGTTTCTGTGAATTTGCAAGTCCAATTTATAAAAGTTTTTGAAAATATTCTCCACTGCACTGACCTGAAATATGTACTCCTCTGTTACCATTGACACTTATTTTATAAATATAAATTTTGAGGAGGAGAATAATTTCCTCTGCAAGTTAAGGTTGCAGAAAATTTTCCAGTTTCCTGGTGAGTTGAAGCCAAGGCTCTTTGACACTATTCACCTAATAAAAGGAAGAGACAGACATGTCAGGACTGGCAATAGCAGCATGATTGCAGGGTAGATCCAACTCACCAATCTGAAGCAAAGAAAATGCTGTCAAAGACCCCACATTCCTGCAAAACATTAGTGCGTTGGTGAGGTAATTTTTTTATATATAAAGGCAAAAAGGACCTATCTTGTTAGCAGAGTCCTAATTGTTTCTAAAATAATATTCAAGGGAAGAAGCAGAAAGAAACTGTGAAGTACAAATACTTTTTACAGATATCTTATTACCTTCAAAGAGATAACTACAACAAGTGCCCTTCAGGGTTAATAAACTGGAAAAAGAAGCTTATTTCATGGCTACAGCAGCTGGAGATGCTTGCCTGCTTTCTTCCCCGTCAATACTGTGTCTAGTAGCAAGGTTAAAGAAAATAAAAACCACCAATGAATATGTTCAGGGAGGGAGCAGAAACAAGTGAAAATGTGCTCAGTTCAATTTGGTGTAAATCCATAGGTATCATGGATGGAACAGGGCCCTCTGTACTATCTTGCAAGACATATCACACAAAATATTGAGACTGGGATAAAAACAGTAACACTGAAGTTTGAAAAAAAAAGGAAAAAAAAGGCAGATAAATCCTATTCCTTATGCCAGGCTTTGTTTGTAGATTTGTCTTCTTTACCAATTTTTTTTTGGTTTTGCTTCTTTAGAGGAAAGCCAGGTAGACAAGGCTGAGAATTCACTTGTAGAAGCAGGAGCTGGTTGACCTCACTACTACAGGCAAAGCAGGAGTGGAAACAGCCCTGGAGCTGCAGACAAGCAGAAGGTGACCGATCAAAACAGCTTGTCTGAGTCTGAGCAGTACCCAGCAGCTCTCGGGCTTGTTAGACTCCAAAAGTGAAGGGGAAAAAAAAGTGTGGTAGCACTGCAAGCAAAGCAGATGGAGCACCATGCTGTTCTTTTCTTGTGTTTCTCTGTGTCTTCAGCTTTTGGTTGGCTGTGTGCAGGATGAGCCTGCTTGGCTCAGGGAAGCAGGAATAAAGCAGATCTCTCAGAAGCTCTGACCTGCTACCCAGGGCTGACTTGCAAGAGCAACCTGCTTTCAGTCCCCTCCACTGTAGGAGCTGTACTTGAGGAGCTCAGGTGAGAAGGTCTCTCTGCAGAAGGGTATTTATACTTTCAATTCTTTCTGTACAGATTTGAAGTCACTTTCATGAGGTGCCTAAGTTGTACAGGGTGATTCTGGGCTCAAAATTAAAGAAATAATGGTTATCAGTGGTGATCTGGGATTGTGATTTTTCTTTGTCTTTGCCACACATTTGGGTGTGTCTTTCCACTATGGAAGGATATGCCAAAAAATCACCATCCTGATAGAAGAAAGTGGTCATATAGCTGAACCCTAGATCACAGAATCACAGAATCACAGAATCACAAGGTTGGAAGAGACCTTCAAGATCACCAAATCCAACCCATGCCCTAAACACCTTAACTTAACAATGGCACCAAGTACCATATCCAGTCTTTTTTTAACACATCCAAGGATGATGACTCTGTCACCTCCCCAGGAAGGCCATTCCAATATTTTATCACTCTTGCTGTGAAAAATTTCTTCCTAATATCCAACCTATATTTCTCCTGATGCAGCTTGAGAATGTGTCCTCTCGATCTGGACTAATCGTTCTGTCTTAGGTGATGAAAAGTAAAATCTGCTCCATGATTGCTTTCATCTGGCATGCAGCACCTTATCTAACACATGCACTTCCCACTGAGGACCCAGATGGCAAATTCCTCCCGGAGTGTGAAGCCAGCCTGTCCTCCTAGCCCTGAGGGCACTCTGCTCTGGGTGCCCTGTTTGTGCCATGAAGCCTGTGGCACTAATAACTTTTTCTCTGCTGGTTGTTCTGTATCTGTAAGTGCCCACACTATCTCCCATACCTTTTTGGGTGCTATAAAAATATTGCATAACCATAAACTCAAATGTCCAATTTTTTCCCTAACAATTTGTCCCAGACAGTTATAAATTTTTCAACAAAGCTGCAGAGATTAAACAAACGAATATCTGCTTAGCATTCTTGTGACTGCAGCCAGTAAATCTATTTCCTCATTACAGTGTTACAAAAACAAATATCCTCTATGGTATTTGTAGTTGCCAAAAATAAACAGAAGAGAATGATACACTGCTTCTGTGAGGCTAACACCTAAGCTGTTTTTGGGAAGATAGCCCAAACAGGATGTGCTGATAAAGACTGATAAAGACTGATATACCTGCATGTACCAATACCTGGACCTCACTCTGTATTTTCTCAAATATTCTATATAGCAGTATTTCTAATATATTATGTTTTCTCTTCCAAGCTTCAGAAAATGACTTGAACCATCCAGTGTTTGGTTCATCCTGAATTTAAAAATTAGAAATCAAAAACTTAGAAAGCAAAAACAAATATAAGTAAATTGAAATATTAAATTACAAACAGATAAAATATTTTACTGATTGCATTATTCATGCCATACTTAATGCAATAAAATTCTCATTTTTTGTACTCCTGTACAGCTGGCAATTTTTTTTTAGTTATTTGTAGAAGTCACAATTTCCGTTGTGAAGTTCCAAAATTCATTTCTATGTATTTTATCTAATCTGATCATTCTAATACACAAAATTCACAAAGAAAAGTAAAT
The DNA here is from genome assembly GCF_035770615.1 of Melospiza melodia melodia. Taxonomy (NCBI): domain Eukaryota; kingdom Metazoa; phylum Chordata; class Aves; order Passeriformes; family Passerellidae; genus Melospiza; species Melospiza melodia. The sequence goes on along the minus strand of NC_086194.1, from coordinate 157,536,205 downwards.
CACATGCTATTTTTCATAAAGCTTATACACACAGTTTCCTTTTCCTTCCTTCAAAAGACACACACACACATACACAGTGTGTTATGCACACATTTCTAGGGACAGCAGGGCAGCTACAGAGCTGCTACTGAGGTGCAGATGTGCCACTGCACCCACTTAGAGTCCTGAAGTTTCTCATCCTCAAATTGTCCCCATTGCCAACAGGAGTTTAGGTTAAATACATACAAGGTGGTTTGTTGTCATAGTTTCATCCTGGTTGTCCCTATCATCTGGATATGTCTTTTTCCTACTTAAGTGCTCTTCAATAAACCATTAGCGCACAAATCAGCCGTGGAACAAAAATTTACATTTTTAAGGCAAAATAAATTTATGTTAGGCATTAACAGATAAATGTAGTGAATAGACACATTTCTCCAACAAATATTTGGTTTTTTAAAGCATAGGGGAAAAAATTTACTTCAGAGTGGAAAAGGAAGCGCTAGTTAAATCATTAAGCACTCTCTGCTTCTTACTCTTGGTTGTTTCTAACCACAGATTACATCTTTCTCCTCCCTTCCTCTTCTCTGATGAGAAGGGGTCTTGTGAAGAGTGGCAGGACACAGCAGGTAAAGAATTAATGGGCTCAACCTAAAAGTAATGAAAATCTTGGTAACACAAAACAAAGTCAAATAATGAGGCAAAATTCAATTTTATGTTATTTGTTGTTTGGATTTTTTTCTAGAGTGAAAATGTACTGCAAGGATTAGATAAACTGCAGCTGCTGCAAATTCAGCTGCAAAGCAATAACTAAATGAAAGGTTCTGCTCCATCCCAAAAAGGCAGCAGAAACTATTCCAGGAGACACAAGTGGCAGTCTCCTAAACCTTCTGCTTTGCAGGTTAATAATTTATAACCTCCTGAGTTTAGCTACTTTTGGAAAACACTGGATTTAAATACAATTTTTTTTTTCCACTCCTGCACACAAGGAACCACCCAGTGCTATTCCTGGTCCTGCTCAGCAGCGGAGGCCAAGCGGAGCGCAGCCCGGTGCCAGCGCTGCGGCGGCTGCTGTGGGTGTGAAGAGCCAGCATCCCTGTCTGGCGCTCCCAGCCAGCAGCAGCCCTGACAAAACACCACGGTTATTGGCAAGCCTCGTTTCTCCTGCAAGGAGCAGTCTTTCTGTAATGATAGAGGTTTTGCTGGGAGACACTGAGCCCTTTGTTGGTTTCTCATCCCAGTGCTGCTCGCACAGCCGTGGCCTCGGAGGGAAAGGCGGCAGTGACGCTGATCAGGATGTGCCTCTTCCCTCTGGGCTGGCTCTGAGCGCTCCTTTCCCCATGGAGGTGAAGCTCTGTGTGAAACACATGAGTAAAGCCTTCATTCCTGTGGTTGTTAAAGATATTACACAGTCTTTCACAAGATGAAACATGCTCCTTGTCCTGATCAAATTCAGAGAGATGTAATTTATCTACAATCTTCTTCTGACTGAATAAAGTGTTCATGCCCTCCTGCCCAATGTTAAATGAGGCTGGTTTCCTCCTAATGATGATGGAGTCGTACCTGTGTATAATTTCATGTCTCCAGTCATTCTTCACAATGAAAAAAATTATATACAAAATTTTTAATCTCTCATGTCTACCAATACAATTTTTTTTGCCTACTTCCATGAATAAATCCTTCAATACTGAGGTATTTGGGGCAGAGGAAGTTACTTTTCTTAATTAAGTAATTTAGACTATATATAAATCTGTACCAATCTGTAAAAACATGTCATTATATTCCCAAAGAACAAACAGAAATCATAACAAGCAATTGCTGTGTTTACCAGCAAGGCACAAGGGTAATATAATCTGTAAAAAAGTCATTCAAAGACTACCATGGTTTGGCTCTACCAAATTTTAAAAGCTAGTCCCCAGAGAAGAACCCTGAGGAATAAAATTAATTTGTAAGGAAACAGTACATCCAGAGGTGAGGACAGTTAGGAACTAAGTCTCCAGTGTTTTCTGTGCCCCTCTGTGACAGTTCTGCCATTTTCTGCAATCATTTCTTTCACAATTTCTCTAACTCTTTAGCACCCCTGCTGAAGTTTCCCACACCAAATACTGTTTTTACGGGTAAGCCACTGTTGTATCACTTTGCTGCAGTTATGTGTCAATGACAGCTGATACCACAATAATTGTCTTCATTTTAAGTCCATTAAAAATCTTCTTGATCTTGTATTATTTCCAATTTATTGCATAAATTCTAGGACTTGTGCAGAAATAACAATAACAATAACTTCAGCTGGAACTGAATGCCTCAATTCTCTATTTTCCAAGCGGCAGACTCCTCTGTGTACTCTTTCTTTGGTCAGTAATGTTTCTCCCAGAAAACAAAATCCGAGTCTGCTTAGAATTATTTTTGACTAGTGATGATAAGTGATTATTATGGTGTAGCCCTTATATCTAAAACAAGCAATGACTTACATTGTACGTGCATCTATACAAGGATTGCATAAAATATATTCACGAAAATGGGGCTTTAATTGGCCTGTGCTGTCCACCAGCATATTTAAAATGAAAACAAGGCCAAATACTCTTGCAAATATCTTAAACAACTTGCTTCAAGAGTTGCTTCCTTGGAGGAGAGGAAAGGAGCAGAGCTATAGGGAATAATGGCTGAACAACTTCTATTTCCTAGACAATTCATCTGTTCTGTGACACTTGATGGAAAAGGTCAACCATGAAAGCAGAGAGGAGGGAAAATAAAGCTTCCAGAGATCCTCTGCCATAGGGGAAAGGAGCCATCATTAAACAAGTACAGATTGTTATACAAGCCATGTTTTGTAGCCTGTCCAGACCCAAATCCTGGAGCTCAGAGATCCCTTCAGCTCTCTATCCTGGCTGGTCCTCAGATCTGAAGCGGCCTGGGGTGGATACTCAAAAAGAAGAGCAGCACTTTTATTATTAAAGCAAACAAATATTCAGACTAAAGAAAGCATATATATGGGAAAGATGGGAAAGGTGGAAAAGCTGAGCAGAAAGTGGAGATTTTACCAGAAAGAGAATGCCTTTGGCAGATGTGGATATAAACTGGATCAAATAACTGGGAAGTTGAGTTCACAGGCGTGGTTGTAAGGAAGCAGTTACAGAATGGTACGTAGGGTTTTGTAATCACTGTCACAAGGTTTAAGAGCTGGAAGGGAAAAGGAGGCAATGGGGAGTGGATTTCTGGGATGTAGTCAATGGGTGACATTGTCCTTCTGCTGCACGTGCCAGAGCAAACCTGTGCTCCCGCTCACAGCTGAGGGCAAAATCCAAAGAAAACAGCAAGGTGCCTAAAGTGCAACTCATGCACAATTAAGATGCCTACATAGAGGACAGAGAGCCAAAAAAAACTTTGCCTGACTTGTTTAGGCACCTGAGAGGCTGTAGGCACTGAAGATTTGCTTTAAATCTCTAAGCTCTGCTACCGTGTACCCAGAGGCAGCGTCGCCTTGGCTGAGCTGCCTGACAGTGATGGGAGTCACAGCCTGGGTGTCCCTGCACTGGGAATGCTCCATGGCCACCTCCAGCCAAAGCTCAGCCCCTGCTGCCATGGCCTCGCTGCCATCCCCATGAGGCTGGGATCCACCTGCTGAGTGACCATCCTGTGGCAGGGGGACTGGGCTGCTGGCTGCTCCCTGCTGGGGGGAACGTGGCTCACACCCCAACATTCCAGGCCCAGGAGAAGCCACATTAGGGAGGACCTGGAGAAGGATTTCCTGGCGCAGCCAGGGTCCACCAAAAACTTCATGTTTCAGACATGCATCCAGGAGGAAGCAAGAAGAAGGGAACCTAGTCCTGGCTGCATGATTGCGGGGTTAATGTGCTGAAAAGGGGAGACTAATGTCTCTGTGCCTGTGCTCTTAAATCTGGAGAACTATGGCACAAAAAAAGAAGGAAAAACCCAACTTGGGCCTTCCACATTTTGTCTGTTTTCTTAAAACAACCATATACAGAACAAAGAACTTCTACTCTTCATCTGTAGGTTTGGAGAGGTTTTATTAAACGGGCCAAAACTGGAGTGCCTTTTTCCTGAATTCCGCAGAGCTGCGTGGTCTGGGAGCACGGCTCATAGGATGCCCCTCAGGCAGAGGAACAGCAGAGGAACACTTATTTTATGAATTATAAATGGCCCCAGGCAGAAAAGCAGTTACCTACATGTTTAGTTCAGCCAAGAGGAAGGAACCTCCAGGCAAAAACTGCAACAGAAATTAAGGAAGCTAAAGAACTTAACTTAAAGTCTTAACTTAAAGTGTCTCTAATTCTCAGAAAGATGGAGAGGTTAGGTGGGTTGCTGAAGGTGGGATTACACAGTGTGTAGGGGCTTACACTTCACAGTGAGGTGTAAGCCCCTACAAAAATGCCAAATTCTTCGTGATCTCAATGTTATACAACTTCGTGCTTTTTGGATCTTGTTGTCTAAGGCTTCTTCCTTAAGATACAGAATTCTGAGGCAAGCGGAAAGTTTCTAGCATCTTAAAGGCATGACAGAGCCTGTTACTTCTCAGACCATTATGCTTTGGAAAGTGTGAAACTAAGTGAAGGAAAGCAAAGAAAGTTTAAAAAATTATCCAAGAAATGAAAAAATTCCATACAGTCAAACATGTCCTGGCTCCACCACTCAGCTCCCACCTCGTCAAAAGAAGGGGGATTCATGGACTCAAGTGATATGGAAATATAGGAGAAAATGTAATTTTTTCCTGATGATTTTTCTAATTATTAAGGATGGAAAAGCTGCCTAACTTCACATATTAGCTCCAAATGCTGACACATTAGGAAGCAGTTCTTCCTTATTGCTTTACACAGTGACCACGTTGACTGACTCGCTCTGTCTGTCCAAAACTGCAACCGCTGCCTGCTTTTCGCATTAGGCACCGGAGGAGCTCCACTTTTCCCTGTTGGTATCACAACAGAGGGCAGACTGCTCCCTGCCAGCCCACTGCAGCAACACTCTGCTGCTGCTAAACCACAACACAGGCTTCAGTAAGAACCCAACCCTCTGCTCTGTGTGTTTGCTGCACTCCTGCATGGAGACCAGGCTGGCAGCGTGCAGCGGGAGATGTCTGCACACAACTGGCACAGGTTTAGCACTATTTACCAGCACCTTGTCTATGGTTTATTTACATATACACATATACACAGACGTGTCTGTGGTAGGAGTAGTTGCCATAGAAATATGTAGTCAGGGTGGAAAAGACTACGCCCTAAAGTGGGCTGAACATGGCTGTTCAATTCTAAGGAATTGGCCATGCATGAAGTTATGGGAAAATGTACCTCACTCTTGGCTCAGCTTGTGCTATGACTGAAGCTTTTATTGACACAGTCTGAGTTCAGATACATCACTGAGTTTCCACACAGGTCACTCCCTTGATCAGCTAATTGATTTTAGATCTGTCCTTAGGTAATTATTTCTGAGAAAGCAGGGATATAGGGCAGGTTTAGGATGCCAGCAGCTGCCTAGGGCTGCTGCTGGCCCAGGGGCTGTGCTGCTCTGTCAAACTGCCCCTTGATGCTACCTGAATGTGGTCTCTCTGCTGCAGAGGGAGGGACAAGAGAGGTTGACTGCTTCCCTCTTCCTTGCTTTCTTCCAACTAGTGATGTTCCTCACTTTCCCAACATAGAAAAGCTCATTTTCTGTAGCCATGATATTTTCTGAAAAATCCTTTCCTTAGGATTTTTTCTCCTGAGAAGTTGAGAGGCCTCAGGAAAAAGATGTTTACAATGGTTATCTGCTGCTGTGGAATGCAACAGGTGCATCTGTGATTGGTCTCATGTGCTTGTTTCTAATTAATGGCCAATCACAGTCAGCTGGCTTGGACTCTGTCTGAGACACAAGCTTTTATTATCATTCTTTCTTTTCTATTCTTAGCTAGCCTTCTGATGAAATCCTTTCTTCTATTCTTTTAGTATAGTTTTAGTGTAATATATATCATAAAATAATAAATCAAGCCTTCTGAAACATGGAGTCAGATCCTCATCTCTTCCCTCATCCTAAGACCCCTGTGAATCCCATCACAATTTTCTTTCCTCCAGCTGCTATCAGAAGGAAAAGGGAAAACTTGTAGCTCATGGGGCAGTGGCCAAGCCAGAGCTGAAGTGAAGCCAGGAGAAAGCACCTGCATGCCAAGTTTCCTCTTTGGCCCCATGCCATTGCTGTAGGGCTCAGGGGCCCAAGGGACAGGTTGAGTCTCTCCCTCTGCACACAGGAACCCATCACCCTGGATGCAGGGAGGTCAGGGCATCAGTGTGCAAGGGGAGACATTAATCCTATTTGAATTTCATAATTTAACACCACCCCTAATCCCACTGGCCTTCCTCAGTTCCTCAGGTTCTCACTGGACACTCCATCTCCCAGAACACACATTTGGTCCTCCAGAATTTGTATTCTTGAGAAAAAAATCAGTTTGGCTTCTGAGCCAGGTTTGGCATGGGAACTTAAAATATTTCATCAGATAAAAAATAACCATTTTCCACCTTTTTTAAAATTTTCTAAATTATCCTGTGACTTGTTGTATAATAATGACAGTATCTACAGTGGAGAAAGGGACTATTTGACTCTGTAAATGACAGTTTTAGTTATCAAATATTTTCACTTCCCTTTTTTTTAAGGTTTCCATGAAAGACATTTATTGCCTTGCATATCTGTCTTAATATCTTACCTTCTAATGGTTTTCTATAGAATAAAAACAAATGGTGGAGGATGATCAATTTGTTGTAATATAAATGTTATTGGAATAGTATGTACATTATGATCCATTTTATTTCAATATTATCTGTGCCAGCTATTTTTGGTTGTTAGTTTTACTCTGAAATACTTCTTTGTTGTCAATGAAAATTCACTTTGTAATCAAGTTGTACCATTTCAAGACATGTTGACTGTGCACTACCATCACCAAACAACCCCCGCTACCCAACCCTATGGTTCACCACCTTCTCTGTAGAAAGAAAAAAAATAAAAAAGGTGATTCTTACAGGGCCTCTTACTTCAAGGCATTGGCTTATTTTCTGATTTTTTCCATCAAATGAAAGAGATTGCTGAGGCCAGTTGCTTTCTTTCTAAGGAAGAGAGATTCCACCATTTTTGAATCTACTTCTTCAAACCACTATGTTGTAGTAGGCATTTCTTATCCATTGTGGTAAGATTTGCATCCTGCTCCTCTCCTCACAGTTTTCCAGTGAGCAGCCAGCTTCCCACTTTGCGAGCTGATGCAACAGGCTGCCCTCCCTCTGCCCATGGACTCCTCAGACATATTTTTCTGGACAAAGTGTTCCATGTATCTCACATCCTTCAGCACTGTGACTTCTTAGCTAAGCCTATACTAACCAATGTTTTTAATTCAGTTTGAAACTAGAATACTCAGGTGTAACATGGGTTTTGATGTGTGACCCGACTTAAATGATTGTCAGTTACTTCCTTTTGGTTAACATGCTTATAAATGAAAGTTGAGACAGTCCATAAATGCTCATTCCATGAGGCAAACACTTGTGAGTTATCTCAGTGCACAAGTGAAGGTAAACCACAAATGTCTGACTGCTGCAACACATCTTCTTGGAATGTTTAGATTATCTTTTACAATTTCAAATGTCTTCACCAGCTCTACTAGCTAGCTGGCAAACAACTAATAAACACAAGTTGCAACAGGAGAGCAAATTCTAGTCTAGACATATCTGTAGTAGAAGACTGAGGTCAGACTGTTTTCAAGTTTTGAACATGCTCAGAAGATTTTTCCCTACTAAATTACATTAAAATAAATGTGTGTGTTGATTTTGGCATGTTTATTTATATTTTTATTTAACAAACAATCAAACAAACAAAGAGATTAATGGGAAAATGTACCAGGAAGATCCCAGCCTGTGCTTGTTGTCTTTCAGGAATTTTATTTTTTAATAACCCCACTACCCTTTTGAATGCAGCATGTTCAGGATGATGGGAAGTGCTACCCCTACAGATGCCCAGCCAGAATATGAAAGTCTCATGGGCTGAGATAAAGGCAGGGAGGGATCACTCCCCAGTTAACCTCACAGGCAAACACACTTGATTTGGGAAAATTAATTTAATGCCAAACAAATCAGAATGGGGTAATGAAAAATCAAAACTAAATCTTAAAACATGTTCTCCTCACACCTCCTTTATTCCCAAGCTCAACTTCCTTCCCAATTTCTCTTCTGGGAGTACAGGGAATAGGGAATGTGGTCAGTTCATCACTCATATCTGCTGCTTCTTCCTCCTCAGCGGGAAGACTCCTCACACTCCTCCCCTTGACCAGTGTGAGGTGCCTCCCACAGGGACAGTCATCCACAGACTTCTCCAACATGAGTGCTTCCCATGGACTGCAGTCCTGCATGGACTGCTCCAGCATGGATCCCTTCCACAGGGCTGCAGAGGCCTCTCTGCTCCTCACAGGGCCCCAAGTCCTGCCAGCAAATCTGCTTCAGTGTGGGCTCCTCTCCATGGCTCCACAGTCCTGCCAGGGGCTGCTCCATGCAGCTTCCCAGGGTGTCACAGCCTTCTTGGGCATCACCTGCTCCAGCATGGGCTCCTCCATGGATCTCTGCATCCCTGTGATCCTCCATGGGCTGCAGGGGAATCTCTGCTCTGGCACCTGCAGCACCTCATGCCTCTCCTTCCTCACTGACCTTGGGGACCGCAGAGATGTTTCTCTCACATGTTCTCACTCCTCTCTTTCACTGCAGTTGTTCCTGTGCAATATTTTTCCCATTCTAAAACACTTTGTCCCAGAGGTTATCACTGTGGCTGATGGACTCAGCCTTGGCCATTGTGTCTGCCTTGGAGCCCCCTGGCCTTGCCTCTGTTGGACGTGAGGAAAGCTTCTGGCAGCTTCTCAGTGAAGCCCCTTGTGCTGGTTTCAGCAGGTGTAGGGTTAATTTTCTCCACAGTGGGTGCTGTGGGACTATGTTTTGGATTTGTGCTGGGCACAAAGTTGATACTATAGAGATGTTTTTGTTATTGCTGAGCAGGGCTTGCACAGAGACAAGGCCTCTTCTGCTTTTCACATAGTCATGGTGGGGGCAAGGAAACTGGGGGTGCCTGGGAGGCTGGGAGGAGACACAGCCAGCATTGGTGACCCAAACAAATTAAAGGGAAATTCCAAACCATAAGATATGCTCAGGACATAAAGCGAGGAGAAGAAGCAGGAAGGGGGGGACATTTGGAGTGATGTTGTTTGTCTTCCCAAGTCACTGCTACGTGTGATGGGGCCCTGCTCTCTTGGAAATGACTGAACACCTGCCTCCCCCTGGGAAGCAGTGAATTAATTCCTGCTTTTTCTTTATCTGCGTGCTCAGCTTTTGCTTTCCCTATTAAACTGCCTTTATCTCAACCCACAAGTGTTCTGGCTTTTACCCTTCTGATTCTCTCCCCACTCCTGCTGGTGGGGGCTGAGTGAGCAGCTGCCTGGGGCTTGGCTGCTGGCTGGGGTTAAACCACAGAAGCCCTGAACCCCCCTGCTCCCAGACCTGGTCAGTCAATCCCAACACAAGTTGCTATACAAAATGTCACTTTTCCCTCTAATTCAGGTGCGCAACTGCAACTGAGATAAACATCTCTAAGGAGCAAAGAATCTATGGGGGTCTGATTCTAGCTCACCAGCAGAGACCAGGGCATCATGCTAAACACAGGCAGCCAACCCACTCTTATCTATTTGCAGCATGCAAGAACAGGAGACAGAGTCCTATGCCATAGCCAGGCATGTTCAGCCTCTTGCCCGCTGATTTATGTATGCTTGCAGTACGCACTAGCATAGAGGTTATGTGGGGGTCAAGACTGTCAGGTAGAAATTTGGGGGTGAGAGAGGAGAGGTAGCAGCAAGCTGGACAGAGCTGTGTGGTTTTGATGGAGAGCAGGGGGCCATGCTGGTCACCACTCTGATCTCTGTCTACTTCATCCAGTCACTGCTTAATGATCACAATGAGCATGATTAATGCAAGCACAGTGCCAAGCTGCTCAGCTCTGTCAAGATTAGAGCAGTTCTTACCATCTGGGGAGCTATAAAGTCAGAATCAAGGCAATCCTGGTGCTTCAGTCCTTCAGTGCCAGACATAGCCTTTCAGAAATAGACCCCTAAAATTTTACCAATGTGCCCCTGAGGGTTTGTGAAGGGACTAGTCTTTGTCTTCTTGTATTTTCTCAACTGTCCTGATCATTGCAGAGAAGTTCAGCTCTCTGTACAGAAGAAACCACTTGAATAGCATTATCAGATGGGTTCTTGTCTCAGCTCATATTCAAAGTTCACTTGTGGGTTTTTAGTTAGTTTGTTCACTTGTTTTGGCTCAGAATTTTGAATGTGATTGATAATTAACTTCTTTTCCTTACCACATTCCTCTATCCTCCCTGACATTTCCACAAGTGATTACTCATATGTAGGTATAAGCCAGATAGTTTAGAAAAAACACTTGTCATCATCTGTGTTAAGCAACATAACATCATATTATGACAACCATCAGCTCTCTGACTCAAGGTTTTTGCACTGATCAAGTATCCTTTTAAATAAGTGTACATGAGACTACTCAAGTGACTGAAATAGATGCTTAGTGTTGCCATTCCTTTACCAGGGTGTGAGAATAGGAAAAGATATATCCAACAGTTTGTCACATTTTACATTTAATTTTTCTCATACCACATCTCCTTGCAGTTCTGAACATCACGTACCCAAATCAGATCTGTTGATCGCTCAGTACATGGGGATTGATTTCTCTGGTATCAAGGCTGGGCTATTATTAGCTAAGTTTCTGAACGTCATTGCTAACAAGATAGAGCAAGTATTTGCTTGCTGCATCACAAGAGAGATCCCATCTTTCATCCCTTGTTCTTTCCTTTGATAATAGTCCCAGCCTTTGAGCTTCCACAGGTTATAATCTGAATAATTTCAGGCCTGAGATTTATGTTCATTTGACTCTAAATATTTTCTTCCTTAAGAAGACTTCAACTCCTTCAGTCCCACTGGGAGATGATCTGCATCTCATGAAGGTTTGTGAATTTATGCAGAATATCATCAACACTCTCTGAGGACAGGAGCCCTGGCATACCCAGTTCTGAGAGACTTCTTCTGGCCAGATTTCCATAGTCTTCCTCATAGAGAGGATTGCCTTCAGAAGGTTCATTAGTAAATGTGCTGGTTTTGGTTGGGATAAAATTAATTTTCTTCACAATAGCAGGTATAAGGCTGTGCTTTGGATTGGTGCTGGAAATAATGCCGATAATACAGAGATATTTTCATTATTGCTGAGCAGTGCTCACATAGAGCCAAAGCCTTTGCTGCCTCCCCACCAGTGAGGAGGCTGGGGATGCACAGCACTTGGGAGGGGGAACAGGCAGGACAGCCAATCCCAGCTGCCCCAAGGGATGTTCCCTGACATGTAGCATCCCACTCAGCACACAGAGTCAGAGTGATGGTGTTTGTCTTCTGGAGTCACTCGTACATGAGACAGTGACCTGCCTTACTGAGGGTTGCTGAACCCCTGCCTGCCCATGGGAAGAGGGGAATGAATTCCTGTTTTGCATTGCTTGTGTGCACAGCTCTTGCTTTATCTACTAAACTGTCTTTATCTCAACACACAAGTTTTCTCACTTTTGCCCTTCCAACTCTCTCCCCCGTCCCACCAGGGAGGAGGGACTGAATGGCTCCATGGTGCTCAGTTTCCAGGTGAAGTTAAACCATGAGAGTAAACCAGATCTTTTACCTTCCTACCTTCCTGTCTGAAAGACAAGTACAATGGCACTGTCCCACAAAATGTAACTCCCATTGGGAGAATACAACACAATAATTTCTGAAAATGATCTCAAGTCCTGATGTGAGCTTTTGAATGTGACTCATGCATTCGGCCAGTGTTTCAATTTCAAACTTCAGTACTCCCGTTTCTCAGTATCTCAGAGCCTTTCATATCCTTGTTTTGTACCTCTGAAGAACAGAATTACTTTTATACTTCATTTGTACCAGCAAACAAAGCTCAGACAGACCAGGAGGTTCCACACAGCCAAACAAACAAGGTGGTGTGATTTGTGGCTAGGACAGGTAAAAAGGGCAATTTCTCTTCAGGCTTAGTATCTAGAGAACAGGCTTTCCAGAGCCATTGGACATTTCCCTAGGCATTAGGTTATGCTGTAACATTGTCACTAGGGCAGCACAGTGGCAGAAGAACAGCTGTGGTCATGACACTTCTCTATGACTTTGTAGCCACAACACTTTCAAAACATATGAAACAGTGCTTGCCATGTTGTTTTTGCTGATCTGACTGACTTCTGTGTCTAAGTCTCATTGTCAAGCCAGATGGAGCCCTGTGCCTGCTCCTTAGAAGTCTACAGTTGTGAGAACTTTGGGAAGCCAGGAGGATGCAGGAATGAGCAGACATTCCAAATGTAAGCCTACATGGTACAACTGATCAGGCTGACTAATTAATCAGTCCAGCCATAGTCCAAGCTTTCTATCCAGGTGCTGGGCACAACTGAAACTTCCCAGCTTCCTGCAGACTTCATTAGCTCACACCTGGGGCCTTAGCGCCCCAGACCAGCTGGCCTGATGCAGCTCCACAAGCTGTGCTCTGTGCTTTCCCCTGCACAACCAGACAGTGCCAGTGTCACCACACAGCACATTTGCCTAAGCACTGGCAGGACAAGGCAGGGGCCTGGAGAAATAGCTAAACTAGCTGTGCTCTCAGAAGTGGAATGGCTGGATTTGTGAGGCTGTTATGGGTACTGGTGTGCCCTACATCCCTCCACTTGCCAGTGTCCAATGCTATGAAGATATTCCAGTTGCTAAACCACTAAGACCTCTGTTGCAGCGTGGCAGAAATGCTGCAACCTTCTTTGAGACATCTCCTTCAGAAGCCTCTCAGAGTAAGGCCCCAGGAACAGCCACTTCCAGTCCATGCACACACACACACCACAGATAGCTCAGCAGAGGAAAGACAGGAAGGGTCCTTGCATGGTATATTCCAGCAAGGATTTATTGCATCCAGCATGCCAAAGGGACCAGAAACAAAAGACAAAAACCACGTGGTACGCATGGGCACAGGGGCGGGCAAAGCAACCTGTGGGGGGATGAGGGATGAATAATTGGGGTGGGCAGTGGCAACTGGCCAATGGGGGAGGCAATCTAGTGGAGATTGGTAGTAGTGCTGCAGAGCACCACGGGCAGAGTCCTTTCTATCAGCCTGGGTGGGGAAAACTCTATGATATATTCTTCCAAGGCAAGGCCCTGGGGATTTCCCTGAGGAGGAGAAGTCAGAGGATTCCACAGACCTCCAGTCATCTTGTTACTGTAGGGAGCAATTAATACATTCCTGAAAAAAAAATAGGACTGGATAAATTTGAGGATGTAATTCAGATAATATACATAGATGTCAAATCCCAGCATTTGAGATACTCTGAGGTAGACACTGGATCTCCAGAAAAAAGCTGTGGGACTCAGTCATGACAGCTTCGCATGCATAGCTTGGATACCATGGAGTCTTTCAAAGGGCATTACATTCAGAGAGCTGAATCACCCTGCAGATGATTATGGCAAAGAAGGGAAAATGTGTGTAGCCACTCACTCCAAGTCCCACTCTGATGCTCTTTTGGCTGGGCCAGACTTTCCCAAAGGCTTGATTATGCCACCTCCCAAGCCTCTGAGCTTTCTGGATGATTCACATTGGACCATGAGACTGGGAATGAACAAGAGATCACTTGATGGAAACGCTTCTCATGTGCAGTCATGGCATGTCCTCACATGTGCGCGCTCATGAGCTGAGGGAGTGGCCCTGCCTTTGACTCTGCTGAAGATGGCACTTTCCCACAAGGACCCTGCAAGATTTAGCTGGTTTTCATTGCAATGCCATATTTCTTCTCCTCTTCCTTGGCACGTCCCACCTAGAACCCGGTCAGCAGATCCAGCCAGCTCGCTGCCCCTGCACAGGTCCCAGGCCAGAAGAGAGAGTCCAGCACTGTGGTGAGTGTGTGAATGCTGTCAGGCAGGGCAGGAGTGAGTGTCTGGTGTCACAGAGAGGTCTGATCCAACCTGCTGCAGAGTTCTTATCAGCTCCACCTCTACTGAGCAAATTCTTAAACACTGAGAGTCTGAGATTAAATGTGCAATTTATTAGCAGAAATGTCAATGTAAACCTAAACATTTGAGTGCTTTTTCCTACTCATAGAAAAACATTTGCTTCCAAAAATGGCTTTTAATTGCACATCAAGCATAATTCAGTCCTGAGCCCACAGATTACACTGCAAGTCCAGCAATGAGAGCCTTTCCCTTCTAAGATGAGTGATTCAGATTTATAGAAACTAATTACTTAATTATCAAACTGAAGGTTAATATGGCAACATGGTAGAAAGAATGGCAGTTGCTGTGCACATCGCTTTCCTTTGCCATGTTGATAATTTCTGTAGGCGTTATGAATGAGCTCCATAAAAGAAAAAAGGCACAATTATGATACAAACATATTCCCTTTGTGGCTGTCCATCACCATCCTCCTCTTGCTACTGATGGACTGAGAAGAATTTATCCCCTGTATTTACATAGTGATATACTTTATCACTATCACTTTTGAAAATAGAAAGTGACTGTGATGATTCATACTGTGCATTTTGGTAGTAACACTGCAATAGAAGTTGCTAGATTGTCAAGCTGTCTTCAAGAAGAAATTGTCACTTTGGCTGATTGCTTTGCCACTAAAACAAGCATCGCTTTCAGAGTTGTCAGGCCAACCCAGAATGGGAGCCTGGCATCCATAAATGGTATTTATGTTTGATAACATTCATTTCAGCTACAGCACCTCCCTGCATGGGGGGAGTGATCTCATTAACATTGACTTTGACTTTCTCCACCAAATGAATGTCTACTTATTCTTTAAGGACAAAATTCACATTACCCTGGGCAGAGACCAATTAAATGGAATTTCTGTAAGTGTCTGTATAAGAGAAGGCAAAGGGGAAGCAGTTTTCATTGCTTTCTTCCCTGCTCTTGAACATAACCTGGATTCAAACTTGTTTAGTTTCTGTGCATTGCTGCACTGGTGATCACTTCACAGGAGGAAAATTAGGGAGTTTTTTGAAAGTATTTTACAATACATATCTATAATTACTAGTCTTTTGCACTTCAAGAACTTAAAGGTACACAAAGATACTTGAAGGAATGGCATCTTCTGTACATTCTGGTGAATTAATGCTGTTGGACATATGTGACTTGGCAACCCTTGTCAGAACTAGCAGGAGCTGTAAGAGTGCAGCCAGTCACACACAGTACAGACTGGGAAGGACAAGGAAGTTCCCTTTTGATAAGGCAGTTTCCTCAGAACTTAGCTCAAAGCAAACTGAGAATCCAAATGAGAAGCTTTTATTTTCCTTGGGTGCTGAAGTAGTGTTAGACAAAAGTTTGGGAGCAAAACCAAGTTTGGCCAAAAATAGTCATTTGCTGAAACTAAATGATCTAAAAGTTTCAGAAGATCAAAGCTGGACTTGAAGTCACCTGGAAGCCAGCAAGCAGGTCTGGGAACCCACAACTATAAAACCTATGGCTCTGAGGCAACCAACCATGCCAGCCTTTCTGAAGACATGCGGAGTTGTAAAAACTCTCAAAAGCCCAGTTCTATCTTGTTCCCATAGAGCATCCACAATAGCAGGACTCACAGCCTAAAAGCCCTGATACAGATTCTCAAGCACCATTATTCCAGGACAATTATGCCATGCTGGCAGAAGCCAGAAACTGGTTTTCCCCAGTGCTTATAGGTGTTGGTGTGGAGCAGAACCTATAAACATCAGGCCTCTGCAGGGACTCATCTTTTAGTTGATCTTGCAAGAGACTCTGGGATACATCTGCTGAGCACTGGGACCTCAGACAGTACCCAAAACACACCCCATGACAGGCCCCTGTGATTAAATCTGCTCCTGTTTAGGGAGCACAGACTCCTACACTTCCAGGAGAGGAGGCTCCATCTCCAGAACCATCAGCTGAGACTCTCGGGCTCGAAGCTGCTGAGCCAAGAGCCTGCTGAGTTTCCTCCTCCTCAGCCCATTGCCACATGCAAATATCTGAGGCTGCAAAGCTCCTTCTGGTGCAGGTCAGGGACGGCAGGCACAGGCAGCATACAAAACACACACACACACAGCAAGGCAGTGCATAATGAGTTCAATTCACACACAATCAGCAGCCTTTTGAAAACAACAGGCTAATTACACTGAAGAAACAGAGGAGATTATAGAACAGGAAAGGAACTAAGAGTAAAACCACTGTACATACAAAATGAAACCACAGTTCCAAATAATATTTAACCATCCAAACCTCTTTCTAAAATAAATCTTTCCAGCTCTCACAGAGACTAAGATCACACTGGGTGTCTTTCCAAGTTTTCTGGGGAATTTCCAGTGCCTACCCTTTATTCTTTTAGATAAGTTCAACTCAGGACTCGAGAGCATGAGGGCTAAAACCTGGGAGATGCTGGGCACTCGCATCTCTTACTGAATAGTCTTTTATCAGCCTATTTAGGTTATCCCAGTTTAACCCTATAATCCCTTCCAGCAATTCAATGACTCAGATTAACTAGACACTTGGCCAGCGCCGAGCTCCAGGCTGAAGGCTGGAAAGAAGCTAGTCCCCAGACAAATGATGCATGGAAATTGTATCTGTGGGTTGCCATGCCAACGCTGCGCACAGATTGCTCAAGATCCAGCAGGACTTGGCAAGGACCTTTTGCTTCCCAGAGACCCACTGACAGGTAATATTGCTGAGTTTCTGTCCCATTGAAATGCTCAGTACAAGCATCTAATTCATTTTCATCTGACTTTGCATAGCAAAAAGAGAAGTGGGAGGGAGCAGCAGGGCAGCGAGGGACCTTCCTGTTCCCAGCACAATGTGGGATTCACTTGCTGTGCAGGGCAGTTTTATCTCTTCTCTGAGCATTCAGAACAGTGCTGCTCTGAATAGGCTCAGGCAGTCAAAGGCATCTGAGGATATTTCATAACTGCTAGCTGCTGATGGTGGATTCCCACAGCATGCCCTGTCTGAGAGCTTGGGGTACTACCCCACAGTACAGAAGGTGGGTACAAATTTTTTTAAAAATTACAGAAATCCAGCAGTGGGTTTGGATGTGGGTGCTCAGCTTCCCTTTGCACAGGTGGAACATCTGTACTTGGGACCAAGCAGCATTAGACCCAGCACTCGATCCCCAGCTCAGACAGGAACACAGAAAGGGCAGCAGAGACGTCAGTAGCCATTGACTCAGCTCAAAAAGTCAGATTCACTCCTCCCCTAGAGAGCATTTAAAGCATCCAGTACCCATGTCCTTGGTAGAGCTGGCTGAGCAAACTGTTATGAATAAATTATGTAAATACATTAGCACCCTGCCTTCTGCTCACAAATCATTTAGGGACCTCTTTTCTCCTCTATCAGCCTCACTGTTCTTGAGGAATTTATGCCAAAGAGTTTTTGTGTCAAATTTCTGCCTTTAGGCTGTTTCCAAACTGCTCGTCTTCCCTCTGCCCCTTCCCCCTTTGCTGCTTGTTATTCAGTGGGTGTAAGGTTCTCCAAAGTCACATGAGACACTGTTTCCTCCTCTCTAACTTTCCTGGCTGGGAAATAATAAATGGCTGAGTGGCAAAGACACATTCCCATGTGATGCTTAGAGATAAATTATTGTGTTAAACCCTGTGCTTTGTTTAGGGAGACCAGTATTTCATATGGGGCTTGGGATTCCACTACATGGCCCAGTGCCCAACAGTTAAGGCTCCAACACTCAGTGTTGCAACACCTGGGTCCTTCTGTTGACTTAATGCCTGTGTCTTTGCCCAGAGCAAAATACACTGGATAAGATAAAAACAATCCAAATAAACAACGAAGCATTGGCATCACTCACTGGAATAAAGAGCAAAACAAGAGAGCTCTGGGTGTTATGGGTCCTAGCTGACATTTTTTTAGCGAAGACCAAGTCTTTTTTGCTGGCCAAAATTAGGGCACTTGTCACACATCACTCTAGCCTTATCTAACTGCAGGCTGCCACCTAATGAAGCAGCCCAATGCATTTGTCTTCATCTGGCTTTAGGTTTCTGCTCTTTTCTTCACATTGGACAGAATGCCAGTGCAGGTAATGGGTGAGATCAGCCATATCCCCAGGCCAGGTCAGTCCTGTTCCTGTGGGCTTCCATTTGGCTGAATCACTCAAGTGTGCTGACCCCCTCTTTGCAGCCTTGAAACCCAACACCAGCTGCAGCTGGTGGGACGAGGGTTGGTGGCCTGAGAGTTAGACTGAGGAGGGACAGAGCTGGACTGGCTCACTCTGTGGGATCTGGGGAGATGCACTGCCTGTGCTCAGCACCCACTGTTAGGTGGCTAACATTAGCTAGTGTCCACTCGTGATCACGCAGGCTTCTTCAAAGGCTGCCTGCTGTCTCTGAAGTGCAGCAAGGAAGAGCAGGAGCAGTCTTCTCCACCTCTCCAGCCCAATCATGATGCCAATCTGTGAGGCCAGAACCACAGAGATAATTAGAAATTGTCCCACCAATGTTAACACCAATTTCCTCACCCCATCCTCTGGATGAGGAGGACCCAGGAGTGAGGCTCAGGACAGAGAAGCACAGGGACATCCAGCATCCACAGCCATCTTTTGCTGGCAATGGCTTATTGAATGAAAGACAGTGGAAATTTACCAAAAGAAGTGAATGCACTTAGGCTAAACATATGCTTAACTTACACATTGATTTATGCATCAACAAGTTTAATATCACACACAACATCTTCATAGCTCATATTTGTGACAAGCACAGAGATTGCTTATGGTAAATATGTGCCTGTCAGGACCCAGAATTTTTTAAAAACCAATCCATTATCATAGAAACAAAGAAAATAGGAATAATTCATCAATATGTCTAAGGCAAGACTAGCTCTACCTGCAGCATTCCTGGCAGATATTTCGTAAGTCTGGTCTTAATGTCCCTCATCAGAGGGATGCTACTGTTTCTGAAAGAATCTATTCCAGAAAAAAGACTTCTCAAAAAGTCAACTTAAATCTTTGTTAAACATATAACTTATTGTATTAACCACAATGAATAGAGACACAAAGGTTTATTACCATCTCATTGAAGTAGAATTTTATTTATTTGAAGCCTGGCAGGCACAAGTCTCACCAGTCTTCTGTGCATAAATTAAGCAAACATATTTCTTGACACCTGCCCCTGCAGAGCATGTTTTCTAGACCTCTGACCAGGCTCATTTCTCTCCCCCAGACTTTCTGCAATTTTTCTTGAAGTCTGGTACCCAAAACTGGAATTGGCTCCCTACTGGAGACTTTACCAATGGAAGGATTACCTCATATGTCTTTTGTACAATTCTGCTGTTTATATATCCCAGAATAATATTTGCTTCTTTCACAACAGGATGCCATTACTGACTCATGCTGAGCTTATGATCCACTACAATTCCCAGATCTTTGCTACCTCTCCTCTCATTTACCATTAAGTATTCGGGGAGGCGTTTAGCCCTATCGAGATGCCAGTTTATATTCAAGGCTTTCCTGGTTCTTTTAGAGTATTTCTTCAATTCCTCTGGCCTTTCCTTCAAGATGCTTGCCATTTGTCAGTGCTCAGAGTCAAACCCAGATTTAAAATATGTGCTCTTTAGTGCATCATTCAAGTTACTGTAATGATAACAGTGGACCTGGACCTGGGACAGCCTCTTAGAGAACCTTACCTGCTAAATCCACTCATCACAATACTGGAATGCTGACAGCAGATCCTTGGCTGTCATTCACCAATAAACACTGTGGCTGTTTTGCAGCAGCTTTGTCAAGAGTCAGTGGTCCCCAGGCCGTGACTTTTGGGCAGCAGAGCTTCAAACCAAAGCTGACATGGAAAGCAATGCAACATGTTTTCCAGTATTATTGTTCATTGAGCCCAGCAAAGTTAGAGGCCCATGATTCAGACCACAATTCCCTGGGTGCTTATGAAAATGCCATTTGAGGCAGTGCAAAAAACCTTACTGAATTCTTGCCTATCCACGTCTTGTTACCCAGTCATAGGAAAAACAAACAAAGGAACAGGCTGGTTTGATATGATCTGGTCGTGACAAATCACATTGATAACTACTTATCACTTTACTCTCTCGCACATCATTTGAACCCTTGTCTGATGATCTCTCTGGGAAATGAAAGTCAGATCAGCTGGGATTCTGTGTCCTCTTTTTTTCCTTTTTTTTTTTATAATAGGCTCTCTTTCAGCCGTTTCCTAGCCCAGCATCATCCAAATTCTCAAAGATAGTTACCATGGCCTTCAGGATTGTTCAGCCACTTCCCTGAGTAACCTAGGGTGAATTACAGGCCTGAATGATCTGAGAAAATCTAATTTATCTGAGCAGTTTCTAAACATTTCTTTTGCTATTCTTGCCTGAGTTCTTACCCTTTTGTGGCTGGTGTTAACTGTGTCAGCCATCTGATTACAGTCAGGCTTTTTAATGAAGACTGAAGCAATAAAAGGCATTAAACAATTTGGCCTTCCTGGCATGCTTTATTATTAGCTTTCCTGTCCCATTTATTAGCTGGCCAATGCTTTCTCTGGTCCTCCTCTTACTGCCAAGGAGGTTATACAGTGTTTTCATTTTATCCTTTATATCTCTATAGCTTATTTTTTTGCATTGGCCTTTCTTATTTTCTCTCAGCACTTGTGTGATTCTTTCATACTCATTTTTAGTTTCCTGACCTGGATTTCACTTTTTGTATGTTTCTTTTCCACTTTTAGAGTTGCTAAAGAATTACTGACTTGGCCAGACTGGTCTGTTTCTAGAAGTGGTATATTTTCCTTCCATTGAGTGAATTTGGAGGACAGGTTTACTTTCTTTAATAAATACCAGTTCTTCTGTTCCATTCTTTTTTCTCTTGATTCTCATTGTTCATATCTATCAAGTTTCTGAGTGTGCTCAGACTTGCTTAGCACTGTTTCTCTGATTCAATCACAAAGATTATTAATTCTCCCCTAAAGGATGCTATTGTCTAAAATAAAAATGTAGATACCTGGAACATCCTTTAATAAGGATTGGCATATGACTTCTCAGAAATCCAAGTGGCATGAGCACAGTCTTCAGTCTTGAGCTAGTAATATATAATTCATTGACAAAAGAATGGGCCAAGAAAAGATGGTACAGAGAACTTCAATAACGCTGTAAATGGAGCAGTTAATGATCGTATTAGATCTAAATGCTGGACTAAGGTTAGATATGCCTGATGGATTTGCTAATGATAATGATTTGGCTGATGCCTATACATACAACCCTAATGAAGATCTATTGCTTTCTGGCTTTCCCAATTTTATTTAGTGAGGTTAAGAAAGCATTACTTCAAATGAGTTTGAATAAAAGTGCAGTAGCAAGCAACCTTGACCACAAATTATTTAAAATAATTGCTTCATTCAAGCTAAAATTAGAAACAGATTTATGTCACGTCTTTCTTCATTGCAAAACACTGTAGTGTCGCTGTAAATGATGACATTTTCCAGTGAGGCAGCATAAAAGTAATTGCTTTCTATTCCTCAGCTATCCAAAAGCTTGGTGCAGACTCTAGTTTTAATCTTATCAATGGAGTTTTGATTTAGACTTTAAAGCATTCTGCCACTGAGCCTGAGGTAAAAATTTAAGTGGAACTCTGTTTAGGAAATTTAGGGTGATATTAGCCATCTGGGACAGGCAGTTGCATGTGATGTTCACAGGCAGCGCCTTACCACACTCCTTTAGATAAGACCTGAGAAAGGCACTTCCAGTGGGCAGCTTAAATCTTGGATAGGTCAACTCTCCCTGAAAGGTAAAGAGGGAGGCAAAGGCTCTTAACTTGCTTAAAGCATCTGCAGCAAGGTCTATAACATGCCCTTCCTGGAAGCTGGAGCTGCAGCTGTGTTGTGTTGTGAAAACCAGTTCTCTCCCTTGGCATCATCTGGCCTGGAGAAACTGATGGTGGCTGGATAAACACCACCCTTGAGAGCTGAGATCTGCAGTCTGACTGATGTGTCTGTAAAAGACACATGCAAAGATTTACTGGATGGCCTCTTGCACTGTTGATTGTAAATATAGGAGACAGCTGAGAGGGGAAGAGGAGGAGCTGTGAGGTGGCATATCTGAGATTGAGCACATAACCTGGTGTCCCAGGGGGAGAGGTAGGCACCTGAATCTTGGTTTCCTAGGCCACACTGGTTTCCCTACTATGTACCTGTGCCTGTTCAAGAATATAAGACTAATACAGAGAGTAGATCCTTTTCCTGTGTATTTATCTAGAAATAACTAGAATTGCATGCTCAGGGATAATGACTGGTGATACCTATAGCAAGTGCTATTACTGCTTGAGGCTTTTTAAACTTTGAAAAACAGTAAGTTACAGTTTTTCCACCTGCTGAAAAAGGAGGCCAAGATATAACAGCTACAGCATAACAGGCAGAATAATCTGTATCTGTTCATTTGGCTGTGAGTTTTGTGTGTGTATGTGTTCATGTATGTCTGGGTGTGTGCTTGTGTGTATGTGCCCATATGTTGTAAGTTTTCAGTACCTTTGTAGACAATGACAATGAAAGCTTGTCAAGTTTGTCTATTCATGCTGCATAGCTAACAGAGAGAAATGTTTCCTTATCACAAGCTAAATGACAAAACCTCTCGGAATTTATTAACATTGACAAGAGTCCTCACAACACCCTTCTAGTGAAGAGTCAGCAACACTTGTGTCATTCTGTATTAATCTAAGGAGATTTAGACTACTGCAGTGTTTTATTTTCACTTTGTATTAAAATAAACATCTACTTGTGTTCAGCATCATAGTAGAGAAAGAAGGGTGCTATTTCAGACAGGAATTATGTTTCTCTCCAAGTTTGGTGGCTGTGATGAGACCACAGTCCTGCAGTATCATGCTTAAAGCTCAGGGAGCTGACAGGCATCCACACTAGTACATAACTCAGCATATTCTGTGATTCTGTGATCTCTCTACCCCACTGACAGAAGTGTGCAGGCCAGCTCAGAAACAGAGCTGATTCTGCCCAGGAAATCAAACCCATCCACACCTTATTGTGCAACTGAACAATGTGTTATTCATTGTGTACAGAAATATCACATGTCAACATCCCAAACCTCCATGGTGCAACACAGGGAGTGAGTGGTGCTGAGACGCTGCTCGGTTCCCACCAAGGTGAATGGGAGCAGAGGATATTCAGCACAACCTAGGAAGACATCCAACACCTTCAAGATTTTATCTGAAGCTTGATGTGCACTAGAAAGTCTTGTTGACAGAGTGCACTATGGGCAGACACAAGCCTGCTCTGCTGGTATTTGGAGCCAGCAAAGCTGCGTGACCACGTTAGTACGGAACCAGCCAGTGCTGGTAAAGCCCTGCTGAGTTTGGGTGTGTTATTTCAGGCTTGGCACACTGCTGCCATCATCACCTGCTTTTTCTTCAGCTCAGAGAGATTCACCAGGGAGCTTCAGTCTGCACAGAGCAGTAACAAGGGCAAGCTCACATCAGCAGGTTTCATTTTTCTTCCAGGCTTTGTACATGATGACATACTTCTAGCTTACAAAGTTTGAAAAAAAACAGAAACATGCACTAACCCCTCATTCCTGCCTGGAAGAAATGAGAAATGCCAGTCCTTACACCTTCAGGATTAGGGATTGGGTGAAGCCTACTGCTACAGACACAGACCTCTTGTATGCTTGTGCTGTTCACACATAAGTGTGTTGTAGGAGAAGATATCAAAGGCTGCATGTACCTGTGGTCATCAGCACTGGGGCACCGTGAGTCACTTCTGCTCCCTCTTCCCTACAATACTTGCTCAGCAAATGCCTATTCCCCCAGTGCTGTGAGCTGGCTCTGTAGCCCTGATTTCAAAGTCTGTTCACTGAGATTAAATTGATCACTGGTTCCACTTCCCCTGTAGGTTTTAAAAAAAATATTTTATGTTGAAAAAATTCTTTTCCTGACAAGTTCCATATGTGAACAGGGATATTTAGCTTGCCCCAAAGAGACAATGCATTAAACCCTTGTTCCAGCCCAGAATCAGCAAAAAGCACCATTTTTACACCCTCAGTGGTTAGGGACAGGGTGAATCCCACTGCCTGGGCTTACAGGAATAAATCCCTACCCGAACCAGGAGGAAGTGTGAACTTCAGAAGAGTGAGGCAAGGTGAAACCAGGTTCAGGTATTTCTATCAGAGTAACACTGGGAAGATTTAGGGGAATGAGTAAATCCATCAGTCATGTGTCCTCATCACAAAAAATCCCTCCTGTCTGAGACCATCCTCTGCAGAGGACCTCTCCTTCAACAGAGGAGAAAGCACCCTTCTGGGATTAAAAAAGGCAAGACCGACACCTTATCTGGGATGGGCTCAAGCAGAAAATTCATATTGTGCTCAGAACCAGTTTGTGGAGAGTAGTGGGGGAAAAGACAGATAAAAGTTTTGGGTTTTTTTCATTTCTAACGTTAGATTTTTTTCCTATTCAGTAATGTCACAGAATGATTTATTTAAAAGTAGAGTCCTTTCCTACATATATGGTGCAAAGAGCCTGATAACACCATCTTAAAAACCTTTATCAAATCTGTGATTCTGTGAATCACGTTGTTGCTCCTCAGCTTGTGGTCTGTCAGTGCTTCTGTTACACAGTTGATGTTCTAAGTGATTTTTCAAGGGGGAAAATTGGAGCATGTGTCCTGACAGTTTCTCATACCTACACATACTCTGGGAAATTGGTTATCCCAAGCTTCTTCAGTATTTCTGCCATGGTTTTCAGAAACCCATCTCTCCCCAGAATGCAAAGACTTGGACTGCTGTTGGACTTCCTGACTTCATATGGTTTCCACAAAGTAGCAACAGTCCATGGAGTCAGTATTTCCATAGCAGAGCCACCCCAGCTTGTGGGATAATGCATCTGCTCCCATGCTTGTGGCAGTGGCAGTGCTGTGTGTTTCCAGAGAAGTTGCTTTCATCATTCCGAAGTTTTTCATCCGTATATCATAATCCATGTGTCTTCATTGCAGGGCAGATGTTTTCCCCACTTTCTGTTGCAATCCCAGTTATCCAGACCAGCAGACCTGCTGGAGCACAGCACATTTCCTTCCTTTCTCAGCAGATGTGTCCCCTTCTAGGAGAGGGACTGTGCCTTGCAGGTCCCCATTGCAACACACATGCCAGCAGAGAGTGGCAGCTGCACCCAGGCCTGGGAGGTCAGATGTGCTCTGAGCCGTTCCATGCTATTTCCATGAGCCTAGAAGCAATGGCAACTGGGATGTCTCAGTCACATCCAGTTCTGAACACTAAAGAGACAAACCGGCAGAAAAAATTACACAATGACAGGGCTGTCCCTGAGCACTCACAAACCCCTCATGCAACAGTACCTCCCATAAAGCAATATGCTCTGTCCCAGAGTGTAATCCATCTGCTGTTGCCATGAAAGTCCCTGGGATAAGTACATGTCTTGTAGTACTTCAGTTAATTTGCCCAGGGTAAAGATACATAGTGTTGTCACCTATGTATCTTCCCTACTCAAAGCTAATGGCAATGACACATCCTGTGAGAAAACACTAAAATATAAATATGTTTGAATTACCCAGAGTACATCTTGCTATCTTGAAACTTTGGAAAGCTGAGGTGCATCTCTCTTTTTTAAGTTGAAGCAGCTTCCCAGCTATTTGGTATTATGTCAGTCCTAGAGCCTGGGGCAGGCTGCCCCAAGGCTGCCCCATTTATGCTGCTAGAAAGTCACAGCAGCCATCTACCATCTCGAGGGTATTGCCAGAGCCCAGCACACACAGTCCATGCTTCCCGCATCTGGGGCAGTGGGAACCAGCAGTGGGCAAGGAAGGTATGTCTGGAAACCAGAAGGGGAGTCTGTACTGCACAATACAGCACTAAGAAGACAGCCAAAGGAGCTCAGGCTCTTCTAAACTTAAACAAATGCCAGCAGCGGGTAACTTCAGAGAGAAATCTCTTATTCTTTTGAAAAAAAAAAAAACCTAGCAACTTGTTTTAATTGTAAAGAAATAATCAGAGGGAATAAGTTTGAGAGAGTTAGTCTATTAATCATTTATTGTGTTATTTTTATATGGTATTGTGCTGCTGCTATGATATGTTAAATATTGCAGCTTGATGTGTGGTCCTCAGGCCCAAGGAGTCCTATAAATTAGATGGATTTTTCTAAAGTTCTCTCAGTGAGAAAAGTTCCAGAAAAAGTGAGAATAGCTACATATTGTTCTATCTCCTTAGATGCAAAATAACCCCAGTTGACTGTGTATTATCCTAGCTGCACAATATTATTATGGGAATTTTATTCACAAGCATTCTTTTTTTTATGGGACTTTGAACAGGAGAAGTAAATGACTGTTGTGAGGTACAGCATCCAAATAACAGGAAAATTTCTCACGTCGTTGTAAAGAGATTTAAACTGGAGTAAAATTTGACTTTGTCTTTCCCAGAGATGTGAGAAAGGTAACCAATGTTCCTGGCCCAACCTTCTTTATTAATGAGCTGGAGTCAATGTCAGACATCTTCCTGTGAAGCATACAAGGAGGAAATCCTTCATTCACCCAAACAGGTAAGAAGGAGTGCTCCTGACTTGTGTGCACTCCAGAAGTGTGATGTGAGGGACCTCAGAGCCTTCCACTGCTCACAGAAAGGTTACAAAAGTCTGACCTGCTGTAAGTAACCATCTCCAGCCAAAGCCACAAAAGATCATGTGTCCTCCTATCCAATCCAGGGACCAACTTTCTCCTTGCAAAATTGTGATGTCCCTGACCTGAGAGCAGCAAATGTACACCTGAAGCAGCTGCTGCTGGAGTGAGGTAAAAAACAGTTTTGTCATTTGCTGAGAAAGAGAGCTCTCCTTGTGCTTTTTTCTCTTTAGTTTTAAGTCAGAACAATATCAGTATATCAATGTGTTAACAAATCAAAACTGGCTGCACTCAGCACCTCTCAGGAAAGCCCCAAATTATAGGAAACACCCTTGGAAGAGGTATCAGAATCACCAAAAATTGGTATGAACTGGTAACACTGGAACTAGCAAAAAGATTAACAAAAATCAGCTTCCGTATTTAAAAATAAACCTGGTCCACAGTCTGTGAAAGACAAGGTACATGGAACTCGATATAAAATTTCTAGGCTTTTCTGCTCTAAAAATTAGTAATACCAGTTTTCTTAAAACAAACAAACAAAAACAACATAACAACAACAACAAACTAAAATAAAATCTGGACAATCTGAACTTGCAGTCTTTGTGCCAACTTGCCCTTCATACAATGTCTGAACAACTAAGTTTTGAAATTGTGCAGTGAAGTCTAATTCTGTACAGTAAATTATCAGTATTGAAAATACTGTGAGAAATGGCCACTACAAATAGTGTCACAGGATGGGACATTTCCAATGGCTCTCCCTTTTGTAAACCTCTCGGTTGATTTACACTGACAGTTTTGCCTGAAAATGCATCAAATGGAGACTGCAAGATCTTGATTGCTTTTTATTAATTCTGTGAAAACGTATTAATATGATCCAACTTCCATTGAACTCAATGGAAAACTCCTATGTGAGGAGCAGGCTTACAGTGGCCAAAGAGTAAACCCTAAATTCCAGCAGTACAATCATTTGTTCAGGATCTTCAGCCAGTTTGATTCAATGTAACCTTGGACAAAATTTGGCTATTATCGTCTACAGAAGTGTGACAAGATTTTATTAAAGTTTCAAGATGACCATAATGACTTTTTGGCTCAGACCACAAAGTGCTTTTCAATCACTTGGACCCGCCCAGTGATGCTTGTTAAGGGCTGGACTGGAGAATCCCAACAAAGCAGACAGGGGAGTTCTTCCTCTTTGCTCCTCAGAAAATATGTTTGAAAAAAGCAACCAACCAAAGGAAACAGCAGAAGAACCAGCCAGGTTTGTGTGAAGGCATGATCCTGACTGGAGGGCTGTTACACCATTAAACTGAACTGATACTATGGTTGTGAATTCAGCAGGAGCAGCAGGACCCTTGCCAGCTCCATTGAGACGCTGCACAGCCCCATCAGTGGTGGCACTCCCACTAATGTTTCCTGCGCTCCACAGGCTCCAAGCACTACACACAAGGCAGATGCACAGGCTGCCTGGGCTCTGGCAGTAAGCAGGGCTTGACATACATTTTAACTTACAGCACAACTCCTGGGGCAGGCCGAACATTTGGCTTCCTGGGACAAGTTACATCCATCAGCACAGAGCATGGGTGGAGCAAGCTCAGGTCCAGCTGCAGTAATTAGGCTGCAGGGCCAAGCACATGCAGGTGTGAGAATTAAGGCTGTCTGAGCTTCTGCTTGCATGTAAATGTTGCCTTACTAAATCAGCTAAAAGAAGGGACTGTTGGAAAGCTGGCTACCTGCTCAGGTCTGCTCAGGTGTCTTGAGGCAGGTCTATTTCACGCTGGCTGGTGAAAAAAGTTGATTACCACATAGAGTCAGAATTGTCAAAGACTTCCTTCAGTTCTCCTTCCTCTGCCACCCAACTGCTCCTCACACCTGGAGGTGAACAAAGAATGAAATACAATTTCTGACCTGTGCTAGAAATACACCTTTCCTCTCACACAAAATTCTGAGTCTTTTATTAGTGCCCCTTGGGAGCTACAGGCTTCACTTATAGCAGGAAAATAAAGCATGCCAGGGAACAACTCTGGATGCTACAAATCTGCTGGTGCTGCCTTTGGTTTGCTGGAATGGTCCTTGGCATGGAGACAGGCTGGTACAAGTAACATTTTCCCAAGCCATTCCCAATTCAGAGACCTCAAAGATCAGGAGCCACTCTTGGGTTGAAGTTTGCATACAGCCTTCCTGTTCTGAAGACTAGAGAGGTCAGTGGCACGGAACCCTTTGTGCCAGCTGGCATCAGAGAGCAGTGCCAGACCTGGTGAGTTGCTGTTATTGATGTAGCCACCATATCCACGTGAAGTGAGAGTTGTTTTTATAACTGTATCACTGTGCAGAAGGGAAATGAGGCTGGAAAATGGATGTCTCCATTCAAACAGTTGCCAGCAATGCCAAGGTGTTTACCTTTGGCATTTCAGTCACAGTAGCATCTTGAGTGAAAAGAGAAGCCAGGTTTGGATCACTCCCCTCCAGCTCCCCCAGATTCCAGCCCTCACACAGCCAAGGGAGAGAAACCTGTTCTAGGGCTGTCTGAGCCTGGCTGGAACCGCCTTGGGCAAGATGAAACAGAAGGTCTGCCATAAATCTAAGGGAACCTGAACTCAGACATTTTAAGACCTTCTTTCTTCACCTCTGGTACTCAATGTACAGTGCCAACCACCCAAGACCTTGAATTCTCAGAGCAGCCCCACATCTGCAGGTTTTATTGACTTCAGCTGACTTTGCGGAAATCAGATTTCAATTCCCTGTGTGGAATTCCTGGAAAATAATGAAGAAAATATTAGCAGCTACTTTCAGAAATTTGGAGGGAGACTTCCATGCAGCCTCCCACAGAGACTTTATGACAGAAGCAGAGATAGAAGCTACACCTCCTAGATCACAGCCAATTACCTTAACCACAAGACTACTCCACTTCTTCCTACTTTGTATGTGACACAGGCCTGCTTCATTCTCTATCCATCACAGATACATTGGAAGAATCAGAAGTCCTGTGGAAAAATGGAGTAAGATGAAATAAATAGAGTGTCACATCCTGCGTGTACTAAAGGTCAGACAGTGAAAGGTCTGTAGGCAATGTGTCAGCTCTGTCCAGCCTAGGGAAAAAGCAATGTTTAGGTTATATTTAATTAACATGGACTAATTCAGGTCAAAACTATATGCCCTATATCCTCATCAAAAAAATGGGTGAATTTAAGTCCAGCTCACTTAGTTCATGTTAACCACCTTTCTAATATGGGCAAGGATCCCATTCCCTGAAAAGTGTGTGATGAACAACTCTCTGTCTCTTGGTGCATGAGCCACTCTCAATTTAATGCAAATAAAAATCTGCAGTGTTAGAATACAGTATTAGTACTGCTTCAGCAGAGCGTGGTTGTCAGTTTTCCAGCTGCAGTCATATTTATGCACATGTTGATGGAAATGGAGGTATTAATGTTACAGACAATGAAAAAGGAAAAATAGTAGCAAAGTAAAGTAAACAGGGATTATGGAATTTGCTTTGACCTCAGTTTCACCCAGAGGAGAATGATGCCTATGCAGTCATTAGAGTTGCTTCAGTAGTGGAGGACCAGTGTCACCAAATTAAAACAAATCACAGTCCCTAGGTAAGGTCACCTTCTCCACAACATTGTACCTGAAACAAAATCTGAGTCCACGCACTCAGCAGCCTAAACCACATATAATTCAGTGTATGGGGGCTGATCA
Organism: Melospiza melodia melodia; assembly: GCF_035770615.1. Classification (NCBI taxonomy): domain Eukaryota; kingdom Metazoa; phylum Chordata; class Aves; order Passeriformes; family Passerellidae; genus Melospiza; species Melospiza melodia. The sequence goes on along the minus strand of NC_086194.1, from coordinate 157,505,893 downwards.
GCATGGTCGTGCCAGTGTCCTGGGGATCAGTTCTGCCCACAGGACATTTTCTCCACAGCACTGCCTGGTTCAAGAGGGATGTCTGGTTGAGAGCCTATGAGCAGTGGTGTTCCTGCCACTGCAGTGCCCAGCCAGGTCCTCAGTGCCCATGCTGGTGAGAAAAGACCAAGTTACAGCAGCATGATTCAAAAAGGATCCCAAGCATGGCTTCTGTGCCCTTTAGTCTGAGCCAGCTTTGGTCACCCAACAGCTGTAAGAATCCCTACCTGCCCTGACCTACCAACCAGAGCTGCAAGATCCTGGAGACAGCCCTGTCCTTCCTCCTGCCTTCCTCACACTGTCAGGTCCTTAGCTCTGCACAGGAGCTGTCTGGGTGGTAGCACTGGTTTACCCTTGCAATTCTGCTGTTTACAAGGTACAGATATGAAAAACAGATCTGAGACCCCATAACCCCCCCCCGTAAACTCTGCAGCTGCTAAAAGTGCCCCAGAAATCCAGCACATGCCCCCCAGCAGCTGACATGTTGCCATGCCAGTGCAGAAGCAGGAGTTAAATAGCTCAGAGGAGCTGGATATTCCTGATCCTGGGAATGCTGTGCTGAGCTGTCACCCCTGGGCAGACAGGCACCATGTCATGGCATCCCTTGCTGTGCCAAGAGCACACAGGAGCTTTGACTTTGACTTTCTCTTTAAAAACAAACAGAGGTGAAAAGCATATTACTCTACCAAATTGCCTGCATAGTGGAGCTGGGATCATGGCTGGATCCCTTTCCAGGAGCCCTTTCCCGAAAATGCACAGGCAGCCGAGGAGCAGAGTGTCACCTGTGCACATGCAGACATCCCCTGAGATGCACACCTGTCCTGTGTGTGAGCAGCCTGCTGAGGCTGTGCTTGGCAGCCAAACCCTTCATCCCAGAGGTGCTCACACTGCGTGTGCCTCCAGCTGCTCTGCAGTGACAACACAGCCCTCCAGACCAGACCCCTCTGTGGCACCACTTTAGCATCCTAGATACACAGGGCTTTGCAACTTTTCCTGAACTAAGCATAAGAAACATCATCTTCTTTCAAGATCCTACTTAGTTTCCTATCATATTTTGCATGAACAATTGGAAAAATTTGGAAGAAAGGCTGTTTCAGACTGATTTGTCAACCACCCAAAGTTCAAAGCTATAGCTATCTCTTGTATTAAAATGTTCTGTTGTTCCCTAAGGAAGAATTTTTAATTTCTGATAGGACTCGTGTCATATAAAAACTGCCAGTGAGGGTAAGCCTTTGAAAAAATATGTTTTATTCATTAATTATTTTCTCTCATAACCTCCCCAAAGAAAATCAAAGGGTAAAAAACTATGTTACGAAACTGCAGCTTTGCTCTCTCTACTAGAAGTAAAAATGTTGTTATGCAGCACATTTTCCTTACTACTCTAAACCAGTCTTTATCTTGGAGGAAACTAAATCACTCATGGAAGATACTGGGTCTCAAAACTATATTTTTCCAAATGTATTTTCCTTATTTATCTAATTAAAGGATCGTGTGTTTGGTAATGCCTATCCCACGATTCACATTAAGTTAGTTTTAAAATAATTTGCCATTTACATATGTTTTCACTAGATTGAAAATGTAAAACCCACATTTTATGTAATTCCAGAAATAAACAATAGAAAGAGTCACATATATCTCCCGGGTTGGGTTCAGCAGGCCTGCACTAGATCCTTGTGCCTCGGAAAGTGATATGTTTTCAATGGTGAAGGGTTAAAAGAGGATACCAAACTATCTTCTGGAAATCATTAACTTACAAAGCCCCAAGAAGATAAAAGTTTCCATTTTCTAAAATGTAAATCTAAAACATATTCATTAGTATTGCAAAACAAACATGCAAATCGTCACCACTTGAAAAGCTCAGCTAAATATGTACAAGGGCAATACCCAAAAATACATCTGGTCCTCGGTTAGAAAACTTGCCTTTTTGGTTTTATCTAAAGAGCTAGTCTGTCTTCCATGGTTGGCTCCCTGGATTATTGCAATTCATAATAAGCCTTTTAGCTAAGGATGAAATAAACAAAGATAAAGTCTACGTCCTAGTTTTAAATGGTCCAGATGGGATGATTTTTCCATACGTTTAGCACACCAAATGTTTATTAATCATTGCTAGCAGAACTCTGAAAATTGCAACAGCTTATTAAAGAGGGTATAAAATTTGCAATTTGTATCATATTGCCACCTTCTTAATCCTCCACTAACACAGGGTGTGATTTTGTACTGAGTGGGGTTCTGTGTGTGTGAGCCAGGTTGTGCCTGTGTGTGTGCAGCCGTCACAAGGCAGGGAATTTCAGTTAACTGATCAAGAGAAGGTTTTGTGCCCTAATTTGGATACAGTATCAGTCATGAGGAATGTGTTACATCATAACAATGACAGTGTGGGTAAAACTGGCAGAACTTGACTCGTTCCTCATCAGAGTGATTTACTTAGTGTCTGGCAATCTGTTTTTCACATGATGTTTGTTTCCCATAAACAGTTTCAACATGGGAGAGTATGGTGTCAAGATAACACGCATATCATCAGTCATTGCAGAACATCTACATGGGCTGCCAAGAAAACGAGACTCTTTTATCTCTAGCTCCTCTAAGTGCTTGTATTCTAGTGATTGTTTCTCATAAGGTGCATGATTGTTTCCTGAAACCTGACCATCAGCAGCTCCATTATGTTGTCACCTCAACCTGAGCTGAAGTCTATCACGGGAGCAGGGCTGCCAGGAGAAGCGGGGTGAGGCTGTGCAGGGACTGTCTTCCACAGGCACCGGGAAAACAGTGCTTAGAAAGTAGCACAACAATAGAGAGACTGGGAGTTAAACCACAGGCAAACATTGAACAATCTGTGAGAGGTGCATTGCACCACACTGTTTTTCTGTGACCTTTCAAATCAAAGGCTTTTGGTATTAGTCAGATAGGATATGAAATTTTCCATCGCATTTTATGTGTATTCCTTGTACTTAAAAACATTCTACATTTGAAAGAAGCAGGATGAATACAGCTTCAAATAGCAGGAGGCAGCTAACAACTGAATCTCAAGGCACGTTTTGATGGAATGTAGCCATGACTTGAAATACAAACAACAGAATATAAGAATACTATTCTATCATTTTAATGTCATAACTCACCATTTTATTTGCGATAACTTACAGGAGCTTTGGGGTAGATTTATCTCAACCAAACAGAACTGACTTATAGCTAAATAAGAGAATTCAATGTATATTTCTGATTTGAAAGAAAGGTACTTTGAGTTCTGCACATGGCTGCAAAAAAAGTTGCCCCAAAACCGGAGGTGTGTCAGTAGTCTCCACACCTGATGAACACACATTTTTTCACAGCAGTTAGCCTGCCCAAGTCTCTGCTTCTGACTTAACAAAGGGAGCTGGTGACTGAACATGAGACTTCAGTGCTTCTGAAAACACTACCCCTTGTGGACTGCACAGCCAGAGTGTCTCAAGGCAGGAGATGCTCTGAGTCACCTCGCATCCCTTCCAGCCCTCTTTCCCTAAGATGCTGTGAGTTCCTCTGGACCTCTCTGGAGCAGTGATGGAGCTTGGCCGGCATGTCATTTATAAAAAGGAGTAAGCCTTTAAAGCATCCAGTCATGTCCTGGCACCTGCAAGAGAACTAGCTGGATAAGAACCTCTGAGTGGATCCTAATCTTGGCAAAGGAAAAAATAAAACTTTGGACAAAAACAGTGCAACTCTGGTATGAAATCTCAAGCCCATATGCCAGATGAAACAGAAAGTGCTCAGGACAACCTATTCAGAAATGTCTGCTCGGGCTCGAGGAAACCAGCAGCTGTAGTTGTCCAAAAGAGAAGCTTTTGGCTTGGCTTCTGATTAATTTCTATAGCCTCTACTTCTGGGGCTTAGAAATATCTTGGCATCTTCTGACTCCTCAACGTCCAAGAAGAACAAGACTCAATTTCCTATCCCAAAACATAGAATTGCTGATGCAAAAGTCAAGAAAAAATTACTATCATCTCTGGCACTGAAGCCAAAGATGAAATTCCTGTCAGCAAACTACAGTGTGGCCCAGATCAAGGTTTCATCCAGGCTACTCTGTGACTATTGCATATAAATTATTATATACAAAATCTCCAGTCTGCTTGCAGAGCTCAGGGCCCTCTGACATGCAGAGCCAGTCAACAGTGCCCTAAAGAGCTCAGCCCTGTGCTGGGTGTCCCCAGCTGAGATGCAGGAGCCGAGGGCAGTGGCAGGAAGGGTGCAGGGAGAGGAGTCAGAGCTCCCTCGCAGGCCTGGCAGTGGCAGGGCCTGGGGGCAGTGCTTGGCCACCCCGTGCACAGAGCTGCCACCTTTGCTTGTCACTTCCCTGTTTCCATCTCCTGAGGCAGGCTGGGCTGAGATATCATCAGCACTCTTTGCTGCCACAGACCTTCCCTTCTACCTTCACATTGCCTGCCGATGTCTTCACCCACCTTCTCTCTCATTCATTTGAGGAGATTCCCTACCTCCACCCACATTCCAGTTGCTTCTCCCTCCACCACTCCCAAAAGTTTTGGATCTTTACCTTCCTCTCTGCACCCCATCACTTTCCAGCTCAGCTCTCACACCAGCCCCTTCATCCACTGTTCCCATTCCTGTCCACGAGGATCATCACTGCTCCACACGGTCTTAGGGGATGGCTGTTTTCAATTCTTCCCTCCCATATTACCTTAGTGCCAGCAGTGACACTGAGTGAGAGCCCAAGAGTCACAATCTCCACGTTTTAAGTTCTGAATATCACAGTAGCCCCTGGAGATAAGAAAAATAATTGCCTGGAAAGTCCTACTCCATCCAGGAACGGAATATGCCCAATACTTAATTCACATAGTGAAAAAATCCTAGTTCAAAATTTCATTATAATCTACTAGGCCAAATGCAACAACACTTGCAAAAAAGCCAAGTTCCAAGTGAAACTGGACCAATTTACCATCTGGGGTGGAAAATTTCATTCTTCCTGCTAAGTTTTGCTCTGCATCATGGGATTCACTGGAAGCCAAAACCAGAAGGTAAACTCATATAATAGAGACCCTCCTCAGTTGAAATATATGAAAAACTTTTGTGTTCCTATGCAGATTATCTACAGTTCTATGTCCCTCTTCCTTTTCAGAAATTTTTTTGCAGGTGAAGACAGAACTGGCACAATGTATTAATTCTTATATATGTTATAAGGGACTCAAACATATGATGCAGTAAACTGGCCACTGAATAACATATGTGAGCACAGTTTGCATTAATAAAAGCAAAATGTTACAAAGGAACTGAATACCCAATCATTTGGGGATTTTGTCATTCCTTCCTGTGATTCTCTATAACAGCATGTTACAATTATTTGTCAAGACCTCCTAATTTTTCCCAGAGACAAAACCTCTGAGCCTCAGGCAAGCCTTGGCATTGCAGGCAGCCCAGAGATCCAACAAGATTTTGTACAAAGTTACTTCCCTGTAATTTCACCTGTACACAAATGGAAAACCCACCACTGATCACAGTGAGCTGTGAAAAAACAAAAATGTCAGAGGAGCTGCAGAGCCACCTTCCCTTCCACACATGGATTCTAAACTTAAATAGCTGTTTCAAGTGAAAGATGAAGAATTATCTCCAGCTGTTTCTGGTGAAGAGCTATCTCAAAGAAATGATTTTGTAAGGCCCATTTCCAGTCTCTGTTACGTAGTGTTACTGTCAGCCTGAGTACTTAAAAATCTTCTCTAGTGAGGGTTCCCCAAAATCACAATATAAAAGCCCTGCACTTTTAATTCCTTTTATGTGCCTGTTGATTTACGGCACTGCAAGTGTGGTACTTTGTGTTCACATTCCCAAGCTTTTCTCCACATGCAGGGGCTGGGATGAGCCCCTACCACAGGGCTCCAGAAGAGCAGAGGCCCAGATGTTGGGACTGTAGCATGGGGCTTGTTGGCACAATAAGCCTCATCTCTGCTGTCCCTCAGTTCCTGATTATTACACATTATATCGATATATTATACAGATATATATTATTTCTACTGATGTTATGCTCCCTGTCCTGGATGTAATTAATTTCACTGCAAAAATAGCTACCTGGCTATCAAAAATCTTCTATTTTTTCAGAAGATCTCCTGGTTTCTTGGGTTCTGTGCGTGTGTCTCCTTTTCCTTACCCCACCTAAGATGTTAATATTTTCATGAGCTGGGCTCTGTCCCTTGTGATGGCCACTTAATTGGCAATGCTCTGACCATATATCTGAACTTGGCAGCATGTACTGTAGCTTTTGGCTGAAACAAAGCAGAAAAAGGGGAAGGATGAAAGGAAAGAGGTAGTGTATTTTTTTTGGGTTGGGTTTTTTTGGGTTTTTTTTTCCAGAAGCTGCCTTGCCCACTTACCTGGGATCACATCCTGTCCTCCAGCCAGAAGTTTTCAAACTCATACCTTATCCTCTTCCCAGCAGACAGTTCACCCAGCATATTAAAGGCTAGTTGGCACAAGGAGTCTTCCTGACATTGCCCTGTTTTGGAAAGTGATGCCTGAGTGGAGGGTTAAAGCTTCCCCTTGGGCTGGAAAGACACAGATATTATCCAAGATACTTTCATGTGGGTGACACAAGAAATGCCAAATCTGCCTTTTCGTCCTGTATTTTCAGTGCTTCAACAAACATTCTCAGATTAAGACCTGGGCTGCACAGTGAAGCAAAACCAGCTCTGACCGAGCTGACTTGAGCCATGCTATTTTACATGTGTTGAAGGGTTACTTTTTAATCAAGCACCAGGTCTTACTCCCATCCTGGGAGTGATTTCATATATCCAAACGATACTCCTTCTGCCTCAGACTCACAACGCACAAAAATGTATCACTGAAACAGAAGAGTGACTAATAGGGGGATGTAAGTAATTTGTGTGCAAATAGCATGCAAAGAGCAGGACTGAGGCTGTGTCTGAAGCCAAGTGTTCCATAAGTCAAGTCATACGAAGTGGGAAGTGATAAAGGGTGTGACCCATGAGAAAAAAAGTCTAAACTAATTAGGAGGAACTCCTGCTGAATGATATGTAGAAGACTTGACATTTAAAAAGGGGAATGATCTGTTTCAAGCATCACCACCATGCATGGGGTGCTCACAGCCTGTTTGCTCCAAATATGCTTTTTGAAATACTTATTCCAGATCAGTCCCTGCTTTGATCATTCTTACAGAAACAGCCTTTTGCTTTATATCAAATTTGGAAATTGACAGCCTTAGCCTTCATTTCCTGGTATGAGTCTCCCAGCACCAGACATCATCATGGCAACACCCCTTAATCTTAATGCTCCTGGGACTGTGACTAATGAAACAGAGGCGAGTAATAGGTTTTTAGGCCAAATAAATTATTAAGATTGCCTACCCTGACCTCCTCTGTGCTGCATGCCACAGAGTCCCAAGCAGAGACTGAGTCCAGCACAAGAAGGTCTCTTTGGAAGGGAAGCAGGAGCAGTGAGCCTCTGTGAGAGAGCTGCTCCAGTGGCTGGCCAGGGAGGCTCTGGCAGTGCTCCCTGCCCTCCAGCAGCCCTCGGTGGGCAGGAGGAGGGAGTGGCTGCAAAGAGCAGGAACACAGCAGGAGCACAGCTGGATGACACACACACCTTGGTGAAGATCAGGTTGGTTTGGATGCTGTTGTTTTAAGAGGTTGAGGCTCCACAGGAGAGATGTCTTCCAAATGGAACATCCATGTCAGAAGTCCACCTCAGGTACAGCAAATCTGTAACCCTTGAAAACTACAAATGGTGTTCAAAGTCCAGAGTTGTTGTGTGCCAGAAATGGGGGCTGACAAGAAAAACCTAGGCTCCTCCCCACTGAGGGAAAGACCCTTCCTTGCCTACATTAATCCAAGCCACAAGAGGATATTTTCATTCATGAATCTTCAGAAAGGTTTTAAGGAGATAAAGAGAGAACAACAAGTTACTAATGCCAGGTTGGCTCTCAGAACTTATGTCCCAAAAATATTGCAATGATTTTCTCACTACTAGTATTTTTCTAGAAGTGGTGGAATTTATGCATGGGAAGTGATATAGAAATACGAAACCTTACCCTCAGATGTGTGGTGTTTGCAGTCATACCTGATCCTTCTGTTAGAGCAGCCAAGCTGAGCTGCTCTTGGCACTGGTGGGAGGTTGGACCTTGGAGGCAGAGGAAGATCCTCTGACACTGACCCCAGTGACTCCAGCTGCTGCACATTGGGCTCAGTAGGATACAAGTCAGGGTGCTGTAGGTGAACTTGACTGTGGTCTTTCCCAAAGACACCTGATCTGGATTTCAGGAAACCATCACCATCATTTTCCTTATAAAAAAAAAGTAAATACAAAAGACTGCTTAAAACCCCAGTCATTACCAGAATAGAAGCACAATCTTTAAAATTACAAATATGTGCATAATTGCACAGTCCTGATTATAGCTTTCTGTATTTGCCTGGCTACAGATCTGACAACTTTGGGAGACCTTGGGCACTCAGATTGCTTTTTTTAATCAGATCACTGACTTAAGTGTGTGCATATAAAGTCCTTGAAGCCTAAGTTTAGTGACCTATTTTTGAAAATCTTGTTCTGTTTGCACCCAAGCAAAATTACCAACAGTATAACACAAAGGACTCTTATAGCCAGACTAAACACAGAGAAAAACTTGAATTCTCATCATAGGTACTCAGAGGCAATTAATCCCCAAGCCAAGCAGCTGTAGAAGATGCCACTCTGAATTCAGAACTGCAGATGTTTCACCCATTTCATTACTAATCAGCTAATGCCATGTTACTTTGAGTGACTGCTATGAGTCTCTCCTCCTCAGTATGGCACCCACCATCTCTTTACCTTCAGCTCTCTCAGAACATCCTAAGGCAAGGCAGGATCTCTGTATGCTGTCTTTGGATAAAAGCTTCTCCCCAAAGATGAAGAGGACCCCAGGGCATTTCAGCATCCTGGGCAGGTCATTACACAAACTTCCTTCTGCCCTCTCCAGTCCTCTCTGCCCTGCCTTTGCCAGCAAGGAGCTGGCAGAAGATCCCGAGGGCTGCTGTGAAGTCAGCAGAGGCAGCATCCACAGCCTCCCGGACCGCACAAGGTCCAGGGCTCCATGGAGTATTCCTGCCTAATCCTCACTGAAGGGGGAAGAACAATTTTAGTGCATAGTAAAGCATTTGTTTAATTCCTCTTAGGTGCATGGTGCATTTTAATGAATAAAATATTGGATTACCTCATATAAACAAAGTTTAACACGATCATGAATCGAGGCCTGAGAGTGCTCTCTGCAAGCTCTGAAATTGCCTTTGGGAAACTGGCAATGTTTGGCATTTCCTGACTGTATATATTTTATGGAGTATATTATTCACAAACATAAAATGTGCATTAAATAAAGGTAAAACTCTGTCCAAAGCAGTGGGGTCATTAAAGATCCCATGGCACTTTATACTTATTGTGGGTGTTAGCCCTGGTCTTCTGGCCAAAATCAATTTGGCAATTACAGGCTGTTTGCCTAAATTCCCAAGAAGTTTCAGTCAGATGCCATATTCCTTGCTTCCTCTTGAGACTACTGAGTAGCAGCATTGTGTGCTGCTCAACAGTTTCTGTGTTTCATCTTTTAAATGTCTGTTCAGGCCGTGTCAGAAATGGGAAAAGCTAGAAAAAGTAGGAGGACACTTGGAAGATTTTGTTTGTCTTGGGAGGATCTTTGTGGGGCTGGGGTTTTTTTGCTATTTTGGTTTAGGTTTTTTGTTTTTTGGTTGGTTGTTAGTTTTGGAGATTTCAGGGGGGGTTGGGTTTGGTTTTGGTTTTTGCTTTGTTTTTTTGTAATTTTTATTTATTTAGTTTAAAACCGAAGAGAATTAAGACATCCCCAAAAATAAGGATCCAGCTAATCTGCAGCCACATTGGAAAAATATGGTTACAAAATGTTCTTCAGCCCTGACCCAGTTACAACCTGAATTTAATTTGCTGCCTACATTGCCCATGGCTGTACTGCATCTCAGGAGCATGTTGTTCACATGATAGGGTCTGATCCAACACCCATTCCTTTCTGTGCGAGTCAGGCTCTGCTGCTAATGAGGATGGCATAATTCTCTCCTCGTCGTTATGGCTGCAATCGTGTGCCAGAGGTTACATGTTCCCTTCAGGCACATGCTTTTAAAGAAAGAGTTTATTGTGCACTTTGGTGGAATCTGGAGCTGAAGCACAGAAGCCATATGTCAGGGGCTAGCTGTTTTTATATGGAGGCTTGCCATAGTTACAGCTGTAGGTAATTATTACAAATAATAATGACTAACATTTATGTAACAGCTTTCTCCGAGCATCTCAAATCACTCAGTAAGCCTTATATATTGATTACAAATCCTGAGCCAAATTCTACTTTCATTCATATGCGCACAAGGTTGATGGTAATCTCCACTGGGATTAACAGACGTAGCTGTGGGCAGAAGTTGGTCCTGTGCATACACGTGTGTACAAGTGCAATGTATCTACACACACTTAGGGATATAGAGATTGGTTCACTTGCTGGCTGAAAACTGGAGCCATGATACAATCTGAGCAACATTCAGCAACAGCAAAAGCAAGTTGGGATTAATAAATATTTCCACAGAACAGTTTTCTTTGGAAAATTGGGCTTTGTTTTAATAAAAAAATTTCTTGTGGGCAAATAAACCAATCTCCAAAGAAATCAGAAAGAAAAGAGTTGGTCTCTGTTCTTGTTTTTTTTTTTTTTGAAAACCTAAATATATTCAGCATATCAAAACAAGGTATTTGCATATTACCAAAGTAAAATGTATTTCCCAAAATGAAAATAAAATACTGTGATACGTCTTAATGATTTCTATATTTTTTCCCTTGATGAATGATCTGTGAGAAAACAAAGAACTAACTTTCTCATTGACAACAAAAACAAATCTGGAGGAGTCAAATTTCCCATGAAAAGAAATTCTGTTCTCCAACCAGATCTCCTCAGCAAAGAGATCAGAACAAAGATAATGATCCTGAAGCCTTTGTTCTCTGATGTTTACATAAACCAGGAGAAGTGGACAGAGGAGCCTTTGCATCATCTTTCAACTTCCCACCTACCTGTGAGTTTGGATTAGCAGTTTGCACCTGCAGATTCCTCTAATTCTTGCATGCTAGTAAAAGAGAAGAAATCAAACTGGTTTTGAATGAAGCTCTTACATAGGAGAATTTTGGATGAATAGAACAAAATCACCATCACTGACTTAATCAAGAAGCTGAAATAAGCAATCCATCTCCTGAGAATTTCTAGCATTGTAAGAGTCCTCCAGTTCCAGGCTAACCCAGGAAGAGTCAGGATGTGAATACATGACACTGTTTCCTACTGCCCATGTTCCTTGAAATTTTCAATGCCTGTGTTGAGCAGGCAAAAGACTGCTTATCCAACAGAAAGAAAAAGTTGAGTGACATAGCAGCACTCAGATTTAACAAGTCTCAAGGCTGTGGACAGCTTCAGAAACCATAATCAAAGAGCATAAATCATTGAGACAAAAAGTGCAAAGTATTTACTCTGATGCAATGATAAGAACACTCAGATTCTGCAGCAAGTCACCTTTTACAATATCTATTAGAATGAACAGCACTGAAGTATTTGTTTTAGAAATTAAAAAGCACCCTAGTGAATTATTCATCTCTTTCTCTGACTTTAGAGGAGACAGCATGGTACAGCACAGCTTGTTGTAATACACAACAGCATTTTGATCTGCAGATTTAAAGAATTTCAGATTGCTTAGAGATACATGAGGCTCCGTGGTGGTATGTAACATAATTTCTCACACAGCCTAACCACTGGAACAACTCTTGCCTTAGAGGAGGTAAGTGGTAATGTGAAACATGTTGTTTCCTATTGTGAAGTTTTAAAGAAATACATTACATGCAAATAATTAGACTTTTTCCTTCATTAATATTCTAGTTAAATATATGCTACTACCAGGCAGCTCTGGGACAGTTTAGACAGCTTGGCTGATACATAATAAAAACAAGGGCCCTTGCTACATCATGCATTGAAGTTTTTAATAAGAATAATTCCACTGATTTCAGAAGAATGTTTCTTTATTTATTGAGGTACATCTGACAATAGAATCAGGCTCAAAGTAATTCTATTGACAGTTTGAAAATGCTCACTCTAATCTCCACAGAGAAACATAATAGTTGAGATTTCCATTTTAAAAAAGTATCTGTTTTGATGAAATACAAAAGCATATGCTTTAACAAGCTGCTGCACCATTTTCAATCAGCACAAAAGCACAGATCACATTTTAAAGAGGTATTGTGAAATATTTTTAATGAAACTTGCACAAAAGTTCACCCTCTGAGAAAACTCAGTCTACCAGGCTAATACATCAATGGGAAAGAAAATGAAACATGAAAACAAACTCGAGTCAGACGATGATAGGAAATGTTAGCTAGCCTAGAGGAATGGAAAGGCTTGGAATTTAATGCAAAATTTAACTCTTCTTTTGACACAGGCAATTATCAATGCTTCTTTGGTTACAAACTCTACTGACATAGAGGCTATTTGTTGAGGAGTTGGGTGTAAAATAAATCATTCTGGGAAAGCTCTCACATCTTTGGCAGACCTGAAAAATCAGGTCAGCTATTAAGGATGATAAATATAGGTCTGTCTCCATTCTGGATGTTTTTTTCCACCATCCTTGTACTCAAATCATCCATACAAAAGTGTATTTTCTTCCTGCAGTCTTTGTGGCTGCGTTTCTCTTCTGACTGTTTATGTCACTTAATGCAGCATTTTTGCTTCTGCAGCCAATGCCTAGATCCTTGTCTGCCCTTGTGAATGAAGGTGATATCCCAGGAGCTTTTTTCTATCTTTTCTGCATTTGAATCTCAATTAAAAAAACAATCTGTTATAAGAAGACATGAAGTGGGACCAGTGCAGAGGGCTCAGGCCTAGTACAAATCACCTGAAAGGGCATTCAGGGGCTGATTCTACTAGGGATCTGCAGTGGGACGTGTTGAAGGATTGGGCTGAGCCCCTTTGCTTTTACAGGACCACCAGCACACACTCAGCAAAGTCCTTCATTCTGAACATCCTTAGAAATGTGAATAGAATATCTTCTGTTATTATTATTAGCCTAGGCCTCTCCTACCAGTTTTGATATGAAATATTCAGGGGGAATTTATTCTCATTGAATGTCTGAGCTGCACTCCACACAATGAAGCCCCCAGTCTCCAGTGGTTCCTCTTGTAATACAAATAAACTACAGTGATAAATATGTCTCTCAAGGAGCAAGTTTCCCTGAGTCAATGGAGTTCAGAGCAGCCCCCTTAGGCAAATTCACCCTTTCATGCTTAGCATTTAAAACTCATTTTATGAGCTGGTTATACGTTTATAATGTTTAATCTTTGCCTAATACTTTTTATGGGGTCCTTGTGGATGAAGGGTACACTTTGAGGGAAGTCAGACTATGTGAAAACTGCTTACAACAACAGCAGGAAGGAATGGTTAGCTGAGAACTGGGGAATAATCCTGTAGGTCCTTAACACCAGAACTTGAAAATGAGGAAATTATGGCTCTTTTCTGTTATTCTGCAATTTTTTCCCAGCTTCTGTTTTGGGCCATGAATGTTTCCCTATAGCCAGGGTAGATAGGCTAATGGCTGGATGGCCTATGCCATTTAATATTGTCTCATAATAAAACCAACATTGACTTACCTTCTCAAGTAAGGCCTTAACTGACTGCAGTGAGGATATTCAGCCCTTGAAACTCCCACTGACTGCTGCTGGAGGCACCCACATAGGAGGCTGACCTTTAATCCTATTGCACTGCTTCAAGGTAACTCTGTTCATTGCAGTGGCTGGCTCATGGGAAGCGTCTCTATAATATTTGCTAGCTATGAAAGGCTATTCTTTTTAACTCAAAGGAAATAAAATTTGTGCTTTCTGTAGGGGGTCTGGGGAGTTTTGAGTCTGTCAGTGCCTACTGATGACCTATGTCAGCATCACTCATCTGCACAGAAGTCTTCCTACTCCTCCTTCTTCATCCCATCCCTTCTGGACCTCCTCTGAGCTTGAATGAGCTCTCCAAGGAAAAAAGCAAAGCTCAGCTTCTAGCAAAAAAAGAAATCCCTGATGATTTCAAGAGACTTAGGGTCATGGTCTCTGCACTCCTCTTTGCCTTTACTTCTGTGTGCTAATCTCTGTAGATTAAAACATTTGTTCCCACATGCTGGATGACTTGCAGTACATGCACCCATGAACACCCTCTATCCACCTTCACAGAAAAACAGTCCCTTGCTGCTTTCTATTCCCACACAAGCTTCATGCTACAGTGCCTCTTCACAGAGCTTTGTAAAACCAGCAACCCCATGTGGTGGAGGGGCTCTGCCAACCCTCCAAAGGCTCAGGACTGACAGAATGGAGCCCTGTAAAATGTGCCTTCTCAGAGCACCCCAAAACATCCACAAATTTTCCATCAGAACCCAGGGACAACGCTGGCATCTCCCAGGGCTGACACTGAGCTGGCATTCCCAGGCAGAGGCAGTACAGAGGCCCTGGGCCACGTGAACCCCAATCTGTCGTGCTTTGGGGCTCGCTGATCACTTTGCTCATTAGGGTGATCGCATGAGCACTGCAAGACCTTCTACTTTGTTCTACCCAAGTGCAGACCACTGACATTAAAAAGTTATATTTTCAGAAAAATATACTGCAGCAGGCTCTCTTTTATGAAAAACAACTCATTATTTCAAACAGTTCCTTTGCAGAGCAGGTGCCTCTGCCTCATCGGGTATCAAGCTCGGCTAATGTTTTGATTGCAAATAAACATCTGCCTTGCTTTTAACTCACTTACACTGACAGTTCCCTGTAGCCATTTGCAGCACAATGTGGTGTGAAATCATCCATGTGAACTGGAAATCTTAATTGTTACTCTTGTTGCTCTCAATCAACACTGCAGGCTCTTACCTCACACCAAGTGACACCAGCAATGGACAAAAATGTGAAGTACTGGTATTTATCTAATACAGCAGCAGAAAGGGAAGGCCCTGAATACTCATTCAGGATGTTAACCTGAGCAAAAACAAAAAAGGAATTATTTGGATGATGATTCAAATCAAAGGCTCCAAAAACACAGAGATTATTTATACTGTAGAAAAACCTTTTTGGCCTGCTTGGTATTTTTAAGCAGTTTTCCTGTAGTCACAGGCTTGCAATGGATAGTAATTATTTCAGTCCTTAATACAGACTTCAGCCCCCCTCCTTTTTCTCCTCCCTCAGAAAAAAAAGTTATAGGTAGTAATTTTCCTTCATTGGCCAACAGATGGCTGTGTGTGAAGAATACTCTGGATATCCAGCACGATGTAGGCTTTGATGGATGGAAATAAAAGATCATTCTCTGCAAGCTGGAGCTGAAATGTTAGCCTTTGAGAGCAAAGGTTATTTTATCAGGAAATAAATCAGAGCCCTCTTTCATTACTGTTTTTTTCCGTGCTCATCTCAGTGATGACTAGGGTGTGTGTTCAGACCACAGGAATCTGAAGAACCACCCAGTCGCTTCATCAGTCCTAGAAGACGACAGGGCCCAAAGTCAGAGCTGCACCATTCTGGATTCTTTTTTTTTTTTTTCACTTATTTTCCTTTTTCTTTTTCTTTTTTTTTTTATTTGGTCTTATTTCTGTTTGTTTGTTTGGATGTTCTCATTTATAGGCTGGTGGTTACAGTTCATTCCATGGACTCTGAGCCAAGAGATGCTGGGTTTTTCTTCCAGCAGCCTATCCCTGTGCTGCCATGCCACGAGGTGCCATCCCATGGTTCTTCCTGATCCATCCCGGGAGACCCACCTTCCCCCCAGCTGTGGAAAGCACAGATCCTTCTGCAGATCACATCCATGGCCCTTCAGTGCTTGTCTTCAAGGAAGAGGCTTTGCTCTTCTGTCTGGCACATCTCCCCTGTGCTCACAGCTCGCTGCCAGCTCCCTGTGTGTGGCACTGGGACAGTGTGCCAGCCACGGGGGTGGCTCCAAGGGATGTGGCTGTGGAACCTCCAGACCCCACAGAGAGAGGGGACTTGTTATTAGATCTTTCCTAGGGAGGCATGCAGGAAGGAATTGCTCTCTACCACTGTGTCTAAAGCCAGAGGAAAGGGCGGCCCCAGCTCAAGCTGTGAGTTGGAGAGGAAGAAGAGGAGGGTTTGGGGAGACAAACATGGGATGGCAAGGGAGGAAGGCACTGGGAAAAGCCTGCACATACATAACATCCCCCAGGGTGGGTGGCACAGGCAGGGCAGAGCAACAAGTGGCCGTGGAGAAGCAGGGTCTGGGTACACGAGTGAGCAAGGACGATGAGCAGGGAGGATGAGCACAGGCCTTGCCAGGGAGCCAGCCCTGTGAAGTACCCACAGCCCCAGGCCCACAATGCCTCTCTACATCAGTCCTCAAATAAACTGGGACACCACACCTTCAAGAAAAGATACAGCTATTTATAAGCATTCCAAGTATGCCTTTGATGCTATTTCAAAACCCTAAGATATAATTTAGGGTTGCTTTTTTTTTTTTTAAGAAAAAAAAAGAGAGAGTATCAGAGAAGAGAGAAAAGAAAGACATTTGAAACCAGAAATATAGTCCTACCATCACAACTCACCACTGACTTACAGGCCTGCAGGTCCCACTCAGCCCCTGCCTTCCTGGCAATCAGACTTTTTAATTCATTGATTTATCACTGAAATTTCATACAATTGAGTGTGTATTTTTTCAAAATATGAATTTTACATTTATCAGCTGCTAAACATACATCACCCATGCCCCTTCAGGAAACATAATAGGTATCACCATTTTACAGATGGCAAAATTAAGACATCAACACACTAGGTGACATATCAGGTTTGCCAAAGCAAGCCTATGTCAGAGATAAGGTGAGAGCATGACTGCCTCATTTTCTGTTCTGATGCTAAATGCCACGCTTTTCTTTTTAATCTGTTTTACTTCAACCTGGCAACAATTTTAAGTCTGACTGGAGAAATAAGATCTTCAAATTGAATGTCTCTCAGTGATCTCACTGTGACTCTTACTTTTTTTACACCAAAATCCTACCATGGATGGAGTTTTTTGTTCATTCTTGACAACAGTGTAGATTATACATTGTCCTAATCATTGGACATACCCATATTTTTGGATTCATCTCTGTTGTGTTACAGAGGTCATGAAGTAGTTGCAAGATCCAAGCTTTAGAAGCATCATTGATCAAGATTCATGCTATGATATTAACCACGACAGAAGGTTCCTTTGAATAAAATGAGCAGAATTTATGCTGCTGCAAATGAGTCACCTCATCAAGACCTCTTTTGCTTGCCCATATTTCGCACAGCTTGGTTCACACATGGTTGTGAAAAATCTCTGACTAGGCTTTGCAGGAGGAACAATCAACTTGTAAGGGGCAGCTCTGGCCTGGCCTCCTCAAATGAGGTGAGAGGAGTATCTGAACCAGCATTTCATCATCCTGAACATGCACATCAAATCTGATAAATTTTAAAAGGCAGCATTTTAACCATGGCTGTGACCTTTTTTGATCCTGGCCTTGTGCCCATGATATCAGTCACATGCTATGAGAACAGCAGCTGGGTTTATCACAGCATACATTTTCTTCTATCTAATTACAGTCCTGAAGTCTAAATTATCTGTACAGCTTTGTTTGAAGTCTACAATCCTGCTTTGAACATCCCTTTAACTTCCTGCCAGTCTTGCAAAATCTTTCTGTGATTGCTCTGGAGGGTTTCTCAAGGACCCAGCATACTGAGCAGGAGCCAGCAAAGGCAGTGGCTTCAGGTAAGTGCGAGAGCAGAGTCTAATGTGCTAAAATTCAGCAATAGTGTGCCATGAGTATATTACAATATATTTATATCCTTTCATTCCACAAGTGTAGTGAGAATTCTTCTCCTCCTTTAAGGCTTCTTTATGCTGCTCAGATGATACAAAAAGAAATGTTTTAAGGCATCAGAGCCCTTCTGCTAGGAAATATCATCCTTATAAAACAGCTTGCCTCCTGGCTTGGGAATGGTGCAATGACTCTGGCCCTCTCAAGCCAGTGACCCTGGAGGGAAGGAGGGAGAGCAATGGGAAGGACAGAGCAAGCACAGGGAAGGGGAAAGGCCTACATGGAGAGGGCAGTGTGCACAGTATGAGGATGCCCTGACACAGCTCAAAGGATGATGCTCCAGGGCATCAGAGTGTGTTGGTTTGGCACAGGCTGGTTTTTGGTAGCAGGGGAGGGCCACAGAATGGCTTCTGTGAGAAGCTGCTAGAATCTTCCACCATATCTGACAGAGCAATCTCTGATGGTTCTGAAGACAGAGACGCTACTGGGCCAGTTAGAGAGGCTGGTAACACCTCTGTGATCACATATTTAAGAAGAAAATCAAAACAGCGCGAACTTGGGTTTTTTTCCCAGGGGCAGCCCATGGCGATGCACTGTGGCCACCGCCATCTTGGTGCGGCCTGCAGTGCCCCTTGCGGCCTGGCCACCCCTCGCCAGCCACTGTGGGATCCCGCAGGAATCTTTAAATTAGGGGAACTGCTAATTAGGTGGCAATGGCACCTACAAGCAGCAGTTTTTATTCTGGTCAGAGAAGAGGAGGAAGTGAGGACATGTGAGGGAAAACAACACAGCAGCACCAGTGGAAGAGAAAGAGGGGGAGGAAGTGCTCCAAGAACCGGAGCCGAAATTCCTCTGCAAGCCAGAGTGAGGACTATGGTGAAACTGGCTGTCCCCCATAATGCATGAAGTCCATGGGGGATGCAGAGGTGCACTCACAGCCTGTGAGAAAAATACTCACACCAGAGCAGGTGGATGGCAGAGAAAGCTGTGATCCAGTGGGACACCCAAACAGAGAGAGGGACCTGGTTCCAGAGATAGAGAGTCCTTGCTTCCAAACTAGAGCAGGCTACCCTTAAGAGACTGAATGACCCATGCCACAACAGTTTTGGGAGGACTCTTTGCCTGTGGGAGGGATCCCGTGGAACAGCAGAGAAGGCTCCTCTCCCTGAGCAAAAAGAAGAGGATCTTAAGTGATGGACAAACTGACCAAAACCCCACACCCTGTCTCCCTGTGCTTTGATAGGAAGGAGGGAGGTCCTGAGGAGAAAAAAAAAAAGGTGTTTTAAAGGCATATTGTACTTCTCATTATCCTCCTCTGACTCTGTTAATAGTAAATTTACTTTATACCTTTAAATTTGAACCTATTTTGTCCCTTACAGTGCTTTCTCCCAATCCTTATCTCAACTCATGAGCCCTCCTTTTTTTTTCCTTTTCCTCTCCTGTGCACAGCTGAGAGCAAGAAAGGGATGAGCAAATTACTTTCATGAGGGTCTGGCATTTGGCCAGTGTCAAACCATGACACAGAGAGTCCAAGAGATGCCCTGAAACCCTCAGAAATGCAGCCCTGCCTCCCAGCCTCACAGAGGGTATTTTATCCATACTGTTCTCATGGTTGGGACTCCATACACACCTGCCTAGTTTAACATTTGTGATAGCCTGAGTGCATCACTGAAGACATTGTATTTATCTGTACAGTACAGGGGGAAGTTAGCAAAATATACTGTGAACAGACTTTTCTTAAGCACCATTTTCAAAATGCCTTAAGGATTATTCACCTCATTTTAAATATATACGGTATTTGAAATCTGCTCAAATATATCTTTAACTGAAGACTGGACATCTTCCGACAAAGTCGTCTATATGGTTGAGTAAATGATACTCAATTTATGACCATATGTTATTTTATTAAATAAAAAACAACAAAAATCTTCATTGCCAAAGAGAAAAAGAAAATATCTTCCCAGAAAACATGTATTTACTTAGTGTTATGGCTGCTGTACAAGTTAAGTGAAGCCAAGACACTCAAAATCAAGGCTATCCTTTATGCTTTTCCCCAGCAGGTATATGAGGTAAGAGTCAAGTGCCAGCCATAACTTGCATTTCTTGTCCACCACTGGTTGATGTACCAATTTGTATGTTATGGCAACAGTCTTCATCTGTTCTTTCAAACCCTTTCCTGCTTTTGCAGGGCCTACAATAAGCATCCAGAATTATCCTCTTCCTGACTCTTTTATCTTCCATCTTTTTTACCCAGAGCTGCTGCAGCTCAGCTGTCCCTGAGATGGTGCCATTGCAGGGCTGTGGGGCCAAGCCCTTTGGTGGTGGGGGCAGTTCCTGACAGCCTGCCCCAAACTCAAGGACAGACTTTCTTGGGAGAGGCAATATCCCAGAGGCCTAAGGGATGGAGGGGAAGGATGGGGGCCAGAGGCTGACTGAACCAAGGGGCCAATGAGTCCCTGTACATGGAGTGCCTCAGCTGCTGCTGAGCCTGTGGCCACACACCACAGCCAGGGGAACACGATGCTTGTTCCTGCAGCTTTGGGCAGCTCCAGGCACCAGCTGCCTCCACCCAACCTCTCTGGACTCAGATCCCTGGACTCATCCACCCTCTCAGAGTACACTCCAGGCCCTACAGGCACTAGTGTGAAGATGATCCTTGCTCTGAGCAATGGTTGGATGGGCTTGCCCATACTTAGGTTACAGCAGGAAAGAGAGCAACGTATCCCCCATAATTCAGAAGCACCCAGGCAAAGCTCAGGATTTCACAGGTCCTGTCCAACCTTGTGATAAGGTGCCTAGAACCAAGAAGAGCTGAGTATCAGCTCTTTGCAGCAGAAGTAGCTGGTGAGCCTCAGTCCACAACTCCGCTATTGTCTACTGTACAGGTTGCATTAAACTAAACACCTGAGCCACAGAACAAGACACCATCCTCTCAAGTTCTGTGCAGCCTCAGAACTGAGGGATGATCTCCTCTCTGGCAAGGATACTGGAAGGAGAGCCTGACATTGTTCTTGCAGATGAGTTCTGTTCATTTCTCTGAACGAGTATCACAACATACAAATAATTTCCTGATATATTTTCCAGAGTTTCCTTGTCCACAGTATTTGTCCTCACAGAAGCACAAGGAGAGGAGAGAAGGATATGAGCAGGGGTGAGTGTGGGAGAGGTGTCCCTGACCAAGGGTTTGTAGGATGAATGGCTTGTACTTGAATTCAGTGCATGCTGGCTGACAGGCTAGAGGACTAAAGGGTTGCATACCAAGTGGAATTAAGATGTGCTAGTTTTCCTAGCTCCCATAATTTTTAAAGAACGGAAAGAAAAAAAAAGATTCTTGTGGAATTAATCTATTTCTTATGCTCATTCCAGCTGTGCTTAATTTACCCTCTGCTATTTCTCCCCTCTGATCGAGGAATGCCGTATCCGTACATTCATATTTCCCCTTAAAATCCCTGTGTTGAGCAGAGCTTTTCTTAATTGCTTTAATATGCTGCATTCTGGGATGGGAGAGGCTGATCCAGAGTGACAACTGCTCCTTGTGTCCCAGCAGTGCTGCAGCCCCACTGGGGTCCATCACCCACCCGGCAGCCCCTGCCCCCTGCCCCCAGGCTGTGGCTGCAGCCCACGCTGGCCCATCTCACCCTACTCTGCCTGTGCAGAGAGGCAACCACGTCATGTGCTGGACACAGGGACACAAAGCATCCTGCAGCAAAGCCAGAATGTTCCCCTCTGCCTGGCTCACTTTCATTCATGGATTAAAGGCAAGAGAGAGGCCTTTGGGCGGTCAGACGGAACCCGGCATCCTGGCAAGGCTGCCCAGCCCTGATTTAGCAACCAGCCAGATGGACCAAGCCTGGAAGAACAGAGATGGGGCAATGCCAAGCCAACGAGGCAAGGGGAGCACAAAAGGGAGAAACCAGGGAAGAGGAGGGAGATTCAGTGGAGTTTGAGGTTTGTGTGTATGTGTTTGCCTCGACTTGTCTGCAGCCGGTTTCTGTCTGAAGCCCCTCAGATAAACTGGGCTCTGCACTTAGCTCTTGCATATCAGATGGGCTGCTAGACAGAGCATCTGTGCTGCAGGCAGCCTAAACACTTGCCACAAGCTCTAATGCCACAGGAAGACCTCCCTGCAGGCAGAACAGGAGCCTTCTACCACCAAGTAGCCTTGGCTGGACCAGTGACACCAGTATGTTAGCCCAGACCCAGAGTAGGGACGCATCTTCCACCACCTTCACCTGCCAGTTTCCTACTGACCCACCCTGCAGATGAGGTGTTGCAAGTCTATTGGAGTACTAGCTACCAAACCACAGCCCTGTTTTCTTCAAGTGAACGGAGTTTCCATGAGTTGTCCCAGTGGTTTCATTTTTCTTGTCCTTGAAACACTATCCCATACCCCAGACAATGTGTTATTCTGTTCAGCGGTACAGGGGTGTCCAGGAGGAAGGCACACACCTCTCCTGACGATGAACCACAGAGGGGTAATGTATCTAGACCCCTGCATAATGACCAGACTGAACATAACACAGTTCTTTGCCAAAATAATCACCCCATGTAAGCCAGTCTCATGAGCTGTGCAAATCATTAGGTCTAACGTATGTGGCAGAACTGCTCAACAAAATAGGAATTACATAACAATTTATAGGGGATAGAATGCATATTCTATGCCATAACTTCCTCCTCATGGAAATTTCTCTGTAGGTATTTCTCCCCAGCCCTGTTCCCCTGCTGAAGATGCCCTGACTATTATTCAGCCTCACGTGATGCCCCTTACTAGGAGTCTGTGGAGACTGCTCCCTCCCTGAGGTGTTTAGGATTCATTGCTCCCCTCTTTGAAAGCCACTCCAGGGAAGCTTGGGACAGATCATGTAGCAGGATTTTTTTTTTTTTTTTAATTTCCTATTCTGGCCTTTTCAGAGACAGCTGAACAACCATAAATAGACCAAACTCTTGGAAGGAAGGAAAATAAAAGAGAAAGGCAGGCAAGATGATGATGATGTGAAGTTATGCAGTGAGACCAGGAAGCTGACAAAGAGGTAAATTATCTGGCCTTTTACAGAGGTGGTCAGTGGTGGTGTGTACACTGTGCCCTGCCTTTGGCTTTAGAACAACCCACAAGCAGCAGCCCAGTGTCTGAAACCAGCTGGGCTGAGTCCCTGGATGCCAGGGAACACCGGCACCACCGTGCCCACTAACAGGCCAGGCTGGGGTTTCCTCCTCTTGTGGCCACAGCTATGCTTCACCACCGTCTGGCTGGCTGCTGCTATTTATTCCACGATTTTCTAAAAATGTGCTCGAGCTAGATGTCCAGACTGTTGCCAACCTCCTTCTTTAATAAAAGTAACAACAGCAAGGTATTGAAAATCATGAGGCATTTAGAAATATACAGACTCCTTTATGGGTGAAATAATCTAATAGACAAGCTGTTGTTAATTTACTGCCTCAATTTTCAGACACACTTCTTGAGTCAAAAGTACTTCCTGCTCCATAATTCCTACAGGGACACAGGTGGCCCAAATTGCAGTATACATCTACTGTACATTAAAATGTATTTCGGACTTAGCTTAAACATTTTTGAAATCTCAAGTTTATGTCTAGACTATTTTAATCAGCTAAATGTCATAATAAGCCATATGTTGGGCTTGATAGGTTACATATACCAGCCCTGC
This sequence comes from Melospiza melodia melodia, assembly GCF_035770615.1. NCBI lineage: Eukaryota > Metazoa > Chordata > Aves > Passeriformes > Passerellidae > Melospiza > Melospiza melodia. The sequence continues at coordinate 157,482,396 of NC_086194.1, read as the reverse complement.
TCATAAAGTATCAAAAGGTGTTTTTAAAAAGGAGTCTGTGTTTGTTTTACCAGGAAAATGGTGCTTTTAGTCAGTCGTATCAAACCTACTGGCAAAGTGCACAGGCTCTGACGTAACTACTGGGAAAGCCGGAGGCCAGGGTGGCCGCAGAGTGGGAACAGAGATGGCTCAGTGCAGCCCCCGGGCACAGGCAGCCCTGCTGGCAGGGAGCCCTTCCCTCCTGCCCGCTCGGAGCGGCTGCGGCACCCACGCACCCCCAGGCTGCTCCGCTCTGAGGAGCATTTCTGGGCTGAAGTGCATGAATGTTTTTTGCCAGACCCTTCCATGCAAGAGCAAAGGGCACCAGCCAGATCCTGAGCACCGCTTTGCATCAGGTCTTATCTGTGTAGGGGGTGACTTGCTAGAGCAGTGCTGGCAGGTTCTTTGGGTTACACAGGAGAAAGAGAGCTTTCACCAATAAAAATCTACCATTACCAAATTAAATTAATTAAGCATAACTGCACAAAATCAACCATTCTTTCTCCAGAGATTTCACTAGTATAAACCAGCAAAAATCAAAGTCTCTTTCCTGAGCATTGTTAAGCCAAAACGCCCAGCTTGGGAAATGACCCATGAATGAGGGATGCCTCATGCCACAGGGACGGTTCCCCACCACGTAGGCTGAAAGGGATCCTCTGTTTGCTCTGAGCCACAGAGGGCCTATGGCACACAGACACGTAGCTTGGACTGCCTCCAGCAGCCAAGGATATACATGCACACAAATTCATCACACTGTTGTATGAGATTATTTCCTTATGAAAAGCTGGCTCCCTTCTGGATGCAGAAATTCCCCTTCAGCTTCCAGACACTGCCGCAGGGAGGTCTCGCAGTCCCAGCTCAGGCACCCTGACCACCAGAGTGGCTGTGGGCCATGCCATGCCCAGTGTCCCCCCAGGGCAGTATGTCCATCCTCCTCATTCTCTTCTCCTGACAGCCTTGGCACAGAAGACTTTTATTGGAAAAACCACATATGACCCTTGGAGACATATTTGTGTGTGTCCCAGTGGATGAAATCCCAGGAGTTCTACATCTGGGCACTTGTCTCTGTAGGTTTCCCCTTGGACTGAATATACATACAGGAGAGCTTAAAGAGTATTTTAATTACAGTCTTTCCTCAGGAAAAACAGTCCATTCAGTGCACAGAGATCCCCAGGGGCAACACCTGAATTGTGACTAAAAGTAGAGTAACCCTCTGGTTACCCTATCATAGTTCCATGGGATGAGCCGTTTGAGATAATAGCTGGAGTAACCCACAAACTGTACATCAACTCCCCTCACACTATTCCAATTCTTTGGTTCCTGGGTAATTTAGCCACTCACTTTCCAGATGCAATTATTCTTCCTCCTTTTAACAAGCCTCCAGGGCAGAGGATGAGAAAGAAGTTGTCACGCTCTCATTCTGCAAAGAAAGTGTACTTCCTCTGCAGAGTGTGAAATACAGTCCAGTGGGGTGAAACCATGAAGAAGCAGAGCATGCCCATGGTACCAGGTAAGAATACTGGCTTTTTAAAATATATATTTTACTGTCAGTTTCTCCACCACAAATCATAAATCCTTATGGGATCCCTTTTTTCAGAGTTCCCCTGTTTGCCAGCAGTAAACATCTGAGAGCTGTTTTTATTCCCACAACAGTTTATTGCCATGCAAATACCATAATTTTCAGTCTCTACAGAGAGAGATCGTCATCCACCCAGTTTGTTACTATACTTGCCGGGCAGAAGGATGTAGTAAAAGTCATGATTGCTCTTGATATCCAAACTGGAATTCCAGTTTTTAACTCTTTCCCTGCCTCTGCAAGCTTCCGGTTATTTCCTCTAATTCCAGCTAGTCAAGTTGAACTCTGGTGTGAAAATCTGCCCCATCTTCTCCCTGCCATGCTGACCACCTGCAGAGGAAGGAATAGGCACAGAGTTACTAAGACACAGTGGAACTCACCAGCCTGTGGAAGTTGGCACAGCTTCACTGAAGGTGCCAGGCTGAAGATATGCAGCATCAGGGCTTATGGCCTTAGTTCCAAAATAATAATGAGTCCATGGCCATGACCCACAGTTGGTCATTTCACTTTTTTCTCTCCCAGGCTTACATGCAGGACCCTGTATCACTGCTGTGTAGGTCTGCCCAACACCTTCTGGTCTGTCTGTCTGTGCCTGGACATGGGGAGTGAGCTTGCTCGTCCCAACAAGAAACTTTGGCACGTAGCATTGCAGGAAGGGACAAGGCCAGCTGGATTTAGGTGGCCTCTCAGGATGTTATTGGTATAGACATATCAGCTCCTTTCAGAGAGGACATGCAAGCAAATGTAATTCTGCAACTTCTGGATGACTGATTCCTAATATGGGTGAACAGGAATCAAGAAAAGAAAGCAGGAAGCAACTAGGAATAAAATGGAAAGCGTAGACAGTATCAGCTGAGTCTCTTTTCTCAGACACATAGCTCAGCTGGGCTGGGGACATCTAGTTTTCTGTAGAAGCAAATGGTGATATCAGAACAAGGATAAGGAATAGGATGTGTGTTCATCAATAAAGAGAGGGTAAATTCTGTTGCTAAATCAGAGACACACTGAGCCTTGCCATCACAGTCCCTAGGATTATGCATGAGTTTTCAGTCCCTCTACCTGATAATGCTCTTTCTTGCTTTAACAGTTCAGTGTCACAGAGGCAATAAATAGTCCAGGTAGGATCAATCCACTTAATTAAGGCTCCTCTAATGCTCAGTACAATGGTTCTTCTAATTCCTAATATATTCATCATGGAAATTGCATGCCTCCAGAGACTTCCAAAATGTCAGTCCTGGCTGTATCCTTAACAAGAGCCTAAAAAGAGCTTCCCAGTCCTAGGTCCAGACATGTAACTCAGCCACAGTCTTTTCTTTCTGTGGGAAGCAAATCTGGGTCTGTTGGAAGGGGACAAGCAGTGTCCCCCTCTCATCTAGCTGAAGGGAAAACCAGGGCTGTGAGGCACCTGCTCTTCCTGCCTAAAATCAGCTCCACAGGGAAATCAGGCACTTATTAAGGAGACCCAGATCCCATTAACAAGTCCATCCATCTTTCCTGTCAATTTGATGCACCACTTTGTTCCCAGATGAAGGGAGTTGAACACAGCTGTTACCTTGAAGGTCAAACTCTGAGTTCAGTCTTGCACCTGAACAGGCAAAGGACACTCCTTGGTGTGATCCTGCAATTATACTGAGACATCTCACCTAAAAACTCTTGCACACATTCTTGACATGAAACATTTTCATAAGCACGTACATTTCTTTTATCATTGAAACGCTCTATGTGGCTTGTTAGGGGTTTTTTAAAATCAAATCCTTGTGTAAGGTGTTCACACTTTTCATCTATTTCTCATTAAAAGTTGTTGAGTTTTTTCCTAGAAGTAGCTTTGCTTTCATTTTTTGAGGGTCTGTTGAGATTTCCTTTTTTAAGCTTACAATGAGGATGATATTTTTAACAAGCAGTAATTATAAAACACAATACCTGATAGCTTCACAGACAGATGGATCACAAGAGAGTGTAACTGGAGGCGGGTAGGAAATTACACCCCTACCATTCACAGATGCCTCTGTTCCTTAGACAGAGACACTTCTGATCCTTGAGAGCTCTTTAATCTAACAAGCACACAGGGAAGAAAATATACTCTTCTACATGGAATGTTGTTGACTACAGCTCTGTCAATCAGCACAACATTTCAATTAGGTTTTAGACAGTGGATTTTGACAAAACACTGTCTGTTAGACCAAAGTTGCTGTTTGTACAAGTTGCTAAATGGTGTGATGCATTTTTCATTACTTATCCAGTCCTGAATCAAAGTCTCTATCTTTCTAAAATATATGCTGCAGTTTCACCATAAATTGTTATGTTGGGAGCAGTTTTCATAGTACAAAATCTACAGCTTGTGCAATACTAGTCAAAACAGGAGTAAATGCAAAAGCAACTTGGGACCACAAACAGCAGCCATTTTTTTGATGAGTTTTAATGTTTTTAAGTACCAAAGAAGGATACAAGGCTGCTAAGTCAGTCAGGCATTTCTGAACATGCCTAAGTCTTGAGTAATCTCTAGTGTTTCTGTACCATTTCTATTTCCAGAAATAACCTGTTCAGTTCTCTGATGAAAGGCTCACACCCACACAGGACAGCACAGAGACACCAGTGGCGCCTCAGTCAGAGACAAGAAACCCTGTCCCAGCTCCTCCAGGCTGTCCCAGGAGAGCATCAGCCCCAGGGGGTAGGAAAGAACCAGGAGCATGAGTGCAGCAGGGCAAATCTCTGGGGTACTGCATAGGACAGGACGGACAAGAGGGCAGGATTAGGTCATTTGTGCTGTGTTTGTGTATTTCTACCTGCTTTACTCCCTGTTGCTTTCAGGCTGTGCACACAGGGATGTGTGTCCTTCTGGGAGCACGTGCTCAGTGTCACTGCTGCCTGGGCCTGAGCCTGTGGAGCTGCAGCAGCTTCCCCTCTGCAGAGCTACTGGTTTTGGCAACTTATAATATAAATCTTGTGGGTATTTTCAGGCAAAGCTTGAAATTAAGCATCCATAATTCTTAAATGAATTGTTTAATGTCAGATTTTAAAAAAGCATGAGCTACAATGGTCATTAATAGAAGAACCATGGGAAAAATAAATAACAATATCAGATCCTCTTAATAAAGCCACAGTACCTCTATTCCCAGGTCTGTCCTAAGCTCTTCTGGCAGTGAGAAAGATAGACATGATATGGAAAATGATGGAGGGAAAGTCACAAAGCAGGGAAGGGCACATCCTGGGAGGTCTGCAGGCTGTCAGCTCTGTCAGGGCAGAGGACAATTAGATCAATGTAACACACATTTGTAAAAGTGTCCAGGCCAAGCAGATCAGCCTTAAAGGACCTGATGCCCTCCCAAGCTGCTGAACCCCCTGACCCAGAACAGGGGCAATGAGGGAGGCAGCAGCACAGCCAGCAAGCAAGAAACCTGCAAGGGAAAACGCAGCCAAGGCCAGAGCAAATCAGATGATGGTGTTTCTCCTGGTGTCTCCCCTAGACCAACACCAGAAGCAGTTAAAAAAATATCATTCACAAAATTAGAAGACAAGGGGGAGGAGGAGGAGGAACAGAGGGATTATTGACAGCATCATCAGTCCAACAGACAGACACCCACACCGCTGCCACCCTCCACCAGAAACTGGCTTAGGTCTGTATTTGTTGGGTTGGTTAGTTGGTTGGCTTGCTTGTTTGTCTTGATAATAATATCCTGTGGGTTTCTTCTTGTTCACCTTTTGGGTTTTCATCCTTGAAGTTGAAAAACTCTCAAGTTTTTCTTCAATAAACTTAGAGCATTACTTAGAAAATTTCCTTCTTCTAACACAAAAAGAAACCCAAGATTCTTCTCTGCTCACAGAAAATGATACTTAAAGAAAATATCAACATCAAGAGCCACACAAGAAAATTGCTGCACCATCATTTTTTTCAATCGACTACAGGAAAGAACACATTCCTACAGGACAGGTGAGGAGGGCTCCGCTCTCATCTAATCCTGTGACAAAAAAAAAATGCCAATTGCTCATCTGTGAGGGATGATTCAGTTTTCCTTAGCTGTGGGACAGGTAAGGTACAGAGGTCTCCTCTCTGAGGAGAGTACAGAGGTCCAGTGCTGTCTCCACCCACCCTGCTGCAAGTCATGCCCTTGGCAGGGCAGAAAGATTTGCTCTTTGAGTAGATTTGCTGTTGCTATTATGAGGAATGGGCTGCAAAGTGCCTGAGGCAAAACAGGAAGGATCCCTCTATTTTAAGGCATGTGTGTGTATACACTGAGTATATAAACCAGATCTGACAACCAAAGCAGCAGCAAAATTAAAAGAAAATGAAAAGAATGCTATTTATGACTGAAAAGAAAAATCACTTTAAGATTAGGAACAAGCAAAAGAGAGCCGGCAAACTATATAATCCTGTCGCCTTGTCTCTTCCAGTGTTTTGAAACAGCAACAAAAACAGCCATGACATCAATGTTTGAAATGCAGCACATGCCCCAGATGTTTTTTACAGTGGCTGTTCATGAGCAGGGTTAAGCTCTGCTGCAGCACAGCCAGATTCATCACTCAGCCAGTGGCCCACAGAATGGGATGCATGTACTGGAGAGATGAAGTTCTACAGACCATCAGCCACTCCTGAAAACACTGGCCTGGCCAAACAGGTCAAAAGCCCAGCTACTAAGTGGTGACCTGCTCACTAATTACCCTTTTCACAGGCAGTGATTGATTTACCTTTGCTTTATCCTAATCCTATCATCACTCACCTTTCCTAGGTGAGTGCCTTTGGCTCTGTTGCCCTGGGAACTCTGCAGGTGGATGCAGGAAGTGGGAACCTGTCACTGCTGCAGGACCAGCAGATCTCAGCCTGAAGCCATGAGCTGTGCATTAAATATTGGCACATGACATCTTTTGAAAGCAGCTTTTTTCTTAGCATTTGCCCAAGACCTTGACTACAGGAATTGAGAGAGGGTAATGAAGTGAAGTCAGTCACTTCCCATGCTCTGCCCCAGCCCTGCACTCCTCTGTCAGACACCCAGTGCATCTGTCAGCTCCTCCTCAGGGCAGGTTGGGATTCTGAGTTTAATCTGTGACCACCAACTAACCACTGCCCCAGTGTCCATGAGCTGTCACTGATTTGACGCAACAGAAAACAAACATCCCTCGAAAGACCCCACTGCAGGGCAGCAGCAGCAGCAGCACACAGTCCTCTGCAGGGCAAAATGATGCTGACCAGTCTCCTGACAGTTTCATGCATCCCTAGGAAGGAGCTTGGGTTCCCTGTGAAGCAGCAAGCTCAGCAAACCAAGACCACACTGAGCTGGCCTTGAAGCCCAGCTCCTGTGAAACTTTTTCTTCCACTGGGCTGGAGGAGAGCATCCAACTTTCAATTTCCTGCCTGCAGCCACTTAGAAGCTGGCCTGTACAACTGAAGTGTATTTTTTAATGTTAAATTTAAAAATTCCTACATGTAATACAGAAAAATTATTACAGAAACTTTTCTAAAGTTTCACCTGAAATGCAGACATTGGATGAAACCCTTGGATGCAATGTCTGAATTAATGTAGATCATTGTAAAGAAATAATTACTAAATAAAGTCTATATGAGAAAACCAGTAAAGATTAATAACTACAAAACAAGGCATGTAGGACCAGATAGGAACACGAATTCTACCTCAGCCACTTATCAATATCAAAGTACTTCAGAGAGAAGTGATTATTTCAGGGAATATATGTAACAGCACATAAATCCCTCATCCACAGTGCCTCTGGTGCAGCCAAGTTCTAAATAGTCATCCAGCTCAGCCTTGCTCCGTGGGGCCCATGGGCAACCCACAACCCAAAAAGCACCAGAAGGTGGTCCGGGAACTGATTGCAGAAAAATAATTAAGGAACCAAACCAAAACACACACACAGCATCCCACGCAGTTGGCAGGCATTTCTGTCAGTGCCTGCCTACAGGCACCACTCACTCCCTGGCTGCTGGTGCTCAGATCAAAAACCTTGTAGGTCCTTTGATTTTAAAAGATTGAGAAACGCTCGTTTAGCTTCTGTGAAATAGGGCAGAGCTCTGATTTGGGCTCCCAAGGCCAGAGTCTTCTCCCACTGAATCAGGAATGTGCCACCTCCTCCCCACTGTTCCTGCACCACACAGAAACTAACAGCAGAACGTTCCCTGGCCAGTAACATGCAAAGTATGCCTCTCAAATTCACTCCAAAGTCTTACCCTGCTCCCAGGCCATGGTCCCAACCCTCTGTTAGCAGCATTACAGGGGCAGGACTGGACCCACTGTGCTGGGTGGGCAGTGCTACCACTCCAGAAGTGATGTTGTTTCATCTGTCCTTGCAGAACCACCCCACCCATGATCACCCCATCCCAGGAGCATGACAGGAAATGCCTGACCCTGAAGAGCCTACAGGGAAATGGAGTTAAACCACAGCTACAACTGAGAGATGCAGCTCCTCCAGTAGCTAAATAAAAGGTGAAAGGATCCCATTATTCCTAAATTTGCCATCCTGACAAGCACCAAAACTTGAAAAATAATAACATCTAGAAATACTTCCAGATATGACAGACTCTGCAGTTTTCCAGTGAGCAGTTTGCATGACCCTGGAGGAATTATTGGGTATGTATGTTTAGCTGATTGATAGATTTTATTAGTAAAGCAGATTTCTCTGTCACAAAGTCTGCTCCAGTTTCCAGCTAGGAGTAAAAGAACATTGTTTCTCCCCAATAAAGAAACCAGTATCTTATAACTGCCCAAATTTAAGAAAAATGTAGTTCAAGGATTTTATTTTTTTAATTACCCTGTATTTAAAGAATTACCAGCAAGCACCCTGTTTCTCTTGTTGGGAGCTAACATCAAAAAATTGCCTGACAATTTTTCTAAGAGCCAAGAAAGTCAGCTAGTAATCATGTGGAGTTGTGTGGCCAAAGGTACATAAACTGGCTTCACATGGGACCAGCAGTAGATCAGATTGCATTGGGCGGAATGAAATAAAAAATCCCAGAAGTCTAGTTTCTTTGGAAATGTACCAAAACTGTCTAACCATACCAACCTGGCACATCGTATGTAAAAAGTGACTATTTCCTAGTACAGTATATGGGGTGTTTTATAGAAGTCAAAAAATCAGAATGGCCTTAGTCTGACATCGTAAACACAATATACTGTAATGTCATTGAGAGACTACTTGTTACCTACTTGTCCCAAGATTAATGCTGAAATTGAGCACACAGATCTACCTACAGTTTCCCCCTGAGCACAGACATGCCTGAAAAATCTCTTTGACATGCAGCTTGGAAATAGTTACAATAACTATGTAATAGTAGAAACCACTTCTGTTTAATACACATATATTATTTACATTGGCCCTGGGAGTTTACAGCACTGGCAAGCAACACTAAGGGAATGACACCTTGTTGCGCAGCAAATCTTCTTCCTATCTGCAGCACAGCTGCCCTCCTTGCTGTGACAGCAGGACTGTGTTTGGAGATACAGGTTATTCCTTCTCCCCCAGTCCCTCTCACCTGGGGCAGCGTGGCAGGGACAGAGACCACAGGCACCAGAGCAGGGGAGGCAGGGCTGCAGTGAGGCAGCTCTTCAGCTTGGCCTGGCTTATCTGCTGCCATCCAAGAGGTAATTTTTGTGCCCCCTTTTCAAGACCAGGCCTGCAAGGGCAAGTCTATGTGTAAACAGGTTGCAGAAGATTAACAGGTGTCTATGCAGTTGATAAGGTTTTTGTGATAATAACAGATGCAATTCTGCTGTGCTTCAGGTGCAGGTGGAGGTTTGACAACAGGGAGGGAGTTGTCTTTAAAGCCCATGAGCCCAGTCACAAACTGCAATTCTGAAAGTGACTACATCCTTAATCTATTCATATTTAGCATTTAGATTAGATTATCTCTTTTAACAGGCTGCACTGTGTCTTGGAGTCAGTGCATCATTCTTGCTGAATTAGATATATTTTCTCCAATGTAACTTACAGATCACCAGCAGCCTGGAGGCACAAATCGCTTAGATTTCAATAATAAGAAAGAATGGTAATTAAAAGATGTTGCAGAAAAAAATCTAACACGATTTTATGCAAATCAAGGTTTCTTTAAATGCAAACCAATCTTTGTTAAGATTATATTCTCAAATAAAGCTTGTGAACTCCTAAAGGAAAACACTAGACTTCATCTCTCATCTGAGATGCCAAGACTGCTAGAGCCACAAAATACAACATGAAACAAATTAGATTTGATGACATTTGCTCTAACTGCAGATACTAATCACTAGGTGTCCATAGGCATGCAGAAAAGACAGCAAAAAAGGTGAGAAAGCACTAGGAAACCAATATGATCAATCAATTTGTAAACAGCACAGGACCGAAACCTGGAAGTTTCTGCCCACAGCTCCTTCATGCCAGCTTTCAACACTTCATGTAGCTGCATCTAGTGAGGGCAAATCAGTCATGCTTGTAGCAAGAGTGTCTCCCACAGTTACTGGTTAATAGATTCGTGTGGTGATCCTTTTGGGTCTCTTCCAACCCAGAATATTCTATGATTCTGAATCTAACAAAGGTGGCCTTCCTTGCAAAATAATGCATGCAATGAAGAGTCTAAATTCTGTTTATCACACTTGCTCCTAAAGTGCGAAGGTATTTCTGAAAATGGGAGTCAGACACAGAGATTTTCATGCTCCTCTTTTTGCCATGTATGGTTATTAACTTGTAGCAATTAACTCAGCCACGGTGCCGCTGCTGCCTCTCTCCCCAGCGAGCGTCAGTGGGTCTCACTCACAGCGCGCGCTCCTCGCTGCATTCCTCAGCTCTACCAGATGTCAGTCCCTTCCCCTCCTTCAGAAGGGTAAAAGCTCATGCTCAGAAGGTCCACAGCCCTTTCTCGCCTCTCCCTGTCCATCTCAGAAGGTCCACAGCCCTTTCTAGCCTCTCCATGTCTGTCTTGGGGTTTTTCTCCTTTTCTCTTTTGCCATGAAAGGACAGAGCACAGAGGAGCTGAATCAAGTACAAGGTTTTTCAAGTTATCTGCTTGCTATTGGTATCACTGTACAGCACTGATTTATTTATTCCAGCTTCCTAGGCAGGTGTGTGGCAAATTTCCATCCAGCTTTAATGGGAATCAGATTGCCAGCTTCAAACCCAAATTCTTCATCTGCACCACAGCATGACTGTGAAGTGTTGCTGAGCAAGGGCGGGGTGAGCAGCTATGTAGGAACAGACCGCAGTCACAGCTGGGAGAAGTATGTGGGTCTCACTTAATAAAACTTGATAGAAAATATTTGTAGCTATTAAAAAATATCGACAAAGGCACGATACACTTCATGTAACCAACACAATTGTTTCACTGAGATGGACACAATCTGGATTTCAGAGTTTGATCATCAGTGGGGACTCACTCCACTTTCAGAGCACATGGGAGCACACACACACCTGCTGGCAGACACAGGGGAGGGTGGCACAGCACAGCAAGAGCACTCCTTGCATGCAGACTTGCTTTATTCCCATTTCCAGGTGCAAATTCAGGGTTTTCAGAGTATCACATGCCCAGCATGAAGAGGTAGATCTCATCTACATGCAAAAGATATTGGATGAGCTGGGAAAAATGAGGTGGGAGCCTCCAATGCAGTGTGATCTCAGTAGAAGTACCAGGGGGATGTGCACTTGACTGACACTCTGCATGGACCTGAGCTGGTACCCCTGTGCCTCCTCTGCAGAGGGCAGAGCTCAGGGCACAACCATCCCATCCAAAAGGAGGTGCCTTCATCTGGTCCCTGGGCACACATTTCACAGAGAGGCACCCGAAGACAGGGCCAATACAGGCAGCAGAAGACAGCTGAGATGAACCACTATGGGGCAAGAGATACACGAGAGCCCTTGGCAGGTGGTAGCCTTTAGATCAAAGCCAGCTTGTGTGGTCTCATCAAAGGGCAGCAACCAGCAATCCAGGTGGCATGGCAGCCAGGATCTCAGTGGTATTGCTGGATCTGCGCTGGAAGCAGGTAGTGGGATGCTCCCTGGGTGGTGGCTCCCAGCAGCGCTTCCCCTGCCAAGCTGATTGCTAAATATTCATCCTACCAACGCACAATCAGGAGAGTTTTGTGAGGAACCATGGGGTGCACCTTCTGCATAGCACACTACAGACCTAGATGACAAAAAAAACCTCTAACAAAAGAGCAAGAAACACCCCCCCTCCTCCCTCCCCCAAAAAAAACCCAACACACCCCCCCTCATTTCACAGGGAAGCAACAGAATGCCTTTATTTGTTCCCTGCCAATGTCAAACATGATTCACAGTCAGATGTTAAAATAAAATGGCCTCATTTTTACTGTCACTGATACATTGGGCTGATTTGGTCAAAAATAAGACCTCTTAAAATTACAAAAACCTGCACAGCTTCTGGAACAAAAAACCAGATCTGAACGGAAGAACAAAAAGTTGGTACAAACTGATTAGTGTCTGAATTAGTTTCTTTTAATAGATAAATGTCTGTGATTATCACAAAAGGGGTAGAGCCAGCAGTTTCACTGAAGAGTCCTTGACTGAAGGGTCCTCGTGGTCTCCCTAGGCTTGCACAAATTGAATGACTGCACTGCTGGCATAGTTGCTTGCCTTGCCAGCAGGGCACAGAGGGATGGTGGGGAAATTATGGTCTCAGTTATGGATGGGGAGAGGGAAAGCTGTGCCTGGAGACTGGCCATGTTTGCAATGCTGTAGCTTGACAGTGTGCCAAGGGCAAGCATGCCTTTATCACAGTGGAGCAGACAGAAGCATTCGGCACACCTGAAATTTTAGAGTTTTAATCTGAAACTTCTCTAAGGGGGATTCAGTTGCCCAGGGTACCATGCAACCTTGGGTGAAGCACATATTGGGAGCAACTTCTATCCTAATTATTTACTTAAATAAATAAGAAAATAAAATGGAAATGGAAATAGATGTGTAAAGGAGTTCCATTTTGGCCATTGTTTTGAGTCACAACATGGAGTTCAATACTGCCGCTGTCTCATCTGGATCCATCTCCAAATGAGATGTTTCAAATCAGGATAACTACACTTGCAAATTGATTCAGTGAGCTGAGTATTGCAAACAGAGTGCAGCACTGAAGGGGAAGCTCTGCAATGCCAGTAAAGTTCATTCTGAAAGAGACTCACACACAAACAGAAATGACAGCCACTGGACAACAGCAAGATGGTGCTGGGGGATGTGATGGGTTCAGGAGCCTTGCAGAAGGCTCTGATTTGCAGACAAAAGTGGTGAGGACACATTCCAGTTCTTCAGAATAAAGTGTCATCTCTGAACTAATGCCTGAGAAAAATGTTTCCTGTTCCACCAAGATCATTTTCACTTAGTATTGCCCTACACAGACACCTACTCTCTCCAGGTCACCAGCATAGTCTCACCACTTGCAGAAGATTGCTCATCACTGGCTTCAGTCTGCTCACATTCATATTTATACTTAGTTTGAAGAAATCTTCCCACTTAGTAATAAGAAAAACCACCTTTGCATCTGCCCTTAATGTCTCCCTCACACATGGGCATTTCCTCAAGTCAGTTGATTTGTTAGGGCATGTAAATAGCTCTGTGTCTTCCTAATTCCTTCCCTTTCCTCTCCCCACCAAGACATTCCAAAATTATCCCCCCTTTTCCCTCTTAGTGATCATCTTCCTACCTGTGTTTTTGAAACACACCCTGTTTTAAAGCTGGCCCCAGATCCACTGCCCTCTGACATGCCAGGCTGGACCAAGAACAGGCACTCACTTCCCCCAGTCCTCTCTGTAACCTCAGCATGCTCCTGCCAAAACCACAACACTCATACAAATCCAAATCAAGAAACATGGTCCTAAAGCAGGTTTTTCAATCCTTCCATGTAAGAAATGACACATATTCTTAATAGCCATTACTCTTGTTATACCCCCTTTGGAGAGTTCAGACTTCAATTCATGTCTTTGGGCAAGCCAGGGCAGCCTGTGATGGGCACTCAGCTGGTGAACTACTAGAGAAAATCTTGGCCTGGAGATGACAAAGCTTTTCATAACCAGTGTGAATAAAATCATTCTTGCAAAAAAAGATTTAGAAATTCAAAGCAAAGGCTATTAGAATACAACCTTTTTTTTTTGCTATCCGCAATTTGTGATGAATCAGAAAAGACCTTGTTTTTCCTGCATATATCACCTTTCAGTGATGAACAGGATTCAGGTTGGAAAGCCCACAAGAAAGCAGAAGACTGAGGTACCTACTTGTCAGAAGTGTCTCTCCTGTTGGACTACAGCAAACATCTGTGCCCAGCAGCCCACATAGGCTGTGTGCCAACAGCACACTCCGTCTGCTCGCAAACCACCATATTTTTGTAAATGGTCACACCTGAGCCTGTTTCGTCACTTGGGGAAATCCATCTTTTTATCCCACTAGGTGTGGACACTTGTCCTTCACTAAAGTTAGCCCTCTTCAGCTCTGCAAACCCCAGTTCTCCTGGCTTACCCACCTTCTCTTTTTCCTCTGCCTTTACCTCAGGCCCAGTTGCCAGAGCACCTCATTCCCTGATGCACACACACCTTGTCCAGCACGAGCCCAGCACTGCTGCCCCTGCTTTCACTGTGCCCCTGCCCTCCCCAGCTGCAGGGAAGTACTGAGCAGAGCTTTGCCACCAAAAGCACTGGGAAACTGCACTGAAAAATGGCCTAGCAGTACCTCCGAGCACTCATAATGAAAAACAGTGCAGGAGTTGGTGAAGCCTAAAAGATTTTTTAAAAATAAATTCTCTATGTCAGGGTCTCACAGGAGGTGGGTCTGTGCTATTTTTTTCCATGCTGAGCAATAGAGAAAAGCATGAGTGGTCATCTAAGGGCACAGCACAGAAGTAGTTATGATCTTGAGATGAGAAGACTTCTTTCAAAGGGACAAATAAAGCAATGAATTAAGGTATCCTGGTGGCAAAAGGGCTATTACATGTGAAATAAACAACTTTAATGAGGTTGCAACCCTGGATTTATAGTCCCATCTTCATGTGCAGGACTTCAGGTGCATAACTCCATTAGCACTGATGGGATGTGCACAATTAAAGCCCCATACAACAAGATGAGACTGCTGCTATTAAAATCAGCCATGAACAAGCTTCAAAGAAGTTCTCCCATTTAGCTCAGCAGAGTGATCCAAAAGAGAGCAGCTCGTTTGTAGCTGAGCTGATCACTGTGTAAGGTGCTCAAGCAGGAGCACTTACTGTGAGTTCTCTGCATGGCGGATATGAATGGATTGGATGCTGCTCTTGCCCCTGGACATTTTAGATCTCCTCTACCAGGAACAGGCTTCTGCTCCCCATGAATGGCCAGTAAAAGTGTTGGCTTCAGTCACCATCAACTCTTGCCCTCAAACTGGGGAGGGGCTGGCACAGAGGATATCCGGAAGCCTCCCTCCCTCTCGGTTCCTTGGCACAGTGCATGGAATGGCAGAGGCTGGGCAGTGGCTCAGCTCACAGACACAGCTCAGCGTGTGCCCCGAGGCTCCCAGCCCCAGGCTGTGCCCAGCACACAGAGAGGGCTCCAGCCAGCTGGGGTACCACAGCCCAGGGACAGGACTTACCTCAGGCAGGGATTCATCCCTCTCAACTACCTGCTCCCAAAGACAGCTCTGGGCTGGCCCATGCCCTGGCACAGCAGGTATTTAGCTCTGAAAATAAAAGCCTCAGGGGATTCAAAATCAACATAAGACAGCATTGAAGATACTCTATAGATTTTCATGGGGACAAAAAAATTGCCTAACACACACAAAATACAGGACAAAATGTCTCAGTATATTAAATCTGCAAATGTCTCAACTGTTCTCAGGAGCAGAGCACATATTATACACCCCAGTGACAATATGCCAGCTGAGACCCTACTTGTTTACCTGCTATTAAATAGTGCCACCAGGCAGCCATCTCCAGCTGAAAAGGGCAGCAGTTTATATTATCACTTTCTTTAGAAAACAATGCAGATAATACACTCAGAATTGCTTTCTTGCCAGAGAGAGGTAAAAGCTATTTAAATCTGAATAATGCCACAGCATATCTGAAGGTAATGGAATAAGGTGCAGAGGCTGAAGGCAGAACTACAATGACAAAACATTAAATACCAATATGACTTTAGATATTATATTATGCTCTCCCAAGAGTTGTAATTCTTCAGATATATGAAGCATTCAGAAAAATTGAATTGAACCCTTCATCACACTTTTTTTTTAATACAATATTAAAAATGTAATTTTACCAGAAGCCATGGGGAGTCTTATGTTCTTAATACACTTAGAGATTTTTACAAGCTAATGTTAAAACTGACTGAATTGTCATACACATTCTTGTTCACACTTAAGTCCAGTCTGAAAGCTATTCTCTTTAGTTTTGCACTGCAATGCCTATATTCTTATATTCTTAATACTCACAGATTTCAGCAGTACAAAATTTTCACACCACCCCTGAAAAGTCCTCGTTCACACAGAATCCAACAACTTCACTATCAGCTTTAGTGGCAGCAGGCTTAAGCCTAGAAGTCTCAAATCTGATAGACATTAAAGAATGAGCAAATTTCCTAGCTAATCTAATTTAGCTAGCACAAGAACATTCTCTACAAGGCCAAGGATATTACTGGCAGCACAAGTAGCCACACTTATGAGGAAGCTACTTAACATTTTCCATTGTAATACTCTGCTTCAGGATAACTTTGAACAATTCTGGCTAAACATTCCTGATGCTAGCTGTCTGACTAATAGGATCTTTTTTGGGAAGCTTTAGCTCAAGGGATTCAGCTATTTCCAAGGCTGAGGCTACAGAAAAGGGGGGAAAAAAATAAAAAAAATACAAAAAGAGAGAAGGAAAACTAGAGTTTCATATGAAAAGCTCTGGCACTTCCATAAGGGAAAATGAGAGTTTTGATCTTATAATTCAAAGAATGACCAAGGATAAAGGCTGACAATAAGTAACATGATGACATAATTAAAGAATTAAGAAACATAAGAAATTAAAATCAGGTGGTAAGAAGAGGGGAGGCAGAACAACCTTGTCTGGCTGGTAGCATTACCAGCCCAGAAGGGTTCATCACATCTATGCATTTTGCCTCAACACGGCTTTGCTGTTCAGCAGGTAGCAAAGCAGCTCATTAACACCTCTCTGCTGTCAGGTACACATAGCAGGCAATTGCATTGGGCTGCTGCTTTCCACTCTCCTGGCTCTCAGAGAGAGTAACTGTGTCTCCAACACAGCCTCAAATACAGCTGCCATGGCAGTCTACACAAATTCATACAATAATTTCTGCTTTACTAGACTTTGGAAATCTGAGCCCTCAAGAGACAGGAAAAACCTGAATTGTCAGTGCAATCTTCATCCTGTTACTCAGTACACAACCTTTTAATAGCCTAATCATGTACTATTTTCTCCATAAGATGTAATAATAAGGCAATTATACTTAGATTCTCCAAATGGTATCAAGGGCCTGCTGAGCATGGGCTGGATTGAGCACATGAAGTACTTTAAATGCATATGACAGATGACAGCATCTGTCTTAAGGAGCTTACACTCAGGAAATACAAAAGAGAGAATTGCTACTTGTTGTACTGGAGGAATGAAGCACTGGGATTCAAGGACCTTCTCAGGGAGGACCTTTATCTGGATCTATTGTATCGGCATTTAGATAGGATTCCTGTTGGGCTCACGTCTATGTTGCCAGGCAGATGTGAATGAAGAAGCAGCTCATATGTTTCAAATCAAGAGTTGCCCTCTACATAAAGAAATTATTCACCCATGTCTATCAACAGCACTACTGCCACTCTAGTGCCTGGAGTGGCACATTCACTGCTATGGCCTGGTAGCAGGCAGAGCTTGCAGCTGGTGAGCCACAAGACATGGACAAGTTTCTCTCCAGGAATGGGGGTTTCCTCCTTTGGGATTGCTAAGCCCATGGCACAGGTCCTCTGTCACATCCTCCAGTGAGGATGCCCTTCTGTGTTTTGTAGGAGAAAGGTAAAGTTTGGCTGTCCCAAGAGAGGAAGAAGCAGCAGCTGCCTATGAAGGGGATGAGAAATTTCAGATAGATGCCTGATTCGTGCCACTTATTTAAAAGAGATGAAACATACCATATATAAACAAAAGGAATCTCTTCTAATAATGCTATCATCTAATGAAAGTTCTTACGATTTAAGATATATTCACACCCACAAATGCTGACTTTTCTGCAAGCATGTGTAATTTACAGACAAAGAGAAACCAGTCACTTTACAACCATGGAAGTAGTTTGGTGTTTGATGCAGAAGCCTCTCATAAATTACCTGATTTCCTTCTACAGATACATACAATTAATATGTCTGGGTATCCCCCCTATTTCCTTGGAGTGTGGGGATTAATTAAACGCTCATGGAAATCTTAACAAAAAATCAATTTGCGAATGGGAGCTCTTCACTTCCCAAGAGCTTGTCTGACTGCACTCCACGTCAGCCAGCCCTGGATGGATGCTGGTGGTCCCTGTGAACGCGGATCTGCACAGCCTCCCCTGCACACACTCTGTGCTGTGCACAGCTGGTGGTGTCAGCATTAATGAAGGATGATGTTGAGCTTTTCTGAGGCAGAGCTGACGCAGTCACACAGTTTTTAGCTCCTCTGATCCCTCCCAAGCTCCCTGGCCAAGCACAGTCAGACAGAGCAGCGGCTGGGCTGCCAAGGTCCCCAGCAGACCTGCAGGACACACGGCCATGGGAGCTGCACCAGCACTCGCTCACCAGTGAGAAACTCCTGCAGAGAGAACTGAACATCTGATGTGGCAGCTGTGTGTAGGAGGCATTGTGAACAGCTATTTGTGGTTGAACTAAGAAGGCCAAAAAGCCACAAGAAACCAAGCCCATGATTGCTGGTGCTCACATATATAACTGTAGAAAGTGCTCTTCTATGAACCGAAAGGGCTTTTCCCCCTAACAGTACTAGAAACTTAGATGTCTTAGAGCATGACTTCAGGAGTCACGTGAAAAATTAACTTCAATATGACCTTAAAGTCCATGTAAAGAAGTTGTTAACATCACTGGCATTTGTAATTGCTAATCATTTTGGAAACTATTTTCTTCATAGCCAGTAACAACAGATTTGCCAGACTTCTGCACAGCAATTAATATGATCATGCCTTTTTGGTTGGGTTTTTTTTTTCCCCCATGAAAAAAATAAATATCTGTGTGGAAATCACACATTTGGTCCAAAACAGAAACTGCTCATGTGTTAAAATTCTTGCAAGACAGACTAGCCTTGATCTACTTACTTCTAAAATAAATAAATTGGTCATTATTAGTCAGTAAATTGGTAATTATTAGTCAAGACTTCCCTTTCAAGCACATTTTTTACCACATCTTGAAAAAGTCAAGTCTATTGCAACTGGGGAGTTCCAGTTATATAATACGTTTTTCTGCCTTGGATGCAATCTGTGAGCTAATAATTAAATGTGCTAATGCTAAAGAAGCAAAATGAAAGATTTGGGAACAAAAAAAAAAAAAAAACCCAATCAGTTCTGTGACAGAGAAAATCTTATTTAAGTGCTTTGTTTTCAAACATCAGATACAAAAGCAAGCAAACACTCATGTGTTGAGACCCCTGAAACTTTCAACCAGATTTCAACTTTCTAACCTGAGGGATATGGCTCTCCCTAAGTTTTACTGAGAGATAAGGGATGAAATCACACACTGAGTAATGAAAACATGACATATATAAAACTAGATATGTATTGGTCAAACCCAGAAGGGGAAAAAAAAAGATTGATGTATTCTACGACATTTAAGCAACATCACCCTCAGTAATGGAGAGAGACTGAATAAATTGATCATTCAAACCAGAATGGCAATCCTTGTTACACATTTTCTTCTCATCTTATGAAGTTTGGAAGGCTTCAGCTGTGTTTCTGATGGATGAATACATTGCTACTCTTCCTTGTTTATTTTACTGACAGTCTAATGCCTTTTAATATCATTGTAAAATGGATCTGGCCATTTTTCCTCACATATAAATGTTTGCTTTAATTGAATAAGACATTAACTTTTCTTTTATTAAGGAGTCTTTTGCTTTTCTCTCAGTAAGGAGCCTTTTGCAAAGCTGTTGTTTTTAGACATCCTCCACAGCTCTGCACAGTTCACTACTGTTAAGCATATGATGAGTTGTGTCAACAGCAATCTGTTCTGTCAATAAAAGATCAAAAATAAAACACAAGCCCAACTTTGTATAAACCTCCTTCCAGTAGTAAAGCTGACATGAAAAGCTTCTGAACAAGTCCCTCTGGACTAGTCCAAAGAGCAGCACCACCATCTCCTGAGCTGTGCCAAGCTGAAGTGCAGGGACATGAGAAGGTT
Source organism: Melospiza melodia melodia (assembly GCF_035770615.1). Classification (NCBI taxonomy): domain Eukaryota; kingdom Metazoa; phylum Chordata; class Aves; order Passeriformes; family Passerellidae; genus Melospiza; species Melospiza melodia. The sequence goes on along the minus strand of NC_086194.1, from coordinate 157,462,511 downwards.
GAATTTGGGATCATACCTGACACCTGAGCAGCTCAAACCTCCACCATAAATGGAATGTTCAGATCACAAAATTTAAAGTGTCACTCCAACTGCAGACAAAGCTTTCCAGAAGAATTCATGGAAAAGTAAATATAATGACAGAAGGCATGGGTTTTAGAGCAGCATGCTGGTTTTGCTTAAAAATCAACAAGCTGTGGGCAAAATCTGAAGAAAATTAAAAGGCAGTATAAAATTCAAGGGGAGAAATGCACAGGCATGGAAAATCATGAGGGACATATCTCTCACGCCAGGGCTGTCAATCTGGATGAGAAGCAGTTCTACAGACAGCAATTCAATTCCTCTTGCTGCACACACTGCACTTATTTTGACTGGGATATTATTTGCACCACCAGCTCCTAACAATGTCTCAACAGAGCACTCAGAGTCCTTTGGCTGCCAAGTGAGAATCATTAAATAGTGCTTGCTTCTTAAAGATGCCTCAGATTGTCACCCATTTGTCATACCAGAGATTTGTCAGAAGGCAAAAAACTGAGCAATACAGACCAACAAGAAGAATGCATGGGCGCAGAAACCTGCAAAGTACAAGGAGCATAAACACAAAGATGTCAAATGTTCTTTACAAGCGTTATTGGTTGCCAATGCCAATCCCACTGAGTATCCTTGCTAGCACCAAAAAGGACATCTGCAACCTCACTCAGACCTTCTCTACTCTGCCCCTCTGTGCACGTGTTTACATCTGCACAAACTACCCATTCTTGCATGACAGCTCCTTATACCCACACTGGTCAGCTCTGCATACAGGTCCAGACTTCGACAGGACACACCGGAGTAGAAATGTTTAAGTATTTGGGAGAATATCATGTGGAGCTGAAAAAAGGATATGATAATCTGGGTAGAAGAGTTGGGAGTACCCTGTGTTTCTTCTACATGGGCAGTCAGCAGCAGAATGCTTTACAGCCTAGATAAAGTCTGGTGGTCTGGTGCAACTTTGAGAATACCAAACAGAGAATGGAAACAGTGCATCATATCATGATGTCAAGGCAAGGTCACACCAAGCATGTTCTGATTACAGAAAAGTTCTCCCATTTAGTTTCATTTTCCTTAAATATTAATGTTAAGAACTAGATTCTGACACCTGTGGCAGTTAACTGTATCTAAAGAATTTTTTATTTTTTAGTTAAACCAATAGAAGGTCCAAAGTTCAGCACCTTCTCCTACGGCTTGTCCTGAGCATAACTGGGGTGCTGGTCCAACCAGACACATTTCAGACTGAGAAATACTGAGAAATACTGAGATTTCCCTGTTCCACTTTGCTTTGAGCTGAGTAGGAGCATGCACCATCCATTGCTGTAACTACCTCAAATGACCAGAGCATGGAATTTCTGCCTCTTTATGCAATACCAAGCTGCAACCACCCCACCTTTCACCAGCAAAGCCTTTCTGTCTACACAGGACAAGGGGCTGGGAAAGGGGCACCTCTAAGTGGCAGTCATGGCACTGGGACCTGAGCTAGAGCTGTGGTTAAGGGAGACAGCGCTTCACATCCACGACATTTCATAAACAGCAGTGGAACAGAGGCAGTAAATCTCACAGCAAAATCTCACCAGCTATACTGGTGAAGATCCTAAGTATTAAACAACCAGAAGAAATGCTGCTCTTCTCCAGCATCAAAACTAAGATAATTGTCCCCTGTTTTCTCCTTTCAAATGTCACTTTTGAAAGACTTGCACATCTAGCTTGAAGAGCTTGTAAGATTCACACCAATTAGAGATGGATACCATAGTAACACTTCCTCTTACAAGGATTACAGTTCTGCAGAAATAAAAAATCAATTACAAGCCAGTTATCCCAAACCTGCCTGGTTAGGAGCCTGACAAGAGATGACAGCTTGATGCAGACCCTGTGTGTAACTGTAACCACAGGGCAGGTTTTCTCCTGCGTGCACATTTGGTCTCCTGTGGGTATCTGTGTTACCTGACTATTTGTAATGGAGAGGGAACCACGGGGTAGAGGCCATGCCTGTCTCTGCAATGGCTTGCTGACCAAAAAGAAGCTCTAAATTTTTTATATGCATTTCTCAAGGACACTAGGTCAGTACATATTCACTGGTACACAGGAAAGCCTTTCACAGACAAGAAAGCAGAAAAAACAGGTTGTGCTATGATAATCAGAAATAGAAAGGACATATCTTGTGGTGAATGAGTTGCTAGCTCACTTACATTACATAAAGAACAAGTAAAAGCAAAGCTACAGAAATACATAGATAGTGGGGAAAGTCCACACTGAATCCAGTATGAAGACACAGCCCCATCCCTATCAATCTCCAATCCCCACAGATGCTGATTCTCTTTTCTTGATCAACACCTTTAAATGACTCCACCTCTCCTGCCTCCCAAAGAAGCTTCCTCTGAATTATTTCTACCATGACAGAAGACCAAAGTGTAATTCAGAACAGAACAGTTAAACTATCTCCAAAATTTACTTACATGTCACTTACTTTTGTATCTCATTTCCCTCTCTGACACAGGTCTATGCCTTTAGAAGCTACAAATCTCTACTAAAGTCTTCCTTATTTCTTAATGGACTTTAATTGACATTTAGCACATTTTTAATCTGGCTAAAAAAAAAAAAAAATCCACTGAGTGCAGAATATTACTGCCTTCTTTCTCCATTTACATCCTCAATACTAAAGAACTAATTCAAGACACACAGGTTGTTTTTAACCTGTTCCAAGTATCTGTTTTGCTAACTTTGCAGACCTCCTAGTACGGATAATGTTACTGCTGCTTCCTGCCATACACATACAGAGTTAGTCTTCTATTCCCAGTTATCCAGGAGATCATTTTTTCTCACTCAAATATCTCATCTTAGCCTAATTATCTGCTCCTACATCTGTTCCCTGGTGCTTATTTTGCTAGAGAAACTAGAAAAATTAACACAGTTTGAATATTTTTTGTATAGGAAATTAAAATCATGTGGCGCTGTAGCAGGATACTTTAGTGATCTCTGATTTCAGAGGAGTTCACTGTATGAAAGCTAACACAAAAAAAAGGTGCATAAAGTTTCCAAAGTAAAATATCAGCCTGGCAATTTGACAGATACGTGAGGGCTGATCAAAATTTGCATACATATCTACATAAATATTGCCATCACTATAGCTTAGATTGGAAAAGAATGAGTACTTAGTCTAAACCCCAGGTTTCACACACTTATGACTTTCCAAAATATTCACCTGAATATTCATCCAGACTGAAATATTCCATGCTAGATCCATGTTTAGAGGATGTTATTTTAAAAGACTAAACAACACTTCTTCAGCCATTTTAGGCTCTTGGTATTCAAGACACAATGACATGCAAGAACTAAAGAGGAAAAAAAGACGAAATCATGACAGCAACATGTGTGAGCTGCCATGTACTAAATCTTTAACTTTCTTTTTAAAGAGATAAGTAGAGCAAGTTCAGGAATAAAGACTCGTCCACATGAACAGCTCCAGCAGATGCTGCTCTTTTACACCACACTGGCTGCTCCAGCTACTTCTGGACTTTCTGTCATGAACAAGTCAGTAGCATCACTGGATTGCACAGAATTGCTTAGGTTGAAAAAGACCTTTGGGATCTCCAAGTCCAACCATTAACTGGTTTTCATTCCAGCTTTTGGTTCCAGATTCTGATTTCAATGCAGTTGGTGGCAGCAAGAGGAAATGGGAACACAACAAAATATGGTGGGGACCAGTCTCCACATCCCACTGGTTTTGTATGTTCTGAATGTGAAGTCTAAGAAATATCGGTGATACAGAAGGAGCATTGCACCAGACCGTCCAAACAGATTAAAATAAAAATGAGCAACTGCCCCAAGTGTCTAGCACATTGCAGTTGTAACTTCTCAACCAAAACTGGGAAATCTTAAATTTCTTCTCTAAGTCAGTTATACTGAACATTTGTAGTATTTGTTTTTATTTCTGACTCCAAGTTAAATAAAACCTGTATTATTTGCTATGACTAAACATGAATAACTGCCAAACATTTATAAAACCTGAGTGACCACAGAAAATTCCAGTTCAATTCGGCCAACAAGTAAGAAAATACTAAAATATCATTAAAATGTGCCTTTATTTTTCTATTATAAGGGAATTCTACATAAACCAAGTTGACTCTGTTTTACAAGACTTTCCTCCCAATATAATAAATTTTCAAGATGATCATGAACAGTGTAAAGCTGTAAAATTACACTTCTTGTTGAGGGCTTCAGCAAAGTTTCTTCAGTTGTTGTAATCCTGGAGAGCCTGAGCCATGAAAAGCTTGCCCAGGTTCTGTGCATTGAACTCCTTAATATTCTGGCAGTAGGTATTTATTTGACCTGTCAAAATGAAAGAGTAAACCTCTGTCAGTCTTGAAATTCAGAAAGACACCCCAGAACACAGTTTTTCAAAAGCCAAATATGTATGAACCACTGAGGATTTACAGAGAAGCCACTAACTCTGCTCAACTACTCCACACTTTGGAATTTTAAATTTTCAGGATGCTCAAGTATGTTTGGGAAGAAGAAGAAACTAAATTAGGAGAACAGGTAAACTGATATGCTCAAAAAAAACCCCTTAATTTTCCAGCACTACAAGCAGTTTCTGAAAATACATATGACAATAAAAAGAATAAACAATTATTGCTGCTGGACTGAAAGCCCAATCACATTAATTCTTCAATTTAGCTGCTCTAAAAATTCAACAAGACTGAATTTCAGTTCTGTTCTTATGCACATGCCTTCTCTATTAAAATATTTGCAAGAAGTATTTTTCAGCAGCATACTGAAAATTGTGCCATTCCTCTGTGACATTCTGCTAGCCTTTTTTTCTACCTAACATTTCATTTTATTTCAAAAATCACCAGGGTATGAAGATTTGTCAGTGCTTTACAAATCAAATGTGCCCATCAAAACATTTTTACACTCTTACAGCTACAAGTTATTTCCCTTGTTAGCTACAAGTAGCAAAACCTGAAGCCAGTTTAATCAAAATTAAGGCTGTTTAGAAGGCCAATAAACTCTCAATTTAAAGAGAAGTAGAGAACTCTCTATTTGAGAAGTTTTTCAGTGCCTCAGAGACAAAGACCTAAGTTTTATTCTTTATCCACAAACTTTATTTCATCTAAGTTGAAGTGGATGCTTTCAATTCTTCCCCTGACTATGGTAAAAGAACAAAGAAAGAAAGTGCTTTGGCTGAAAACTGTCTTTTCCTTTAAGTGTAATAGTTTTCAATTCCTTCTCTCGTAAGGGGTGATTCATCCTAAGCTTTCACTTTCATAAAAAACACATTACACATATACACTCTTCAGTTGCATTTATAAGCTCTGTCAGAGCTGAATATTTAAATACTTTAATGCTGCTAGGATTCAGTAACTGCTAAAAACTATAAAAACAATAGGGTTTTCTAAAAGACTCTTTAAGGAGTAATAAATCAAGAATATCCTTTCTTCTAAACACAGCACTTATTATCAGTGTGAAACTATTAAATATCAAAATAATAAACTCTTGGTCACTTCAAAATTCAGGTAATTCAAATCCACCTTTTTTTTTTAATGCCAAAGCACTCTTTGATGTACAGAACATTACCAGGATATTAAATTTTCTCTCGGTACAAAACAAGGTGATAGCTATCTGATCCAAAAGGCCTGCAACAGTTAAACAATTTGCTTCCTCATTATATTTTCCAAACTTATTTTACTTAGCAGGGCACCTAGGTTGCCTGCTCTCTGTTGGCACTGTGAGGTCCCAGGTGTTTTTACCCTTTCAGGAGGCACAGAACAGGCACTGACAGTGGCCATGCCTGCAGCCCACCAGTGAACTGAAGAAACTGGGGGGTGGTGTCTCTCGTTATCGATGCTTTATTCTGATTTTTATCTCCTCTCTCCTGGCAGTGCAACAATATGGGGATAGTTTCCCTAAACCTCTGGCCATACAAAACAAAGAAATGATCTCTACTCTATTTGAAATTAAAAACAAAACCTTCTCAGCTGCTGCAACAATCAGTTTAAACCTATAAATATTATCAATAACTTGGGGCTGCTGTCAACTGCTCTGAATGAGAAGTTCCAGCCCAAAGAGCTTACTCCTGGGTCTTGTCTGTACAGCTCCTGAAGTTCTGGAGCTGAGGAGAGGCTGGGGCATCAGTGAAGGGAGCAGTTACACCCACTCATGGAAAAAGCCTGCCCCATGGGGAATTTCTCCATCTCTCCTTTAAAATGTGAAATGGACAATATCAAGGATAGGATGTGGAATGCTACCAAGCTAAAATATCATACCATAATGGCAAAAGTAATGAAAACTTAAAATGCTTTCAAAGGATACAACTGTGCTTTTTCCCAAGCGGACATTCTTATGTTAAAAGGCAATTTGAAAGCACTGCTAAACATTACCTGCAATAAGGAGTGACTCCATTCTTGGAGGTGGTTGTGGTGGTTTAAAAAGCTTATTGATGTCCTCCTCAGGAAGAGGGGGCTCTCCTCGGCTTTGACGCTGTATGTTTTCTTGCTGACGTCTCTGCTGATACTGAAATAAAACAACAGAATCAAAATGCAGCAGGACTTAAAAGCTGCAGAAAAAATTTTCAGATGTTTTCAAGAAACCAGCAAGTATGTTTTAAAAATTACATTTTTTAATGCAATTCAGGTTACTACAAACAATATAGTGTAATTCACAGTTTATTTCAATTCACTGGCAACAAGACATTCCCCATCCCACATGGCACCTTAAATAAGTGAGATAATGGAGAATCATACAGTACTGAGGTAGCGGGCTTAGCTTCTAAAATTTTTCAAAGAGAAACACTGTATCTGATGGAAAGAATAGAGCATGGTTGGAAAAGGCCTCTACTGCCCCACACGATAGAGAAAAGCAAGGGTGGAATATGTAGGTATGAGAAGCCACCACCTCAGATAGTTGCACAAACTAAAAATTCTGCATTTTATGTAAGTTAAAGATCAAAACAATATTAATGTGAAAGGGGAAGAGAACTTGATTAAATAAGGCATTTTAAGCCAAAAAATATTAACTCCAAAATGAGAACAAAGTGGTGGCTGAAACCAAGCACAATGGTTCATTTCTCCATTAACACGCTAGAATAGCAGCTTGTAAAAGTTTTTCTGCTCTATATATATATAAAAAAATTGTTTTCCATACTTCTCTTTGCCACAGAGATTACTCAAACTTATAAAAAGTTGAGACAAATGTTTCTGCAGCTATCAGATAAACATTTGTTCTTAGAAAGCTCATAAATTCAGGAACTATGTGAGATTTCATATTGTATGTGGCAGTGAGGATTGAGTTATTAAGTTTGTCTTCAAAGTCCTCACATTGAACACAAGAAAAAAGTATTTAAGGAGACAAAGAGTACAGACTGTTTTCTCTTGCTTACTTAAATGTATCTGTGATCCAATGAGTTTGAAAACAGTTCTTACTTGGTGGCACAATCAAATGAAGTAATTTTTTTCCAGTAGTAGTGACAAATACATGTTTTTGGACAATGTTAAAAATAAAATGTGAAATGCCCATATTTGTATGTGAATTGCATGCAGTTTCTTCTTTCTTTGCATTACCCCATTTACTTCTCAGCAGTCTGCCTATTATTCTTTATTGAAATGGCTTGCTCTTAATCACAATCGCTCCATTCTAGAAATGAAGTTACGACCACTAAGTATGCTGCAACGAGCCACTACTGAAGCAGCTATAGTTAGTAAAGAAATTAGTGAGACACCATGGAACCTTCTTTGCTCTGCTTTTCAAAATAAATAGATCCCCTTGTTGCTAACAAAAACCTTTGAAGTAGATGCCATCATTCTATTCAAATTAGGCAGTAAGGGAAAAAAATTCTGAAGATAACATGCATGAAGCTTCTATGTCCTTGGGAATTCCATGGCCAGGACAGACCACTGATCCCTAAAATATTGCTTGCTGCTTCCCTAAAATATTCCCTGTCCAAGCTACATTTATGTGGAAAAAAGCAATTTTGATTTTAAAACAGTCAGTGATGAAGTCTTTTACATGAACAACAGGTGCTCTCTTTAATAATCACTGTGTGTGGCAATACCAACAACATTTTATCTTAAATGTGATCTGGTCCATTTTCAGTTGGCCAATATTCAATCTTGTCATATCTCTGTCTGCTAGATAAAAGAGCTCCAATTTATTCATCATGAAGGTATCTCTTGAGTAAGCAAGTAACTTGTTAACTTTTCATATTATGTGAATTCTGTTCACCAAAATCTTCTCTCCAGGCTTTCAAATAATTCTCATGGTGCTTTTTTCCAATTTACCACCATCCTCCTACAGTCAGACAGAGCATTGCTTTATCTGTGCAGCAAGAGTAAAGAAAGTAACACGGTCTTCAAATATCAGAATACTTAAGGTTGGAAGGGACCTCTGAAGGTCACCTTGTCCAACCCTTCTGCTCAAGCAGGGTCACCTAGTGCTACTCTTCATACTCAATCTCTAATAAATGGATTTTAATTCTAATTCTCGAATGCTTTGAATTTTAAAGAGGCCCTTTGGCACCAGGAATTGAAAGTCAGCATCACCCAATCAGCATCACTATTTATTGATACTAAATATGACTCAAATGTCCTTTTCAATCAGAGAACAGTCCAACTTCCTGACAGTCCACTGGACTATGCTTCTTTATTTCTAGATGCATGACCACATATGATGGTACTAAGACAAAGTTTGGTTTGCACCAAAACTTGTAGTTTCACCCCTTTCATTTACTGAAGCTCTTATTCCTGTGTCCATGGAGTACTTATAAATTATTCTGGTTAATCCTAAATCACTAATAAACATGTAAAATAGTGAAGAAAGCTAAATCCATACCCTATGTCACTAGAAGTGAATTCATTTGGTAATTGCCAACTGAGTAACGCATTTAAGAAATCTTCTTGTAGTGGGTTTGTGACAAGACTTTGGTAGCAGGGGGACCACAGGGGTGGATTCTGTGAAAAGCTGCCAGAAGCTGCCCCCATGTCCAATATGCCAAACAGCAGCTGGCTCTGAGATGGAGCCAGCACTGTCCAAGGCCAAGCCCAACAGTGACAGTGACAGCACCTCTGGGATAAAACATTTCAGATGGGGAAAAAATGCCAGCCAAGAGAGAGGAATGAGAGTATGTGAGAGAAACAGCCCTGCAGACACCAAGGTCAGTGAGGAAGGAGATTCCTCTGCAGCCTGTGGTGCAGAACATGGTGAAGCAGCTGTGCCCTTGCAGCCCATGGAGCAGGGGAGGAATGTGAGGGGACCTCTCCCTGAGGAAGGAGCAGCAGAGATGTATGAATGAACTGACCACAGCCCCTGTTCCCTGGCCCCCTGCACTACTGAGGGGAAGGAGGAGAGAACATTGGGACTGAAGTTGAACCCAAAAAGTAGGGATGGGTGAAGGGAAGGTGTTCTAAGATTTGGGTTCATTTCTCATCACCCTACTCTGATTTGATTGATAATAAATTAAATTCATTACCCTAAGTCAAGCCTGTTTTGCCTGAGATGGTAATTGCTGAGTGACTTCTTCCTGCCCTTAGATCAACCCATGAGACTTCTGCATTTTTTCTCTCATGCCCAGCTGAGGAGAGGAGTGATAAACTGGCTTTCTGGGGAATTTGGCATCGAGCCAGGGTCAACCCATCACACTGCTTAACAGGTGTATTTTTGATAGATCTTGCTTAGATCCAAATTTTTCTGTCTTGGATAACACAACCCAAACTGTATTTTGTTGAAAAAAAATTGTCTCACTTAAGTTTATTCATGTTACCAACCTGATGTTTCTGCTGCTGCTGCTTGCTTACATTCCTCAGGTAGGTATTGTATTTAACAATGTCTTGGCTCATCTCATCCACTCTGTCCATCAGCAGCTGCAGGCTCTTCCCAAGGTGATTACTGAAAAAGGAGAATCATTAATGAAAGATTAAATTTACTACAAAAAAAAATTAAAAATTAAAAATTCATTCTGTCTCTTGACCAGTATTTCTGCACTAATGACACCATTTGCAAAATTTTAAGTTCCTGATTATCTTTGTTCATATATTTATTTGATGATACTTTACATGGCATCTCCTCCTCTAGCATCTTTGCCTCACTGCAAATACCAAGTTTAAGTGTTTTGGTCTTTCTAGGAACCTCCCACTAATGAAAAAACAATACCTTGCATGAATTTACAATTATTAGAGATGCAGGGCATACATCTAAAAGAAAAAGTCTGATGTTTTTGTGACATGTAACCCAAGCAACATTCCAGGAGATGTGCTCAAAATGTTTGGTTTCATATTACTTTTTAAAATTCATTACCTTTATATTGTTTTGCACAAATTTTTAATTATCTCTCTGTTAAATATTATTCTGATTAAGAACAGCTAAATATTCTTCAGAACTCCATCTCATTAACCATGCCTGGAAGCTCAGCAGACATGGTTTGATCCTAGCTGTTGAGAGGGAGTCTGTGTCCTGTCCAGCCAGCTCCACATTCCATACCATAGGCAACATGGAAGCAGCAGGCTGGGCGTGTCCAGCAATGCGATCTCCTGCCTTGGCCAGACAAATGCAGTCTGTTAAACAACTTTTATTGTTACCATTTTTAGCAATGCATTCAGTATTTTGCAGGAATGTTCAACTTAAGGTATACCTTCCAAGTCAAAGTTTTGGAAGTTTTTAGGTTGGTGCCCATGGAGACATCCTCCTAAATTGTGTTTACAGGGTAGAGCAGTAGAAGAAGGACACTTTCTGCTCACTATTGATCTCTTTGATCAGAAGCTGGTTTGTTGGTTCTGTTGTCCTACTTGGCTGATGACCAACAACTCAAAACTCCATCTTTCTCCTCCTTAAGTGAAATCTAACAATCATGAGAGTTTCTTTCCAATTTAAAGTTTGGTGCACTTCAATGTCAGAATCCCACCCTTCAATCACTGTTTCACCATGTTACCTGAGATTCTCTCTTCTTTCACAATGCTTTCCTATCATCCTACAGCCTATGGACTGGAAAAACTCTAACTGGAAGACAAGGCATAAAGTCAAAAGAGAACCACACATGTAATACTGAGCACATCCCTAAGTGTAAATTACTTCCAGAATCCATAGAACTCATACTTGGAGACAGAAGGTGATCATGCACTTAGGAATACCTGCAGAAAAGAGAGCAGGAGACACCCTTATCTCTGAGTGCAAGGACAGCTGTTTCACTCACTGGGCTGCTCACTGAACAAAGGCCTGCATCAGGAACCTCAGACCACAATTTATTTACAAGCCAGAGTTAAATCGCACTTGCGTACAGAGGCAGATGGTGTGGAGGAGTTCAGCTCCACAGCAGCAAGAAAGGCGCCACTATAATAATTATTTTTAAACTTCTTGGGGTTTTTTTGGTTGAGCATTTCAAGCACATGATATTTAGAACTGTGGAATATTGCCATGGCCAGGAGCATGCATGCTTTCAGTTTTTTACAGAGTTTATATAGTATGGAGTTAAGTGTTAGAACTGGATATTATCAGAAATGCATGTATAGGTACACACTAATAGCTTTGTAATGTATGTACACAACAGAAATACAGAATTATTTTACAGATAGTGTCCCTGTGAAATATAGTTGGTTACAAAGAATGATTTTATGTGAATCTCTTTGGGACCAGCTTAGTACAACAGAGCATAGAAACAGAGAGTTATTGTCAGAAGTTGCAGTAACACAGTGTTTGCTCTCATTGCCAGGGCAACAAAAAACAGATAACTTAAACAGATGTGAACTGAGACATGAAGTGATAAGTATGCTGCAAATACAGAACCAGCTTTTCCCTCAGTTCTCATGCGGCTGATACCCTTTTTTGCTCCATCCCTTAAAAAAACAGAAAGACAAATAGGAAGTAGTTTGTAAAAATGCTTACATACCATCTCTAAGGAAGTTTTATTCAGCTGAAGTTTATTCTGCTGATACTCTGGAAGTTAGATCACACTGCTTCGGCCCATAACACTCATCATACACCTAATTTGCTCAAAGGGTGCTGTAGGCACCTCCATCCATTGTGCATTCCCTACAGCAGATCTCAAAGATCACACTGCCAGGTATCTAAATGCCCTCTATGCATCAATACAATTAAAAACATTAAATATATATATATATTTTTAAAAAAGTGGTGCCAGTAAGTGCTACTTGCATCCTTATCTAGACTCACTTCCCTACAGGGCTCTGTGACAGTCAAGTGTAGACAATGCAGAGCTCAGCACTTGCATTTGTTGTTGTTCTGGGGGGATCAGTAATAAAGAAACTGCTATTTCAATGGCTGCATTTCAGTCAGCAGATTCAGCAAAAGAGGCAATTAATTGAGTTTACATTTAAATTAGTGAGTAATGCAGACCAACAGGAACAGACCTATGAAGCAAAACAGCTGGTGCTGAGAAACCAATGGCCATGCTACATGTGTTTGGGGGGGTTCTTATCACTGCTTCTGACATGGTCCAGTGATCTGCAAGTGGCTGAGGCACAGTAATTATCCTCCCAAAGCCTCTTTTCAGTTTAGTTTCATCTGAAACAAATCAGGTCTGAGATCACACTGTGGTGATGACCTGAAGGCACTCTTGAATTGTGCTAGAAGACAGCTCCACCTCAAGATAGCACCAGAAGACCACCACTCCTCTGGTACAGTGAATCTTCATTGAAGAAAACTATCAGCTTTCATCACAAAGTCCCCCCTCTCACATGGGGACTGTGTTCTTTTTTGTGAAGAAATACAGATAAGAAAAGAGGGGGAAAATGAAAAATCAGAAGAAGTACCTGCCATGTGGATTCTTACACATCTAATGAAGAATAATCTAATGTGAGAAGACTCCTTCACCACAACTGTTACCAGAATCATGGACCTGTAAGGAGTGACCCATAGAACTTCTGGAAATTTATAATTTGAGACTTATTTGTGTAGCTTACTTAGATAGCATAATCAAAAATGCCCCAAAATGACTAACACATACAAACTGCCAAAGGGAATTTGTCAAAGCCTCTTTACATCATAAAACACACTAGAAACTATAGTCTGGAAAGCAGTTTCCTGAGCTGTGCATTTTTTCTGTAACAGCCTTATATATGATGGGATGTAATTGTTTACCCACAAGGGTAGATATAAGATCAGGTCATCGACACATGAGATTCCTTGTTCAACAGATTCCTTGTTTAACAATGATCAAATACAAGGGTCAATTAATTCTGAGGGTGAAAGGCAGAAACCTGTGAGCAGAATAGTCTAACCTGCAGATAACACTGATGTCTTTCCTGTCTTGTTCTTTCTGCTGGTGAGCCCTGCAGTTGGCAGTGATGGAATCCAGCACCCACAGAAGGAGAAAGCAACAACGACATGTTAACTGAACTCACAGATCACTCACTGCACAAGGGCATCCTTGTAGGATACAGATCTGGCTAAGAGACCTGAATGCAAGCCTTGCTCTTCCCAAGGGAGTGAGTGCTCATACCACCATACTTCCCTTTGCAGATATATTTTAAGGAGAGCAAAGGTCCAGCTCACTGCTGCCAGCAAAGGCAGTTTGAGAGGTTCCACCACCAGCATCTCCCTGCCTCTCCCTTGCCCACAGCCTACAGCACTCTGAGCTGTATGGATTCAGCTGTTTGCGTGGGCACACTTCAAACTCCTTCAGTGAAACAGTCTACTCTAAATGCAAAAACACCCCCTGTTGGGGTTTCTAGTTTTTGGGGGGAGGCAGAGGGGAAGGCTGGAAGGGAGGAGTGCGAGTTTTTAGTCTGACTTTTTCCATCAGACTATGCCACAAAAGCTATTTGTACAGCCATATTCTGAAACAGATGAGAAAATAAAAATCTTTGAGGGTGGGAGGGATGTAGAGATGAAATGGGGGTAGTGGAGAGAAAAAAGACAAACAGCTGGGACTGGAACCTCAAACTGGCTCTGCTTCTGTAGCATTCATAATGGGGAACTACACATGAAGCCCATATTTACTTCAGCATCTTTAATCAGAAAAGGACTCCAGACACACTTGCTAAAGGTCTGAAACATCCAAAATGAAGCTTCAAGTCAGACAGCCAAGCTTCAAAGAGAAGCAGCAATTCCCATGGCTCCCAGTGCCCATGTGCTGCTGACTCCTTTGCCTGTGTCCAGGCACAGCTGGAATCAGCTGGCACAGTGCTGCCCCACGAGCCGGCGGCCCTGCTCCTCCGACACCCGGGTCACTGTGCTGCACCCAGGCACCAAAGTTTGGGCTATAACAACCCTGAAGCTGGAGATGTGCAAAAAAGACAGCCCCCTAAACCTGCCTACAGCTGCCATTATTGGACCCCCTCACTTATTTAATTTTATTTTGCTTGCTAAGGAAGATGAGAGCAAGGAACAGCAAGTGGAAGCGCTGGAAAATGCTGTATCTGCTGCTCATTTTTTCCACTTTCCACCACTCCACTGAGGCCCCCTCTCAGCCACTGCTTTTTGGGACAGGTGCCATCCTGTACAGAATTTTCCTCCTAGTGGGAACAGCTTTGGGTGGATTAGAGAAGTACTGCTGGCCAAAGCACATCTTTTTGATTAAAAATGTGTAAGGTACGTTCCCACTACTTAGCAGAACTTGTTTACATCTCAGCATTTCAGCCTGAGTTCAACCTGTGTTGTTTAAGAGGATTTTGTTTGAATGAGATATGTAAGTCAAGAGTCGTGAGTTCCATTCTGTTTTCCATTGTGACTTTGATGTGTACCTTTGGGCAACACATTTACTCTCTCTGTGTCAGGTTCTCCCACCTGCAAATTAGAGATTTTCATAATTATCTTAATAATCCGTTAAGCACATTGAGAGTTTTAAATAAGCAGTGCAATGTGTAAAGGTTAATATTGTTTTTAAAAGCCAAAGCAACCCTTTTTATATTACTTCTGCAAAAATACTGCATCTGATGTTTGAAAAATATAACTGCCAAGTAGATGTTAGTGCAGTAAATGTTCAGCACATGTTTGCTTCTACTGACGAACATTATTAGAAAAATTGTTTGAGACAAATTGAGATATTATAGAACAACCCTATTATGAAGCTAGACCACAAGAAAGCTTTTTTTAATTTAAACTAGATCATCAATAGAATAAGGAAGAGATGGATGAGAATGAGAAAGTTGGTTGTAATTATTTCCCTGCAGATCTGGAACATTATCTGACAGGATTTTAATTCTTGAGTCTCTATCAAAAGACTGGCAGTACTCCAAGGTCTTCAAGACATTTTGGTCCTTAAGGGTAGCAGGATAACTGTTTGAGTAAAAGGCCTTTACTTGCTATTACTTGCTAACCTTGTGCTAGTCTGCCTTCAACCTATTTGCCTAGAGTACTTGAGTCAATTCGTATTTCACAAGAGAAACACAACTTTATGTCCAAAGAAGTAAATTACTATATACAATTATCACAAATATACTTCAAATGGAGAAAGATACTAAGGTGCAAGCAAAGTGCCTCAAATAGGTAGAGCTTTAAACTCAGACAAGGTGGGTGGCTGAACATGTGAAAATCTTGATGAAGCAAACGCTTCAGAAGAGAGGAACCATGGGTAAATAATTTTATTGCCAAAATCATTGCTTCAGAGAGTACAGAAGTTCAGGGATGCTCTCAAGGAGCCAAAAAAGCCCCCCAAAAGCCCAACAAATCCAAGACTCCAAAGAAATAAAACAACAACAAAAACCCAAACTAAGAAACAAACAAAAATATCACAAAACCCAAAACAAAAAACCAAAGCAAAAAAGTCCCACAATTAAACAAAACAAACTAAGACAAAAACCAAAAAACAAGGCCAAACCCAAAAACTAGCTCTGAAGTTACTGTCAACAACAGCAAAGTTAAGTGAGGAAGATATGCACCAAAATTAAAAGTTGTTATCTGAAATGTTTTAGCCTAAACTGCTGAAAGACAAAAATAAGGAAATGTGAAAATAAAACTCCAGAATAGTGGAGCTTTGAACTCCCTACTTTTCAAGTAATGCATGCTTTGACAGAGTAATCTTCATAGCTGAATTCAAGGAAAAACTATCTAAACATTTCAGCAGGCAGTACAAGTCACCTAACCTTGAATAAACAAGCATTAAAATGCTTTAATTTGCCACCTGCTTTGCCAGTTATACCAATATAAGATATCATTGAATGTAACCTGCCTGGTAACTAAAAGTAGCTATCAAATACTAAACAAAGGACACATACAAAAACCTCCAAACAACCCACTGGAGTAATTCCCAAAACTTTCCTTCAAACCAAACTAAGCACCTTACATTCCTCAAAGAGATCAGGCGAGCTTCAGAAATCTGCCAGGAAAGTCTGGTTTTAGTTTTGGGCTGGTTCTTTTCTTGTTCACCTCTCATTCCCTTTACTGGTACAAAGACCAACACAAAAGCCTGTCTTTCACGGGACATTTAGCACCAGAACAGAAAGTAATTTGTACATTTCTTATCTTTTATCTTGAGTCACGACAGTGGCACAGAACAGTTACTACATAAGACCTAAAGCTGTGATTTGTGATCTGTTCAAATTACTTTCCATTTCCAGAATTGTCTTGTGTCTCTAGCAGCAGCCCTTACTAGATCCAGGGTGTCAGGTAGTCCCAGCCCTTTACACAGGAGGAAACCCAAAGAATCAACTGAGGGCAATGCTGCCAGGCCACCTGGGAACCTTCTGTATCCTCAGCATGGTCCTTCCTCAATTTCACCACAAAGTGATAGAGCTCACAAGGAATCAAACCATTGTAATCTCCTGCATCCAGCCCTCATCCTCTCCTCAAATGGGAAAAGCTCTGTGATCTTTGACCATGGAAAGAAAATGACTTACAGAACACCTGCAGAGTAAACACACTGACTATCTCAGCAAGAATTCTTCACTTCAGAAATTCCAATGTGCAAAGTAACAACTTTACTGGACAGAATTACTGACTAAGTATTACTTGTGGCATTTGTGAATTCCCCAGCACAGTTCAACCCTACACCCGTTCTCTCTTGATCACTTCTCTAAAAGCTATCAGATCCCTCTGAACATCCACATAAGCTCAAGTAGAAAAGTGGAAAATTTCTGCTAACTTAGGCAACACAGGGACCACTAGAAATACATATCCATTAACCTCAGCCTTACATGATGGGGGAGGGAAGGGGAGCAGGAGAAAAAAGGAAAAAGTAAAAAGGCCACTAGGATCAGAATCTCAATGCCAAAGTGAACTGTTTTACCCCAAAAACTTATTCATGAATACAACCTAGCTTCTACATGCAACAATAATAATCCAACTGATTGTGTTGTGTAAGATTTAAATACTGCCAAATTTTTGATCAGACTGCTAGAAGTCATGCCTACTTTGTTATCAAAAGTGGATTTTCAGGGCAAAGTGCTACAAGAAGAAAAAGTTATTCCTAGACAAAGTTGTGAGATCATTTTAGAAACTCTTAAAACAATTTCCAACATCATGAATGCTGTCTGTCATAACCATCAGTGGCATTTTTGCCAGTTTATCAGACTGTTTATTATTTTATTTTAAAATTCATCCTGCTACTGAAGATTTCTTTTTTATTAAAATAGTTTATGTAATTACTAACAGAATATTTAACAAAACCTATTTTTAATAGATCTGTTTGCCCGTAATTTCTGAGTGCCCATATTTTCTTGAAAAAACACACTCTTTTGAAACATTTATCCATTTCAAGCATGGCAAGTGTATGAGGATATGAGACTGAATTTAGCCCTTGAATCTAATGCTACAGTTTTACCATGCAGTTTTTCCTTCAGCAAAAGAACACGAAGGGTAAAGTGTTAACCCCATTAAAAATCAAGGCAAAGCTTCGATGGACTGTAATGAGACTGGGATTTCACCCAAGGTGCTAAACTGTGGTTTGGGAAAGCGAATAAAAGTACATCCATTACTGTAACAAGTACTTACCTGCTAGCCAGACTGAGCAACTCATGCCTATCAGCTACTGCGGATTTCTTTTCCAGTTCCCACAACATCACATTGATCAGGTATGAATTCTTAATGACAATAGGCACTTCTTCAAACATGTTTTCGTATGCAATATTTGCCTTTTTCAAGCTGTGAAAAAAGTTACAGAATATTTACTAATATAAACAGTATCTCTCTTATGCTCTTTGTTGAATTGTTCCTCCAACAAACAGTTTTGTAAAAATTCTTGATTTTCATACTTCCAAAATTAAACAAGAGTCGAGTTTTGTTAAGACAGCATTTGCATGGCAAAACCTCACGTTTATTTACAAAGACTAGGCAAAGCTGCTCTAGGAAAAATTCTCAGAAGACAAGCAGCTGCCTTGCTTGTTAATAGATTACCTACGTGAAAAAGCCTCCAGCAAGAGACTGTACTGACAGGATTAACTCTGCCCCTTCCAAAATATTTTACTGCTTTTCCTGCCATCAGCATTTCTTGAGCAGAACTAAACAGTTAGTTACCACATGATGCTAAAATACCTTTAAATATCGTAACTACTACCAAGAAGAACAATTTTCCCAATACTTGAACAAATACAATTTTTACTGACCAAAAAAGTAGATTCACAAAATATTGTATTTTTTGGAATAATTAAATTCTGTGGTGAATATTAAAACATAAATTTTTAGTGTGTATTTTTTTACAACATACACATAAAAAACTATTGCTGTTCCTTTATAATAAAATAAATAAAATAGACAGTAATATTTTTCGTAAAATATGGACATAAAAGCATGATTTAGAAGTCTCTAAGGAAAGAGAACCTTAATTTCTTTATATTCATACTGGATTTTGGAACAAAAACTTTTGCTTTTTGCCTTCATCCCTCTTTTTTTTGACTGCTCACAGATTTGTTTGCTCATCATTACAGTTGAAGACACCAAGCAATTAAATGAATACATTTTTCCTCAAACGTTTTTCCTCAACAAAGTGATTTTAACAAGTTATTTGTGCTTTTGCTATTGAACACCAAACAGTTGGAGGCAAAGGATGCTAAGGCCTACATCTGTAACAAGTAGCCAATATTTTGAAACACAGTAATCATCCTACTTTACTCCAGAAGATGGTGTCCACATGGGGAGTTAATTTAGAACAAATCCACTGGGACAGCTATTCCAGAATACCTGTTCTATTTTAATTCTGGGGGAAAAAAAGACAGACCAGCTATTTCCCTCTCTCCATTTTTTTTTTTTTCTGTTTTTGGCTCTGCTCCCATTTACAGCTATCTACCCCATGGGCCTTACAGCACACCCTCTGAGTAGCCCCAAACCCAGTTTGGGTGCCCCCACTTCTGGAAATGCCCAGCCAGCCTCTCACACCTCCTCAGCCCACTGTGCCACTGCACGACTGTCACAGCCCATGCAGGTCCTTTTCCCCAGCACACACTGATACATGAGATTTTAAAATACAGCATTCCATAACCCCAGGTACCGTTCTGTGTCCCAGTAACTCAGGAAACCCTATGAGAAAACGTTATTTGAAGTTACTTACGCTTCTGGAGAGAAGTCTTTTTCCTTGCAAACTTCCATCAATTTGGGAGTCAGCCTATATGCCTTCAGTGACAAAGACCCTTGGGCAGTCTTAATGGGATCTATTATTAAAAATGGAAGGAAGCCTATTATTACCAAACCCGGACTGACTTTTTGTTTTTAAATATCTGAATGACATAAACAGGAGGAAAAATTACTAAGTAGTCCTAGTGAAAAAAAAATTAAAGACAACAAACACAGAAAAGGCACCATAACAGAGGCAGTCCTATTGCACTGCTATGTAAAATACAACCAACAATATAAAGTGATGCCAAGTAGTAAACTTAGCTTGGAGAACTTGGGGGGAATCTTGATCCATTCTACTTGTATTATTTCCCCATTAAAGGTCCAATTCACATTTCCTTTGTTTGTATGAATTATCCACAGAACTTATGTTAAGAGTGACCTCATTTAAATAAAGATTCTTCCTTCCAGTCATTCTGCAGTAAATTAAAATATTCATTAAACAGCATTTTATATGAAAAAAATTAATTTTAGAGTAGCAATAAGCTAATTCAGATCAAGTTGCCATGCCACTTTGTGCATGACAATGTAAGTGGCACATACAAAGATTCGTTTTGCCTTGAATTTAGGCGGAAATTTTCTAAACAAACTGTTACATTCCTTGGACAAAGAAGCTTAACACTTGCAGCATGATAACAGCTGAAGCATGCCAACACAAGAATAAAAGCTGTGTTAACATTCATGTTGTCTGAAACTTAACACAGTAAAACTTTTAGCAATCGGTGATAAAATGAAAACCAAAATAGACTGAAACAAGTGGAAAATTCATCAAGGTCTGATGATGCAATGTTTCCAGCCAATATAAGTATACTTTAACAACTTGTTCTTTACTGTAATCCAATTGTTAACATACTGAAACAATTTTGGGGCAGCTCATAAGATTGATCGTATTCATTAGTATTTTTTCTGACAGATACTCAGGACGTTACATTTACTTCTCAGCTGGAAACTATATGCAAGTCTGCCAGATATGGCAAACTGTGAGTGTTTGGGGAGGGGGAGGCTATAAAGCTGTTAAATTGCCTACGGTTCTGATACAGCACAGAACATCTGGTCTGGAGAGCTTGAGGAAACACCATTAAATAGGCAGAAAAGAAAAAAATCTTTGTGCTAAGAAACAGTCCAGGTTTTGTATGCTTCTGTCAGAGGTATTAAAAAAACTTGGCAATTCGTGTGATGATTGGTCAGTCACGTACAGAGCCAGACACGCTAGCAAGCGGGGTTTGTTAGACATCTGGTCGGGTTCCACCAGCCCCTTCCACGAGGGAGGGGAGATGAAGGAATAAAAATGAAGCAGCTACTCCAGCATTCCAAAACGTACACATCAGGGCTCTGATAGCAAGAAAAATAAACAGAAAGAAGGAAACCCTGTCTAGACTTAGCTGCTGCTGAGGCTGCCGTAGACACAGGGTTGGTATTTACTCGAAAAGGCTTGCCAGGCTACTCTTACAGGCAAAAGACAGAATACAAAAATAGTAGTAATAATATTAAGAGGGGAAAAGAGTAATAAAGGAAACCTCATACTAACCGTAAATGAGAACTACAGACTCCTCAATTGCATGCTGGTAACTGAACTGGGAGTCCAGGAGGGCACGGGTGACAAAAGAGCCATAGTATGTGGACTGGTACCAGCCAACGTGAAGATGATCAATGTTTACGTGGCGCAGGCTTCGCATCATTTCCATCTGGTATTGGACTGGATTAAATAAAAGGCGTGTTAAAAAAGTAAACTTACACAATCGGTAGTATTTAAAGAGAAAACTTGATATTAAATGAGTCAATTGTATTTTATTTTCATTTTTGCAACAGCCTAGAAATTTGTTTACTCACTGGACTGTCTTCATTAAAACCCAGAGCTTCTCAGAGAATGAGAGTAAAACCAGCCTGAGTAAGCAGACTTTTTCCAGCTGCAGTTAATTGCTACAGTGATCAACAAACTGTTACACGTCATTTACAGTGTGCATTACCTTCCACATTCATAAAAAAATATCTGATACTGGGGGTTTCATTAAGCAGTAACATTTTACCATTTAGTAACAAAGACTTATTGTGATTTAAGTAATAGACAACAATGCTGTCTGGAATTAGGTAGCTTTTGGATTCAAAAGGAGAATTATTTAATGAATATATGAAATTGATTATAAACTGTCTTTTTCACAACATAAAACTACATTTTCAGTATCAGAGCTTGGGGAACAGCTACAGCTGTTAAGATACTTTTGATTGCATTTTATTTCCAATTTTCAACACTGTTTCTTCTTTTTGGTGTGTATAAATGCAAAGGATGCATGCATGTACGTATTATTGTTTATAATACACATGCATCTAAATACAGCAAGTTACCTTAAACAGTAGAGAACATACTTTTTGTAAGGCTTTTTACACCAGCAGCTGTAATGTTTCCTTGTACCAACACAAAATTCTATTTCCATTAAATGCTTCATTCAAACAATCACCTTCATGATACAGAGCTCTGTTCAGGAATATTTAACACAATCCCATCAAACAGAACAACACGCTTTATCACTTATCAGACCTTTTAAACAGACAGGCACTGTGACTGCTGGTTAAATTTAAGGAAAGAGAAATCAGTGTGATTATCAGATGAACCAACATTCGGAGCCAACTCACAGCCAAATCAAATGCAAAAACACTACACAATCCTTAAGTTTTGTCTGCAGCTGCAAAAATTACAAAGATAACACACACACCCCATGTGTTCTTTTTTGGCAATTTTTTTCAAGGCTTCTCCTTGTACTGATGCAAATATGATATTCATTATAAAAGAGAGAAACACAAATTAATTAGCTGTGGAATGTGCTACATTTTCAGACCCTACTTCATATCCTTTCAAAAGGAGAAAAAAAATCCAAACATATTATTTAAAGATACGAGGAGACATTCTTTAAGACTGGACAAATATTTTTCCAACTTATCACTCATCCTTGCATCACAAACTACATTCTGCAGTCTTCTTAAATTGCCTTTTCATTAAATTGCCATATCTGGCTGACTGTTGTATTCTAGTAACCTACATACACTCACAGAAACCTTTGCAGACTCCTTCTATCACTACATGCTGGTGATTGTATTTTATACCATAGTATCTTAACAGGAATTACTTGAAATTTGTGTTTCATCCAGGGCACCGTGATAATCCAGCATCCCACAACCAATACAGGAAAACCATGTGGGCTCTGTTCTAACACAGCCAGCAAAGGAGAGGCCTGCTTGATGTGGGTGTCTCTAAACCTAGGCAAATCTGGAGATGCCTCTACACTCTTCAGGGCAGCCTGCACAATTGATCAAACAGCTATTTCCAAGTCAGAATGAAAACCTTTCCCCTTGCCAGACCTAAGCAAGCTCATTGCGCTACTTCCAGAAACAGAGGCCAGGCTGAACACAGCTGCTTACCCAGAGCCCAGTGCTTTTTCATCTCAGTGTTTAGCTCAAAAGAAAAGATCTAGTTTGTCAAAGAGGTTCAGTCCTTCAAAAGTTTTTGTGGACTTTTTGGAGGCAAAGATGGTAAGTTTCTAAATTTTATAATTAAAACAAGAAAACAGACCTCCCCCAAAACAAACTAAAAGACTCCTCATGTAAGCATGATTTTGAATTGAAAAAGCATATCCAGTTATTAAGTATAGCTAGAATAAACTCTTTTGGTTAAAATAAGCTTTTCAAAGGTATATCTGTGTAGAAAGCAAGAATGACTTGTTTCTCATATGACTTGCTACAACATGCTAAAAAATGAAATTATAGTTAGATCCTCTGTAGCCAAATGAAGTCATTAAGAGGAAAAACTAGGAAGGATTTTGTGATTATCAAATTTAATTAAATTAAATGCAGACTTTTAGATAGCTGAGCTAGACTTCTTGCAGTGGCAATTCTCTTGTAATGCTGGACACTCTCAAAGTAGAGATGGTCATGTAATGATGGGGAAAAGATACTTAGACATAGATTCCTATGAAGTCATGTGGCTGATACATCCAGATAATTTCCACCTTGAGAAGTGTAATATTCAAGAGCAGGAAAACATCCAGGTCTTTAACAAACTTGAATAAAGGCATATCATGCTCTCAAAAGTGTTCCTCTGGGAGCTAACTGGTAACCAAGTTCCAGGAACAAGCTCTTTTCTTAAACACAGTACACCCAGCTACATGTAAGAGATGTAACACGATGCAAGAGATATTATCCAGAAGAAAAAGGACTCACTGAAAACCATCCAGATTTCATGTCAGCAATTCCTCCTCTCATGACTGTTAGCAGTTAGATGATAATGAAGGCAATAGTGGAAAAAATGTCAAAGAACCAATAAAGCATCAATAGCTAACATCTTTGCCTTGGGAAAACAACTGCAGAAATTAAAACATGATGCAGTCCCCACCAGGGAGAAATGGAAACTCTTTTAACCAAACATATATATTTTATAACATGTATTAGTAGCTAGATAGCTCCAACAAGCTGCCAACTTGCACAAATGGATAACAGCCCCCAAGCTGCTTTCGTTGATACCGTTACCACTGTTTCTTTACATCCTTTGCCCAATCTACAGAACGTCATCTTTTCACCTAGAAGCTTAGCACAGACTGGGCAAGAGTTCCCTCTCTCCTTTCCTTCTATTTATTGCTCAATCTGCTAGCATTTGGGACAGCTGTGCACTTTTTTGTGTCACAGTCCCTCCCAAGCCACTCTGCAAAGCTGACACTGAAAGAGCCTCTTAGTCTAAGAGCACCCAGAACTGAGGTGAGCAAAGAAAAGGGCAGGGGAAGAACCACACCAGGATGCTGCCTCCTTCTCCCTCACATTTAGACAGTGTACCTGCATTTTAAAACAAACTATTTGTTCAGGGATGTCCTTATGAGGAAAGGCAACAGCCTCGCCTGCACTTCCCAGCAGTGCTGCTTGCCCTGAGAACGTGCAAACTCTGAGCCTGAGCCACCAATGCTCTCCTGAGCACCTTTCTGAGATTCTTAGATTTTAAAAGTTTTTTAAAAGATTCTCACTTTTCTTATTATTAAAAAACACCACCTCCTTCCTCTAAAAGGACATTTTTTTGTTAGTTTGTAACCAAATGGGTGGGGGGAGGGAATAAAGGAAGCTAGAAAGCATTACTATAACTTGCCTAAAGCAAACAAAAGTGCAAAACTATACAATACGGGGTTTTGTTTAAAAATGACTGACTTATGTGGATTTGTATTACCAAAATGCCTTGACTGAAAAACCTTGACAGTAAACCCTATTATAGCAGTTTATTTTGTTTTAATAAATACTGTAAAAGATTTTTTTAAAGTAATAGAATAACAAAGACATTTTCCTTTTCTAGAAAGTACTGTCAATATTAGAAACTTTTATCTGGGCTTTAACATATAGGAGATATATATCCTACCTTACCAACAAAAAAAAACCTCAAAAAAACCCAAACCACACCAAAAAAAACACAACCAAAGAAAAAATGTACATAATATACCAGATACAAGACAAAGAATTGAGCCCTAATGTAATGGCCCATTCAACACTGGGACAATTCAGCCATGTTTTCTATAACTTAAAATATCTGGTCAGTAATTTCACTATTTGAAAGCCTAATTTCAGAATAGGTCAAATCAGCTGAAGCATTAAAAAAAAGGTCCATCATTATTCTAAAATGCAAACAAATCTAAAAGCCTAGAGTTCAAAAACAACTGGCAAATGATGCAAGTTTACTTATTATTGAATTGTTTCTTTACCAAGAAAAATTCATTAGAATTCACCTCTCATGGGATCACATATGCATGTTGCTGACTGAAACAGTGATTGTTATCATCAGAGGAGATGCATTTCAGCCTGGCCACATTCAGACTATCAGTAACTATTGTGACACGTGGGTGATCAATAGTGGCCTGCCTGGAGGCAATATATTTGATGACACCTCACTGGCTCAAGGCCTTAATTTCCAAAAGATAACTCAAGTTGATACACTTTAAGAAATTTGATTTTAAGAGCAGCAATCCACATGCCTCCTAAAAAGCCACACCCCACTGAAATGGAAGGACTCTGTACCAGTGTTAGGTGCCACAGACTGACTGTTTTATGCTGCTCATCACCCAGCTTGCTGCAGTGGGCCCTGTGCAAAAGAAGTAACAACCAACTCTAAGCTACAAACCACTAACACCTCGGTCTGCCACTCACAACTTAGTGTTTGCCTCAACCCATGTGTCCCAAATTTGTCCTTTAAGTGTGCTCAAAGAGCAGAAGTTGCACGTGCCTTCAGAAGGGCAGGTCACCGGTTCAAGAACAAAGAGGACCTTGACTGCTCCCTTACCTTCTACAGCCTCCTCACAAAGACACTCAAGGAGAATGAATCTGAGGATGAAAATTGTTTCCCCAAAGAATGGTGAGCACCCAGAAGATACATGAAGTAAAACTACCTAAAATTTACTCAAGATTAGGCATACTGTCCAAGGGACACAAAAGTCCATCAGAAGAGACAGCACCCAGTTTCTGTGCCAACACTTCTCTGAATTTAACAAGCAACATGAACATAGCAAATTTTGGTTAATCTGGTCAAAATATACTGAAAAACAACCAAAATATTCCTTTTGTAGCACCACTATTAATGTGGATTGTATTTTAATGCAATAATTTATCTGTTTTGAAGCGCTACCATGTGGTAGCATGCGTACTGAACAAGTGCTATACACTTCACAGCACAGAAAAATTTGGGGTTTTCTATACATATTAACTTTGCCAAACCACATGTATGCTTCAGACAGTATCTTCAATGACTAAACCAAGTTAGCAGATGCTAGTTCAAGGAACCAGCATATGCATTTGAAAAGAAGGAAAATTGATTTATTTAATTTAGCACAGAGAATTATGGAGACAACAGATTAATTCGTTTCCCTCCAGACACACAATCTCAATTAATTGTCTAAAAAACTATGAATCACAATAACTGCATCTATTGATAACAATTCCAATTGTGAAGATACAAAAAAAAAGGAATGCCACAACCAACTTGTTATGGTTAAAAAATACAACTAAAAAGAATGAGAAAAGAGAAACCAGAATTCAGAATTAATTGCAGCAAAGGCAATGTTTCATCTGAAAAAGCCTTTAGATACTGCTGAAATATATTTCTCTGTCTAAAGTGTGCAACACACATGCATACAAATATTTACAAATTTTTATCTATATCCAACCACCTCACACATACACACTTCTCCCAAGACAAATGCTCAAGCTCAGTAACCCAACAATTCCCCTATTCATGGAGAAAAAAAATTAAAAGTAAATATTGCCTTCCTCAATAATATTAATTTCCTCCACTGAAATATCAAGTCATGGTTACACAACAGTGCTCTATTTTATGCACTTTTGCTATACAGGGCTGGAAGCACCTGACCTCGTCTAAACTTGGAAATTAAGCAGACCAGGTTCTGTAGGTAGCTGGATGGGGAAAAAAAATCATGAAAATAGGCAAAGGTCCAAGAGTCATAGTCATAAAAGCACAAAATGAAAAGCAAGTCGAAAGACTTAATTCAACCCTATTTTAATTGCTAAATTGAAGAATGAAAAAAATGGTAGAACCTATGTGGCCAAATCACAGAATCACTATCACTGGGTTGGAAGAGACCCTCAAGATCACCAAGTCCAACCCAGCCCCAACACCTCAACTAAACCCTGGCACTCAGTGCCACATCCAGGCTTTTTTTAAACACATCCAGGAATGGTGACTCCATCACCTCCCCAGCAGACCATTCCAGTACATTATCACCCTTTCTGTAAAAAACTTTTTCCTAATATCCAACCTATATTTCCCTTGGTGCAGCTTGAGACTGTGTCCTCTCATTCTGTGAGTTGCTGCATGGAGAAAGAGACCAACCCCCAGCTGACCACGGCCGCCTTTCAGGGAGTTGTAGAGAGTGATAAGGGCACCTCTGAGTCTCCTCTTCTCCAGGCTAAACATCCCCAGCTCCCTCAGTCGTTCCTCATAGAACTTGTGTTCCAAGCCCCTCACCAGCTTTTTTTTTTTTTTTTTTTTTTTGGTGTTCTAATGAGTTACAACAGAGGAAGAAAAACTGAACATTCACAAATCTGCATTTTTTGTACAGGCTATGAGATAAATTGGCGACAAATCTTTAAGAATCCCCTCCATCTATGCTACCAACACTACTGCTCAAATAAAAGCCAACCTCTTTTAAGTGTATGCTTATTACAACAACTGACGCTTTGCTAGTACCTTCATGTTTTTCTACAACAAAATGGTCCTTCCTTTTATGAGAAAGAATAAGAGAAACAGAAGAGGAAAGACTCTTCAGTACCAATTCATTATGTACACTCAGTAAACTCATTCATTTTTAACCATGATCAAAACCCAATGTTAGTTTTATGACAGCACTGTGTGATATTAATTGTGCTCAACAGAATAAAGTACAGGACACCGAGGAGATATCACAATCAGTAGGTGAACAGTGAAAAGTAACAGAACATAATAAAAATAAAACCCCACATTTGGAGTGCTTCTGTCAGGAGATACTTACCCAAGTACCTCCAGACTGTTCTTTGTTACCACTTTAGCCAGCAGTTGCCAGAGCACAGTCCCCAGCAGAGCTGACCACAGCCCCGATATCAGGGACAGGGAGAACTGTCCTGGGATCAGGGACACCCCAGCACAGCCAGCAGTGACTGCCCATGACTACCTTGCTGCTTTACAGAGGAGGCTCTGAGCCACAGGCCAGCACAAGGACAGCTGACAGCTCTGACCAAGCAGGGCAAGCGAGGAAAGGGCGGCTCTGTCACTGGGGGGAATAAAGGATGAGGACAAGTTTGGAGAGCAAATGAGTAAAACAAGGGGATGGGGAGCACGGGGATATGCGTGACAGGACAAGGGGAAAGCAGAAAATGGAAGCACACCACTTCCTGCACATGTGCTGGCACTCACCCAGAGGTTTCTGACAGTGGGTTTGGGACTCTGGTCTAAGCACACAATCAGTGAATTAGGAGGCAATCAAAGCCATCAACCTATTACAGCATTTTATTAACACATGAGCAAAACACTCAGATAAGCCTTTGGACAAGCTAAATCTCACTGACCACACAATTCTCTACACAATTCAAGATAATGGAAACTTGTCCTGTTTTTAAATAAGTACATTCAAGCCTGAAGATGACTCTAAATGTGATGGGTAGGACTGTTAAGGTAACTTGTGAAATTGTCTTCTAATGTATGCAACACTATTCCAAAGGATAAAAGCATTACAATACTATCTTTCAGAAATATTAAAACACTGAGTTTTCAAAAAGCAATTTTAATTCAGAAATTCACCACAAACTAGCATCTTGAAATAATGTTAAAATTAAGCAATATAATTAAACTATTTTGTTGGCAACGATTATCAAGAAGAAATGGTCAAAAGAAAAAGCAACATTTGAAGGCTTTCTGCCACATCTTTTGAGTATTTTTTCACATTTATCTAGAAAGATCCATCTTCACAGCATCTTACAAACACTTGGCAATTAATCCTCCATCTCCTCCTATAGGGCAGGTGAACACTATTCTTGTCCAAGCATTCATTTGGCTTACTACACTACTATTTCTACATTGATTGAAGAGAAATTTGATATGAGATCAAAATCTTTATCCAGAGAAAAAGTTTCAGTCAGCCTACATTGTCATGACAGCAGTAAATTGTACTACTAAAAATGCCATCTGTTCAGCCTAAAGCTTGCTTTCCTTGTAAGAAGGCAGGAAGATATCTCATTTCCTAATAAACATCACATGCCTAATGAAAGCATCAACTGTTTTCTATTAGGAGTGTATTCCCATGGACTTCAGCACCTTGAAGCCTTTACTTACACCAATTTTGTCCAGTGTCATTCTAGCTGCTAACATGCAAAGAAGGATTAAAGGCATGAAAAGGAATTAGCATGGTCAAAAATCAACTCTGTGTTACAGTAACCTCATATCTAACAAAGCAAACCTTTTAAAAATGTTTCTTTAAAGTTTCTTAAGATATCCTTTGTTTAACAGCCATTGATTTTAGCTTGTTTACTCTAGTGAGGATACATTAACAGGTAAAAGCTCTCTCTTTACAAAATATCAACATATTCTTTACAACATATCTACCTTAATGCTCTAAGTTACAAAGCAATTAAGCACACAATAACACAAAAATGTGTGGTGAAACTAATTCCTTTCCTACATAAATGTCAATCAGATTAATGTATTTTTTATGAAATTTTATATTACATAAATACTCAAAGAGGTTATTCAATTACCTGGAAAATTTTGGAAATGTTTAAAGATTAATGAATTACACAGTCACTTTTACTTTAATATAACACAGATTTTCATATTCAACAATTTGAAAGCAGAACAGGAACAGACTGAAATGGTAACAACTCAGAAACTGCATTTTGAAAATCAGTAATTTCATACAGCATGCATCACAAGAAAGTCAGTCTCATTTAGTTAATAACTTTTCAGTAAGTGAAGAAAAATGATGACTTCACATAAGGGGTTTTGGCCCTTTTAAATTCCTCATCTCCCTGAAAACACAGAAAAAAACCACTTTTCTTCTTTGTAAAGCTTCAAAGTTTGGGTGTTTTCTACCAATAACTGTTTGCACTGCTGAAATTCAAAGGGCAATGGGAAGTGGAGGGACATCTTCCACAGCTTATTTAAAGTCAAGACACCCATCTTGTGTTACCAGATACAATGAAGCAAGTGGTTTTCTGATGGCTTGGTATTAAATATGTACAAGTCTGCTTTCAAGAATTTTTCACATTGTTCTTAAGTTTCAAGCTCATAAAACACGGTCTGAGCACTGAAGCACACACAGCCCCCATACAGCAATATTCCTGAATTGTCTTTATAGCAATTCATTGCTACTGCCTATTTTTTCAGCTGAAAGTTACACCAGTTATTTTTCTGTGACCTCCATCAGCCTATCATGTAGGGATAACACTACTAAACATTTAGCAGTGAGACTCAGTGAAGTTCTGATTTTTGGCAAAACAAAAGAAC
The DNA here is from genome assembly GCF_035770615.1 of Melospiza melodia melodia. Lineage (NCBI taxonomy): Eukaryota > Metazoa > Chordata > Aves > Passeriformes > Passerellidae > Melospiza > Melospiza melodia. Next base: position 157,431,985 of record NC_086194.1, on the reverse strand, counting down.
ATGGTAGCCACCACCATAAACTCATCCTTTGAATCAAAATTACACAGGTATTTTATTAAAAAATAAAAATATTATTATATCTTCAGCATTGCCCTTACTGCTGCTTCTGCTGGGGTTCTACTGTGCAGGGCAGGACCTGCCCATGCACCAGGAAGGCCTGAAACAGTCAGCAGCTACTGCTCCTTTCAGGAAGGCAGAAGGACCCCACACAACCCCCAAAATTCAACTAGTTTGACAAAGTCTACCAGTTTTGTCTAGCCCAGATGCTGCTACTTGCTGAGCAAACAGCTATGAAATGCCACATTAACTTCTTTCTCTTCAGTAAGAGCAGCACTTAAGTATCACCCCTCATTTAACACAGCAACTAGGAGCTTTGTCTAATACCTACATGAACACAATGTCACAAGGACGCTTCAGCACATCACTTAAAACATTCTTAGAGCCCCACTTACACCTCCAAGGAACACATCCCATTGAGCAGTCCAGGACACAGTCTGAGACATCCCATCTGACCAGCTTAGAGAGCAATGACTGAGCTGAAAGCTCTAACAAAGGGCAGCTTCACTCGGATCTCTGCTGCAGGACCATCTACAAGTGCTCCTCGTGGCTTCCAGCCACGTCTTCAAGCCATGAGCAACACTTTAACTCACAGGAGGTACAAGTAAGTCATAATTCAAGCCAAGTCCTACCCAGCAGGCAGATGACAAAGTATCTCTTCACTACAAGATCCAGGGTCAGACATTCGCTTTGCCAAGCATTGACTTCCAGATAAAATGAGTCAAGTCCTTTTGCTTGCAATCCCTGCCACAACAGAAATCTCTGCCCTTGTTTAGCTTGCAGGCAGATTAGAGTGACAGGTTCCCTTCTGGTTTAGTTCCTGAGCTAATGATTGCCACTACACAACAGACACACATATTTAACACCACTTCTTATCACTAGGCAACTCTTCAAAAGAGAAGGAAAACTCAGCTTTTTTTATCCAAACTCTAACACAAAAAATTCTCAACATGCAGGCTTACAAAAGGGTAAGTAAACAACCCAGCCACCTAAAGATTTCTCTGGATGAAGTGAAAGGTTTGCATTGCACATGTGGAGGCCACGGATCCATACAGAGATGATGCCTAATGAGAGCCAGAACTGAGTATATCAGACGACTCCCTTTTTTGAGTAGCACATTTTACACTAGTATTTTATTGTAGCATGATGGCTACCAAGAGCTGCTTGCAATTTTCTTCAGGATAGTTTTAAGTTTGTGAAATAATATGAAGGAAACTGATTTTAGATGGGTTCAAAAGTAGAAGACACTGATCAACATTTTCTAGGGAGCTTGAGGAAAAAGATTCAATTTTGGAGGAAGAATAAGACTACTGGTTCAAACCCTGTGAAAGTATTTGCCCAAAAGACTCTTAAATTACTGCAATTAGATCACAAGACATTTTCTGCTTCTTTATTAAGTCTTCCCTGCCAAACAACAGTCACAGCACAATTATTTTGGAAGCTGTTGGCTGCACCAAGAAACAACAGATTAAATCAAATGTCATAGAGGTAGTCCCTTCCTGCATGTGAAAATCAGCCTCCTTTGCTCCCTAAATATTACATATAATATTGTGTGCATTTCAACATGACGGGTGATACCATTAGAAGGATATTGGAGATGCAAGAAATTATATGGTGGCCACATATGCCAGCAGGCAGCAAGAGCTTACAGTGAGAGATATGACACTGATCAAAAAATCATCATCCAGAGCTGATGGCATCCAAATTTTCATCACATCTCATCCCATACAGCTAAGCAGTGATGCTAGAAAAAAGCCAGTGTTATGCCTTATTAGGTAAAACCTTTTAATGCCAATTTGAAATCAGAAATGTTCAAGAACATCACTAATACATTGTACTGTTTCCTTATATGACTACTACCACAGCATCTATCAATTAATTAGCATGTGCAACATTAATTAGTGAAAGAATATTACAGTACTTAGGGTTTTAAAAGTGTTACAGTTTCAGGCATAGCAGCACAGACTTCTAAAAAACTCCAAAATGATGCTTTAAAAGAGGGTTAGCAATTCACAGCCCAGGTGCCATGGAAAGCCAGCAGCACAATTTTGAAAGGCTCAGTGGCAGCTACCGTGCCTCTTTACCACAAGAAGCACCACAGTTAGGGAGACACACACACACCAGATCTTGCTTTAACACACAGGAATCTACTGCAGCACCTAAACAACAATGTGTCAGCTTTCAGAGGCCTCCTATGTGGATGTAAAAAAAGTAAAACCTGGTACACCAGAATGGCATTTCAACTGGTCAAGACAGACCAGACTAACTGTGCATTAACTGCGTTAACATTTTCCAAATCCCCAAACTATTTCTATACCAGACTTCCAACCTTGTCCTGAACAACCTGCATAGTTAACTACTACATGTTCCATTTTCTTCCCATGGAAATCAGATGCATCATCACTTACTGCCTCCTTTATTTTCAGTCATGTGTGTGCATATATGTACACATACATACATACATACAGATGTGAGGGGTGGAAGAAGGGGGAGAGAGGAAAGAATACATACATACATACACACAACATATACATATATACATCTTCTATGTAAACAGATATTTAACCGTGAATCAAGGTGTATTTCCCATAGTAAATGTTAATGCACATGACCATGCTTTTAAATACACAGAAACGGTAAGGTAAAGGCAACTTCTCAACAAGACAATGAAGGCTGACAGCATTTGTTTCCAGTATTACAAAGTTCATCTCAATCCTCACCCCCACTCCAAAAAATTTTCAGCTTATAATTTCTCACCATTGCCCAGATAATAACTTCATGCTTAGGGAAAATCAGGCCAAGGTAACTCAGAACAGAAATCCCCATTTCACTGAGCATTACTCCTGCAGCAAGGAGCTATAACACTGCATAGCATCTACTGAATGGCATCATCATTGGTATTGCTCAGCGGAGTTTCTAAAACCCAAGCTAACACTAGCAATGCCTGCATCTGTATCACTTCTACTTCTTCAATGTATCCTCAAAGAAACAATGAATTCAGCCAGATTCAGGAAGTCTGTTCCACAGCCCAGCAAGAGGAACAATAAAACCAGGAGTGGTTAGATACCTGAGGTAAAAGACAATCATGCCTTTGCAGGAGCAGCCTTTGGCACACAGCAATTTGAGATTGTGCACTATGTTCCAATGCAAAGATACCAAATAATTTAAACAAAACTAAAACCCACAACAGTTTGAGAATATTTAATTTAGAAAATAAAGCTCATGGCTTTTAGATCAAGCTACACAAGACAGAGTCAGGATGAATTCCTCCTCTTTCTAGGGCTTGTAACATCATATGGCAGGATTTTGCAAGCCAAAGCTAATATTTCAGCAACATAGCACTTGCAACTTTTATATCTAAGTGTGGCTTGTTCTTTTAAAGTAGCCAAGAACTGAACTCACACCCTGTTTGAACAGGCAGAAGAAATGCTCTGTGCCAAGAAGGAAGTTATAAACTTAAAGAAGGTTTTTTACATTGGAAACAAGTTGGGAAGCAGAGGGGCAGATTCACTGCAATTGATTCTTTAATGAGTAAGAGAAAAAGCACAGTACATCAGAGCTGGAGGCAGTAGGCTGTGGTTCCACTGCTTGCTCAGCTGAAGGACTCCCTGATGGGGGCTGGACAAGTCAATTCTTTCCACTCTCTCTTTCCTCTGAAGACTACAAACCCTTGGGACAGCATTCACCATTTATTCTGAACAAAGCCTTGAAGCAAAACAGTTTCATTTGAGGAAGAGATGAATCATCAAATCACTTGGTGGTACCTATTTTTCACTAACTGCCAAAATGCCTTTGCAACAACATTGTATTTACAAACTTAAATTATAGTTGGAGGGGATAAAAAAAAAGAATACAAGAAGATTAATACTATCCAAACACACTTCAGAAAAAAGCCACAAAGATGATGAGCCATGCAGGGCTGTGAGCAGCAGCACTAAGTCCATCTGGATGCCAGTCTCTCTTTGTGTGCCCAAGGGATTGATACTGGGTCCAATACTCTTCAGTCATCTTCATTAATGACAGGGATGATGGGACAGAGTGCACCCTCAGCTAGTTTGCCATGATAAAAACCAGAAGGAGGTTTGTGCTGACTTCCAGAGTGACTTTCAATGGACAGGCCGGGAGTTCTTGGGCATTAGGCAAAGCACTCCCAGCAGGTTGAGGGGGGTGATCCTTCCCCTCTGCTCAGCCCTGGCAAGACACATCTGGGGTGCTGTGTCCAGTGCTGGGCTCCTGCACCTACTGCAGAGAGCTCAGGGACAGGCCACAAAGATGACTGGCACTGGGGCATCTGTCATTCAAGGAGAGGCTGAGAGAGCTGGAGAAGGGAGAGGGATCTTATCCATGTGCATGGAGATTTTGGAAATTCAACTTTAATATATGACAAAATAGCTTGTTTGTTTGTTTGCTTTCAAACTCTGAGGAAGGGCAAACTTTCCAGTGGTTGTCAAGAGAAGCTGTAGAGCCTCCAGTCTTGGAATCAATTAAAACTCGTGTGTACAACCTGTTCTAGCTGTGCTGCTTTGAGCAGGAGGATTGAACCAGACACCTCCAGACACTGCTTCCAAGCTCAGCAATTCAATGATTCTCTGACTGGAAAAGATGGCTTAGCAAGTTAGAATACAGTAAAGAAAAATAACAAAAAGAAATGTCAAACATTAATTTCAGTCACATAAAACATTATTTCTTTTAAAAGGGCCAAAATCACAAAGTTCTGCTAATTGCTAAAATAAAAATATCACAATATAAGTAAACCAAGTTTGCCTCAAATAAAATATAGGTTTCTAGAAACAAGCAACCATAGTGTGAAATCTCATTGAAGGAGATTTTTTGTGTTTCAAAAGCAATTATTTTCATTCTGCATTCATCTTTTTGTTAGTTATTGAAAACGTTAAAAGCAATTATACAGAGGACTATGTAATTCTCAAAGGATTCAGCCTAAATACTTTTTCAAATGCAAACAAGACACGAGTCACAATAGGTGCAAAATCTCTGGTTAACAGCCACAGACTATATTTATTTTAGACAGTCTCACTGAATGTCAAAAATGTAACAGAAATTGTTTCAAAAAATTAACATGGGTAAGCCAGTCTGAAAATATTTTTTTACACAAACTGTGCTTAGATTTGCATCTGCAGTTCAATATGGTAAGCAAATACAAAAATACAGAACTGTCAAAGGACAAAAAGGAAACAAAGCCAAGGACTGAATAACACCGAACTGCAATGTCAAGAGGACTTGACAATAAAGGCCTGGAGAATTAATTTTATTCAACAGAGAAATGCAGCAGAAAGAAATGTAAATTAAAAAGCATTTTAGTACATTGACCATGATGTCCTATTTTTAAAGTTGCATTTAATTTTTTTTAAAATCGTGTTGCAGCCATCAAGAGCAGACTCAGTAAATTCTCTTTAATATCACTATAACCAGAATTACATCTAGATGGGCTGCCGAAGACTCCTTCTCTTCAAGATATTATAAAGAATGCTATTTCCTGAAGTATTTCACCGAAAAAACTAAAAACTTCCATTTGTCACAGTTACACATTTATATCAGAAAATAGTTCAAAATAATACAAGTTTAATGAGTGGAACAGTGGCAACTTTGAGGTATCTGTTAAGGTGACAATTCAGCAAGAATAACCTCAACTTATGCTTACCTAATTATTTTAAATTTCTCAATGTATTTTATTTTTACGTATAACAATCACAGTATCAGGTCCCAGCAGGGAATCTGCAAACTTCGTAAGAAGTTTACTCTGCCTTAGATGAAAGATGTTTATATCATTCTCAAGAGTCTCTAAACAACTACTTAAAAATCTGCAATTTGTGTTTTAAGTACCTCCTCCATCTTTTATCATTTGAATATACTCAAGGGGACTGGAAAAAAATCCTTCTTTCTGTGGGAACTGAGTCAGTGACGCTTATTAGAGAGCCTTAATGTATCCACGCAGACACAGAGCTTGTGGTATATATGCAGCCTTAGCCATAAAACACCAACCAAATCATGCTGATTGGTAGCATAACAGTTTTTCCACTGCCCAATACATTCAGTTGCTGATTAGCTAAGAGTCAAATACAGTTTTTTTACAAATAATCTTTCTTCAAGTCTTACACATAGGGAGTTCAGGAGTCTTGAAACCATGTCCCACTTTGTTAGCAAGTGGAAGATTCCACAGAAAAGAAAACACAGAAAAGAATGTCCTTGCCAAAGTCCTAAGTTAGAAACACTCAAGAAACTGACAACTGCGCCTACTGAAACTTCTCTGCAGGAGAGCTGAATTCACAATGGTTTCACAAATCCAGATGTCTACCTTGGACTCAGCATAACCCAGCCCATGGCGATCCATCCCACTTCTGCAATGGACAACCACTCCTGCAGAGAGATTTCCAGGCAGCTGGCAAAATGAGCTGTATGACCACCCCAACACAACTGAAACTTTCCCCTTTCCATTGCTGCCCTTCAAAGGAGAAGGAGGCCAGGGTCTTCTCCTCTCTCATTAAAAGGCCAAGTCTACTCTCACAGCCTCCTCTCTTAGGCATTACTTTGGAAGCATGAGGAGGGTCAGGAATACTACCCAGGACTTAAAGACATGTAATTAGCTTTTAAAAGAGACCTCCAAATTCCCTGACGTGTCCTCACATTATTAAACGTGCCTGATGAACAAAATTCACTAAACACAGATAAACATTTTACTTGCTATCCCCTACAATTTTCCCTGGCAAAACTTTCCATTACATGGGTGTGCTACACTTATTTTTTGTTCACAGACACCAGACACACATCAGCTTTTAAACAATGCTGTAACTGAAATATGGCAAGGGTGGCACATGATTTGAGCACAGGAGTAGCTGAGGGTGGACAAAAGCTGAATTTCTGATATCCCATTCTGAACAGAGGTGAAGGCCTTTGTGCAAAGACAAAACCAGTGAGCCACACAAGTGGCCCACTTATTCAAAGATGAAATTAAAAGATTAATTTCCTTCAAGAAATATCAACTGCATCAGCCCAAGGGATCTCTTCTTGAGATTCAGAATTATTACTGAAATTACTGAGGCTTCTTCATCCAAAAGACTACTTTATGCTGTGAACAATCTCTAGCAGTAAATATGTAAGATCTCAAATCAAATCACGTGAACTATTAATAAATATAGAAGTAGACAATAGGCTTACATAAACATACAAAATCTGCTCTGTTTAGTGTTACATTATCTTTACAGGCAAGCTTAGTCTAAGACTGGATCATTATACAAATGGAAATTATAAAATATCTTGCTGAAATACAATCTAAAAGAAAAATATATTTAATATGAGACATTACAATGGTTGTTCAAGTTGTAAAAGGTTTCCTTTATCTCGAAATATTCATAACATGTTTAAAATATATTCTGAATTTTATTTCTCACAGTGTTTGATATAAAAAACAACCAGAAGGTTGCCCTAAAGATAAATGAAACATCTGGTGGAACATGTAATAAGCTTCAGGCTCACATCTGCTACTGAAGTTAGTATTCCCGCACCATAGCTACAAACTCTGTGCAAAGCTCTACAAGAATAACTGAGAACAGGGAGGATTATAGGGAACACATTCCTCAATCTAAATTGATATTTCCTCTTCCATCTGAATCAACATTATGCTTCCATATGTATGCATTAATGCCCAGCGCTAACCCTCAGTGGAAAATAATTTCTAAAAGTAAAGTTATCTCAATTAAACCTATCCTATTATTTTATATCATAAGGGGTTTTAGGCAGTTTTAAACATACGAAACCATTTATCTAGGCATATTTATATACATAAATATATATAGCTAAAACTGGGTATGTGCATAAATATAGTTTCACTAGTTTTAGAGTGCAAGCAAACTTACAGTTAATTCATCCATATATCATTACATTTGACAAAACTTAGAGTGGCAAAATAAAATAACCAAGAGTAGATAATGGACAGCATAGTCACTGCAATTATACAGAAGTGAAGCCCCAAGTATTTTCAAGCAGTAACTGATAAAACTGAATGTAAGATATTTCCTAAGGAACAAACTATGTGTAACTCACATTCCTGTTTCTATATGGAGACTGCTCAATATTTATCTTTTTTTACCCATTCACTCCTAAACTTTCAATTTCTTCCATAAACAATGACAGCAAAATGTTTACATTTAATGCCAACAGAAATTGCTTTATATTTGTGACATTTTAAAAAGACCCTTTTGTGCCATGGAGAGTTTAGAAAAAGGCAGATATCTCACAGCAGGGAAAAAACGCACTTACATTCTGCAACAGCTGTGAAAGATCAGTCCACCAGGGAAACCAAAATCAACTGCAAACTGGGAAGTGTTTAGGAAATAAAATGTTTCCATCACCTCATACTATCATTCACTTCCATTAGTACTGACGAAAGAGAGACTGGATTTTATACAGTGTTATAAATGGCAGGAACATTACAGGCAGTGGAAACAGAACTGATCACTACACATTGTTTGGTGAGCAACAAAATTGGTCACTAAACAATTCTAACATCAAACCAGGGACAAAAAAGCATAAATACCCAGTGAGCGCCTGGTTAGTCAGAAGATGAAGAAGTAATGTCCACATCCAAACTTATTTTTCTTGGACAAAAATTTTAAAGTAGAACTGAAAATGATTAAGATGCTTAATCAGAGGAACACGGAAACTTTTCTAAAAAATAGATTACGTGGTAACACAAACTGTGCTGCAGAAAACTCCCTCAGTACAGGGCCCTTTTCTCACACTTAAATTTGCAAAAATGCAATTATTGTAATAATATAATAAAAAGTTTTATATATATATATTTAATGCAAGACATGGGAGAAAGCCATGGAAGATATAAATGTCATGTGATCACCTAGGGAACAGAAATGAAGAACTGGCCACAGAAAATGCGATCAGGCCAGCAGTGTCATGACATAAATCATGCACAAAACCAAGAATCTATCATGCAGAAACAACTGCAACACCAAGCACACAAAATTATTAGGTGCTACTTGTGTCCTGGTCCTTGACCCTGCAGAAAAGGGATGAAAGGCTGCAGGAGAAGAATGGACAAAGAAGGATCACTTCTGACACAAGGAGAATCAAGGCATGGAGGGGGTACTGGCATTTGTTCAGATTTAAGAAAAAACAAGCAAGCCCTAGCTTGTCTTCCAAATAACTGTTGCAAATAATCCACCTTGCAATGTAACTTTGGAATACTCCGAAGACAAGCGTGATGCAAAAGCTTTTCAGAACTCAAAGCAAAACCCACCCCACATTCCCAAAAAATCCAAACCAACACAAAGAACCAAAATGTCAATCGGATGCACAGAGCCCTGTGAAGCTTCCATGCAAGGCTCTAGAAATCATTATCCATTTACACTGCCTTGAACATAGTAGAGCAGTTTGGATGAATCTCAAGTATTGTCTAAATGCTCAAGTAACCTGTCTTTCTTTGTGAGCTCAAATGTAGTTCTTCCCTTAACGAGAGTCATGGCAGCTGCTTTGCTATTTTACAGAATTTGACAAGGCTACAGCAGTCAAACAGGTAATACTTTGCTCAGGCTTATTTCAGAATTACTGTATCTGACATTATCTGCATACTTAGCTGAGAATAAAAAATCAGACCGTTTCATGTCACACTCAATCCTTTACCCTCAACTGCTGCTGAAATGGGAGGTCCATACCAAATCCTCCTCTTCCTCCAGTCTCCAGTAGATCAACAAGCTGATCTGACTCGCTCTGTGGCCATGCAAGCCCCAGATCCTGCCCAAGGCAGGAGGCAGGACCAGGCAGCCAAATGCACAGAGGGACAGTTGCGATGGCTCCCATCCTCAGCTGATAGATTAAATCACATGTATTATAAAAGTTCAACTGCAGAGAACAAATCACTCCTTCTAGAATGAACAGCACTGTAACTAGAAATACCCAATCAATTTTTTTTTCCTATTCATCATTTAAAAAAAAAAACTGTCCTAAAAATATCAAAGAAGGGATGAATTACATGTTACAGTTAATTCACCATTCTTGAAGCCATCCAACTTAGTCAATACACTGTTGCTTTCAGGCCACCATACAATTGCCTTGGGTAGGTAAGGGCTGCTTTGCCAGGGGTGCTTAAATTACAAAATTTAACAGCCAAGAACATATTTAAATTAAACTCTACCTATAAAGGTCTTCCTATAGCAATGATCATTTGCTTCAGAAACTGCAGAGCAATGAAATGGTCTGCTCCCAGCAATAAGTGCCCTAACAAGAGCTATAACAGATTAGGAAAAACGTCGGCAAGACACTTAAATAAGATTTAAATAATTTAAAGTCATCCAGAACTTACAGAATTGATCAAATAATACATATGTACTTTGTTTCTTACATTTGAGAAACTGAGAAAATACTGTAAAATTAAAAGCAAGGGCTCTGTGTCATTAACTGGAAACTTTAATTCACTGAATTTACAGTGTGAAGGATAAATACATAGTCAGAGTGCCTTACATACCGACACAGGATTTATGCAGCAAATAACTAAAAAGGAGTGTCAGAATTCCAAAACAAATATCTTCTCTTACCAAAAAACAAACAAAACCAACCACAGAACCCCTCACTTCTTTCCACTTTGTGTGGAAAGCTGTCTCAGGAGTAACCATTTGTTTTGTTATCGAAAACAGGCATTTAAGAGGGCATCATGTATCAATACAAAAAGTATTTTAATGATTAAAGATCCTATCCAGTCTGAGATAGAAAAACATGCAATAGAAGAGTGCATTAATAGTCAAGGTCTTCAGAGGCTGCTGGTGTTAGAACTACTGATTTGAGTATTTTTACATAACATTAAGTTAGGAAATAGTTTCTGAAAATTCTATTGCCAAGCAAAGTTTCAGGACTTGAAGACGTTGACATATCTTGCTTTAAGTCATTCTGCAGTCTTCTGTCTATCCTCAAGTGTGTGCAAATCACTGTCCCCATCCATACACACACATCTGTGGTGCTATTGGCAAGTAGGAGTAAGATCAAGTTATGAAGAAGAAATAATGGTACATACTGTATTTCAATCCATGACCAATTAACAACTACATGAAATAAGTCCAGGCAGGAACCACCAAAGAAAGGGTTTTCCTCTCTGCAGAATGCTATGCAGACAAGATTAATCACAAAAAAATATTATTCAAATTTCAACTGTGAAAAAGGAAGTGGAGGAAGACAAGGAAGGAAGGGAAAAGGAAAAGGAAAACCAGAGATTTCTATTCTTGGTAGACTGGCAAAATAGCAGAATAACTAAAAGCACTGAGGCATATGTTTAATTTTACAGCAAATGCAGGATCAAGTCCCGGAATTAAGTTTGATCCTTCAGGCTGGATCACAACAGCATGTTCCCACAGCACCAGTTAACACCTCCATAGCCTTTACTAGGCACTGACATTCTTGGGCATCTTTGTCTTCACTGAAAGCCACTTCACCAGCTCAGGCTTTATACAACCCACTGAATCACCTTTTACCCATTTCACAAAACCTCTCAACTTCCTCTCTGAGTAGGACAGCTGATAAAAACTAGCCAGTGTATTTCCTTCTTATTATTTCCAGCTGTCTCTCTTCCTTAGCTTGACGTTCCCTACAGCTCATTTTCTTTTCAATCCAAGCAAGCTTCATGTTGCATAGAAAATCCCACCTTGAAACACATCTGCTCTTTTTGATGCAGAAAGCTCACTAAATGCACTGCTTACAGTCAAAATGTGGGGATCCTCTCAAGTTGTCTCCTTGACACATTCTTAAAAGAAGTCAATTGCAACTTAAAACACAGCCATTCCTATGTATAGGATCCACAAAGCAACAAATAAACAATCCAGTCTCTTGGTTATCTTCTTCTGTTTAAAAATTATTATAATTGGCCTTCCTTCAGCTTTGACCAGTATACTGATAATTTCTTCATATCAATTCACCAAGCTAATACAGATAGTTCTCCTATTCAACTGCTTTAATACATTAATAAAGAAGGCTGGAGGGGAAAGGAAAAGCTGTTGTTGCTACAACAAATGTAAGTTTATCTCTCTACTTTTAAGCTTTTGTCTAGCTTTCCATTTTCTGCATGTAAATACTCCTTCAATACTAAGGGTTCATTTCCATTTTCCTATTCTCACACTTCCCATCACCTTTGGCATTATTTCAGCTACATTTTTTACAAAAGGCACAAACACTGCCGACTTTGCTTATGGAGAGTTGTCCAAAACCAGCTGCAAATAATTCTCGCTTTTCTTTGAGGAACCACTCCTCTGTCAGGATGCTCAAGAAAGCTTGATAAAAATCTATTATTTTATCAGGTGTATTTCATAATCCCAACACTCAACTTGCTAACACTTCCAAGCAAGGGAACATGGCAGTTGGTGCATTACACAAATGCAACATGACCACATTTGGGTTTACAGGTACCTTGACAGAAATAAGCAAATGTACAGCAACCCTTCTGGGGCCACTATTCTAGAGCTGGTTTTACCTGCTACACCATCAAATGGATGCTGCAAGCAAGCAGGACACTTTGCTAGGAACTGAAGAACCCATTTACACTTTCTGAGTCACTTAAATAAAATTTATGGAAAAAGACTGAGTTCCATGAAAAATTAGTGAGTAGCTTACAAAGCACTCTAAAAATCCTCTGAGATACCCAACTTCTAGGAACATGAAAACCCAGCAGAGAAAACATGCTTGTGTTTTAACAGAGACAGTTCATTAAACTGAATACTTGAAAGGCTGAGGTACTGTAAAAATCAAAACACCAGAATGATTTTTAGAAAACTGTTTCAGCATATACTTAAAAACAAAACCAAACCAAAACAAACAAAACACTCAGGGATACAGGCCCCTCCATCTCACCAGAACGCTGCGTGCAATTACAGCTTAAAATGTGCTCAAACAAAGAACTCGTGAGAGGTTTTGCAAAAAAACAGACTGCATCAGCTAAATCACAGGAAAAACTTGATTAAAAGCATGTACCTTATTGTAAACCAAATGTGTCACCCTTGAAGTTTATACATTGAAAGTAGTTCTGTGTCTAGTAAAATGGAAGATATCTCACCTTATCATCTCTTTACTTGCATATTTCTGTGAGAGTGTAACATAGTACTGCCTTATAAACTTGGAATGAAAAACCATCATCTCCTCCAGTAAATACTTTCAACATTTAACAGGTTGAAACATTTAACATATCTGGGTTTTACCATTTGTTGCTTAATTCTGATCACTGTTGTGCTTTTTTTATGGCCAGATTACAGGTACCTTCTCATCCTAGGGTGAAATGCCAACTGAGATTTCCCCTGCCACCAAATTTGCTACTTTCTGAGAGAGAGAGAAAATTTACAATTTTATAAACACAAAATAAGCCTAAAGAGATTTGTTTCAATAGAGAAAATCTGGCCTTTGAAATATTGTTCAGGGACATTCCCAAGCTTCTACTCCGCCCTTCCTCCACCTTTGTAAACCACTCCCTTTGTCTGCAATAGCCCCACACTTCCACAGCAGCAACCAAGAAACTAAAAAAATTAGGAGAACCAGAAAAATCTGCATGTTACCTTCCTGTTATTTAAAATAGCCAAAAAAGGTGTCTGAAAAACAGTAGACTCTTTGTGCCTGTAATGTTAGGTGCTAAATGGGACTAGATGAAATTAACTCAATTTGTCATTGTCTTTTTCCTCAATTACATGAGACTAGTGAAATTGTCAGAACCGGGTAAGTAGCTGGCTTATTCTAAAACAATGCTTAAAAATCCTGCTTTAATCTGCCCATTGCATGGAACAGTGAAGTTACCAGACTTCATTCCACATTTTGTGGAATTGTTATAAAAAAGTAACTGAAAATCTGTTTGGCTTGTTTGAATTTTTTTCCCATTGGTAATAATTGACTTATACAAATTAGACAGGAAAAAAATTAGGAGCCATTAATTAATTATACTTAGAAAAACAACATGTTAAAATATTTCTAAAGATTTTATTTTTCCCCCTTTCCAGTATCACAGTAAGAACCACAAGCTTTATTTATTTTGGAATGACTTAGAATCCATTTTTTTCTAGCTGGTTATAATACTGTGCAGTCTTCTAATAGATGTGAAGTAGCCTTTTTTCAATAACAAATTACACAATCTATTAGCAAGTCAGCTATTTCTCTTTCTTTTTCAACTACCATGAAGGCCATCCAACTACAGTAATTTACTGAAATATATTTTCTTTTCACTCCTAAAGAAAACAATATACCTATGATAAGCAGCAGAGTAGACCTCAAATACTGTGACTCTTGTAACTGTTCAGGTCCTGTTCCCCAGTTGGTTTTACATTTTAAAAAATCTCAAGGAAAATTTTTAGAAGGAATGTTTCTGTTGGGGAGGAAGGAGAGCACTATTTACATGCCCGGTTTTCAGATAAATTATGTTTAAAATAAAATCTAGCCCAAAACATCAGAATACTAGTAAGCATGGTGTGCCAAAAACATATACTACCATCTGACAGCACCTCAAACAGATTCTAGTCATTAACTTCATATGTGTCCTGAAGTGACAATATTTTGTATAAACAGCTCGCTTGCTTAAGAAAATAAACTTGTTTTCTTGAGTATGTTTGAAGCAAACATCTTTCCTGGTATGCAGACAGATCACCTTCCAGAATATCTACAGAGCACATTAAATTTTTCTAATATGTCTTTTATATGTGGTTTTTGTGAAATACTGTCTACCATAATGGAATACACAATGATAAAGTACTTCTAGCAATTTTTTAAAAGCATACAAAGCATGTTCCTCTGACAAAAAGGGAGCAGAGTGATATGGTTTGGCCCTCCACATGAAGATCTACCTAAAGCTCAAGAAATTATACATTTCATATCCAGTTCCTTCATTTTTAGAAAAGGAAAGCCATAGTTTCATATGTAGAGGATTAGTCCATGGAAGCCTGGGGAAAGGAAAAGCTTCAAAATCTTTTTTGAACAGGAGACATAAACTGAAAGTAGAAATTACTATTAAAAAAGAAAACACCACATGTTCTAGAACAGATGCCCATATTTTCATTTTGTAGTGTTTTGTAGTGTTATCAGATTAGGTGGCACAAGGCAAAGATTACTATCCTCTTTTCATACAAAACACAGCTTATTACCAATTTAGGATGAAATACATTCTTTACTGTCATATGTTCAGCAATTGTGTGCCTGAGAGCCACAGAAAAGCCTACATGAAACACCATATCTGCATTTCTGGCATGGCTAAGGGAACATATATTAGGTTTCCATATGGAAGTTCTCTCTTAGGTTAACAGCAGGAGTTATTTTAAAAAATTACACATTTCCCTCTGTGTCAAAAAACTTGCAGGCCTCAGGGTCTCTTGTGGAGGTAAAATAATCACTTAGCACACAGTTCATCAAATTTCTCAAATGCTGGTTTTTATGCATTGAATCAAACCCTTTGATTTTTACAATGCAGAAAATAAGTTCACCCATTTTAGCCTTATCTTTACAGAAAGAGACTCTACCAAAAAAAACAACACCCTGCCTTTTAACTTCTACTTCCAATCATCACTTCACTCCCAGTAACACAGAATTACAACTCCCACTACAGTAAATATACTCTTTTTTCATGTACAAATTCTCTTCTCTCTCCTTCCACTCTTTGCCAATTTAATGCCCATATATCTTTACACTGTCCCTGCTTACTTATGCAACTCTCACTGACTAAATACAAAACTAGTAAATTACCACCTTATAAACATAAAAGTAGCAAACTAACATCTTCTGCATTTCTCACTGATATGTTTTTTGCCAATCCTTCTTTGCCTATTTACCACTGGGGACTATGGCTAATTAATTTGATTTTTTCTCAAAAAACATGATAAAGACATTCTTTCCCCAGTTAAAACTGTAAGCTAACATTATCTTGTAGTCCATTTACTACTTAAATTTAGTAACCCACTTGGCTTGTTCAAGTCCCAGGATGTACCCGGCACATCTCTATCCTCACCAAAATGGACCTATAATACTATTTCATTGTTATGATATTAATTAATTACTACATCGTTTCCATTACACAGAATCTCATGACATCCTTTACATTTGTAAAAAATACTTATTATCAACAAATATAAGGACACCTACTTTTACACAGCAAAGTCTCTTAAATAATGAAAATGTATTCCTTTTTAAAATGTAAAATTAATAAAATGTAATCTTCAAATCAATATTGACCAGCAGTGAGATTACTAGTGTTTTATTCTTCTTGGGAGTAAGGTCTAATTAACTTGCACTAAAAGTAGTCAATTCAATTTAAAAATAAAAATAAAATCTCTTCCTTCAGGGCTGAATCATTAAATACTAAAAACTCCATTTCCAGCCCACTGTGAAGGGAAACAGTAAATAGGTGTTTCACATAGGTCAGCTGGATTATTTTCTGTAAAGACAACAACACTGCATGTAAAAGCTATGTTTTCTTGGGCATTATTATTTTACAAACTGTTTTGTAGAAGAGGCAAACAAAATAAATGTATCTTTCAATGAAACACCAAGCTTTTAAAAGAAGTCTCTTCATATTTCTGGAGTTTTCTGCATATCTTAAAAATAATTGTGTAAAGCAACCAGGAGGCCCTACTACTTAGCAGGATGCCAATTTAAAAGAAGGAAACAACATGTTCTTTTGCCAGATTCCAAATCAACTTGATGCCCAGGCCAGGAACAAAGAACCACCATGCTCTGAGATAATAATTTAATAAAATTTGTGGCATCCGAAGTAGCAATCTTTACCTCAGCATGATATTCACAGGCATCAAATTTAATAAAATGGCCCCAATAAAAGTTAATCAAAAGTGTTTAAATGTATTGGCAATAAAACAAATTTTATGGCAGCAGAGACAGTTCTCTTCTGTGTGACAAATGAACTGAGCACTGAAAATGGGTGATGCATCAATACCATTTCAACAATGAAAAACGTGTGCAAGTCTGGCAGGAGAGAAACTCCATGCAGGAAGAACACAGAAATTAGTAAAACACCCATAACACCATGCATTTTGTACTACACAGAGGAGAAAAACAACCAAAGGGATTTGCTTTTCTTCAGCATGACCATAACTTTACCCAGGCTACAGCAACAGCTCTTTAGTTAAACTGCCAAATGCAGAACAAGTACCAAGCACTAGAAAAGTCACCATCAGAAGGTTAGCAGGTATTCTTACTTGAGATGAATTCTGCTCCATTCCCTACCATGCATCACACTCACCAGTATGAACCTCTGAAAGTTGTAATGCACAAATTGTGACCTAATTAACTTTCTTAGAGCTGGATGATGAATTGGAACGAGTTGGTTAATGTTACCTGTATGCGTTATAATATGTAATGTTACCTGTATACATTACAGCAGTTTGACAGAATCATTTTCCACAGCAGAGGGATAGGACTAGGTGATCTTTAAGGTCCTTCCCAACCCAGGCCATTCTGTGATTCTAAAATTTTTAAAAACAGCATCAGCAACTGCACTTTGCTCAAAACCTCTCAGCTTGTCGTTTGAACTTAAAACTGCTAAATTCTTTTCACTGGCAACAAGCAACAGGACAAGAGGAAAGGGCCTCAAGCTGCGCCTCAGAAAGTTCACGTTTGACATCAAGATGAATTTCTTCACTGAAAGGGTAGTCAGGCATTGGAAGAGGCTTCTCAGGAAAGTGGCAGAGTCACCATCACCAGAAAGGTTCAAGGATTGCCTGGACGTGGCACTACAGGCTATGGTGTTCAGTAAAAGGCTGGACTCAATCATCGTGGAGGTCTTTTCCAACCGTAATGATTTTAAGTTTTCTCCCTGGAAACCAACCATTTCCCTTCTCATCACAGAAATCACCTTGTGCCACCTGAAAAGCTTCTAAGATTGTCTTCTGTAACAAAGACAAGGTTTGTACATCTGTTTCAAAATATTTCTCTTTAAGAAATTAGTTAAATAATGTTCAGCCCTAGTCACTCTTATTTTAAGGAAGAAATACTGTATGGCCTTCCTAAATGAGATACAGATCAGAAATAAAAGACAAACCACAGGTTTGGCGTAAAAAAAAAGGAAGTAAAAAATTTTAATCTATCTTGAATACTTCACTTTATGATTTTGCCTTGCAGCATGAGATGCACTGTGGCATATTAAGAAGTAGAAAAAAACCCTACTTCATCCAGTGAGGCAAAGCAGCTGAAATGAAAGATTAAAACCAATTACCAGTTCTGTCAAGTCCACAGTACTTTAACAGAAAATCCTGTTTACTTTTTTCTTTTTCCTCTACAAAGCTGAGGTCAAAAAATGTGTTCTACTTACTGAGCTCATGATTATTATTATATTTTTCTCACTACCTTTGACTCTCTCTCTTAAAACCAAAAGGAAGTCACTATTAATAACTGGTACGTGTAATACAGAAATCATGTTTCATGATGTGGGGTGGTATGCAAGCAGTGTCCATTTTTATTTTTGTGTACTTTAAATTAGGATATATACTGTCATAGTTCAAAATAAATTCTGAAGTACACTTCTACCTTAAGAATTACTACTTTGAGTCACCTTTCTGAAGATAGCTTTTCACATACACTACTACAAAGGATGCAGCCTGTAGCACTGTTTCCCCTAATACACAAATTTCATTTTCATATGCCTCTTTAACCAATGACTTGAGGCATCCTTTCCCAGGACACACTTAACTTCCAGGTACTCCTGTTCTCCTAACCAGGATGGACAAGTAGGAATTTTACACCGACGTGGTTAAAACAATAAAAAATATCTCTGATTATTTTATGCATAACATGAAAAAAAAGGTGAATAGGAAAAAAGTAAGTGGAAGTTTACTTTGGGTAACAGAGAGGTGTGTCCACACACTAAAAGGGAAATGCAATTTTATTTAATGCTCGTAAATTCTAACAGAGACAAAGCCATGCCTTCATGGGAGCATTGCTAGTTACTTTTTAGTTCATCCAGAACTGCCCAGCCACCACAAGCAAAATACATATTTAGCTTCCAGCATGGCAACTCAGGCAGTACAGGATTACAGGTTTATGATTTCTTTAAGTGACAAGAACAAAAGAGAACATACAAAGAATGTATTTTGACACCTGCATTTTGAGAAGAGTGGGAAGAAAGTCAAGATTTAACTATTTCCATGGTAATACTCTGCTCTTCACTTTTAAAAGAGACAGACAATTTGCATTGCTCTAACTCAGCTAAAAGAACTTTATTTCCCTTTTCAACAGCTGTCACCTGTAAGACCACAGTTCAAAGGACCATGGGGAACAAAAGCACAGGGAAGGAGCTCACACAACTGAAGAGCTGGAGGAACAAAAAGAGCTAGAATCAATTATTGCCTTTTGTGTAGCGAAATTAAGTGTTGTGATGCTAGACATCCAAAAATTAGCATGAGATGAACTTCAAATATTTTTGCCACAACTACCCAGGCATCCCAAGGAAGTTACTTCAATTCTTCTATGCATCAGCTTCTTTAACCATAAACTAGTGATAGTTTTTACCTCACAGAGAGGTTATGAGGCAATTAACTGATCATAAAGCATGCCAAGATCGTCAAATGAAAGGTGCTATGCAAGTGCAGGGTATTAATCTCACACTCCAGGTACAAATCATTCTCTTATCCCACCTTTTACCTAGTGTTGGCAGCTTTACAACCATTAAAACTCTCTCCTACACACGCTGGCTCGATTCCCTGCAGCAGACATCTTAGACACAGTGCACTTTTGTGGTTCAGCTACCTACACTTTCCTATATAAAACAGGGCATTTGCTTCAAGGCATCTGCAGCTTCAGGTAGACTGCCCAAAGACCCAGCTGGACACAGACTGGGTTTTTGGCTGCAAGATCCATGAAACTTCTGTCAGCTGCATGTAATGTGTGTTGCTAGATACCATCTAATGAGCATAAAAGCTGTAAAGTAGAAGCAGCAAAAGGACCACCGGCCACTCTTGCAAATTTAACTCTTAATTGCATATTTTTCAAAACATGCATTGGTTTATTAGCAGCTTGAATGCTTACACTTCATTCATCATAATGTTATTTAACTAATATATTAGATGGAGACTTCCTGCTAAATTAATAACATAATTTTAATTTTGGAACAGGCAGTAACATAAACACTGGAAAATTTACACTCAGGATCGCTGGTGATACACATCCAGCAGAGGTAGCAAAAAGGACAGTGCAGCAAAGAGATAGTGCTTTTATCAGCCTGGTCTGCAGGTCAGAAGATCAAGCAGAAAAAAGGTTTCCAAGCAGGAAGTGCAGGGGAAAAAGAGCAGCAGTGCAAGCAAGGGCAGTTCTGTTCTATGTTAACAGGACAAGCTGGGGGAAGGACAGAAAAAGATCAAGGCAAGAGACAAGAGAACTATAAATCAAATGTAACCCTAATGGCATAATCTGGACAGGGAATGGGAGAGACTTTAAAAAAGAGAGACTTCCTAAAAAAAGAGGTGACAGTAAAAATTAATTTATCATAGAGTGATATTCCATACAAAAAGATGGAATAAGACACCAAATACTTTAGAAAGCTAAAGAAAATACAGCATTTGCAAGGTTCCAGATAGGACAGAAGAGCAGTTTCAGAGTCTGTACGTGTGGATGACATGATGACAACAAAGCCATTTCAAAGATAGTCTGGGACACTATGAAGGAAATGCAAAACAAACCATAATGATGATCAAAGTTACACAGCACTGGCTAAATCCACTTTAGTCCTGCATTCACTATAGCTTCAAGTTTATAATTTACTAGCATAAACAAAGTCTTTTTTTTTTTTTTTCCTTCCACAGCTCAGAAGTGCTTTGCAGTTCCCCAAGCCTGAAAGCTACGTCCCTTTCCATTATTTTCTTCCAAGTCTCTTTTGAGTAATTTTCCCTCCTCACAGAGCCAACAGCAATAGCATTTTATAGATGTTCGGTGCGCTAGACACCTCTCTTCTACACAGAGACAGAAAGAACACACATATGCCTTTACACTAGTTCTGACAAGAGAAAAGCATTTTGGGAAGAAAAATATCAACAGGACTTCTAAACAGTTAATATTTTTTAAACTAAAAAGACTACTGATGTGTTTAAAAACACCTGATCAAGTATGTTCTTCACGTCATGCTATATTCATTCCATACCTACATAAAAAAAGTAGAGGCCAGAGGGGCCTTGTAAGAGTTTGAATGCATATATATGAAAAAATGCATTTAGCATTAGTAAATAAATTGTATGAAACTTGTAGTTCTTCTCATCCATGTCAACAATTATTTTATCACTTTTAGCCACAACTTGATAAAATGAGAATGGTGACCTTGTGTTAATCAAGATATGACACTGATCTCTGATGATACTGGAAGGTGTATTATTTTACCACTTTACAGAATAAGCTGAGTAGGAAGGGACCCACAAGAATCATCCAGTCCAACTCCTGGCCCTGCACAGCACATCACCAAGAGCCCCACCATGTGCCTCAGAGTATTGTCCAAACACTTCTCAAACTCTGTCAGTGCTGTCACCACTTCCCTGAGGAGCCTGTTCCAGTGTCCCCAACACCCTCAGGGTGAACAACATTTTTCCTGATATCCGACCTAAGCCTCCCCTGACACAGCCTCAGGCTGTTCTCTCAGGTCCTGTTGCTGGCTGCCACAGAGAAAAGATCAGTGTCTGGCTCTCCCCCTCCCCTCATGAGGAACTCTTTATGCACTCCTCACATGGCTTCCCTTCAAGGCCCTTCAACACTTTCTTTGCCCTTCTTTGGATGCTCTCTAATAGTTAGAATCCTTCTCATTGTGGCACTCAAAACTGCACACAGGACTTGAGGTGAGGCTGCCCCAGAGCAGAGCAGAGCAGGACAATCCCCTCCCTTGCCTGGCTGGTGATGCTGTCCCTGATGCCCCCAGGACAGGGTTGGCCCTCCTGGCTGCCAGGGCACTGCTGGCTCATGTCCAACTTGCCACCCACCAGGACCCCCAGGTCCCTTTCCACGGCTCTGCTCTCCAGCCTCTCATTCCCCAGTCTGTACACACAGCCAGGGCTGCCCCATGCCAGGTGCAGAATCTGACACTTGCCCTTACTGAACTTTACATTGTTTGGGACTGCCCAGCCCTCCAATTTGTCACGGTCTCTCTGCAGGACCTCCCTGCCTCTGAGGGAGCCAACAGCCCCTCCCAGTTTTGTATCATCTGGGAACTTGCTCCGTGCCCCTTGCAGTCCCGTGTCCAAGCCATTGATGAAGATGCTGAAGAGCACAGAGCCCGAGTGACAGGCTGCCAGTCTGATGTCACCTCATTCACTACAACCTTTTGTGCCTGACCCATCAGCAGTTGCTCACCCATCCCATGATGTCTTTGTCCAGCTGTGGGCTGGACATTTTGTCCAGAAGGATCCTGTGAGAGACAGGAATGCTGAAGCTTTACTGGAATTCAAAAAGATTACAACAATTGGCTTCCCTTAATCAACTAGGTGAGTTACCTGACATGAAAGGAAATCAGGTTTGATACCAGGACTTTCCTCCCATGAAGCCATGCTGGATGTGACCTACGACTGCATTGTCTTCCTGGTGTTTTCAATATCTCTCAGAATAATATTTTGCTTAATTTTGCCAGGCACTGAAGTAAGACTGACAGTTCTGCAGTTTCTGGGCCCCTTCTTCTTGCCCTTCTTGAAAACTGGGATAATGTTTGCCAGCTTCCAGTTAGCTAGGACCTCTCTGGATTCCCAAGCCAGCTCAAAAATCAAGAGAGATTCTGCAATGACATCAGCCAGCTCCTTGGGGATCCTTGGATGAACCTCACCAGGCACCAGATATTTGTAAGGATACAGCTGGAGCAGCAAATCCTGCACAGTTTCAGGGTCAACTGGCAGTTAATCATTCTCTCAGTCATGGTCCTCCAGCTCAGGACACCCCTTGGAGTCTCCTCTGTGTTAAAGAAAGAGGCAAAGAATGCATTAAACATCTCTGCCTTGTGTCTGTCCCTGTTTTCCTCATCCTGTAACAGGACAATTTTATTTCTACACTGCCTTTTGCCACTAACAGATTTGAAAAAACTTTTTATTGTGCCCCACAGTTCTGCCCAGATTCAACTCCAACTGAGTTTTCGCCACACAAATCCTCTCCTTACAGAAGCAATCAGCATCTCTGTATTCCTCTCATGTGCTTCCAGTGGGCATGCACCTTCCTTTTTTACCTTATTTCCAACAGAAGATCTCTGCTTAGCCAAGTTGGCCTTCTGCCTCCCCTGCCTGACTCCCAACATTTGAGAACTGCCTGCTCCTGTGCCCTTAGGAGGTGATGTTTGAACTGTGACCAGCAGTGAGGGACCCCAGCATGTACAAAAACTTTTTCCCAGGGGAATTTACTCACTAATTCCCTGAGCAGCCTGGAGTCTGCTCCCTCATGTCCAGAGCTGGGGTCTTGCTGGCACTTTTCTTCCTGTCAACAGAGATTTTAAATTTTATCACTCTGTTGTCAATGTGGCCAAGACAGCCACCAATTTTGACTTTGCTCATGAGATCCACTCTGTTGACAAGCAGCAAATCAAGGAGGGAACCTCTCCCTGCCAGCTCCCTTAGGACCTCTTCCAAAGCTGTCATCCAGATTTTTAGGAATCTTCTGGTGCAGGTTGTACCAGCTGTGTGACGCTCCCAGTTAATTTCTGGCAAGTTAAAGCCCTCCATAAGGACAAGGGCAGTTGACTTGGAAGTGTCCCTTAGTTCCTCAAAGAATAAATTCATCAGCATCATTGTCCTGGCTGGGAGGTTACAGCAGACCCCTACAATGACATCTGAATTGTTTGCCCCTTGATTCTCCCACAGAGACTCTCAATTGTGCCATTGCCAACTGTGAGCTCCATGCATTTGAACATTTCTATTACATACAATGACAACCCCCAGCCTCTTCTGCCCTGCCTGTCCGTCCTGAAGAGCCTGAAACCATCCAACAGGGCACTCCAGACACAGGACTCATCCCACCAGGTTTCACTTATACCAGTAATGTCAAATCTCTGGGACTGGGACAAAGCCTGAAGCTCCTCCTGCTTGTTCCTCACATGTGTTAGTGTAGAAACATTCTGAGTGTGGTAGATTGTATCCAATACCTGGTAATGCAAATTAGGGGATTCACTAGTACTCCCTTCCTCAAGTTTGGGCACATGGTCCCATCACTCATCACTGGTGAGCTTTGTTTGTTCCTTTCTTCCTTCCAAGACAGTTTAAAGCTCTAACAATGAGCCCCATTAGCTCCTGTCCTAGAGCTCTTTTTCCCCTTTGAGACAGATGCATCCTGTCAGGTGTCAGAGTGGGTGTTGAGTATACCATCCTGCAGTCAAAAATCGCAAAGTTTTTCCACTGACACCAACCTAGGAGCCACAACTTGACCTGATGGACCTCCCTATTCCTATTAATATTATTCCTTGTTACCAGAAGGCTCAAGGAAATCACTACCCACACTCCTGATCCTTCCACCAATCTCCCCAGGGCCCTGAAGTCTCTTTTGATTGCCCTCAGAACTTCTGTTCTTTCATCACCACCAGCTTGAACAACCAAAGTGGATAGTTATCAGAGGGCTTTACTAGATTGGAGAGTTTGTCAGTAATGTCCCTTACCTGAGCTCCTGGGAGACAGCAGACATCCCTGGGAGTGGGGTCCACTCTGCATATTGGGCCCTTTGTACCCCTTAGGAGGGAGTCTCCTATTGCAATTACCCACTTCTGTTAACAGAGGAGGTTGTGATACAGGGTAGAGGTGGCACTGCCTCAGGAGGCCCCACTATCCCAGAAAGACCTTCACTCACCTCATCAGCTGTCTGGCTCTCTAGTTCCAGAGCCTCACACCTTTGCAGAAGGTGCCAGTCCTACTTGTCAAATTCCAAGGAGGAACCTTCCTCCTGCTATGTGCAGTGACCTGCTTCCAGCCCTCATTGTGAACAGACCCTTGACTAACAGTCCTCTGACTAATTACTTACCCTGCAGGGCTCTGAATCCACCTGCTTTTCCTCTGCAATGGAGGTTTAAGACTCCCAGGAGTCTGAGACCGTGGTGTCTCTGAAAAGAACCGGTCAATCTCTTGCTCCTTGGCTGAAATACAGTGCAGCCTATCCACTTCCTCCTGTAGCTACTTCACCTGGTGACACAGCTCTCAAACCACAGCACACCTTCTGCAAAAGAATGTTGGCTCCAACCTCAGGGAACGGTATCAGGCACAACCTGTGTCCTGGAGAGCTGCAGTAACAGTAACTATAACTGTTAGCTGTAATCTTCAAAAACACAGAGATAGGCCTTTAGCAGAGCCAAAGATCTCCAATACATTACTAGGAAATAAAACCAAAAAAGTCTACTTGAGCTGGAGGCCCAGAACATTAGCAACACCTTTCCTAAAAATGGCCAATCCAAAAATGTGCTCTTATAAGTGACAATGGCTATTTTTATCCAAATTTACAATAAACAAATAATTTTATCAATGTATTCCCATATTTAAAACATATTTGGCTGCAAGACTTACAAGTATGGTGGAAGTAACCTAATGAGTTAATGGGGATTGGGGTGTACATTAATACTATGCTTTGACACTTGAATATAAAAATTGACCACTAACATTTGCTTCTTTCCACCTATACCTTTTTAACCTTAAGAAGAGCAGCACATTTGAAACGTGATCCAGACAGAAATAAACCCATTGATGAGAGATAACTGAAAGTCTCTTAAACACACAGGCTAGGTCCAGACAACCCCAGGCAGTGACCATCTGTCCCTATTTATAGGGCACTTCCCAGTTCCCACCTGTACAAGCAAGGGCTTGGCTACAGGTCTGGCTGGAGTGCAGCTGGGTGAAGCAGAGCAGGACCAGGGACACACCAGCTGGGCACCAGGAGGAGTGAAGGGACCTCAGCCCACCAAGGCAGTCCAGCATCTCCTGTGGACACATTTAGAGGCTCACTTAAGCTTTGAAAGTGAGTAAAAGCATAGTGACACAAGAATGAGAACTTCTGAAGCAAGGAAAAGTGAAATAAGCAGGAAGCTTAGAGATAGAGTGCATGCTCATGGCCTGAAAATACAGACCTGCTGCCATTTCAACTGAGATTGTAGCACTTCCTTGAATGCAAAAAAGTCAGTGGTAAAAGTTATTAAAAAATTTAGCTTAATTATTAAACGTTATTTGTTCTGAAAGAGAAAATGTGGACTAATGAAACAGTTACTTGCACATATGTAATGAATTTTAATATTAACACTATAATTGCTAAAAATATCAAGAAAAAAAAACCAGATTTTCCAATAAAAAATATATGGAAGCTTCGACTTTTGTATGCAATTTAAAAACAGAAAAAAACTAAAACCACCAAAATCAGACATTTACAAATGGGGAGAATTCCCCCAAATTTGCCCTATTCCCTACTAAAATTACCTTTTTATTTTATAAAGTAGCAGATCTTAAAAGACATTTGGGCATTACTCCATGTTTACCATATTCACATCAACTGCTTTCCTTTACGCTAAAAAGGAAAAAACCTGCAACATATGCAACTGAGTAAAATGACAAATAATTAAAAGTAAAATATTATTTCTTCTTCATACTATTCTGACATACTTAAACTACATCAGTTGAGATGCTTTCATGCAAATGTTGGGTTCCATTTCATAACTGTACATATTTCCAATTAAATCAAACCACCTTCACATCAGCCCTTCCACAAATGAAGACTTCCACATACAGGAGGGGGTATGGAAAATATTACTTAACTAGTTGATCAAATTACAGTAGTTGAAATGCATCAGTTTCAGTAATTTAAGTGTCTCTTTCAAATTCAGGATGAATAGGATATCAAAATCACAGGGACAGAGCTAAAAGTCATCTGATAGCTGTTTCCTCCCATTACACACTGTTTGCAGCAAACATCTGGCTAACGTATCCTTCACGACCTCCCCAGACTTCCACTCAACCTGCCCTACTGTACCACTATTCTTATGGTACAGTTCTCTTTCTCCTCATGACTCACCCTAATACAAGCTCAACCTTCTGCTTCTTCTTGCAACCACCCTGGATGCAGGAAAAATATCGGGCAAAACTATTTTTCTTTAGAGAGATTTCATCAAATGTCCCTTCAGCCTCTCTACACTGAAGAAAGCAAAAGCACACAACAGAATCAATCCCAATTAAGAACTCTTGTCACCATTACTGTAAAACACTAGCTGCTACACAGCTGTAATACTAAAAAGGGGGGAAGGCAGGGGAGAGGGCATTTTCAGCAGCAGGCAACTCAGCAAGAAAAGCAGGGTTGTTCCTGGCTCAATAATATGCTCAAGTATCCACAACCAAACCAATACCCAGACACCACCAAACAAGCAGCTCTCCTTCCTTTGCCAATCAGCAAAGCCTCAAAGAGATAACCTACACAACCTCTATACAGTGATGGCTTTATTTCATAGCTGCAGAACTGTATCAAAATTTTAGTAATAGAAAGAATAAAAACAGATCTTTCCCCTATTCAAAGTTATTAAGATGGATCAGATTTTGTTAACTGGTTAGCAAGTATGAGCAGTCTCAGAAGCTGGACCCAAGTACTCTTCCTTTCATGTTAAAGTGTCCTTTAAATGCAAGAAAGGGAAATGTTAAGGAGCATGTCTGCACTGTGCAAAGGGCTGTGCTGGGAACCCCAGGCTGGACCAGAAGTGCATTGCAGAGCTGTGCTGCCTTGTGACACCAGCTGTGCTGCCTTGTGACACCAGCTCCTAAGGGACACAGCTGCACCAAACCAACACACACATGGCCTCACTCACTGGCCCTGATCCCTCCATCCAAGATGACAGCACCCCATTCCATGTAAACTCTGTCTGCTGCCAGCAAGCCTGAGTTATTAACGCTCTCTCCACGGCAT